>NC_141699.1:516313775-516916730 GCF_964263255.1 Lissotriton vulgaris
CCAGTCCATGTCCGTTTCCCATTCATTCAATGTAGGGGTCAGTGCAGCCCTCCATAATTTGGCAATGTTTCTCTTAGCAACCATAAATCCTAGTGTTATCCAGAGTCTTTCTGTGCTGTTTAGACCTATCTCACCCCATTTTGGCAACTTGGACATCGTAATGGTACATACATTCCGAATACAGGACATCACCTTTTCCCAGTAGTGCTGCAGCGCTGGCACTACCCGCACATGTGGAAAAGGGTACCCTCCTGCTCACATCCCCTAGGGCAGAGCGCTGATTCAAACTTCCCTATTTTGACTAGTGTAGTGCAGGCAAAGTATGTTCTGTGTATAATTTTTAGTTGGATTAGTTAACAATGGGACCTAATAGCCTCCTCCCTTGGGGGGGGGGGGGGGGGGGGGGGGGGGGGGGGGGCGGGGGCAAGAGCCTCCTGCCACTGCTCATCATCCAAGCATTTTGTGACTCTCTCCCAGTGTTCCCGGAGTGTGGACAGAAGCTCAGGGGAATTATTAAGGATTTTACGGTAGTTGAGGGATAGTGCCTTTTTGTACGTGTAGTCGTCGAGTAGTCTATCTTCTGTGGGGGAGATTCTGGGAGTTCCTCCTCCTTCTGCACTACACTCTTCAACGCTTGTCTGACTTGAAGAGATCATAAAACTTCAGAGTGTGCCAGTTGATAGTCTCTTTGGAGGTTGGTAAATGAAAGCACGTCTCCCCCCACAAATAAATTCCCAACCTTTGAGATGCCAATTCTAGGAAGGTAGTATCCATCTGCATGGTTACCCCCACGTTTTGCCTGGTGATTTGCTGTTTCTGACTAGGATCCTGCTAATCAGGACCCCAGTCTCTGTGCGTTCTCCCCAAAATTGGTCATGATAACTACTTAGGAACATCCCAGTTTGGATACTGGTGTACACTTATAAGTCCCTAGTAAATAGTACGGAGGTATCCAGGGGATAGGTACACCAGTGGTCCCTAATGGGCTGAAGCATGTACTATGCCACCTATGGAAGACAAATCAAGCTGTAACTACAGGCCTGGCATTGCAGCCTATGTAAGATGGTGCTAGCACCACTTACGACAGATATAGGTTTCCCTATGTTTGAGTTCACTGCTCTTAAAGCCTATAAGTCACCCCTAAGGCAGGCCTTTCTATCCTGAAGGCAGGGTGCTCGGTCTAAGTGTGAGGGTGCCCCTTCATGAGCAGGGCACCCCTATAACCTACGGAGTCCATTCTCTTGGGTTATAAGTGAATCAGCCATATAACATATAGAGGAGCCAAGCATCATTAGGCGATGACCATCTATAAAATGGCTGTAACTAACCCTGTCATGTTTGGTATCAAACATGTTGAAATCGTGCCTCCACATTGTAAATGGTGTGGGAGGTGTACACTGTAGAGCTCATCTGGGAGGCCCTCAGTGCTCTCGGTACCAGTCTTCCAGAACCAGAAAGCAGGCTAGGGCTACTGCTGACCAAAGACATGTTTCTGCCCTCCTGTTGCTGAGCCTGGGGAAGGCAGAACAAAAGATATCATGTCACCGGGAGGTGTAACCACCTCTCAGACAGGGGTTAATGTATTGGGGCAGGGTGGGGGCGCTTGCCTGCACCACTGAGACTGCTTGCAGAGCACATTTGATGCCCTCCTTGCATAGTCGGGGTCAAACCAGTTCAGGGAGCCGTTGGCTCCCGCTCTGGCCTGAAACTGGACAAAGGACATGGGAGTATCCTCTTCACTGTCCGGCCCCTCCTCTACGAGGGACCACTGAATCATCTCATCCCTTTCCTTAGGGTACTAAAGGGCTTACCTGTTGGTGAGTCCCTGTATTCATCGTGGGACAAGATTCAGATCAAGATACCACTTCATCTTCAACCATCTGGGCACTCTGGACTTCGCTCTGGGCACCAAGGCTGCAACTGGAAAGACTCCTGCCCTTGCCTCGACACCCTGCTAGTCTGCTGCAGCGTCCATGCCTTTGCTCCATATAGGAACCTTCCAAGGCCTGTGGACCTCCAAGACACCAGAAGGAATCTCCCTTGAAGTGAAGAAGTCACTTCCCTGCATCTGCAGGTACCGCAACCAAGCTAACTGGTCTGTTACTCCTAAGCTTCCACAGACTCCAAAAGGCTCAGCAACACACGTGGTGGTTCTACAACTCCCTCGGGCGTGCACTGTCTTCACACAGAGTTTAAGGCCAGTATCCCTTGTCGGTACCGCAGGTACCAAACCCCTGTGCACCGCATCAACTTGTTGATGGCTCTCTTCCTCAAAGATCTAAAGGCTCCAAATAGCCTCCACCTCAAGCATCTCTTGCAACCAAGATCTCCGTCCTCAGCGATTCTCTTGCACCCTTGCCCTGCATCTTTGGTGAGCTGCTCGAGGTCCTACTGAGACTCTAGTGCTTCCTGCCTGTGGGTCCTCTTGACAGTCTTCTTTGATTCCAGCGGGCTCCCCTGATTGCTTGGGCCCTGCTCCGACTCCCTTGCTTGTGGTGAGTCACTTGGTCCTTGCTGGTCACGACACTGTACCTTTTTTGCCTTCCATGTTGCTTGCAGTTGCCAAAGCTTGTTAGTGCTTTGGACGGACACCGACCCCTCAACCCTCTAAACCCTTCAACAGAGGCACAACGAGGTGATGTTTCCACATCTGGCTGTCATCAACCCACCCGAAGGTGTGATCAGGGAAAGCCTAAAGGACATGCCAGATCTAAAGGTTTCCTCACCTTTCACAAGATTCTGCAGTCCCACCCATCACTTCTCCTGTCCTTCAAGTAGCAGTGCTAAAGAAGACAAATCAACAGATCCTTGCTAACCAACAGCCCTTATAGAATATCTAAAGGCACCCTGTCTCAACTCCTCCCCTCACTTAAGTGTCTAGGTGTTCTCCCTCCAGCTGCAAGAATGTAAGCAATGCATTTCCACTGTCTGGGAACACAGTCCTCACCCTCCATCTTATGTAGGACCAGGCAAGGGTATCCAAAATGGATCCCATTGGTCTCTGTTACTCTAGCTCACTCACCCACTATGGACGTGCTAAACTGGCCGCACATATCAACTTGCTTAACGCAGTCAAAAGGTCAGCATGCTATGTACTGCCAACAGTGCTTTAAGTACTGAGCCCTTGAAAGGGAAAGTAATCTACTGTCACAAAGGAGGGAATGCTCACAGCATCCCTCCAGGTCACAGGGCAAACCAGGACCTCTCCTAATCAGGGCCAAGGCCTAGGTATCTGTTCACACTCTAAAATTAGCGTGATGCCACATTTCAAAATAAAAAGTCTGGATACCTGGCTTTCATTTGCATGGGGGCGTCGCCCCATGCGAATGAAGGAATCACTTTGCCTCTGCACCTGTGCCGTATTAAGAATATGGGCACAGAGGCAAACATGCCCTTAGGAGTCCCAATAAAAGTGGGCCACAAAAAAGGTGGTACACTTTCAGTGCACCTCCCAAAGGCAGCGCTCTGGAAGTTAGAAAGGGTGTCCCATGATAGCCCCCCTTTCCAGACATGCACCTGCAGGCAGGTACAGGCACTCACTGCACCAGCCTAAAAGGGGATCTCTCTTAAAAGTGCAGCCAGCAAGCCGCCTGCACTGTGAAACACAAAGCGGCTTTGAAGCAGTCGCTCCATGTTTCACTTGAATGTGCTTCCCCTTTTGAAGGTGTGCTATGGCACAAACAGGGAAAGTGCATCGTTTGCATAAAACAGCCACAGATACAATCAGTTGGGCACTCAGGGCAGCACAACACACCTTTTCTCCATGCAAGGTACATTCAGTGGCGGCTGCTAGAGAACGGTGGCAGGGGTGCGGCGTGGTTAGGAAACAAAAAAGGAAAGGCGACTTACCTTCTGAAAGCCTGCTGCCACCTCTACATCGTCCTCCCTCATTACCAGCCTCCCTGCAGCACACAGGCTCCCAGACTCCCCTAGCCAATCACGATGATGGTGTCACCTGCATGACAGTAGCGTTGTGATTGGTCTGAGCAGTCTGGTTCGGTGCTCAGACAGGGAGTGGGAGCCTGTGCATGCTCTCCACCCAGGCCTTGCAATCCCAGGCCTTGCAATGCAGCCAGGTGGGGAACATGCTAAGTGTGCATGACTGATTGGCCAGCCCAAGACGGCTGGCCAAACCGTCATGGGCACTTAAGTGTACCAACCACTCCTCCCCCTGCTGGCTGTGACCACAGCCCAACCCCGCCCAGAAAATGATAACATTGTGTTATTATCTTTTTATTTTTCCTTTTTGCACTGCTTAAAGAGCAGTGGGACCGTGATCCTCCAACTTAGTGAAGGATCCGCCACTAGGTACATTCACCCCCCAGCAGTTATCAAATGTGGTGTAGCTCTCCAACTGATTCTTGTAAATACAGATGTTACATTGGTGAGAAAACGTAAAACAACTTTTGACCCAAAAGTCTAAGAGTTTCTAATGTCTTCACCAACCATTCTAGTAAATGAATAGTAAACTTGCTGAAATACCATGACTAGAAGTTTCCATCTTTGGAGGACAGAGATGTTCTTGGTCCTAAGTAGAAAGTGGCTTAGCGCCATCTTTATATAGGTGCTCTCTGACACACTATAGGAAAAGGAAAGTGTAATATCAACAAGGACATTTTTTTAATTCGACTGGGCAATGGAATAAACTTCAAAACAAAATCACAAATCTGAACTTTGACAATGAATTGACAACTATTAAGTAAAATAATAACAAAAATGTATCACGTGCACAATAATGCTAACTGTTGTAAAACTTCGAAGGTAGAGAGTTAGAATGTACACCATGTATTTAACCTTCGATTCCTAATTTGAGAGATGGACACTTATACATACCCCAAGACTTGGCGATCCAAAGTTCAAGGCAAGTAAATTGACGTGCTTTGGAACCATATCTGACTGTGGTTCTGTGGCAGCTAAAAAGTATTAAGAAATTAAAAAATAGCATGAATCTTTGTACATGTTTAGACCCAGGGGGCCTATCTCCTGAGTATCTGTTATTAATCAATTCAAGAATAGTTTTTTTAATGAATTTTGCCTCCAAAAGTCCTTTTCTCTTATCTTCCTTTAGAGATTGCATTTTGTCATGTCATAGTAAACTACCATTATCTTTGTACTTATTTACAGGAACAATATCAGAAGCTGGAGAATGAAAATAATAAGCCCATGTAATTCAAGGCAGAGAGCAGGAATGCTCCTTTAAAACATGTACTTTGCAAGATACTTATTTTATTGCAAGACATGCGGTGTTTTATTCTGTGGAGTAAACTGTCATTTCTAATCACTTTGAAACAATTCATGTAATTGAAGTAAACGTATTGTAAACATTTTAAGAAACAATAAATATAGTAAACGTAGTTTTAAAGACAAAGTTTGGTTCAGATGGTTATTGCTTATGGATAATTGTATTTAATGTGTATCTTTGTTTTAATGCATGACATATAACGTTACATTGTTGTCTTAAGCATTTATAATACCTGGGATTTGCAATCCTTCTATAGTTCTCTGTCTCTAATTTCTTTATAACCGGCGACTTGTGACGCACCCGGTCACTGATTAGAAAGAAAAGACGTCAGAACTTGATTATTATAAGTTATTGCTGTCGAGTGTTGACGTCATAATGCCTGATTTTAGAGTCAGTAGCCGAGGTGAAAGGCAGGTCAGGTCCTACCTGAATGATGGACGGATCAATAACAGAAGTGGCGTGCCTTGAACAAACATCACGTATATATAGGCAGCGTGTGCGAGGAATTTTAATGGTAAATAAATTGTCTCTTTTTTTTTAATCCTAGGACCAGGCAAGCAACTTCTATTTGAGTTTGCTGTACCTAATGTGGCAAATATTGAGAGCGACCAATTAGCAGTGCGTTTTAGTAGTCAAGACACAAGATAATCATATTATAGACTACAACTTAGGGCCTCATTAGGATGTCGGTCAGAAAGGGTCCGAACGGCATTCAGATTCTCCTAAACTGTGTCGTAACCTATGTTGCCGACTGACTCGGAAACATTTCTTACTGACCGATTACGATGGAAAGGTAACCGTTCGGTCAGTCCGAATCGGTTCCGACCAGTATTTGGAGACTCCGAATTGACCCGAGCCGAATCATACAGCTCTACAGACCGCGTTTCCGACTGACGTATTACGATGTTGGATTCGAACAGCCTTTCTGAATCAGTCTGTCTGACACGGAACAGGTGTTGGAAACTGACTTTGAGGGTGTTTAGCAGGACCCCCTTCACCCTTAGGCCTCCATCTCGGGCCCATGGGGATACCCAAGGCACCCCCCTGTAAAACCATGTACAGTGTGGCAGGCACCATGGGGAGCCCGCCACAGGGTGCAAGGTTATCTGCAACCACCCCTTTTTTCAATGGGAACCTGTGTTGTAGGTCAGAACACAGGCTCCCATTGAAGTCAATGGAAGACTTTCCGAACGGTGTTCAGAACCATCTTACTCGGTCAGTCGGACTTGCCGAACATGAGTAGGTTGGAACCAATGCCAACATGGAGTCGGTCAGATTGCTTTCCGACCGAAATCGTAATGAGGGCCTATGTGACAGAAAATGTGGATAAAAGGCAACATTTTGCATAGGACTTTGAGAAGATGGAAGCAAGAGGAAGACAGAATGTGAAAGAAATCAGGGAGCCAAAGATTATCCTTAGGCTGCACATGAACCAACAGGAAATGAGGAGGAATCCAGATAATCCGAAGAGCAAGTGGAATGTTTTTATAAAGAAATTATTTTATTTAGCAACGAAAACACAGTACAGTCATACATTCTGGCATGGTATTATATGACATAGCAATATGCATGTTAAAAGCACAAGTTAAGTTGCAGTATACTCAGGCTTCATGGTAATGTTCCTTCAGGAGAACCATAAATCGCATTGATTACTAACAAAATGGATTACCTCATATCTACAGATCTCAATGAGATGCCTTATACTTCCATATGCAGCATACAGTATATGTAGATGTTTTAAGCCGGCAACATTCCTAGATCAATACACTTTTACCCTCCGGTTTTCCAGTTTCTTTTCCCACTAAAGACTGCTAGTACAGTCCCCAAAAACCCTTGGGTCTGTTCTGGGAAGGAAGTGGTTCACTATATATGTTGGATTGCGTGTTACGTGGATTGCGTGTTACAATACAGCATATCAGTATTCCAATCTTTGATAGTTGGTATAGGGCATTTAGCCAAACCCTTGGTTCTGTTCCAGGAGTAAGTAGTTCAATATATATGTTGGAGTGCATGTTATAAAACAGCATATCGGTATTCCAATCTTTGATAGTCGAAGGGGTGTGGAATTTAATAAAATATCTACCGGTCCATTGGGTAGGTTGCTTCATAAATCTACTTGCCCTGTAACAAAATTCACTTGTCCCTTTTGTGCCATGAAATGCTGTGACAAATTATGGCAGCAATCTTAATATATAAGAGCTCTGAAATAGCCTCTCTGATTATGCCAGGGCTCTTTCCATAGTAGGGTTTGAATACTAGCAATTCCCTATGTTGCCACGTTTCCGCAGATCTACATACTGGCGCTGAAGTTAAGGGTAAGTATCAGTTCAAGGGTTGGAATTCCCTTTTGAGTCTGTACAAACCTACTAACTTGCATGTTTTAAGGGTTTTCGCCAACTCTTCTCTGATCTTTTCCCATACTGAGAAAGGTTGGAAGTGTACTCCTGAAAAACAATAGTTGATGGACAGAATGCAGAACAATGGCATACATTCACCCCAGTACAGAGATCTGGGCCTAAATCCATCGTTTTTTTGCACTCCACACCACCCCAGTTCAGACATGGCTATATGCAAATCAGCCTTGACCCTGTGCCTCATGGGAACAGTCGAGCCCAAACTGCCAAGCCATGTCTTTCCTGGACCGGAATCAAGCATTCTAGGACCGGTGTCTGGCTATCATCCGTCTTCAGCCAAGATAGCTTGACTCCAGTGGTGTGGAGAGTATGAGACTTACGTATGAGCATACCCTTGGCTTGGCATTTCGGGCTGGACTGTTCCCATGAGGCACAGGATCAAGAATGATTTGTATATGGCAATGTCTGAACTGGGGTGGCTTGGTGAACACAAGAACAATGGATTAAACCCAGATCTGTGACTGGGGGTGAATGTTTTGCCATTGTGCAACTTTCCGTCCGTCAACTTGTGTGTTTTGCTGTTCACCCTATGTGGGAAGGGTATGCCCAGACAGTTTTGACCCTGTGCCCATGAGGCACAGGGTCAAAATTGATTTGCATATGACCATGTCTGAACTGGGGTGGCTTGGTGAGCAAAATAACAATGGATTAAACCCAGATCTGTAACTGGGGGTGAATGTTTTGCCATTGTGCAACATTCCGTCCATCAACTTGTGTGTTTTGGAAATGTACTCCTGACAATGGCAGACATAAAACTTCTTCCAGGGTTGTAAAAAAGTGGTTGGAGGGAAAGTGAACTTGCAAACACTCAGATTTTCTCATGAGCAAATCTACACCTGCATATTTTCTCATGCTAAAATGTTGTTAACAAATATTTTCTAGGAGTACTATTTCTTGGCCTACTTCTGTAAAGTATTGTGAATTCAGGAAAGTTGTATATCTGCACGTAATGCAGGGATATGAGTGCACTTTTGAGGCTGTTTTTAATAATCAGGCCCCTAATTAGGTCTTGGGTTAACCAAGACCTTTTGTGTTTATTAAAATTCTGTCTCTCTTTGTCTATCGGCTAGCTAGGTGGTGAGTGACAGCATTCTGTTCTTTCACAAGCAGCATAATCAATACAGTCGTTTTGTTCAGTGCCAGGAACTGCTGTGGCAATGTGTGCTTTTTGACACCAAACAATCTTTGCTTTTGCCAATGTTTGTTAGAATTGTGAGGACCCGGCAGCTCCCACACCAATAAGGTTTTACAAAAACCATGCCAAAACAAGTCACGCATTAACAAAACCAAAAGACTGACCAACAAGTTCAGACCTATTGATTTTACCAATGCTTGCTTATTTTTATATTTCCCATAATATTATTAAAACTAGTTATGCTGATTTATCATTATGAATATTTTTGGGAAATACTATCATACATCAAGATATTTTACTAAACAATGCTGCAAAAAACGGTACTTAAAATGTGACACCAGTTTAGCTAAATGTTTTTGCAATTTCTTGTGAACATTATATTTTGAAAGCAAAGAATCTTCAATCCTGCTTTCAAGCTTCTGCATATATTTGCATCTAATCAGAGAACATTCTAGGAGCAGTATACATAGCCTCATATTGCTAAACATTGAAAAGGTGTGTACACATTTTTATACTGGAACCACTGTCAGTAGTACAGTCTGAGCTAACAACATGTGCTTAGATCGCTCACCCTAATAATAAAGGTTTTGCATTAATGAACCATAAATACAAGTTTGAACAGCATTAACACTTGGCCACAAATATTACCTTACCTGCAGGTAATGCCTTTTCCTGCTCCATAATGTGGTACAGTAAACTGGCAGTTAAAGGGTTTATGATGTAGGGGGTTGGGCCTACTTGTTCCGAGTACAAAATACGCATGAAAACTTGTTGCCCTTTATCCTAAACAATATGTCCTGGGCATCTGGCTATAGGAAATAGGAATTCCACATCCCTGTAAGTCGGTATAGGGCTTTTAGCCAATTGCATAGCGATGCAGCTTTTAACAGGGCAACAGCCCAATGGCAGCTAGTTTCCTAAGGCTTTTAACAACCCCAGTGTCACAGCACAGTAATACAAGCAACGGGTCTGGGACAAGAGAAAGCCCCTTAATCTCATTCAAGACACTGAAAATATTATCACAGTACTCCCGGATTTCAGGGCGTCTTGCGCGTGACAGCAGGAGCACTCTGCCATATCACAAAGTTCAAACCGCTGAAGCCTCGGTGGTGTAGAATACACTCTATTAATATATTTAAATTGAATTAGGTGATGTCTACCGTTCAAGTAGACTCGTTTTGTCACTTCGCAACAATACTGCCAGCATTTATCATGGAGCACTTAACCGAGGTCCTCCTGCCATTCCAGGTGTGCTTTCATCAAGTGTGAGCTCCCAAACTCTGGTCACGAAGCCATATATTCTTGTTACCAGTTAAGCAGAGGTTGGATTAAGTTTTAAATAGGAGAGCGCTAGCATCTCCAGAGGGTCCTACTTATCTTCCCCTAACAGGTCTCGTAATGCATGGCGGGCTCAATAGTTCTGATATTGAGTGAAAGACGAAGGTTCATTACCCTCCTCAGAGACCACCTCCCAACTGCGAACCTCACCCTTATAAAAAAAGTTGTCCATCTTGATTATACCTATTGTCTGTTATCCACGGGCAACTTCCTTTCTCCCCCGGTCGGGAACCACAAGCACCATTTCAGCAAAACATGCAGAGAGTACAACAAGGCTACCGACTGTCCATCCAGCAGATTCCCCCATGTGTATACCGTGGAGTTTAAAGAGTTAAGGGTGCCATGCCTCCCCACTGGAAAACCAAAGAGTGCTTGAAGAAGTGCGTCAGGATCAGCGGCATCCCTCTCAATATGCAGATGAGGCAATTCCTCAGGGCCATGTAGCCAATAATATGTGTGTGAGCTCTGCGCCGTTCTGGAATAAAGCTCTAGGGGCCTCATTTATGAAAAGTGACGCATCGTTACGTGAAAACAGCGATGCGTCACTTTTCACTGCGCACTCCTTACGACATTCCTGATGCGTCATATTTAATGTATGACGCATCATGTCGCAAGGAGTTACAGATACGTCAGTATCTCTGATGTATCTGTATGCGCAAAAGTGACGCATTGCTGGAGTGTGTCACAAAAGTGACGCAACTCCAGCAATGCGTCCTTTCACATGGGGAAAGCCCCATGTGAAAGGGCTTGCGTCAGTCTTACGCCTGCTGTGAGGCAGGCGCAAGATTTTGACGCAACAGCGTCCTAAAAGTGACGCAGTGAAATCTCATAGATTTCACTGCGTCACTATTATGAGGCTTTTTGCGGGCGAACGCCCCCTCTGCATACATTATACCTGGTGCAGGTATAATGTGGCGCAGGGGTTTAAAAAGTGACGCATCTACCTAGATGCGTCACTTTTTAAATATGGCGCAACAAGGCGCATTTTTTACACCGCTGGTGCGTCACAAAAAGTGACGCACCGGCGGCGCAAAACTGACAAAAGGCCTGTCTGATAGAACCCAAAACTGACACAAGGCCTGTCTGATAGAACCCAGACAGTGGCACTAGGAAGTCATGAATCGCATTCATTTGTACTCCCTTGTGGAGTCCCCCAGGGATCTTCGCTAAGTCCCACCCTTTTTAATGTTTATGTGTCGACCCTCGCCCCAGTGATTCGATCGTTCGGCTTTCAACTCACGGCTGATGCCGACGACACACAGATTGTGGTGTCCCTCCTACCCGGCAACACTGATAATACAGCAGAAAGATTCAAAAACTGCATGCACGAAGTGGGCTGCTGGATGGCACAAAGCTGCCTTAAACTGAACTCCTCGAAGACAGAGGTCCTGCTCTTTGGAGCTAGGGAGAACTTCTGGTCCCCGAGATGGTGGCCAGACGAAATGGGACCACTCCCCGTGCCGGTTGACAAAGTCAAAAACCTGGGCATACTGGTGGATAACGCCCTGTCCTTTAAACCCCAGATGAACGCACTCTCTTCCTCTCTCCATTACACCCTAAAAACCATCAGAAAAATCCTTGCGTATCTGGAGAAGAAATACAGGAAAACGATTGTTACCGGTCTAGTGCTCTCACGCCTGGACTACTGTAACAGCCTGATGTTAAACGCCCAGCAGAGTGTACTCAATAAACTCCAACTACTGCAAAATGCAGCCGCCCGCCTGATCACCGATAGTCCCAAATTTGCTTCGGTAACCCAGGATCTGGTGGCACTACACTGGCTGCCAATTCGTAAGAGAATTATTTTTAACGCACTATGTATGCATGGTCTTCAAAGCCCTTCGTGATATGGGCCCTAGACACATGAAATTGCTTTTTCGCTGGCATAAACCAGCACGAACCCTGAGGTCAGGAGAATTGGCTCTGGTTACGGTCCCCAGAATCAAAAGAGCTCGCTGGGGAGGTAGGAGCTTCTCCCTTGGGGCGGCAGAGGCCTGGAACAAACTCCCACTTGTGCTCAGACAAACTCAGGGTCTGATGGCCTTTACAAGAGGACTCAAAACTTGGCTCTTCACTCAGTAAGCCTGCTCACTCACGTTAGCCCTATCATACCAGCGCCAGGACACCTCCGGGTAACAGAGCGCTCTACAAATGTGCCAAATAAATAAATAAAATAAATAAATAAATTCATAAATAAGGCCCCAGGTCCGGCGCGTTTAGTTCACCCATATTATGGGTAAAGTAAGAATATACCAGTTAACCTCAGCTGCTGCCCAACCCAGGCCAACTTAATCATCAAAGAATGCAGTGTAGCAAATATAGAATTCAGAAGAAGAATTGGAATATTTTGGAATACATACATGAATCTGGGAAGCACAACCGTGTTCATAATAGAGATGCCCCCAATCAAGGACAGGGATAATATAATCCATCTAGCTACGTCGTTCTCAAGTTTGTGGATTGCCTTCCCATAATGATTCAATAGCACACTATCTGGGTCTGAGAGGATTTTCAATGCCTAAGTAGCGCACCAAGGGCCAGATGTAGGTGGCCGTTTGAAGCCATTTGCCGAGCGGTAACGGCCGATTTTGGCCGTTACCGATCGTTAAATGGGTGACAAGTATGTAAGGGGCATTATTTTACCAAATCGGTAAAATTACCGATTCGGTAATTTTACCGATTCAGTAAAATAAAAATTCGGTAATTTTACCAATTCTGAGGCACCCAGATGTAGGTGGGACTTTTCAGAGTCCCAGAGGCCTTACAGAATCGGTATTTTACCATCAAATCCAATTTGATGGTAAAATACTGATTCCGGTGTGAATGCACATTTGTGCATGCACACCTATGCCATGTGACAGGCAGACCTGCCCTTAGGGCATGTATGCCTGCCACATGGCACCCGAGCCTGTTTTGGGGGTGCCAGAGGGTGTCAAAGTGACACCCCCTACATCCTTGTGAAAATCGGTATTTACCGATTTGGTAAATACCGAATCGGTAATGCCCATTCATTCCTATGGGCTTCAAAGCCCATAGGAATGAATGGGCATTACCGATTCGGCCGAATACTTCCGAATCGGAATTCCAGCACATCTGGAATACCTACACGTCCACCGCTTAGAGTTACCGATTTTTAATTACCGAATCGGTAAAATTCGGTAATTAAAAATCGGTAAATCTATTTTACCTACATCTAGCCCCAAGTCTGTTATTCACTGCAAAGGGAAGTCTACCTTAACAAGAGTCATAGATGGAGATAAAGGGAAAATAATGCATTTATCCCAATTTACCCTACGGTCTGATAATTCCCCAGAATGAACAAAGTCTTCAAGCTCTGACGTAAGAGGCCTCTCTGGGTCTTAAAGCAGTGTATTATCCGTATATGCCGACACAATGAGGGGATAGACTGGGAAGTGCAATCCCCTGTGCCCATGGTATTCCCTCAAAGTGCGCGCCAGGAGCTAAGCCACTAATTCATATAGAAGGGGAGAGAACGGGCACCCCTGTCGAGTCCCTCTAGTGATGGGGGAGGTGACAATATTACCCAGTCGTATCCTGGCAACAGGGGCTGTGTACAGTACCGTAAACAGATGTATAAATACCTCACCAACCCCCACCAAATGGACACCGCCTTAACATTTCCTAACACTGCCTTGCGAATTGGCCCCCTTTCACGCTGTGTTTAGTGCGAAAGGGAAGTGCAGTTCCACCACAACACCCATCGATATTGCGCTGCCCCCTATTCACAAGGACAGCGTAAATAGGAGATAACGCCAAACTTAAGACCAGAAAAACCCTGGTCTTAAGTTGGCGATACAAGTAGAAATGCTTTATTCCTCCTTGTTTTTGCATTTTTCATGTGTGCAGCACACATGGAAAATGCAAAATGCCATGGTTTGTTAAAGTACAGGAAGGTGTCCCTTGCGGTACATAAACAAACCTTTTTTTAAAAATGCTGTTTTGTAACTTCCATGTGTGCTGCATGAAGCAGCACACATGTAAGTTGCAAACTGGCATTTTAGGTTTGTTTATGTGCAGGAAGGGACACCTTCCTGTACATCAACAAACTTCCCTGCTTGCAGACACCCTTGCACTCTAGTGCAAGGGTGCCTGCGTTGGCGCTAGGCTGCAAAACTTAGCGCCATCGCAAGGGGAAAAGCAAGGCTACGCCATGTCCTTGTGAATATGGTGCAGCCTTGCTTTTCCGAAGCGGCGGAGAGAGGCGTTAAGCCAAGAAGGCTAACGCCTCTTTCCACCACTTCCTTGTGAATATCCCTGTAGTTTCTTTTTCAAAGTTATAAATTGGCAAGGTGCCTACTGCACTTGTTGCATGAAATCCAGGTAGAGGGACAAATCCATTCCCTCGCATTCTAGTGTTTTGAGCCCTCTAACCTTGCAAAGTACTGGATTCCGATCTCTGTAATTCAATAGCCAAGCCAAAAGTGGGACGAGGAGCGGCCCCTGTATCGGCCTACGGGCAAAGAACCTTGCGGGTGCTTAACTACAAAAATGTCTGGAAAAATATCTCTGCCCCATAGCAAATCCAGCAGTTGTTCAGAATAGAGTTCTATATTGGTAATCTCTGCCACATCCACTCCACTGTCCTAATGTTTTCAGCTTTGGGTTGCAGCGAATGAAGCAATTTAATAATTTTAGTGTGAGTAAGCGACCCAGCATTAAGCGTATCCTTGGCTTCAGAGACTCTTTTCTCCACCGTATCTAGGGTGACCAACTGGCATGGGTGCAAATTGAGGACGGTAAGTGTAAAAATTCAGGACAAAGGGTCAAAATTCAGGACAAAAATTCAGGACACAAGGTAAAAATTCAGGACTAAACTTCGGGACAAAAGGTAAGTTTTACAGACACATCAGAGGAAGTTGCACAATAGTATAAAAGTGAGTAAATAGACAACCATTTAAGTACAAGTCAAAATAAGTTTAGATTAGGTTGAGACAATCGTGCACTTTATGGTTTTTCGGTATGCAGGCAGCTTTGAGCAATTGTGCTGTTTTTTTGTTGTACTTCATATGATAGTAATCTATTTATATGGTTACTGCACTGGATTGTCCAGTCCGATATTTTGTTTACAACTCATGGTCCTGAGCAGGCATGTTTGGTGAGAGAAGTGGTCAGGAAGATCTGCCCGGTTAGTCATTGTTACTAGCATCTCATATCCGAGTGCCATTGTGAGATGTAATGTGGCACGCTTAGGCCAACTAAATGGAGGATTTCTGTGATGAACCCGCTATAGGGAATGCATTGTGGGTGTTTCAGCAAGTGGAAATTAAAATATGGAATTTGAATTTGCTTATGGAGGCTTCCAGAGAGTTGCACTAGCTGACGAAGTCACAAAGGTGCTTTTCCACGCAGCTTTCTTAATCCCTTCGCTGCTCATGACGAGCTCAACTCGTCATGCATAACACTGGTCGTGTGCTTATGACGAGCTGAGCTCGTCATGAACAATGCAATAGTGCATTTCTCAGCACACAGCGGGAATTGCCTTAGCAGTCAAGGTAATAAGGCACTGTCGATACACTATTACATCGTTTATTTTTGACGCTTTGCCTATTGCTACAAACACAATATACATCTCAAGCACAGCTCATGGCACTATGAAGCTTTCCCTAAAGCCGAAAAACAAAACAGGCATACCTTTACAATTATTAGTGTAACATTCAAGTAGCAGTTGGGTGTCACGCAAAATGTCATATATATGATGTATATATCCCACACATAAGCACAGAGCAAATACTGAATAGTAACATATAAGCAAGGGAGTAGCCAGAAAATTAAAATACCTCCTACTTTGAACTAAAGCTCCTATGGCACCAAGAAAGCAAATAAGTAATCACAGCCCTCCCCAGAAGAGCTCTCGTGTCCAAGGATCTAGCCATCCATCCTTCCATCAAACTCCTGATATCCACCATTTCAAATTTACATTCTGTCATCTATTAATTCTTTCATCCATAATTCAGTGTTTCACCATTCATTCTGTCCTTCCATCTGTGTGCCTATCCATATCCAAACATTTTCAAACATTTGCAAACTTATCCATTATCTATCCTTCCATTCATCATTTCACTCATACATCCCTCCATCCACCCTTTCACTCATCCATCGCTCCATCCACCCTTTCACTCATCCATCCATCATCCATCCACCCTTTCACCCAATCCATCCTTTCATCCATCCATCCATCCACTTTTCCACCCATATATCCACTAATCCATCCAGCCATTTATCCTTTGATCCAAGCCAACGTTCACTCATCCATCCACTCTTCTATCCATCCATCCACTCACTCGTCCATCCACCCATTTACCCTTTCAGCCATCCTTTCACTTACTTATCCATCACCGAGTCACTCATCCATATACCCATTCAACTTGTCACTCATCCATCCATCCTTTCTCTCAGTTCTCCACCCTCCCTTTCACTCATGTATGCATTCTTTCATACATACATCTTTACATTCTTCCTTTCACTCATCCAGACACCCATTCCCCCATCAATTCTGCCAATCATTCATCCATGCTTTAACTCATCCATCCATCTATCCTCCCTTTCTCGCTCCATTCCCCTTTCACTCAGCCAATCATCCTTCCATCCTCCCTTCACCTATCCACCCACTCATAAATCAATCCATTGACCCTATCACTCATCCATCCTTCCTCTCATCCATCCACCCTTTCACTCATCTACATTCCTTTTTTCAATTCTCCCTTTCACTCGCTCATGCATCCACTTGTCCACCCATCCATCCAACCCTTTACCCTTTCACCCACCCATCTATCCTTCCACTTACTAATCCATCCACCCATTCACTCAGCTTTCTACCCATTCAACTTTTCACTCATCCATCCTTTCTTCCAGCTCTCCAACCTCCCTTTCATAGTGAAGTAGTGTGGCTCACTGGTTAGAGGAGGCAGACCCGAGAGCAGAGGACGGCCTGGGACCAGGGTTTGATTCCCGGCGCGGCAGGTTTCTGGACCAGGGTCAGCGGACTCGATAATTCTCTCGCCTCGGTGCCCACTCTGATCAGCGATCACACTCAGCAACTCTGGGCATTAGCTTGCCTCATCTTCACTAACGGCCCCACCAGACCGCCGGGGATGCCTGGTCTCACCCTGGAGATACCCATTAAGGGACCATCTCTCAGGGAAGCCAGGAAGGGTTTTGCAGCGGTCGAAGCGCCTTGGGACCCTACGGGTAAGTAGTGCGCTATATAAATGCCAATACATTTACATTTACATTCATGTATGCTCCACATTCCAATGTTCTAATGTTATTTATTTCTTCTGCAAGCATAAGCAATGTGGAAAAAATAGCAAACATATTAAAAAGTAAAATAAAGGTGTTGCCTAGCAGCCCTGGTGCAAAGCCCAGGCACTGAAGGGCACCCTTTTTGGGCTGTTGTGCACATATTATTTGTCACTTGCTGTGAAGAGACAGAGCCACTATGGTTTCACTCACTATGTATAAATTCATGTTTATGATAAACTTTTGAGAAAGCATGAGTTGGGCCAAACCTAAAACTAACGCATCATTTAACGCGCAAGAGGCAGCCAAGTCCAACAAAGGTGTTTACCAACCACAGCGTCCTGCAGAAGCACCAACTTCTCCCCACAGCTTCCAAATGCCTTTAAGACAATACACTTCAAGAAAGTTAGGGAGCATCCTTCATCAGGGTTTATTAACTATGAGCCACTGATAGATTAATTCTAAAGCATCTGTGTATTGAAACTGGTGAGCACGGGGTCAACTGTTTACAGACCGAAAGTGCGGAACAGTTTTGCGGGGCAGGGAAGTATGAATTAACATCTCTTAAAAAATAACCATGAGGCCACAGATCACATCAGGCTTAAGGTGGTTTGAGTTGTTTATAAAGTTATTAAAGCTAAAAACATTAGCGCATAATCTTCTAAGAAAGAACTGCCGTTTTGGGATCGAGAAAGCGTGTTGGAGGCAAATCTGGACGTGAATGACCTGGTGAATCTGCAGCGGCACCAATTGTGCGGGAGCAAGGTTTGTCAAATTATTTAATCAGCACTGGTATTTCATTGCGATCCTACCCCAGGCTTCATCCCTTTACTTCATTCATCAAAGAAAGGCAGGCTCAGAAAGTTCGAGTTTCCAATTCCTTGTGCGAACAGATCGCTCAGTCCAGGGATTTTCTTTCTCATTTTTGAGTTGTTGGGGTCCTGGTTTTATAATTGTTTAAAACAGAACTACAAAGACCATCTTACAAGGAGCCGCTCACTCATGGGACTGGGTCAGGCGTGCAACACCAATTGGGCTTAAAGGGCATCTGCCCCCCCCACACACACAGCCGCACCCGAGTACTTCAGAGGTCTTTAAAAGACCATTTGCATGTTAATGAGGCTTTGTCGTTGTAGAGTGTGGTCGCGCCAGGGAATGAGACGCCACACGTTGAATTAGAGCCTGCAAGTGCTTTATTCGATATTATCAGGGAGAGCACCGTGGTCACTCACGCACGTAGAACCTCCAGTGCGAAATGGCTGCCGGCGCTCCCAGCATGCCTCAGGCCATCACCTGGTGTGAGCACTAGAGCACTACACCACATATCTCCCCCCTTTAATAATGCCATAACAACATGAACTATAGCCCATACAGTGGTGCTAAAGTGGTACTTTCATGGCACTGGTACATTACACATTTCAACAAATTGTGACTGGGGGGGGAGATAGGAACAATGGGAAAAAAGAATGCATAATATACAGGGGAGTTACATATCATATTCTCTGTATCTTTTTGGTAGTACTTTATTGCACTTGGCCATCCTACTGTGGGACCATATTTTGCCGTCACTCAAGGCGGATCTCGAGTAGGTTTCTTTGACTTGCAAGAGTTCCACTTCCCTACGTAGATGGGCCAGCTTCACTCGGACCCATTCCCCTTTTTCCAACGAGACTTCTCTCACGCTGTGCGTCTTGTTGTAGTGGTCTGTGCAGATTTTCTGGGCCTTCTCCAAATTGATTCGGACCACCGCTGGGGACCACTTACTCTGTAGCGTAAGGTTCAGCCACACTGTGTTGTCTCATGTGAACGGTTCTCGGCCACGTAGAATCTTTAACGGACTGTATCCGGTCGTTGTGGGAGTGATGCGGTAAGCCAATACAGTAGGTCTGATTTCCATCTCCCAATTCTTCCCTGCACTGATGGTTACCATGATCACATGATTGAACCTCTCCGCGAGGCCATTCCCGGCCGGGTGGTACACCGGGGTATGTCTAGTCACGATGCCGTTCCATTTTGGGAATGCAGTCCATTTGTTCGATGTGAACTGGGGGCCATTGTCACACATGATGGTTTTCAGAATTCCCTCTCTCAAGAATGTGGCTGTGAGGAAAGCAATGATCCTATCCGTGTCCGCTTTTTCACACAATTCTACTTCTGGCCACTTTGAGTATCGATACATTAAAACGATGGCATACTTGGGTACACCCCATGAGTCGAGAATGGGACCCAGGACGTCAGCCGACAACTTTTCCCATGGGCTGGTGGGATTGGTGAACTTCCCCATAGGTGGTCGAAGCATGGACTGTGATTTGTCTGCGTTGCTGCACTGCTTGCAGGCCCGCACGTGCTTCTCCACATAGCTGTCAATTGCGGGCCGCCATTAAGAGTGTTGGACTCGACTCTTTGTGTTCACTATTCCTAAAAGGCCTTCATGCAGGATCGTGAGTAGTCGTTCCACTAATTTTTGCGGAGGAATCACTTTGTCCCCTCTTAAGAGGAATATGGTATTCTCACTAATGGACAGTTCCTCCCGCACTTCCCAGAATTTCCGGAGGTTGGTGTCCAAGTGCCTCTTCTCTGGCCACCCCTGCGTGACAAACTTTTTCACGCTCTCAAGATGGGGGTCTGTCTCGTACGCTACCTTCCATTCTTGCGCACTTATGACCTCTTCCTGATCATTTGTGAATGTTATTGTGTATTCGTCCCATTCAGAGTGTGTCAGTGCTCCTTCCCTTGCCGCCGATCTGCTGAGGTAGTCTGCCACTTTATTCTTGTTGCCTGGTAAGTATTCAACATCATATACATAGTCCAACAATCTGAGGGTCATTTTTGCAATGCGCGGTGTGGCGCTGGCATGGCCGCTGGATGTAAGAACTTTAAGTAGCAGCTTGTGGTCCTTTCCCGAGGAGGAACCTGGAGCCCCAGAGAAATTGTCAGAATTTTTCCATTGCCCAGACGGCCGCCAGCATCTCCTTCTCTATGACGCTGAACATCTCCTCATTGGAGGAAAGGGAGCGGGACGCGAAACTGACGGTTGTTTTTCGCGCCTTAAGTGGACATTTAAGAAAGGACGGCTCCCAGACCCTTGTCACTTACGTCCGTAGAGGCATGGCATCGCAAATATCATTTTTGATTTGTAGGAATTCCCCATTGGAGTCGGCCGACCAGCTGGAAGCATTTTTGTCTTTAAGTAACTGACGCAGGTGGTGTGTCTTGGTGGCAAAGTGTTTCACAAATTTGCCGTAGAACTTGGCCAATCCTGGAAATGAACAAAATTCTTCTTTGTTCTGAGGAGTGGGTGCAGACTTGATTGCCTCAACATTGGCTCTCTTGGGAGAGATCCCTTTGTCACCTATTTTGTGGCGCAAGTATGTGACGGAGTGAAGGCCAAACTTTTATTTTGCCCATTCTGGCGTGAGGCCGTTCTGCGATAAAATCCGTAGTACCGTAGCAAGTTTCTCATCGTGGTCTTGCTTGGTTTTCCCCATGATCAGGATGTCGTCCTGGAAGTATTGCACTCCACTGATGTCTTTGAATAACCTATGCATAAGTTTCTGAAACACGGCTGCAGCGGACATCAGGCCAAATGTAATCCGCCAGAATCTGTAGCAACCAAATGGTGCGATGAAAGATGTTAATTTCCTACTTCAGAAGTGCAGTGAAATTTGGTGATAAGCCGCAGTGAGGTTGATGGTTCAAAACCATTTGATTCCTTTGGTCTGGACCAACATCTCGTTAATTTTGGGTAATGGAAATTTGTCCACTATGATCTTTTTGTTCAGTTCCCTGAGGTCTATGCAAAGGCGCACTTTCCCATTGGGCTTGTGTGCGACCACTAAGGGTGCAACCATTCGGCACTCTCAACAGGCTGGATCACACCATTGTCTTCCAGGCACTGTAGTTCCAGCTGCACTGCTTCCCTGCAATTGAACGGGATGTTCCGTACTTTGTGGCATACTGGTAAGGCCCCTTCCTTGAGGCAAATCCTGTGCGTAAATTTGGTGAGCTTGCCTATGGTTCCACCGAAGACAGATGGAAAGTCAACTTTCAGTGTTCCTCCCTCCGGTATTGGTGGATTGTCTGTCATGAGTACTTGGGTTGCGCCCCCTGGATCAAGTTTAATCCCTAATGCCCCTTGGTCTGCCTATCCCAAAACAGAGGGTCCTTTTTCCGCCACATACAGTTTGCCAACTGAAGTCCTCCCCTTGAACTCAAAGTGAAGTGGAGAGGAGCCTACCATGGGAATCTTCTCTCCTGTGAAGGTGACGGGATGGACATCCGTGGGGTGCAGGTGAGTGCCTAAGGTGTGCATGAAGTCCCTCTCCCAAATGTTGTGTTGAATGATGATGTAGGGGGACCCTGAGTCTGCTACCATGGAAACCTGTATACCCCCTATGGACAACAAGCAAGAGGGTTTCTTAGTACTGTAGAAATCAATAGCCAGAATCTGTTCATCTTTGTATAGAATACTGTTCTCATCTGCTTCTCCCTCCACCCCTTCAGTGTCAGAATCCTGCATAACACATTTGATAGAGGTGTTGCTAGGTTTACGTCTACACACCTTTCCAAAGTGGCCCATCACCCCACAAAAGGCGCATTTAACACGAAATGCCGGACACCGTCTATCATTGGCTACGTGTGCTTGACTGCCACACCTGTAGCAACTAGTCTTGAGGTCACTAGGTGTTTTGGGGGTTCCTACTACTTTCAACATGGGCTTCCTGTTGTACTTTGCCCCAACTGGGGATGGGGGTTTGGCATTGTGGGCTTTGGTATCAGCCACTCTGCAAACCATGGCTTTACTTTCACTGTCCATTTTCGCCGCAGCTGCGCATCTTTTAAATAGTTCCGCCTTCTTCACCATGGCAATGATCTCGTTAAGGGGGGCATCTCCACTAACCCACAACTTCTCCTGTATATTCATGTTGACGGTGTGCATTATGATCTGGTCACATACTAGATCATCGTGGAGGTGGCCAAATTTGCAAGTGACCGCTTACCTCTTCAGTGCAGCTACATAATCTTCCACAGACTCAGTGTCCGTTGGTTTTCGTTGGAAGAAATTATAGCGGTCTATGGCAGTGCAGACCACTGGTTGGTAGTGACTGTCTAAATCTTCCAACGCATGTTGAAATACATCGTCGTCGTTGGGGGGTCTAGTCTTTTTCACAATGCTCTCATATACCCTAAGACCCTGCGGCCCCAGATTACGCAAAAGGATTTTTTTCTGTGTTTGCTGGAGAAAGCCTCTTCCCCTTCGTTCTCCAGAGCAGACAAATAATTCAGGAAATAACCCTTCCAGTCCTCCCACTTCATGGCTGACTCCCCTGGTTTCGGCAGGAAGGGGACTGGATTGGTGAGAGAAAATGTCTGTGCACATATGCTGGCTGGGTGATGGGGCCAGGGTCCACAGGGTGTGTATCAGTAGATGCATGGGGTGTGACTAGCCAATTAGATGGGCCGGACCAGCCCGGTGCAGTTGGCCGTCGACAGTATATGCTCCTGATGCCTCTGCTCAAAGGGCCGGTGTATGATTTGCAGGAATGCTTCCCTCTTCAACCCTGTATGTGCGCATTAGGTGCTCCAGGGATTAGCAAGGCGTGGGTGCAGGCTGAGATGATCCCTGTTGGCAATCAGCTCCCCGGGCCCACTTCTAAGGGTAATCAGCAGATGCTGTATTGGAGCTGCAGGATGTGGCAGCTAGTGGGGATGGGAGGTCCCTGGCGAAGATCCACTCCCATAACAGGTAGGCAAGCACCCTCTGCCACTTAGTGTAGAGAAGCTGGTTCTTGGAGGTTTGACTTGCCAGGCTGGAGTGCTCAGATTCTCGGTATGCAGCACCCTGCCTGATGGCTGCCTCTAAGATGTGGGCGCCCAGATTACCATTGGGGGCGCCTCGTATGCTCAGGATCCCTCTGCCACGCTCTCCCTCAATTCGGGGGTCAGCGCTACACAGCACGGTACGAGCACCAACCTCGTTGCCAATTTGTAGAGTGTGGTCACGCCAGGGAATGAGACGCCACACGTTGAATTAGAGCCTGCAAGTGCTTTATTCGATATTATCAGGGAGAGCGTCAGGGTCACTCACGCACGTAGAACCTCCCGTGCGAAATGGCCGCTGGCATTCCCTGCATGCCTCAGGCCATCACATGGTGTGAGCACTAGAACTCTACACCACAGTCGTTTTTTCACCCCTTCCTAGAGCCTCTGCATCTCCACACATCCTACTGCTGGAAGAATTAGCCCCCTCCCCTCCGCTCGAAATTTGGCTCTAGTTGGGCCTCTGACAAACTTCCTGCCAGCTCTGAATGAATGCCTTCTGAAGGCTGCAAAATTTGCACATTGTAAGGCAAGATAAGCACTTGATCAGAGTGTTGCACGTAAATGGATCCACTCGTTGTCAGCTGTGTTGCACTTCTTTTTGAAAATGCCAATTTCCATGAGTACCGGTACTCTCTTAGGATAAAGAGAAGTTCTGGTACTTAAGCGCCAAAAATTCAGAAGTGCCGGTGCTCAGTGCCGGTGAGTACCGGCCCATTTAAAGCAGTGGTTTTAATTCAAAGTCCAAGGGGGGGTTATTGGACTCCAACTCAGATTCAGAGGCTTTCTTATCTGGCTCCTGTTGTCTCGGAGTTTTGCAGTTTGTACTGTGCCTTTTCGGTTCTGCCCATATTGCATTATCTCCACTTATGCAAAGGCAGACCAGCAGTTGCGCTGTAAAACAGTTATGATTCCGTTCCCCGTGTACATACTATAGTAATGCAAAACTGTTCACGGAGCTCTGTAGCAAAACAACAGCTCTGGTCTTTTCAGTAAAGTGACGACCATAAAAGCACAATGATCTTCTCAATTGATGCTATGATAATGGCTGGTGAGATCACATCATGCAGTTCATCCAAGCACCACCTGGATGAAGAGTCTTCTCAAGGCCTAGCACTGACCTAAGCAATCTCTTCTTGACTCCCCACTAATCCCCTAGTCTTGCCGATATGTGGATCAGGAAGAAAGAGTTAATTGCGCAGCTTAGTTTGAGCCTTTATCGCCTTGGATGCTGTGTTTCCTTATGGAGAGGTCACGCTTCAACTGTCTTAATGTTTCCAGTGAGGGGACTCACCAATAGCACAGCACAGTGCTGGTCTCCGCACCTTGCTACAGCAGCAAAAAACCCTTTTGACGAGGCCTAAGGCTCACGCCCACTGTAGTTCAGGCCAGGGCATATGCAGCAAACATTCCTAGCCGCCCGGCAGTCGGATAGCGCATACCGCAGCTGGCAGGGCAGGACTGGGAGCCGAAAGCAGCCGTAGCACATTTTGGCAGACCAGCCCCCGTCTGGCGCGTAGTGAAGGAGCGCAGCTTGCTAGCCTGACCACTACTAGGGGGGTTTGAGGGGGTTTGGTGGGGGTCTCCCCCAAGACAATTTTGGAAAAAGACAGACCAAAATGGTGGATTTTACAGCACATTTTTCATTACATATTCAATTGTATCAACTTTCAAAGCACAGTAAACAGAGATGATGACCTTAAAGAACACCAGGTTACCCACCCAGCAGTGGCGGCTGGTGAGGTTTGTGAGTGGTGGGGCTGGGTTTGGTGTGAGGGGGAACAGCACAGTATTTTTTCAAGAAGTTAGTCGCTATTTCCTGTGCAAGTCTTATTTAACAAAAATGGGATTAAAAGCTTAGTTTTTCAGCTACATTTTTTAAAATAAAAAGAACAGAAAGGAATAGCTTTCCTAGAAATGTTTACTGCTTTGTCAAACCACTTTAGAGTACAAAATCTATTTCTCGTCCTGCTGCTGAAATAGTAGTAATATGGATTTCAACACAAAGCCATGAGAGAGGAACACTGCACACTTAATTTTATAGTGAATAACAAACAAATCCGTGAATAACAAATAATTTGCAAATGATAACGAGTAGCCTTTGTAAGTTTGTGCAGAACACCAGCAAGGGTTGAATGACAGACTTTACTAGCAGTTGTCATCTAAACTATGCTATACTACAACCTACATTTTTGTCTGAACCTAAAGTACAAACAAAATGTATCCAGGTGGCTGGCATAGATGCCACCCCAATCTATTTCTTTGTCCTCCAGAAATCTCCACGAACAAAACTACATATCCCAGAATGCACCTTTGCTGTTGGCTGAAAAAGCACAAATAGCTGAAATTAAAGTAGCTATGATTCCTCTAAAACTCTACATAACTAACTGTACCCTAAGAGTCAATCCAGAAAAGCCGGTTGCCCCACTGACAGTTGAAGCCTTAATCTTAACCACAGGAAGATCACTCCTTGGAGGCACTGGAGCCCTCCCTATCCAATAATGGTCAGACGGGCCCCTCATTCTGAATCCCATGCAGCACCTGCTTGCTATTGTTTAAGCATGGAGCCATTGCATATACAAGTACTAGAAACATCCTCAACTGCACGAGACACAACCTATGCAGCAATGTTTTCAATGCAAAGCATCGCTTAATAATACATTGGAAAGTCTGATCTTCCCTTCTGTTTAAACAACAAGTTTTCTTGTCAGGATAAACCTAGTGAAAAAAAGCACAATGATGTCTTCATTATAGTTTTGGGCCTCAGCTGAAACAAAACACACATATATATATATATAAACCCTTTTAAGTATTCATGTCTTCGATTCCTTGGTAGTCGAAAGGGCCTCGGGTGCCAGCTTATATTATTACCACCGGAAGTTGCAACTCGTTTAAAAGTGACAGGAGAGGTTTTAAAATCGTGTCGGATGTCATCAGAAAATACGCTGTGCTACTGAAGCACAGGCTTTTCCATAACATGCCCTTGCTTATGGGGTCCCCATCATTTTACGTGCCTCGGCCCTCTACTTGTATGCATTGATGATGCCAGATGCCAGGGCCGGCTCTAGGCTCATGGTGGCCCTGGGCAAGGAGCATAGGTAGGGGGCCCGGAAGAGGGGGTCCGGGCGGGGCGGAGCGCGCAGGCCAGTAAAGAGGGGAGGGGGTTAGGGTGTTTAGTAGTGGAACAGAGCCGGAGGCCGCCAAATCCCTGCCAGGGGCCACCACGCAAATATGTATCCATCCACAGAGGATTAATATATTAAGGATATAAATTGGCGTGGTGGCCCCTGGGGTTTGGTGGCCCTGTGCAGGTGCACAGCTTGCACATGCCTAGAGCCGGCCCTGCAGATGCCAAAGGTTATGCACGCAGCACGGACGCATGTCGGTGAGAGGGACCAACAGTGCAGACACAGTATAAAATATGTTACGCGCCGCATGAAAGTCCCATTATAATTTCATATCGCAAATCACCTCCACCACCCTCCAAGGCCTGCTGCTGCTGGATTACACCCCCACATACAATAAAGGGGCCCAATTACAATTAACAAGATGGGCCTGGGTCCGGCAGCTGCCAGTTTATTTTTACGATCCTTACTTGGTGAACTTCCAAGTGCCGGTCCGACTCCTTTACATGTGTCCACAGGTCACGACGACAGGAACTTGCAGTGCTTGTATAGCAGCTCAATAGCTGCTGCCATTGCATTACATCATTTTTCTGTCTGACATACACGGAATGCACTGTTGCTAAAATGGCGCCTAGCTGTACAGTGTGGGAGCACGCAAGTTGAGTCTGCGCAGACTCGATTTCTTGCACTCCTTCCTGCCAAGTTAAGTCAAGTCAAAAAATTTGTATAGCGCGCTACATACCCAGAGGGTCTCAAGGCGCTTGAAGACCACCCTTTCCCAACTTGTCACAGGGTGGAGTCCCACCCACACCCTGTAACGAGTTGGGAAAGGGTGCGGTGACAAGCTCTCTACTCCCTGATTGAAGTGGTGGCTTAGCGATCCCGGGCTTGTATTTAAAACGCCCGGGACTAACTTTACCTCTACGCCATCAGGGGGTGGGGACTGGGCCTGGATTCGAAGTCTTTGCTGAGCTGATGACCTCACAGCAGTCAGGGCTGAGAGGTTGTCTGCCCGGCAAATACTTACACTTTGGGCCCGCCGAGGGGAGCTGTTCAAAGGCTATCTTAGTCAAGTGTTCCCATTGCTAGCACTAAGCACAGAAAAAACACTGACGATGTCCGTGAGTGGAGGAAACAGTCCTCGTTCCCCGTTCCGGTTCTATAAACTTACAAGGATTTAATTTTTTTATTAAATACACAGTTGATTTAACATTATAATCAATGTTATTTGCTTTGTTTTTACTGTGGAAGTAAAGGGGGTGGAGCCCCGACGCCCATGCACAGAAACCGCCACTGCCACCCAGTCAAATGTACTCATAGACAATCTTTCAGAGAGCACCAAAAATACACATGAGCACACATGTCACTAACGCCAGAAACTGTGGAAATGTCACACATAAGCACCTAGGCACTGAGGGTAGAAACTGTGAAAATGTCACACATAAGCATCTGATAACTAACACCTAGAGCACGGAGGCCAGAAACTATGGAAATGTCACACCCAGGCCTGGTCACACCAGGCCAGATAGCATGGAAACGTCACACATAAGCACGCAGGCCAGTAAGCATGGAAATGTCACACATGGCACCCTGGCCAGAAAGCATGAAAAATTCACACAAAGGCACTCAGGCCAGTGGCACTGGAACACTTTTCAGAGTGTGGGTGATGCCATCAATGTTGCCTGTACATTACTAAAGTCAACTCATGGGATTGTGAAATATTCAAGAATCGCACAAAGAACAAGGGTTGCAATTGAGCCTCACCTATTCTGGGACATATAAAACATATAAGTATATGCCAAACCATTTAAATACACTGCCCTATGCATACTGCGTCCTGCCTTATGGAAAGGGCTTGCGCTAGTGGTGACATCCTGGTAACATGTGTAGTAAAAGGGAACATTTATAGGTCTGGCAAAAGGTTCCTTTGCCAGGTCAAAATGGCAGTTTTACAACTGCACAGGCGGACTGTAAAGGCAAGCCTTGGCCTTGACACATGTTTAAATATTTTTTTTTTTTATATAATTCTTTATTCGGTTAATCACGAAGAAAACCATAAAAGAAACAATCAGCATAAAAAGATCATACATACATAAGTTAAAAAAGCCATTTCATAGAAGCGTTTGTGCAATAAGGAAAAAGGGAACAAATGTCATTTGTTTAAAAAGAAAATACGTTTTTGCTTCAGAGGATCATCAATCGTTAAATCATTATATTTTTTTCTTTTTCCCTAGTGCAGTTTGCTAGAGGTTTTTTCTGTGGTCCAAAATGCATTTTAAAAAGTTTAAGACCAGGTAACAGACTTCTTCAGACTCTAAAGTTTGCAGTCTTAGGAAGGCCGGTCGACATTGTCTGAGGCCCCATCGCCTGCATAGCGGAAGTATCCAATATTTTCTGTGTGGATGATAAAATTTACAAAATAAGATGACGTGGATATTGGATTGAGTTGATTTCGCGTCACAGGGACACAGAGGCAGGTTTGGGTCCCAGGCCTTGTTTAAGGGAAAGGCGACCAGTCTAAAAAAAAGGTTCAGTCTGAGCCTGGTGAGCAGCATCCTCTCGTATGTTTTAGTATCGAGAGTAAGATACGGTTGGATGCCAAACGATTGCTGAACTGTGTTCGCGTGAACCACTGAAGGTTTTGCTGACTCGGTTGACAGTCTTAATGTTTCCAGATGCCGTAATGCAAGTTCCTTAAGTTCCTTTTTTGGAAGAGCAACTAACGATTCTGGATGGAGGTAATATTTTTCGAGGCCAAGGTCAGTGAAAAAGTTTCTAATGTAGCGAAGCCATTTTATTCTAAGGGCGTGGTCAAGTGACATTGTGTCGGCCACTATCGACTGTGATAACGTGTTAGCGTCCGAGGTCCATATACGCCTCCACAAAAGCAATGGCTGAATTTTAAGGAGATCCTGCAAGTAAGGAATTCCCAATTCCATGTGGGAGGCGTAGTTTGATGAGCCTTTTGGGGTGGCAAAAAGAAATCTTATAAATCGGTTTTCGATTATTTGGAGGGCTCCAACGTCTGTGTGGCCCCAGACCCCTGCTCCATAAAGAGCAATCGCCTGACACTTGGCATTGTAGATTCTTAGCAGTTCTACTGGGCGCCTCCTTCCCAGTTTCCGAGAAAAGGTCTGCAGGGCTGCTATTGATCGCTTAAAAATGTGACATCTCGCTTCTACTGCTGGTTTCCATGTTAGGTTATCGTCAATCAAAATCCCGAGGTATGGATATTGTATGGCGATCTCCAGTGGTTGGCTATCAAGAAAGATGTTTTTTTTGCCTTTCTTCGCCCTCCCCGTGATCATAACGAAAGTTTTTTTTACATTAACCTTTAGATCCAGGGAGTTCATAAAGGTGGTATATCTATTTAGTGAGTGCTGGAGTTCACGCGGGGTTCGGGCCAGGATGACGGCGTCATCCGCGTAGAGGAGCGCTGGAATCGGTCTCTGTTTCATTTTTGGGAGGTCCTGGGCCCCCCTCAGCATTGCCTCCTCCAAGCCGTTTGTGTAGAGCGAGAAGAGAAAGGGGGCCAGGACGCAGCCCTGCCTAACTCCTCGCTCCACACCAAATGATGCTGTCAACTCACCATTCTTTCCGAACCGGACTCTGGCCGAGGCCCCGGAATACAACTCTCTAAGAAGGTCCAGCAATGAGGGGTCCACATTCATCTCTCTTAGGACTGTCCATAGTTTGGAGTGTGCAACGCAATCGAAAGCGGCAGACAGGTCTACATAGACCATGTATACCGTCGATTTCTTTGCGTGCATGTATTTGGCCATTATAAGGCTGAGATTAAGTGCCTGCTCAACTGTCCCAAGGCCTTCTCTAAAGCCGAATTGTAAGTCCGAGATGATGGACTTTTCCTCGCTCCACAGTTGCAGTCTCTCCAGAATGACCCTCCCCACCACTTTGCCGAGGGAGTCCAGAAGGGATATGGGACGATAGCATTTTGGGTCCTGTCGGTCCCCTTTCTTAAAGATGGGGACCATGATTGATCTAGTCCAGGAGTCCAAAATGCCCTCACTAGCTGCTGCTGTGCATACTCTCGTTAGGATAGGTGCCCAAAGCTCCTGGTTGCATTTGAAAAGGTCCACAGGCACGTCATCCGGACCCGGGGCTTTTCCTGTTTTGCTTTTATCCAAAGCCGCCAGGATTTCAGATATGTCAAAAGATATTGAAATTGGGTATTGTACTTCATTGTGGTGGTGAGGTGGATGGTCTGTGATTCCTTGGTCTTTGAATATTTGTTCAAAGTGAGCTATCCAAGTTCCCTCATCTATAGCCACCTCTATCTTGGGAGAGTTGTTGTCCGAGAAGAAAGGGGATCTGATCGTTCTCCAGAAGTCCTTACTGTTTTTTGATAGAGAGCTCTTGTCTAGGTCATTCCAGCGTTTCTCTTTCATTTGTTGTAATTTTAATTTACGTTCCAGATTGTATTTTCTTCTCAGAAGTTGAATATGGCCCACATCCCTTGGTTTTTTATGGAGGGCGGATTTTAGGTCAGTTAGAGCTCTCGTGCAATTGTGGTTAAACCAACCTTTCCTTTCTGTGTGTTTATTAGTTATTTTCCCCGTGAGTAGTCTCTTGGCTAATGTCAAAATTTCTGCGAAGTTCAACAGGACCTCGGAATGATTTAGGGCTGGGTCCAGGCAGTTAATTATATATGGATATGCCTGGTTGACTAATTGTTTTGTAAATTTTTGTGGGTCAATCTTTTCCCATTTTATGGAATAGCCATTATGTTTGCGCAGTTGCAGGCTATCTTGGGTGAGGGCAGCTGCGATGTCCGTGACCTTGGATTTGTATTCCGATAGGTGAAGTTCAATCTTTAATGCATAGTGATCACTTAGTATGTTGTCTATTACTTGGTGATCTGTTACTTTTGCAGCGAGACTGTGGGACAGCAGGATGTAGTCCACTGTTGTCTGGTGGCCTCTAGCTACATAGGTTGGGTTAAACTGTTTTTTCTCAGCCTTCGGAGAGTTAGAGATGAATAAGTCAAACTCTGAGAGTGTGTTATTCAGAGCGTTGCCGGATTTATTGTGGACGAAATGTGCTAGTGGGGCGTCGTTGTCGTCTACGAATCCGCAACATTGAGTGTCTGCCATTGGGCACGGATGTGTATTGAAATCACCTCCCCAGATAAGGTGAATCGTTTTGGAATTAGTCTCCCGATATTGGGGGGATCTTAGTCTCTCCTGCATATTATCGACGAAAGTGAGGAAGTCATTTTCCATTAGGTTATTATAAGAGTTAACAAGGGTAATGGTGTCTTCGTTTGCAAAGGAGACAGAAAGTATCTGGCAGTTAGAATCAGTGAAAAGATTAGACACTTTTAGATGGGAAAGAGTGTTGGCAATGTAGGTTGTTAAGCCTCCTTTGGGTCTGCCTATTGGGCTTTGAGTAGCAGGTGAAAAGTAGGTTTTATACCCTAATAAGTGTAACTCTGAGGTTGCCCAGGTTTCTTGCAGGCATGTTTAAATATGCTACTTAAGTGTGTGGAACAATACATGTTGTAGGCCCAGTAGCAGCATTTAATTTGCAGTCCCTGGGTACATGTAGAACCACGTTTCTAGGGACTTACAAGTAAATTAAATATTCCATTGCGGTGTAAGCCAATTTTACCATGTTTAAAGGAAAGAACGCAAGCACTTTAGCACTGATTAGCGATATCCAGAGTGTTAATGCATGTTCAGTATAAGCAATCTTACAGAAACAAACTGGCAGAGCAAAGTATTGAATGTAATTATAGCGAGAAAACCATTTGACTATTAACACTTTGCTATGCATTGTTATTGTAAAGGGCACCTTAGCTGCAAAGTGTCTAAGAGTGAAACACATTACTGAGTGATACATGGTAAGAAGAGATTAGAACATTTCCATAGTAAATTTCCAGTTGGAGAAGTGTAACAATGGGTGCAAACATATTGGATACATCCACAAAGTATTTGAATGATTTAGATGCTAGACCTCATTGATTGCTTATACTGTGTGACTTAACCATATTTCTCCACAGGTCTCCCTCCCTGAAGTACCCTCCCCAAACCCTTCTCCCTGTCTGGCCTCTCCGACATTCTTGCTACTAACAAGCACAGAATTGGTGCTGCCAGAGGTAGGCATATTTAGGTTACTGCTCCTAAGGAATCAATAGCCCTGACATAAGTTGACAGAATGCTATCCTACTAAAGGATATGCCCTTTTATATCTCTGAGTCGATTTACTTTTCAGGCATTTATGGTTCTTTCCCCCTTCTCCCTTTGGCCGCGTACCGCTCTCTTTTATTAAGTGTATTTCATGCGTTTTCAAATGTGAACACAGTGTACCGCCCCTGCCGCGCTCACGTGTTCTGCTAAAGAGTTGTCTTTTCACAGTGACTCAAAAACCCTCCTGACTATGCAGACAGGGGCTGGTGCAGTAATCAGGTGTCTCATTGTTAGGGGAACAGTGGACGGGACATCACGCATGGGCATGACACAGAATCCAAGCAACATTCTCACCTCGTTAAACGCCATTACAAGTCAGCAGCTGAACAATGATTTGTTACCTTTTACAAAGTGCTAGGCCCACAATTTAATGACTGTTTATCAATCTGATCTAGAATTTTTTTTGTTAAAATCTTTCAAATTATGCGTATAAGGATTATGTGGCAAGTGCAGCAAATCCATATTAATGAGGTAAAAGCCATGGCTGTGAAATTGTGTATTTTCATGGGTAATGCCTCTAGCAGATTTAATTTGACTGTCAATCTATCAAAAAAACAGGGGTTGAAGGAGTTCCACTATCTCTACCTTGACGGCCCAGCGAGCATCATATAAATTTATTTGTAAGATTTATAAAGCGTATGGCTGCCCGTGAGCGTCCCAGTGCTAGTGAGTGAGCTAGTGCAAAAAAGGAAAGAGTTTAAGGGAACAACCAAGTTTTCAAATGTTTACGAAAAGAAAGAAGGTTGAGCTGGGCACGAATATCAATTGGTAATGAATTCCACAGTTTGGAGGCGTTATACGAAAAAAGGCGTCCCCCAGATCGAGCCTTCTTGATCCTGGGCGTGGAAGCCAGATGAAGGTGAGTGGACCGAAAGGTTCTGTTAGTTTTGTAAGGGACAATGAGATCTTTTAGGACAGGGGGGCCTTTGCCATGGACAATTTTATGGGTGGTGCAGAGAGTTTTATAGTGAACTCTTTCCAGTATCGGTAGCCAGTGAAGTGAGCTGAGAGCCGGTTTCGCTGAGCCCTCATTATTGGTGCCAGTAAGGAGCCTGGCAGCTGTATTTTTAACGACCTATAATTTCGCAGTGTCTTTCTTGGGGGCGCCGAGGTAAAGAGCATTACCATAGTCCATCCTGGACAGTATAAGGCCCTGGATCAGGAGCTTCCTAGACTGAAAGGGAAGCAGAGGTGGGATTTAACGGGCAGTACGAAGGAGGCCGTAACAGGTTCCCACGGTTTTCCTGGCTTGAGTTTTAAACGTGAGGCCTTGGTCCTGCCAGATTCCCAGGCTTTTGATGTCTGATTTCGGGATCGGAGGCGGACCCATGCAGGGAGGCCACATAGTCTCAGGGCAAAAATGTAATGGGTACATATCCAGCCTACCCCTGATTTTATATGAAAGAAAGATTAACCTTCAATGCTAATTTGTTGAAACCATTATTTATTGCACTAAGTTATATATTTCACATCTTAAACTACTGAGTTTTCAGGAAAAAAAGAGCAATGCGTGCCATGAAAATGGTGCCGGAATTAAAAATGCTGTTTGTAATAGTCGCAGTTACAGCCCTCACACACTTTCACAGCTTTACATAGGTGCAATATTGTGTGCATCATTCAGAGTGGCTTTGTCACTCACTATACAGTGCATGGCAAAGAACAACCTCAAATGTATTGATATGTGACAGTTTCTTTTCTGAGCAATACAGAGATACACAAGGCTGGAGATGTTCTATACGATTTGAATCAAAACTTGGGGGCAAGAAAATATTCCTCGTCAAAAAGCTGCAAACATTTACCACCTCAGTGCCCATTGAGGGTCTCATGAAGAAGGCTGTGATCAAGTCACCCAAGAAGCAGCAAGTCTTTTCCGAGGTTCACACCTCACAGAAATGTAAAAATGCTACGAAAGACGAGTGCGGTTGAGTTATATAGAGTTCACTGCAGAGGGCTTTGCTTGCTCATTTATCGCAGTCTTACATTGTTGCCTAATTCTACAACTATATAAATAAATGGATAGCAATGAATAACCAGCCATATATGTCCATACGCCCGTATGAAACCTGTAGCGTCTTACCTGGACTCTCTCCCAAGCTTGGCTGGCCTCTTTATCGCCTTTGCACCCATTAACCTCATGCGCGCTAGCGGAATTCCGCTCGTACGCTGAGACTTTTAAAAGCGCATGTTACGTGACGAGCTGGGCTTGTCATCAGCGTGCGAGGAGGCTATGCCATGACGAGCCCAGCTCGTCATCAGCGTGGAAGGGGTTAAGAGTTTGGCCACGTTCCTCACCCCGTAGAGTTTCTGATACACAGCTTCTTTTATAGACTTCTTTTATTTCTCACCTTACTGATCATCCTTCTTTTTTTATCACATTTTGTTTCGGGTTTTTTTCTTTTTGTGTTTCTTTCTCATTATTTTTTCCTGCTATTTGTCTCCTTTATTTCTTTCTCCCCCTTCGCTTCCACCCCTTTCTGTGGCTCTCCACCCTCTCCTCAACCTGCCTTCCTCCCTTCCGATTACTTGCACATCTATCACTATGTGTCTTTCTTTGCTTGTCTCCTTCTATTCATTCATTACCTCTCTATTTACCACCCTCATCTCCAGGGCCGGCTTTAGCGTTGTTGGCGCCAGGTGCGACAATGTTTGTTGACGCCACGGATTCCCTCAACACCACCCTTTAACAGTGCCCCTCAAGTCTCCAAAACTACTCTCTCTCAGATGCATTTATTGGTTTTATAGCGCCACACATACCAGTGTAGATTATCAGAGCACTTTACATCACACACATTACCCAGAGACAATCAATCATACATGTGTAAATCATTTTATAGGAAACGTTACATAGGACAGAGGACCACAAGGTGTAGTCAACAGTATAGATTGAGTACTTGATCTGGAGAAGCACAAACTCAGAATTGAAAATGGAACACCTTGGTTGGGGGTTCACTATAATAATAAGAATTGATTTCTACCCAAATAAACACATTTTGCAACATTAGGATAATGAAAGGCTTGGGAAACAGCATAAAGCTTCAGCCTATACCTTGCAGTTTTCATGCAGCTCTTTCATAACAGTTAATCACCAGTTATTCTGACATTTTTAGTGTTGGCTGAAAATTGCCGGAGGCAAATAACGCAGCAGCAGGTGCTTTTAAAGCCATATTGTTAGGCACCCCTACCCAAAGTCAGCACCCAGTATGGTGGCACCCGTCGCACCACCGTAGAGCCGACCCTGCCCTTGATATTAGCTCTTTTCACACAGTTACCCGGCGAGGAGACGATATCACACCCTGGCATTGAAAGAGCTGAAAACCACTGTAAATAGTGGATTTCCATCTCTTTTTTCGATGTGTGTCCATTAAGGGGTGTGAGAACATCCTAGTCTATAGGCACCAGCCTATTCAAGCTTTGGTGGCAGAGTGGGGGGGGAAAGTGCTTCTGAGGTACTTCTTGGCACAAGGCCCTGTCCCCTCCAAGGCCCCGCCCGGTCTCACACAGTGAGATTTTTGTTCAAGTTGGCAGGTTTTAGGACTACCTATCCTTCCTACTCTGTACAAGGCCCCCTGCACATGGATCTTTCCATGCAGACCATTTTAGAACAATAACAGCAATTTAATAACAGGGAAGAATACTTGTCTCTTGCTGCGTAAAAAATAGTCTTTGGTATTTATACTCAGATTAATTACACTCATTTTAATACCCTCAAAAACAATACAAACGTTGAGTTCAACCCACTGAACTATCTGCTGTCACCTCACACACATTGGCTGACCTACTTGGCTGGTCGAAACAAGAAAAGAACATACAAAATAGGGTACCCGGACAGCAAACAGGCCAAGGTTGCAAAAGGAACAGAGGAACCATCCTAACACCAAAGACGGCTGCGCATATTGAAGTATTCAAAAAACCGCGTTGCCACGTGTTTGCAATATGCAAACAGGCCAAGGTTGCAAAAGGAACAGAGGAACCATCCTAACACCAAAGACGGCTGCGCATATTGAAGTATTCAAAAAACCGCATTGCCACGTGTTTGCAATATTCAATTGGCCACACAACCATGTCTGATAGCTCTTCAGGATCAATCAACAAAAGGAGAGAAAGGGATTCAGGCACTCTTGGTCCCCAGTCAAATAGCAAATAAACAAAGGAAGAGTGTCCGTCGGAAAAGCGTTCAGAATGATTATAGCACGTGAGATTGAGGCCAGTTGTAAGTGGTCGTATGGAAAGACCAATTTCAAGAAAAAATGCAAGATTTTTTCAGGAAACCCTCACTCACCCTAGTGGTGATATGCTTCATCATCGGGTCCACCGGGAGAGATCGAATACCTCCCCGGTGTGCTGCGACGCCATGAATGGGATGCGAAGGAAAAGTTGTGCCACAAGCCGGGGTGGTATTTACTCGGTATAAACCGGTATTTACTCGGTAGCTTTGCCTCCACGCTCACCACTTCGGGGACCAACTCCTCATCTCCCGACCATAGGTAGCCATGTAACAACGGGTAGCCATTTCTGGCCTCCCGCACGGATGGACGTAACACTGTAAGTCTCCATTTGTCAGTCTGTTGCCTTAGATAAACGTGCAACAGAGCGCGCTGGACTACACTTCTCAGCGCTAGTTGAGGCCCACCACCCCGGCTTGTGGCACAACTTTTCCTTCGCATCCCATTCATCTCGGCCACGGCCTTTGATAGGTATGCCAGCACATGTCACGCCACCGAGTTGCATCAATTGCCATTAAAAAATGAACAATATCGATTGATTTTATGTTCTTTGTTTGTTTATTTGTCTGTTTGTCTCACCATTTGTCCACAGACTTCTAGGTTCCTCGTAACAGAGGTAAAACCCCAGACTTACAAGTTTGTATTTTTTATGCACCTTTTTCACACATAGTGCTATTTTAACTTTCACTGCCTTTGGCAGGGTGGGCCTTAGCGCGCCCAGACCTGTCAAGGTGACACTCGCAAACTGGTCCTGAAGAAAGCCCTGTAAAGTCACACATAACACGAGCAGAAACATGTTGACCTTTCTTTAAAAGGGAAACACCAGTATACTTTATTTGGTTAGTTTTCCCCACACATAGTTTTTAATATGTCAGGTTGACCAGCCAATAAATGATTTTTTGGTACAACCCTGGACATTTTTAAATTTAGCTCTTCAGGATACCCTGATCTTATGTGACAAAACACCTTCCAGGAGATGCTGGTGATGAAGGAGAGGGGTGATATCTGTTACATATAACTTTGCAGTCTCATCTTCTCCCCAGGGTTGATTTCAGTAGGTTAGGCAAGAGCATAAGCAGAGGGAGAAAGTGGGAAATAGAAACGGAGGCAGGACTTTAAGTGTGCCGGGTCCTGCTGGTGCTCATGACCGGCAGTTCTAAAGAGCAGGTGCTCAGATGGGTCTCTATCGGGCTCTCCGTTATTGCCTTCACCCTCAGGATAATAAAACAAATCTTAACTATGCAACAGTGTCAGCCTTCACTGACTTTGATGCAACTTCAAAGAGACTCGTTGTAGGTCTATCAGAGTCTAATAATGTCTGAATTGAAGCAATGGCATTTTTAATATTCTATACAACAAAGCCATAGTTGCTGCTTATGTATCTTAGGCAACTAACAACCATTAGCAAAGCCAATAGTCCTGGCATGTTGTAGGTGTAATTTTACTTGTATTATATATCTGGATGCAATGACAGAAGCAGCAAATTGTTAGTCAGGCAGCAGGCTACGCTAAACACGATTTGTTTTAGCTTACTTTTAAAACCACGCCCTAATTACATTCTCCCTCGCCCCCCCTCCGTTTTTTTCATCCTACTTAAAGCCCTGAACAGAGCTGATTTAAATAAAGGGGAACGATCGGGAGAGAGGAAGAGAAAGACTTTTTTTTCAGGCTGGGCTGCTTTCAGCTCACAGTCGGCTCTGTTAACGCTATCTTATAAAAGGCACCCAAGCACGGGGGAAAGAAAGGAGGGGCGAGCGATAACAGCCGAGAAACAGGCAGATGCCTACGATAGTGTAGTGTTGCGCTCTAGTCTCCGACGCGCCGGCGTGATTACGCGGGTCGCAGGAGCCAGAGCGGAACACTTGCGCATGCGCAGCTGGGCATAGAGAATGCGCGCGAAGCAAGATTAACGGCATAAGCGACTAGAGCTGTTACCAGTCAGACGCTCGGCGCTCCTTTGCGATAGCTGTCCCAATACTCAATAATGAAACCTGTTCTTGTACCCACTCTCTCTCTGTCTTCATTGTGGGGCGAATTTACATCATTACAGTGGCGACGAGGGTGGGATCGCCCCCCCACCAACTCCACCCCAACTAACCAAAACGATCGGAATGACGACACGGCTACCTCAACCACGTGTGAAGGTCAGAAATTGTTGCGGAGGGGACACCCAACAAGAGGGCACACAGGGGAATGAACACGCTATTCACAAGGGAGCGTGGCAGCAGCGCAAAGCCTTGCAAGCCTAGGAGCCATATGGCCCAGGGCCTAACGCCATTTTCCCAAGGCGACCGGAGAGCGGTGGGTGCACACAGCTGAGACCCTGGCAGGAAACGGAGATAGTGACACGGAGGACGATAAGGAAAGACGCCCTAGCAGCTCACGTGGTGGGAGCACCGGTGCACCAGGCAGCCCCAAAAGCCAAGGGGACAACTCAGACCGAGAGGAAAACCTCAGCACGCCAGGCAGCCCTGGAAGCCGAGGCGAAAGACCAGAAAGGGTGCCCAAGATGAGCAACCAGATGACGGCCCTCACCGCACCCGTTCCCTTCCTACCCAGACCAGGAGAACCCATGATGAAGTGGGAGGACTGGAGGGAATACTTCAAAAATTATGTGGAGGCATTGGAAGATGAAAACGGGGAACCATTTCCTAGCGCTAGGAAGAAAAGATTACTGCTGCATAACCTGGGTCCGGAAGGTGTAAGAGTGTTTGCGAACATTGTACCAGCTACAAGACAAGCTGCGGACGACGACGTCTTCAAACACGCCCTGGAGGACTTAGACAATCACTATCGCCCGGCGGTGTGTGTATCTATTGACAGGTACAACTTCCAACAAAGGAAGCAGGAAGAAGGTGAATCTATAGATGATTATGTAGCAGCGCTGAGACGGCTAGCCATCACATGTAAATATGGACAGCTCCAGGATGAATACATCAAGGACCAGATAGTCATGCACACCACGAACAAGTCGGTCCAGGACAAGTTATGGTCTCAAGGTGAAGCATCCCTACAGGACGTGATTGCAATGGTCAAGAAGGCTGAACTTTCCAAACGCTGCGCAGAAGCAGCGAAAAAGGAGAACCCCCAGAAGCAGATGGTTAACAAAATAGACGAAGCTCAATCCGCATCCAGGTAAATGAGACCCACAGGAGAGGGGAGGCACGAATCCAGGTGGGCAGGGAAACCAGGTTCAGCTGGAAAACAGTCCAAGGACAACAGGTTCTCATGCTACCGGTGTGGGAGCACAGCACACACGGCGCAGGATAAGCGGTGCCCAGCATTTCGCGCCAGGTGCTCGTTCTGTGGGCTGGTTGGCCATTATGAGAAGGTGTGCCGCAAGAAGGGAAAGAAAACCATAGTGAAATGCATTGAGCAGCATCAGTCTGAAGACCAAACGGAATACGACCTGGAAGACGATGACATGGTCTTATGTGTCGAGGAACACGTACTGGATGTAACAGGTAAACGTTCAGACAAACCGCGTACGGACATGCTAATCGGAGGGGTGAAAATTCACATAGCGATAGACTCGGGGTCACCGTACTCCATTGTGCAAAGATCGGTATGGGAGGAAGACTTCGTGCCCACCCTCGGCCTGCAGTTGAACTCACCTGACATACGACCGATATCTTACACCAGCAACGCAATCCCTATGGTGGGGTTCCGCACCCTGAAATTTGAATTCAGAGGAAGGTCAGCACTATGCAAACTATATGTGGCGGAACGAGGGCCCTCGGTACTGGGATGGAGAGACCAGGGTGACCTTGGGATAAAATCAGACCCAGGAGGCAAAGAACAAATACTGCTGACGGAAGACAGTTGTTAGCCAGAACTAGAGAAACTGAGGCAAACCTTCCCCAAAGTGTTTGGAGGCACGGTTGGAAAACTAGACAAGTTCGTGCACAGGATCCTGCTCAAGGAAGACGCTCGCCCAGTGTCCCACAAAGTCAGGAACATTCCCATTGCCGTAAAGGAGGCTGTCCAACAGGAACTACGAAGGCTGGAGGAGCAAGGGATAATTGAACCAATCGACAGCTCGGAATGGTTGGCCCCCTTAGTCGTAGCCAGGAAACCCAATGGCAAGGTACGCCTATGCGTGGACCTGCGCGAACTCAACAAATGCCTGATAGTTGAAAAGTTTCCATTACCAAGAATCGAGGAAATGTTGGCGAAAACGAGAGGAGCGACATGGTTTTCCACTATCGACCTCACCTCCGCGTATCATCAAATTGACTTGCATCCTGCGAGCAGAAGGCTCACCTCCTTCATCACGCCCTTCGGGTGTTATCAATTCCGCCGAATGCCATTCGGATTGGCATCAGCGGCTGCAGTTTTCCAAAAGCTAATGCACCACCTGTTCAAAAACATACATGGCGTTCAGTACTTTCAGGACGACATCCTGATTATGGGCACAAGCCGAAAAGACCATGATGAGAAACTGACCAAAGTATTGACAGTGCTCCAAGAGAGGGGCCTCACCGCCGAGTGGAGCAAGTGTAAGCTGGCCATGTCTGCAGTCACCTATCTGGGACACGAGATAGGGAGTCAAGGTATCACACCCAAGAGGCAAAACGTGAGAGCCATTTGTGACGCCAGAGCTCCGACCAACAAAGAAGAGGTGAGGTCATTTTTGGGAATGGCGGAGTACTATAGCAAATTCGTCAGACATTTTGCCACCAAGACTCACAAGCTCCGACAACTGATCAGAGACAAGTTGACGTTCCATTGGGACGAGGAAGCCCAGAGTGAATTTGACGAACTGAAGAACAACATAAGCCAGGCAGTACCTCTGCATGGATACGATCCATTGGGTCACACGATCTTGACAACAGATGCCAGTGAAAGAGGTTTGGGAGCAGAGAGACGATAACACAGTGGAAACACTTAGCTTCGCCTCCCGGGAACTCTCGCCCAGCGAACAGAAATATAGTGTCATAGAAAAAGAGATGCTCGTGGTCACGTGGGCCATGGGAAAATTCAGACAAATCCTGTGGGGCACCCGCTTCAAGCTGCAAACGGACCACAAACCACTGGTCAAGGTGCTGACCTCCAGCGGGCATGATACAGCGACACCTCGCATTGCAAAAATGACACTCAAGCTGTTAAACTACACTTATGACGTTGAGTACCTACCAGGGACACGCAATAAGTTAGCAGACTATTTGAGCCGGGCCTCAGCAATGGAAGAAGCACCAGTGGTCCCACCGGGCACAGACGAAATGGTAGCTGAAATGGCTGACTCTGAGAAGAATATCAGCAGGCAAGAATGGGCCCAAGCCTACCAAGGAGACAGCGAAATGAAGGAAGTCAAACAATTTTTGATTACCGGATGGCCAGAAAAAAAACATCTCAAATACACTCTGAGGAAATACTATGAAGTGCGCGAGGAGTTATCAGTGAGTGACTCAGGGAACTTCATGTACCGAGCTGATAAGGTGGTCCCACCAGCGACTTTGATCCCACTGCTGTTGAATCAACTCCATGAAGGGCACCTCGGCATCGTAAAGACGAAGATGCGTGTGAAGCAAATGTACTGGTGGCCGGGTATGGACAATCAGATAGAGCGGCAGGTGAGAGAATGCGTCCAGTGACAGGGAGCAGACAAGATCTTGAGACCGTTAAGGCCCGCCTTGGGTACGTTTGAGCAGCCCCTCAATCCGTGGGAAGACATAGCAGTGGACATATTGGGTCCCGTGCTCGACTCCAGAGGGGTGGCCAAATACATATGCGTCGTTGTGGACAAATACTCAAAATGGCCAGAGGTAAACGTGCAGGAAGTCATGGACTCCGACACAGTGCTGAAATTTCTCACTTCAGTATTTCTCCATGAAGGAATACCCAGAACAATCTTAAGTGATAACGGGCCCCAATTTACTTCGGAGAAATGGACAAAGTACATGGTGAGAAACGGCATCAAGTCCAAGCACACAGCAGTATACCATCCCGCATGCAACGGACAAGTGGAACGGTTCAACCGTGTTCTGATGGGGTCCATACAAGCCGCAATAATGCAAGGTAAAGATTGGGAAACAGAAATTCAGAGCATGTTGTGGGCCTACAGGATCACTCCGACAGGGCTAGGATATCGCCCCTTCCAGATCTTGAGGGGCAGACTCCCCTTTACCAAGGACAACGTGGTTTTGAGAGAGAAAACGGTAATGAGCAAGTGGTCGCCCGCTGTGGTACAGCACAACCTGGAAAGAGCACAAAGGGTGAACACCGAGCACTACAACAGGAGGCACAACACCAGGACCACTGATCTGGAAAAAGGGGAATGGGTCAGAGTCAAACTTGCAACGATCAAAAGAAAAGGCGAAAGCAAGTACAGTAAACCCCTGCAGGTGGAAGAAGTGCGGGGAAGAGCGGCGTTACTCAGTGATGGCAGGGTGTGGTCCCAAGACCGCATGGCGAAAATCAACCGGATCATGCAGTGGCCCGCCAGCAAGGATGAAGAGACTGAGGATCTGAGACAAAGCAGCGAGGTAGAAGAGATGACTGCAGGGGGAGAAAGCCAGGAGGAAGGACAAGTCCTAATAGACAATGAAGGGTGCGAGGAAGTCAATGCAGGAGGAAGGGCGGCCGGAAACAAAACTGCCACGACTGAGAAGGAAGCTGTAACACCGAGGAGAGCAAAGAGTCGAGCGTGCGAAAGAACCAAGGAAGAGTCCACTCCGGTAAGACGCACCCGCGCGGGGAGGGCTGTGATCCGGCCCTCTCGATTCAAAGACTATGAAGTTAATGACTGTTGAACTTGGGACTTGAAAGATTTCTCTTTTGTGAAAAAAGAGGAGATATGTAGTGTTGCGCTCTAGTCTCCGACGCGCCGGCGTGATTACGCGGTGCGCCGGAGCCAGAGCGGAACACTCGCGCATGCGCAGCTGGGCATAGGGAATGCGCGCGTAGCAAGATTAACGGCATAAGCGACCGGAGCTGTTCTTGTACCCACTCTCTCTCTGTCTTCATTGTGGGGCGAATTTACATCATTACAGATAGTAATGAGATATCTGCATATATATTTCCGATTTCAAGCACTAGTAAAATACCTTCTTACTGTATCCAATAGTAGTACTGCAAATAGGTACTTCAATGAGGGCCACTATGTGTGTTTCACCAAGGGACATTAGGTAGCTGAGTAGTACACCCTTCGAGCATGCAATAGGGGATGGCAATTTTTGCCTGGATGGGTGGCACATATTCTGCCGTGCAGAAGTGGTGCATAGAAAGAGAGAGAGAAGGAGAAACAGACCAGTAGGTTGTTCCCCACCAAAGAAGCTGTCACCAACGGCCCGAGGATCACACCCAAAAGCCTTCATATATCACATCGTAATCGTGCAGCTCGAGAGGCCTCATTTTTGATAAATAAATAACGTTGACCTAACTCACCTTTATGCTGCAGAGAGGCTCTCTGTGCCAAAAATCCTGTGGACTGGAGAGCGCACGCCTGTAATGTTAGCCGCCGGAAGTATCTGTTGACTTTTCCAGGGCCCGCCTACGTCCCACGATGTAGTTTAACCCCTTCGCTGCTGGCCCGTTTCCCCCGCTGTGCGGTAAACAAAAGAACAGGGGCGGGCCATGACGATACCAGGCCGTCATCAGCACACGAGCACTGTAGTGCATGACGGCTGGGTATCGTCATCAGCATACAAGGGATTAACTTAGAGGCAGGTGGCAGCTAATCAAAACAACTTCCCTGGGCCTGGGCACCTCCTCCAATACACACAGGCCTGTTCAAAAATCCCTGGTGGTGACAGCACCAGACCCCTTAAATGTTCCACGGAGCAGGCGCGGACAGAGAGGATGCTACTCTCTGGCTCACGTCACGGCGGCTGGATGGGATGGGGGCCGGTTTTCTCACATGAGGCCGGTTTTGTTGTTGGGATGATTTTCGGCCCGTGAGTCACGCGGGCCGAAAATCATCCCAACAACAAAACCGACTTCCTGTGAGAAATCCGGCCCCCACCCCATCCAGCCTACCGGGGGATTGCCCGGTGCCCGAGATTATCAGTTCGGCCCTGGAGACCTATTGCATTCCAAATGCTTGTTACTTTAGAGCGTGTGCTGTTATGGCCAGAACTGCCGAGTTTGGAACTAGAGTTTAAGTCCTGGTGTTGCCTCCACATCCTGTGATTTTGGGCAAATCACTACTCCCCTGTGCCTAAAAAGAATCTAGCCTTGTGTAATGTATCTCATGCTCCTGTGAAGCGCTCCTGTGCCATTGAGCCGAGTTCGTACTATGTAAAACTGCAAAAAGAAAAAAACAAGTATTTAGTTAAAGTAAATGTATTCAAATGCTTCCGAAACATAAAGCCATACATTGGTAAACTGAATCACAAACAAAAAAGTCTCTTAAGTATGTGATTTTCAGATGCAAATCAGTGTGCCAGTTGTGGTTGGGGTATTTTTAGTTTCCTAGACAGGTACCTTGACATTCAGTGGCTTACTTTCAGAAAGAGCAAGATTAGCAGTCTTACCACCAATGTACCACTTGTGGTGCATGCAAATATACAACGGCTCTACTATAGTATACACTACAGGCAGTGTACAGACAACGCTCCACTGCAAAGGGCACTACAGACACAGCTCTACCATACAGTGGACCAACCACAAAGCCACAAACACAAAAACCTTTAAAGCTGCTCCCGAGAAATACCAGAGGAGGTGCAAGTAGCTTTGCCCCAGCTCTGCTACTTTCCATTCATTATTGGGCTTGTAGTATTCCCCACCCGTTATAACTGTAAGACAAGTCATAGAACATTTTTTTTTTTAAACATAACAGGATGCGCTGCTTCAGCAGGGTTGAGGACACTTAAAAAAGCTATATTTTACTGCGGGTCCTTTATTTAGTTTCAGATAAAGAACATCAACCTATTATTATTTTTTTATCACACACCTCTTTTATACTTTCCCAATCATAACATCGCTTTACAGTTCACGTTAATACGACCTTTACCCCATAATCCATACACATTCCCACACACACCAAACTGCCTTCTCTATTAAAAAAAATAATAATAATAATAATAATAATTAAACAACAGGGGGTGGTGATGGACAGAGTTTCTGAATTAAGCAGAATTCTCTCACCCAGTCAAGAGATCAGGGCTTAATCCTACACCGTTTTTTAGCTCACTGCACCATCCCAGCTCAGAACCTGGCTATATGCAAATTAGTCTGTCCCTGGCCCAGTGTATCATGGGAACAGGGCAAACCAAACTACCAAGCCAATTCTTTCACTGGGAAGGAAACAAGCTTCCGGGGACCGGTTTCTGGCATTTCAGCCGTCTTCGGCCCGGCTTGCTTGAATCCTGATGGTGCAGTGAGCAAGGGACTCACGTCTGAGTATACCCTTCCACGCTTATGGTGGACAAAATAATTAAACAACAGGGGGTGGTGATGGACAGAGTTTCTGAATTTAGCAGAATACTCTCACCCAGTCAAGAGATCAGGGCTTAATCCAACACCGTTTTTTAGCTCACTACACCATCCCAGCTCAGAACCTGGCTATATGCAAATTAGTCTGTCCCTGGCCCAGTGTATCATGAGAACAGGGCAAACCAAACTACCAAGCCAATTCTTTCACTGGGAAGAAAACAAGATTCCGGGGACCGGTTTCTGGCATTTCAGCCGTCTTCGGCCTGGCTTGCTTGAACGCTGATGGTGCAATGAGCAAGGGACTCACGTCTGAGTATACCCTTCCACGCTTATGGTGGACAAAATAATTAAACAACAGGGGGTGGTGATGGACAGAGTTTCTGAATTAAGCAGAATACTCTCACCCAGTCAAGAGTTCAGGGCTTAATCCAACACCGTTTTTTAGCTCACTGCACCATCCCAGCTCAGAACCTGGCTATATGCAAATTAGTCTGTCCCTGACCCAGTTTATCATGGGAACAGGGCAAACCAAACTACCAAGCCAATTCTTTCACTGGGAAGGAAACAAGCTTCCGGGGACCGGTTTCTGGCATTTTAGCCGTCTTCGGCCCGGCTTGCTTGAATCCTGATGGTGCAATGAGCTAGGGAAACTCTGTCCATCACCACCCCCTGTTGTTTAATTATTTTGTCCACCATAAGCGTGGAAGGGTATAATCAGACGTGAGTCCCTAGCTCATTGCACCATCAGGATTCAAGCAAGCCGGGCCGAAGACGGCTGAAATGCCAGAAACCGGTCCCCGGTAGCTTGTTTCCTACCCAGTGAAAGAATTGGCTTGGTAGTTTGGTTTGCCCTCTTCCCATGATACACTGGGCCAGGGACAGACTAATTTGCATATAGCCAGGTTCTGAGCTGGGATGGTGCAGTGAGCTAAAAAATGGTGTTGGATTAAGCCCTGATCTCTTGACTGGGTGAGAGTATTCTGCTTAATTCAGAAACTCTGTCCATCTCCACCCCCTGTTGTTTAATTATTTATCCTTATCTATTCAAGCAGCGACGAGTGGGGGTAGCAAGCTCCAAACTCCCAGATTTTTGCCGTCCCCCATAACTCAACAATAGAGTCGTGTGTGACCTTGCTCATTACCAGCTCCCACCCAGAGAATGTCTAACTGCTCGAAGCCAGCGGGCTCTGTCGTGGAGCACCAAGAGCAGAGCTCACCTTATTTATTTATTTATTTATTTATTGATTGATTTATTTTTAGCATTTGTTAAGCGCGAACAATTGCCCGCAGGCGTCTCGGCGCTGTACATTTGTTTGCTCTCCTGTACGGTCACATGGAATTGTTTAAAGGTTGAATAACCAGTTTTCAGTTTCTTCCTGCAAGACATCAGATTTGGGCTGGATCGTATGGATTGCGGGACTATATTCCATAGTTTTGGGCCAGCCACTAAGAAACGTCTGTCTCCCCAATTGACCAACCTGGTCCGTGGCACAAACAGGTCGTTCTGTTTAGCTGAACGCAGTGTCCGAGAGGGAATGTATGGGACAAGATGGTCTTTCAAAAATTGCGGTGCTTGATGATGTAGTGACTTATAGACAATACACAATGTCTTAAATTTGATTCTGTTCCTGACAGGGAGCCAATGAAAACTTGTCAGAGTCTCAGCTATGGGCTTAAATTTAGGGGTATTTGAAAGAAGTCTGGCTGCCGCATTTTGGATTCCCTGCATTTTCTTAATAACCCTGGCTTGGGCGCTGGCAAACAAGCCATTGCAGTAATCCAGTGCTGATAGGACAAGAGCGCTGACAAGTGTCTTGCCTACATTTTTAGGAAGGAAAGGGAGGATCTTCCTGACCAGGCGTAGTTTATAGAATGCTGTGGCGGCAGTCTGATTGGCATGTGCCATGAAATTTAAATTGTCATCAAAGATGACGCCCAGGAGGGGAGGAGCCAAGATGGCCGACAGGACGGACGTGTAGGCTCCCAGCTCCGCGAGCCTCTTATTCTTGCACCGGTATCCTGTCATCAATCCTGATCATCAGCCGCGGCGCCACGACCGCGCTAACGTGCAGATCACGACCGCGTTCCTCCGAGGGCTCTACTGGCCGTGTGGACGACGATACGGTAACTCGAGCCGTTCGCCATTGTGTCCCCCTGGACCTCGCTCTGATGGCCGCTGCGGGATGACGCTGCGTTGGGAGGACTGACACGGGAGGCGCCGCACCTCAAACTGGAATTGCTGCCGGTGGAGTGAAACGGCGGGGTCATCCTCCTCACCCGGGGCTCTCCGAACTTGGATGCGGTGGGCGCTGGCGGGTTGGGACCCCTAACCCCCTTTGTTCTCCGGAGTGGCTCGGCTGGAGGGCTGCCTCGGCTCCGGCTGGCGGCGCCGCCTGCGCCGGGGGCCGCCTTCAGACCGGCGGCGAGGGGTCGCTTGCTGTTTGCTACTCAGATTTGCGATCTGCACCTCTGCCGGCGCCCCCGCCTGCAGCATCCCGATTTTTGATCGTCTCTCTCCCCCTCCCTTTTGTATCCGGATGGCCGTGGTGAAGATGGCGGACTAGGGGAGATGATTGCTTCTTTGTCCTTTGGCTGTCCTGCCCTGCCTGCACCGCCCCGCTCCTATTCTCCGGGGACAACGACCCAAATGCCGGATTGTGAGGCCCCGCAGCGGGCCCCGACTCGTATGGAGATCCTGGCGGCTCTTGTGGATCTGGGTTCCACATGTCGGCAAACTGCTAGAGAGTTGAGCCGCAAGTTCGAGGAGGTGATTTCCGTACCGGGACACCAGCTGCCTGTAACTATCCACGGCCCGGATACTATGTTACAGCTGGCGCCTGCCACGGAGCTAATGGGTTTTGGCGACAGTGTTGCTGAATTATCTGCCGATGCGAAGGTGGATACATTGTCTTTCTCCACCCTGTACTCTGATGCTCAGCCTCCGCCATTACTGCTTCCACACGGTTTGCTGCCACCCCGACGGCTGGACTTCCTTGCTGTTCTTGCTGCTGGAACTTCATCCTCTCCCCAGTCGGTGTTATCCTCTCCTGTGTGCGCTGGGAAGCCCTCCCTTTTTGTCAGTCGTCCCCCCGTGGTTCGGGGCCCTGCACCTCTTTTTACCAGGTTTTCTCTTCGTTGGGGACGGCCATCTTGTCCCTTTGTTTCGCCTTCGGCATGGTTCCCGAGGTGGCCATTTCCGGACGGACTGCAACGCTCAGGCCAGGGGTGATGTATTTTTGTACTGACTTTGCTTGCCTAGCTGCCGGACATCGGGACTTTCGACCTATTTTGGAACTTCTGACGGCGTCTTGTATTGGCCAGCATGGGGTTGTATTTGGAGGGCACAGCTGCTGATTTCTGCTTGAGGGATGGTGGTTCGGTTTGCGGTTGGTCTTGGGGTGAGTGCAGCTGGAGGGGTCCCTGCTGCGGCTTTCTTTACTTGACTGATTGCATTTTGGGTTGGGTTGTCCCTCGATGTATTGGGAGGCTACATGGTTGGTATAATTGATTGTTCTGTGCTACATCTGACATGGTCTCTGGTGGGTCGTGGTGGTCGGGTGGGAGGTTAGGTGTGGGCTGGGAGCCTGGGTAATAATGTTGCGGCTTATTGTATTGCTGATTACGTATCGATTCACTCCCCACTGTATTGCTTGCTACAGTTTTATTGATGTTATTATTGGGGTGGGGATTGCTTATTGGACTGGCGGAGCTTGCGCGCATGTTTAATTGACCCTCCTCCCGGTTCTTTCTTAGGGACGTTCAGGGACGGGGTTCCTGTTCATACTCCCTATGTCATTGGAATTAGTTCTTTATTCTTATTTCCACTTTCGCTTTCTCTTCTTCTTCCTTTCTCTTTCCTTCTATATTTCGGGTTTACGGGGCGACAGACACTCTGCTAGGGGGGGGTAAGCCATAGCCTCTGCATGTGTGTAGGGTGGGGGGTTAATTATTAGTTGAGTTTTTTCTTTCTATGGTACCATTTTTGCTTTTCTTGATTTTCCCTTCTTTCTTAGGCCCGGGTTGGGAATACTGGGGGATGGGTGGTGGTGCCATTGGAGATGGGTTGCTGGGATAGCTTCCTGTGGTCTTACTATTCTGTGGCCATCCTCTGGTCGGGACTTGCATGTTGTAAATTGCTCTGCCAGATATAGATGTTTTTGTCGAGTCCCGCCTACATGGACCTTGCTTTTTCTTTTCGTTGTTTGAGTGCGGAGCAGTATGACCTGACTTTACTATTTGCGCAAACAAAAGACTTTGAAAATTAACCTACATTGCTCCTGGGCCGAGGTATGACGGCGCTCTCCAGTCTACTCCTGTACTGCAACCATTGTCATGCCGCATTACCATGGCGTCGTATTGTATGCACCAGTGCTGAATGTGTGACCGTGGCCGGCCGGATGGTTGTGGGCCCGTATTTGTACTGTCTTTTAGCACAATAAAGGTTTTCAAAAAAAAAAAAAAAAAAAAAAAAAGATGACGCCCAGATTCCTTACTTTTGTAGCAGGTTCAGGTACGGTTCCAAAGGATGACGGCCACCATACTGAGGACCAGCTGGGACTAAGATGGCCAAAAATGACAACCTCAGTTTTATCGGAGTTTAATTTCAAACAGTTTGCCGACATCCATTGTCCAATGGCCAGCATACCTGTTTTGAAACTCTCCGCTACTGTTTCCCCATCGTTTCTGACACCCAGAATTAGCTGGGTATCATCTGCATATGAGGTAAGGTTCATCCTGTGCGCTTTGATGGTCTTTGCGAGGTCCGACACATAGATATTAAAAAGTGTCGGACTGAGGGATGAACCTTGAGGTACCCCACATGGCAGTGATAGTTCAGCCGATTCAAATTGACCCAGGGTAACTGCCTGGGATCTATCCGTCAGAAAGGATGCCAGTAGATTTTTTGCTTGGCCTTGCACGCCCATTTTTTCGACACGGTCGACTAGGATCTTATGGTCAACCGTGTCGAAGGCGGCCGATAAATCTAGAAGCACCAATAGTGCTGTGCCACCTTGGTCTCTGATTAGTCGAATATCATCTGCTGCTTTTATGAGTGCTGTTTCAGTCCCATGAAACTTACGGAATCCAAATTGTGTTTCATCAAGCAGATGGTATTGCTCGATGAATTCCGTAAGTTGGGTGTGCATGGCCTTCTCAACTATTTTTGCAAGAAGCGGTAGGTTAGCTATAGGCCTATAATTTTTCAAATCGGTTTTGTCAAGGCCGGGTTTTTTCAGGAGAGGTTTTAATAAGGTCTTTTTTAGTTGGGTAGGAAAAATGCCTGTACGGAACATTGTATTGCATATTTGGGTTATGAGAGGTGTCACAGTGTCCATAAGTGGGCGAAGAGTGTTCAAGGGACAGGAATCTAACGCCGATCCTGATTTGATGGTTTTAACAATGTCCTGGATTTGCTCTTCAGTGACTTCAGCAAAGCAAGATAAATTATTGCTTGGGAGAGGGATATTCACCTTTTCGATGTTTTGATTATCACCAAGGTTGTATACTGAGAAAATATCATTCACTTTGTTAAAAAAGAAAGAGGCCAGTGAATCACAGAAATTTTGTGAACATGGGGGGTTCAGGTCTGGGACACATCCCGCCAACTGTTTAGTTATTTCGAAAAGCTTCTTATTTGAATTTTTTGCGCTTTCGATTTGCTCAGTGTAATATTTTTTCTTGGTTTCTATAATACAACCTTGAAACAGAAGCCACAACATAATTGGACGATCAAAGGTCATTGTCACTTCTGTGAGAAAAAACATTCACCTTATGCACAATTTGAAAGGTATATTTAATATACCTTCTTAGATACATAATGGAACCGCCGCCCTTGCATTTTAAATCACTGAGAGGGTAAAATGAAAATATATGCGCGGATATTAAAAAAGTACTGCTGATTAACGAGGAATTTCGCATTTACAGTGCCATTTCTGTCAGACTGCTTTTTCGGTCTTGAAGTCATTCTTTGTAGCAAATCCTTTCCTGCTTTAAGAAATGTGCCCAGAAATTACCGCACATATTGTTTTTATTGTAATTAGTTCGAAAAGTAAATTTGCATAGCAGCACCATCTGAACCGAAGCTGCCGTAGTACACGAACCCGCGTGCTTTCCTCACATAAGTTTTAAAATAAAGGCAAGGGCAGAAAGCCTGAGAGGCTGCAGCAAGGCTGAGACTTTTCATGTCACTGCCACTGGCCGCCGAAGACCAGTCTGGGCGTCGCCTCGTTGTCAAGGCCATTGATTGCAGCTCTTCGATAACCCACACATGGCTTCTACTGGCATTGCTCCGTTCAGTCACATTAGCATATAAATAGCGCGTCCTGCTTTCCATACATTTAATGTGCCTGTATCCTTAACACCGATTAGAAAACAAAGACACCATGAAATGCATTTCCATTGAAAACAGCAGAAGCACTTGCCACATAGTATGCAGAAAGATAAGCGCTTCTACCTGAATGTGCATTTTTTGTCTGCAGTACCTTCCTTCAAGTTCCCGCCTTCCAGTTCAACTGCCGACTCCCCGACTCCCACCGTCCTGTTCTGAATTGATCCCAATGGTGCTCGTGACTGTCGCCGTCACGCTCAGGCAGGAAGACTGCAGGCAGCCTCCCTCCCCTCCACCACAGCACAGAGCTGTGATTTGTTCGGTCGGCTGCCCCAACACCACGTCACTGAAGCATACAGAGAACAGGGAGAGTGGGAGGGGTTACTCGAGGGCAGGGGGGAGCGGCTTGCCCGCTGTTATTAATATACAATTAATACAGTCTGTTTGGACAGCCTCTCAGGCTGCCCAAACAGACAGTATTTACAACAGTGGGAAAGCCACTCCCCCCTGCCCTCGAGTAACGCCCACTCTCAATCAGGAACTTAACCTGCTTTCTCGCCGTGCGAGAAGGCAGAAACAAATGGTAGTATTCTACTATTTGCTTCTGCCTTCTCGCACGGCGAGAAAGCAGTGGGGCGGCGCCCAAACGCCCCCATGGAGGATCCGCCACTTCCTATTACAACGTGTTTCTTCATAAATTAAGGAGAAGATAACTTAGTGGGTTGAGCACATGGTGTAAAGTTCAGAGTTAGTCCTGCAGGTCAGAGATTCGGACTTAAGTAAGTCCTACTCAGTTTTTCATTTCTCTGAGAGACAGAATATGAATGCCTTTGTACTAGTAGTATAATATTGTTAACAAGTTCTCGAACAGTCTGAAGTGTCAACTTGTCGGAATGGGTAAGTACAGTAGCAATGTGTGGTGCAAACTGAGGTGCACTTCTGACGAGGTCCCCGGCACGCATTTCTTTACAAATTAAGCACTGGGTTGTGTGTCACACACTGAATTAAGGGCCAAACCAATTATTTGAGCAATAGGGAGGTCGAGGGCGTCCTTTAAGCAAACTAAATAAAAATGGAACAGAAAGGGCCATTTGTCGCCTCTCTCTCAGTGTTTGTCTCCAATCGCTGTTAAGAAAGTTTAGCAGATTATTGCAACCCGTAAATTAAGTCCCAGGCTCAAATCTCTCTTTTGAAAGTCAGCTTTCATCCTTCCTAGCACGATGCACCTACTCACATAGCAGGTGGGACGAGCAATACTAACATTTATTATTATTGCGCTTGTGTGCCCAGGGGCTGTTTGGAATATATAAACAAAACGTTATTATCTCATAATATAAGGGATGTACAGATGTATTTCAGCCCACAAGCCACTTTCCTTTTATTCTAGCTATGCGGTTACCCGATTTTAATTTACTAGTTATTTTGAGGACTGTCCTCTTAAGTGGAGCACTCAGCCTTGCGATGACGCTTCAAGTCCACCTCTCACATAGGCTCGCCCCTATGAACATTAAGAATATGTGAAGAATAAGGAACTTGCCTTAATTGGAATTACCTGGGACTGCCTGGTTGGCGAGGACGTTTTTGGAGGCTCTGGGGGCACTGAGGGACGCGACAACACATACAACAGCTCCTTGCCGGTCTCCCCCGCTGCCGCTGCACTATGCCATCTTTCCGCGGCCGCCGAGGGTGGAGACCACAACTCCCAGCGCTCCCTGCGGCTGACGCCGCCCACCACGCTCCGTTTTTGCGCCAGGCGGTGCACTTAAGGACAACAGAGTTGCGGCCGAGCGGGCTCTTTTGTGAAGAATAAGGAACTTGCCTTAATTGGAATTACCTGGGACTGCCTGGTTGGCGAGGACGTTTTGGGAGGCTCTGGGGGCACTGAGGGACGCGACAACACATACAACAGCTCCTTGCCGGTCTCCCCCGCTGCTGTTGCACTTTGCCATCTTTCCGCGGCCGCCAAGGGGGGAGACCACAACTCCCACCGCTTCCTGCGGCTGACGCCGCCCACCACATTCCCATTTCGCGCCAGGCGACGCACTTAAAGACAACAGAGTTGCGGCCGAGCGGGCTCTTTTGCGAGGAATAAGGAATTTGCCTTAATTGGAATTTCCTGGGACTGCCTGGTTGGCGAGGACGTTTTTGGAGGCTCTGGGGCACTGAGGGATGCAACAACACATACAACAGCTCCTTGCCAGTCTCCCCCGCTGCCGCTGCACTTTGCCATCTTTCCGCTGCCGCCGAGGGAGGAGACCACAACTCCCAGGGCTCCCTGCAGCTGACGCCGCCCATCACGCTCCTATTTCGCTCCAGGCAGCGCACTTAAGGACAACAGAGTTCCCGCGTCGCGGGGCGCGCGCGGGCGCAGCCGGGCTAAGCCCGGTACAAGGGCGACGCCGTCTGCGGCCGTCAGAGGTCGTTTGAGGCCGGGCTGGGCCACCCCACTAACTTTTATGAACTCAAGTAAGACTGGAACATGTATTTTAAAACCTACGGCCAATAGGATATTGTAGGAGGATACTGCTAACACTACTCCTGTTATGTGAGTAAGACTGATAGGATATTAATCTAAGAGAACCCTCAATCAACATTTATTTTGTAGGTATCAAACTCTATCAAAAAATCCCTTTATATTTTAGCCATGGCAAAAAGAAGAGTAAAACCTCTCTTAGAAAAAAGACGTAACTCCATAGACACATATTTGACTGAAGCTGTTAGCCTCCTATCGGAAGAAATCAACTATACAGAAAGACGCATGTCTATGGGAACTAGTATATTAACTGGGGAGCAGGGTAGTTTATGTGAGGAAAACCTCATTAACTAGGGAGGAAGAACTGCTCACCCGAGACTCTGTCTCTGATACAATCAACATGGTAAATGATACACCCGTAGGAGACATAGAGTATTCAAATGATTCACGTATCTCGGTCACACCAAAACTATCTAATTTGGCCACCACCCCCCCCCCCCCCCCCTCCCCTCGATTAAACAATCTAAAGGAGGGAAAATGAAAAATGTTGGACAAGGAAATAAAAGACATAATAAAGATACTCACATGATAACAAGAGGGGTGTCTGCTAATCAGAGAGAGGAACTAGCTCACAGAGATAACAGGGACATATTTTACATGGAGGATTTTTTAAAGAAAATAACTGAATTAATCAGGCCATTACATGAGAAAGTTGATAACTTGGCAAGGGAAGTACATAAACTGAGTGGACATTTGGACAAACTTAGTTTGAGAGACCGATTAGCTAATATAAAGGAATACGTAAATACTAATACAAATACGAACATCAATCCCACTAGTATGTCTACTAGCTGAAATGGCCCAAATATGACTCCTCATATGACGACAGGAGGTAGCACAGATAACATACGAGACGGTAAGGCAGTCCATAGTAAAAAAAAAGGGAATTAATACATCCTCTAGGTTACCGAGAGTAACACCCTCAAATGCCAAAGAGAACTCAAAGGGAGTGCATATAGAACAGGCAACAAAATTACCTACAGCACATACCCCCATTATAAGACCAGAGAATCGTTTACTAGCCAATGAGAGTGTAAATAATGTACCGGCGGCTACTAATCTACCATCAGAATGTGGGGCATATGTTGCAGTTCTTACAAATATACCTAAATTGCGGATAGATGCAATAGAAACACATGACGCCCTGAAAAACAAAACACTATATTGGTTATCTAAAAACTGTGGATTTCCAACAATAAGGGCTGATCAGATAATATCAACCAAAAGGGTGGGATGGATAGGCCCACTAACTAAAAGGATCGATGGTGATTGTATTATTATCAATTTTAGGTCCCCAAAATGAGCTCCCGATACAATTTTAAATGCCCCGCCCCCGTCATGCTGGGACTATAATACTACCCTATTGCCTTTAGGCTACTTTTATAGACACCTGTTAGCAAACAACTTAGAGGCTAACTCAAGCTCACACCATTTCAACTTTAACAAAATGCCTTCTCCAGTAATTCAACCACCATGCTTTAAAATCCCACTTTATAACAGATATAATGTTCTAAGTCCCATGGAGGACAATTATTGACACCAGGGACAAGAGTGCGCATCCCCAGGGATAATCCAGGACGGGTGCAAGAGGCAAGGATAATTGAAACTGGGAATGAAAATGGAAATGAGCAATTTGTCCATCAAGACCCTACACAGGAAAATATGGAAGTGGTCCTTAAAGACATAAATCCTAGAGGAGAATTTACAACTGGGTTACAATCCACCGCCGCTCATGTAGCTTTAGTTACAAACAAGAGTCATTTTATTGACCAGGGGACAGTTAATAATGCCATAATTCATGCAGGTTATACACGGACCACATGGAATATTGCAGGCCTTGGTAATAAGATCAATATCCCTCTCTGGAGGGATTTCATTTCCTCTGGTATTGATTTCATCTGCCTACAGAAAACCTGGACTATTGATCCAGTCTTTGATGAAGGGTACACATCGCACTAGCTAAGTGCGTTACCATCTGTAGCAGGTAGAGCCTAAGGTGGACTCCTGCTACGTGTATCCAATAAATTAGTAGGATGTACAATTAAAAGCTATTCGTCAATCGACAACCACAGCCAAGTGATGAGACTTGAGTTTAATAAGGGGAAAGATCTGATTTTAATTAACTATTATAATAACATCTTTAACAAGGGCAGGGGTACATCATTACTCGCATTAGAAAAGGAGATTGATAGGACTTTGGCACTTTCTGTTAAATTAGCCATTATTTTATGGGCCGGTGACTTTAATATCCGAATTTGTTCAATGGTTCAAACCAATTCATGTCGGTTTTTGAATGCTTATAATACCACCGATAGAAATATTGGTGACTTTTTGCATTTCCCTCATTGTGATTATCGACTGATTTTGAATTCGATGATGACGAAATTTGACCTCGAGTTACTTGATTGCTCTATGCGAAAGGGCAATATTAAATGCTCAACTTTCACAGGTCGGAATGCCAACAGTAACATAGATGACATTTTAATTTCTAACAACAGTTTTTATTCAGACTTATGGATATCCGAACAGGTGGCCAGCGATCATAATAGCATCTCTATTGAACTTTTAAGTTGGGGGAACAAACCACCTGATACTGTGGAAAGCATCTCTGATATAATTCCTATAAGGCCAAATGGGATGAGAATTAAATGGGATGGAGTAGTACCAGAGAAAATCCTAAAAGAGGTGGTTACCAAATGTAGGAATGAAATTGATCTTTGCCTTAGTGAAGAGGTCCTCCCAAAAACAATGCTTGACGCGTTCATGGAGATAAACCACTCAATTAACGATATATTAACCAGAAATGTTAGAGTATCTAAACAAGCTAACTCAGGGTGGTTTGATAAAAAATGTACAGAGGCACTGCAAAATTTAAAATATGCAAATTATATTGGCCCGTAAAAAAGAGATCCGAGATGAAGCATGGAATAAACTAAGCATGGCAGCTGACACAAAGAAATGCAAACTGTTCTGGGAAGTGGTAAATAGTCCTTTTCTAAAAAATGATTGTACGCCCGAACTAACATCATACGTAAATTGTTCAGCATGGGTCGAACATTTTACTAATATTTTCAATCCGGATAGGGAGTTTTTAACTTTGTTTTTAAATGATGATTTTACGTGACCCACATTACCCTTGCTAATTAGCGTTGAAGAGGTACGGGAGGGGCTAGATAATAGTAAAGGGGGCAAAGCCTCTGGCCCCAATGGGGTTCCAATTGATTTATATAAAAATTAAATGGACTTATGGGCCCCGATTTTAGCAAGAATTTTTAATATGGCAGCAACGAGGGATTTTCCCGCATCATGGGGATAATCGCTAATCGTCCCCTTACATAAAAAGGGTTCTCGTTCATCGCCCGATATCCCTGCTGGATTCATCGTTAAAGGTTATGAGTCGGGTTCTTTTAAAAAGGTTGGAAACCTGGGCCATGGATTATAAGATTCTATCCCCTGCCCAATATGGATTTAGGAAGGGCCTAGGTACTTTAGAACAATGTGTGAACCTTGACCTGCTCATCCGTAAATACACATCAGTGAAGGGGGGAAACCTGTTTTTATGTTTTGCGGATTTGAGCAGTGCCTTCGATCTTGTGGACCACTCACTTTTATGGTCAATACTGCTCGAATCTGGGGCCCCAAGAAAGATAGTATTTTTCCTGGCATGGGTATATGAAAGATTATCATGTAGTGTACGATATGGGCCAACAGGCGAACGAACCCCCTTTTTTAGTGTTCAAAGGGGCATTCGGCAGGGATGTGTTTAGACTCCTCTTTTTGTTTCATTATTTATTAATCAAAGAGATATGGTTTTAAGTCAGATCCAAACAGATGCCCCGATAATTGATAGTAAGGTGGTACCAGTGTTATTATACACTGAGGATGCTGTTTTAATTTCCCGTATCCCAATTGGCCTCCAACAACTTATTAACACTTTTACAGATTTTATCAATGGTAGAAAACATTTAATTAATAAGGCAAAAACATTTATTATGTCATGTGGCAAGAAAACATACACATCCAGGTCTTTCTTTTTAGAGGGCTCAACAATTCACACAGTAAAGACAATCTGTTATTTAGGAATCACTTTTTCAGGGAACGGCAATTGGGTCAGCGAGCATGAAAACATTAGATACAAGATGGTCAGGAACACTAACAGTATCTTTAAATTTGCAGCTAAACTAGTGGATCGCAGGGTAAAAGACATGATAACTATATATAATGCCAGATGTGTTTCCGCTGCCCTATATGGGACTGGTGTGTGGGGATACTGTGCAGATAAGTCAACCCAGCAAGATGAAAATAACTTTCTAAAGAGATTGCTTAGTGTACCACCTTCACCTCAACTGAATTAATCCATCTGGAAACTGATATTAATTATATATCTGATCTGTCTGCGCTGCGCCCCCTACTTTTATGGCACTCTATTTGGTCCAAGAGTGAAACTGAGTTTACTCTGCCCATAATTAGGGACTGTGTTAGACTGGACCATTGCTCACGTATTCCCTGGTTAAGCTATATTAATCAATGGTACAAATCCCTATTTGACATTAACATTCTTGAGGAGCCTGAATGTGCAAACCCAAATTCCCAAAAAAGAGATAAAAAATATCTTCCTGACTTATAGAAGGGAGGACCGTTGTATACGAATTGGGACCCAAAAAACACTTGTGTTTTCCCAACAACTGGACCTCACATATGGCCTTCAGGCCTACCTGGTAGAAGTGTCAAGCCAATCCCACTGCTTTGTGTTAACACGCCTTAGGCTGGGAATTGTTCACCACTTGGTAGCCTTCCCAGAAATGAAAAAAAGTAGTAAACTGGCGTGTCCATCTGATAATGTTTCTAAACAAAGCTGTTGCCATTTTTTACTGTTCTGCAAATTTTATACCTTTTTAAGAAAATTCTATTTAAAGCCTATCCTTTTAGAGTTTAAGATCCACTTTAAATGCCATGAAATTATTATGCTCTTTGGAAACCATAAATATTTGTTTCTCTGTAGCAACATATATAACAAAATGCATAGCGGCCAAAAAATCGATAGTATTCTGAATTGTTTTTGTTTTTGTATTAAAGTGTCAGTCCTTTACGTATCATTGCACTATACCCCCCAAGACAATTGTTTTTCTAGTGTCAATAAGTAATTTGATAAATATTTAAAGTACATTTTAAAGTATCTGATATTTTATGAAGTTTTTCTCTACTGTAGGCATATGATACTCTGCACTTTATGGTATATGATACTTTACTGTTGCAAGATTTGCACAATACTGTGTACTATAGCTGCTAAAATTGCGCTTTTTGCACAGTTAGAATGTAGATCTTTAGCACATGACACTTTAAAGCTAAATTTGCACAGATTATTTATAGATCACTAACATATTTCTTGAGGAAAATGTTTGAATATTATATATTTTTGGTTGATAATTTTCGCCCACCCTTTTGTGATTGAGCTCGCGTCATTAATTAATTATGTTTATATGTGCCTGTTTATGAAGATGTGTACATAATGCTTGTATAGATAAGGAGTACTGAAATATTTTATTTCGGATGAACTTATGATGTTGTTTTAATTTTATGTTTCGCTTATATGGTTGTGCCATGCAAACCGAATAAAGCTTTTAAAGTGAACTGAACTGAACATTAAAGGAAACATCCTGAGGCAGCTGAGGCCTGGTGAATCTCAGCACTCAAACATGTTACTGCAGCAGTAAACTGCCTCTGCGCCGGGGGCCACGGCGGGCTGCAGTGGCATCACACGTGGGGGCGGGGGCTCAGAGGCAGCGCGGCCATGTATGTGCATGTCATTGTTATCTTACTTTCAGCTTTTATCTTCTTGATTTTCTAGCAGCTCGGGCCTCTGTTTATTTTGTTTCTGCCTGAGAAGAACTAGGAATTAATTAAAAGCATCGTAGCGCTATACAAATACGACACAACTTAACTGATACTAGGTAATAATACATGGGAGCATCAATCACAAGCACGGCACCACCGCAACCTCCCCCATCCCAACACAAACACGCCCCTTGCAAGTTATTACAGTATGCAGTTCGCGCAGTTGCAAGTCTCCTCCAACTTCAGTTGTTTTTATTAAGGGGCGGGGATCCTTTAGCACTGGTTGTTTTGGGGGCTGGGGAGACGGACTGTTTATGCTCCAAGCCTCAGGTCTAAGGGCCGATGTAGGTAGGCCGTTACCGATCGGTAACGGACGAAAATACCGATTTTCGGCCCTTACCGATCGGTATACAGCCATCGAGATGTAGGGTAATGAAAATCGTCCAAATCGGTATATATACCGATTCGGAATGGCTACCGAATCGGAAATAATCCGAATCGGAAATACCCCGAATCGGAAAGAGAACGAATCGGTAACCGAATCGTTAAAAATACCGATTCGGTACATGTACCGAATCGGTAGTGACACCGATTCGGAAAAAATACCGATTCGGTCCATGTATCTAATCGGTAGAGACAGCGAATCAGAAAAATGCCGAATCGGATAACCTACCGATTCGGTAGAGTTACCGATTCGGTAAATCTCCGAATCGGACAGAGAGAGAGATGTAGGGAAGCATAGAAATACCGATTTTGGCTCAAAATCGGTATTTCAAAATCGGTATTTACCATGGATTACAATCAGGTGGTAACCAACTTCAACCTATAAAAATAGACCCAAATGCATTGCAACTTGCAGGATGGCTGCTTTTTATGTCATTGCAAGGCGGCTACGGCTACAGCAGGAAGGAGAGAGGGAATGGCAAAGAGAGGAACAGGTCTACAGACAGAGGATCACCCTGTTCATGCTCAAAGAGGCAGAGATCCTACAGAGGAACAGGCTGGACTCAGACACCATTCTGGAGCTCATCAGGGACCTCAAACCACTGTTGGACCACCCCACCCCAAGGGCACACGCCATCCCAGCGCACGTGCAGGTGGTATGCAGCCTACACCTGCTTGCGTCTGGCAGCTATCAAAGTGGAGTAGCTGCGGTAGGAGGGGTGACCCAGAGCAGCATGTCAAGGTTTTTCCACAAATTCCTTGACGCCATGATACAGAGGATGGACTAATACATCTCTTTCCCTGCAACCCACGCGGCACTGGTACAAACAAAAGCTGACTTTTACCAGATGGCACAATTTCCCCAAATCATTGGCTGTATAGATGGCACGCACATTCCGATTTGCCCCCCTGCTGACACAGAATACATATACCGCAATAGGAAGTCTACGCACACCATCAATGTTCAGGTGATCTGCAATGCGAAGTGCACCATCACAGACCTGGTCGCTAAATTCCCAGGGAGTACCCACGACTCCTACATTTTTCAACAGAGCGGCATCTATGCACGGCTGACGGCTGGCGAATTTGGTGAAGGATACCTCCTAGGTGAGACACATCATCAGACCCCCATAACACAAGTAGCTAAGTGAAATACATGTATGCATGTGAGTAATGTTACCCCTTTTCCTTCTAGGCGACAGTGCATATGCCCTCCGCTCATTCATACTCACCCCCTACCTCAACCCCTCTACACCCAGCCAAAGGAGGTATAACCGGGCCCACAAAAGCACAAGGAATGTAGTTGAACGGACCATTGGCATTTGGAAAAGCAGATTCAGATGCTTGCACAAGAGTGGAGGTGCAAGGCAGTATACCCTCCAGGCTATGGTATTCCCGCATGGCACACGCTAGTGGCTCAGCCACCAGTGCATACAACAGGGGGGACAAGGGGCATCCCTGTCGAGTACCTCTACCGATGTGTATCGGTTCCGAGACCCTGTCGCCGAGGCGCAGGCGGGCCGAAGGGTGATGATGAAGTGCCCCTATTCTCTGCAGAAACGGTTCTCCCAGCCCCAGTTTGCGCAATACCCTAATCATGAACGGCCATTCGACAGAGTCGAACGCCTTCTCCATATCTAAGAATATCGCCAAGGCGGGATTCTCCTGCTTCACATGCTGTATCGTTCCCAGCACAGTGCGGATGTTATAGGTTAGGTTCCTGCTAGGTACGAAGCCCGATTGTTCCGGCGCCACCAGGTCCGGGACCAGCAGCGCGAGTCTGTTGGCTAGAACCTTTGCATAGAGCTTCGCGTCCACGTTCAGCAAGCTGAGCAGACGGTACGATCCACAGTGGTCCGGGGGCTTCCCTGGTTTCGGGACCGTAACCAGCAGAGCTTCCCGCATTGAGGGCGGCATTTCTCCCTCCTCGCAAACTGTGTCTAAGAGGGCAAGCAGATGTGGGAGTAATAAGTCTTTGAAAGCTTTGTAAAAGCCAGCCGTGAGGCCGTCAGAGCCTGGGGCGCTCCCCGACCGCATGCCACCCAGTGCATCCAGAATTTCATCCTCATGGAAGGGGGCCATTAGAAATTCCCTGTCTGAGTTCTTAAGGAACGGCATCGAAATGTAATCTAAATAGTCGTCAATCTCGGTTTCCGCACCCCCCGCCCTAGAACGATACAGGTCCGAGTAATATCGTCGGAACGTCTCCAGTATCTGGTCTTCCTCAACCACCCGGATGCCCTCCGGGGTCTGCAATTCATCTACCACTAACGGTTTACGGGATCCCTTGGCCATACAGGCCAGCAGGGCCCCCGGCCTCTCCCCCTCCCCATAAGCCCGAGCCGTGGCATACTTTCCCATATAGAGGACTTCTCTATCCGCAAGCGCGTGATATTCCGCCAACATGGGCACTAGGTCTCGTCCCGCCACTCCTTCCGGGTCCGCCAGCTGTTCCCTCTCTAGGGCCGCCATCTTGTTCTCCAGGTCGGAGAGGTCCCGTCTAATGGAGCGTAGGACGCTGGAGTGTTTGGACATGGCCATCCCCCTGATATAGACTTTGAAGCCCTCCCACACAGTGAAGAAGCTATCTACGGAGTTAGTATTAGTGGCGAAGAATCTTTCTATATCTTCCGCCAATTCCCCTCGGAAGGCGTCGTCTAGTAGCGCATAGGGCGGGAAACGCCAAGTATAAGGCGGGATCCCCTTTCTGTCGGTGGAGAGACTGATCAGGACCGGGGAATGATCCGATAACGTGCGTGGGAGAACTGCACACGAGCTGATGCCGCCCAGTACCGAGGAGGAGGCGAGCCAGTAGTCTATCCTAGTATGTATGTTGTGATATGCTGAGTAATGCGTGTAACCGCCCTGCGTAGGGTGCTTTTCCCGCCAAACATCCACCAGGTCCAGCTTCGTCATTTCCGCTCTCATGTAGACAGCAGACGCAACTGGTCTTCGAGTAGGGCCCGCCGAACGGTCCCTGTCAGGGTCAAATACAAAGTTGAAGTCCCCCCCCCATAGCATCTTGGTGTGCGTGTGTGACCTACAGGTGGCCGACAGTGCTGCGTAGAACTCCGGGCTATCATGGTTAGGGCCATAAACATTCACCAAAAGCAGGTCCAGCCCCCTCCCCGTACGCCTAGCCACTACATATCTACCCTCAGTGTCCACAGATAGCGGGGTCAGTTTCAATCTCGAGGCGGGGTTAACCCAGGTGATTACGCCACGGGCGTGGGAGGTGAAACCCGCTGCTACTATATTCCCTGCCAACCCTCTAGCCTGCAACATCTTACTGTGGACGGGCAGGTGTGTCTCTTGCAGCAGGGCCACATCCACATGGTGTCTATTTAGAAAGCTCATTACCTTCCGTAGCTTTCGGTGGTCATTTAGCCCTCGCACGTTCCAGGTCAACAGGGACAGCGCGCGTATGGCCTGCGGGTGTTCAGACATTACAGCAGCAGACATCGTGAATCACAACGCGCCATATTAACTCCATCGGGAGGTGGTGAACCCTTAAACAGTACATCATCGCTCAAGGCAAGCAGACAGTCACTCCGCTCACGCGCACTCACCATTCGCCAGATACTCATAGCAAACCACAGGCCCTTCAATTTCCGAACAGCAACAAACCCCTCAACTTTAGCCCCACCGCCCTCCCCCTGACCCCGCCCCACCCACAGCTGACCACCCCCAACCCGGCCAGACAGAGCCCCCCACAATTCCCCATCAACTCAGGTACCCCAAAGTAGCGGGCGATACAAGTCCCAACTCCCTGGGGAGTGTCTCAACCAAAAGCACAGGGGCAAAGCGTGCCGAAACTGCATAAAAATAACCAGCGGTGTAAAAGTTCTTTTCTCTCCAGTTCCGCCCCCCCTCTTAGCCCCATCGTGTTGCAATGCCTCACACTGAATTCACCCAGTTCCCCCCCCGCCCCCCAACCCGTCCCTGAGTACAACACAGTGAACGCCTCACCGGCATTTGTAGATTGGTCCAGCAACAACTAGGCAGTAGGAGCCGCTGCGATATGACTCCACCCGTCTCCCAGCCAATGTCTCCAGTTGGGTCCAGGGCGCAGCTCATAACATGGAGACTCACAGTGTACCCACAGTATCCTATCCAACAAATACACTTGCAACTGAGTACAGAAAGAACCAGGTGCACTGCCTCAGTCCTGTTCCTCCAGGGTCAACGCCTCCCCCGAATCCTCTCTGTGGTGCTGTCGGTGTTCCTTACGTTCTTTGGCCCAGTTTTTCAGTGACTTCTGTAGTTCCTTAGGGTCCGTGAAGAAGTACGATTTCCCGCCGGTGTTAATCCTCAATTTGGCCGGGTACAGCATCGCATAGTCTAGGCCCAGCTCGCGCAGCTGCTTCTTATGCGGAATGAACTGGCGGCGCTCCTCCTGTACTTTGGCCGTGAAGTCGGGGTACAGTGATATTTTCATGCCTTCCACCTGTAGCTGTCCTTTTTCCCAAGCCAGCCGCAGGGCCGTGTCTCTGTCCCTGTAGTTTAGGAGCTTGGCAATGATGGGTCGGGGTGGCAGTCCAGGTTGGGGTTGAGGGCCTAAAGTGCGATGCGCCCTCTCCACGATGAACATTGGGGAGAAGGCCTCCTCCCCAAGAAGCGTTTTCAGCAGGCTTTCCACGTAGAGCTCCATCTTGCCTGTCCGAGTCGATTCCGCCACTCCAGTTATGCGAATGTTCGATCTGCGGGAGCGCGCTTCCAAGTCCTCAGCCTTATCACGGATCACTTGGAGCAACCTGCCGAATTGTCGACGGTCTTTGTCCCACTCGGTCTGTGCCTCCTCCGCCTCCGTGAGGCGCCTTTCAACCATGTCGAGGCGCTCCGCGTGTTTGTCTACTCGTTCCGCCATGCGGTCCATGCGGTACGATAAAGCGTCGATCTTGGAGCCCACTGCCTCTATGCTGTTCTGGATTCCTTTCTCCATCGCTGCCAGCAGATCTCGAAGATCCGTAGGGGCCGTGGACGCTGTGGCTCCTTTCGGGGAGGCCTCCGCCGCCGGGGGCTCCGGCCCCTTCGTCTTCCGGCGGTCAAACGAGAGTTTGGCCTGCGTTGTATCGTGTTTCCCCATGATGAAGATCCAGCACCAGGGAGGATTTCTGTCTCACGATAATCACCCCGTAAACGTCCAGGCAGAGCCGCAAGGGTAGTGTCCCGCTCACTCCTCGGCCCCAGAAACGATGGCACTGGCGGGCCAAAAATGGCGGCTGCGGCGCAGGAATAACCTCCGGGGTGCGCCTCGTGTCGGAGTTCGCCAACCGCCCAGTACTGTGCCGGCCCCGACGGGCGTGCTAGCGGCAGTGTCCCTGCAGTTGTAACGTCGCTGCGTGTGGGCTCCCAAGTGAGCCTTGGCGATCACGCGGACTGTGCGCCGCCCCAGTATCAGCGTGCTGCACTCTCCGGCTCCTCTGGAAGTCGAGGCCGCACGTCAGGTGACGCCGTGCGGCCTGCTCCACAGGGCAGGTCGCGGCTTCAGGCCTGGTCCGCGCCTCTCTCCGTCGCCGATTGTGTACGGGTCGTTACCCACAGCTCTCGGTCACTCCGGGCCACTCAACCGGGTCGGGGGGGCACCAGGGGTCACCAGGCACCGAACCCAGCTAAATTGGCATTCAGCAGGATAGTTTATCAGGATAGTTTAGGGGCTTAGGCGAGGAGCCGAAAGCTCACACGTCCGCCATCGACGCCGGCTAGCTCCGCCCCCCGCATCCGCTGGATCTTTACCATGCTGCCATACAGCCCTTGAAAGACGCTGCCCTCCCATGCTGGAAGTGCAGTGCTGGATGTTGTACGCCTCCGGGGATTGCTGCTGCCCTGCTGTGTGGGCTGGGGTGCCACAGGTGTAACTGTGTTGCTAGCTGGGGCCTGACCCGCTGCTCCCTCGATGGGGTTCAATGGAGCTACAACAATACTCCTGGCAGGAGATGTGGCAGGTGCAGGGTGGCTCGGTGGTGGTGAGTTCTCTGGGGAGAACTGCAATGGGGGCGTGCCAGATATTCAGGGGGAGTGTAGAAATGTGAAGGAATGTCCAAGGTCTTCCTCATTTCCAAGGGCACAGGTGTTCTCATCCTCCTCCTCCTCCTGTGCTGCTTGACTGGTGCTTGGCCCTACCACCGCACTGGAAGATGGTGCTGGTGCTGGTGCCTGAGTTGCTCCTGCTCCTCCGCCTGATGGTGCCCCTAGGTATAAAGAAGCATTTGTGAATTGAGTGCTGATGTATTACAGTCACTACAATTAAAGCATTGCACATATCATTTCAAATACTTTGATTCAGTTTCACAGTTCTTTTAATTATGCTTCTGCACTGGCATTTTTGCCTACTCCTACTGACTACATTTACCATGATGCATTTCTCATGTCTGTTGGTGGCAGTACTGGGCTGGGGTTTGGCTGTGCATTGGGTCTAAAGGGGAGGTGTCTGGTAGGGTGTGTCATGATGCGCATGCTTCTTACCTTTAGCTGTAGCTCTGGCTGAGCTATCCAGGTCCCCAACTCCAACAACACTCTCCCTCTCGATGGTAGTCGCCACTAGTTCCTCCAGCTCAGTGAGGGGTGGCGCCGGGTTCCTACCTCCCCCAGTAAGTCCAGCTTGGCTCTGCAGCTCTGCCGGTTTCCGCTTTGTTAGGCTGCGGATATCATAGAACCTCTTTTTGAGGTCGTCAAGGCTCCTGGGGGTAACACCAACAGCGTTTACTTTCTCCCCAATATCGCTCCACAGCCTCCTCTTTGTGCTCTCAGGTACAGTGAGGGACAGCCTCCCAAACAGCTGCCTGTGTACCCTCACCACCTCCTCCACCAACACTTGCAGCTCCATGGTGCTGAATTTAGGTTTCCTCTTCTGTACAGCCTTCTGGCTCTCACTGCTGCTAGCCATCTTTCACAGTGCTCTGGATCCTGCTTCCACTGCTGCTCACTGTGAATGCTCAGCTCAGGCTGCCTCTCCAGAAAGTTCTTAATGAGCTGCACCTGCCTGGGTAGCCACTCCCTGCTAGGGTGGGGGAGGGTGGATCCACCTCATTGGGTGTTGTCTCTGGTTTCAGTTTGACTAGCTTGCCGAATCGGCATTCACCGATTCGGTATTTACCGAATCGGATTTTACCGATTCGGATTTTACCGATTCGGTAAATCCCGATTCGGTATTTACAATGCGCTCCTATGGGCCTTTTGGCAATGGGGGTGTATTGCGATTACCGTATCGGTATTTGCCGATTCGGTTGTAGCCGAATCGGTAAATTCCGATTTGGTGGATGCCGATTCGGTACGTATCGAATCACAATACCGATTGCGACCGCCGAATCGGTATTTTTCCGATTTTTTTTATCTACATCTCATTTTCCGATTTCAAAATACCGATTCGGTGCAATTCGGTATTTTAAAATCGAAAAATGCGTTTTACCTACATCGGGCCCAAAGTGTCCCTCTGTTACTACAGCTAAATCAGGGAGGGCAAAACATATCTGCGTTTTCCACGGAATAAATCGTACAGCGAAACTAGCACAGAATGTAAGCTCCGCTTTACTGTCCAACCCCCATTCCTGGTGGGGAACTGCCAGGAAACAATGACACGCATTTCAGCAACGTTATCTCTGAAAAGCTGCTTCAGCTGCTGAAATCATAACACTTCACCCTGCAACGCACAACCTAATCTCGCATTTGCTAGAGCCCACACAAAACATTCACCTACAGCCAGCAAGGCCAGCTCGGAGGAGAGAACGACAGAGAGCCGGCTGGAGAGAAGTAGGCAGAGCACAGCGATAGAGGGATGGTGGCCGCACACAACGACTTTGCAGAGCTTCTGCGTCTGCGAGCTGTGGCAAGGGACCGTTCCCTCTTCCTCGGAACCACCATAGCTTTTGTGTGTTTGGGGCTTGACAGCCAATGTGTGTTGTAAAGACCTGTTTTACGCAGTGCTTTAAATGGGAAAAAATAAGTGCAAGTACTCATTAAAATGTGCTAGAGGTGTAGTGAGTGGGCGGGGATAGGGGCAGGACTAAGGCCAGGACATAATGATACTTAACGGCTTCTATAATAGTTGCAGCACACACCAAAACACATGATAAATGTGTTTATATAAACAAAGCAGGTTAACTCATTCCACAAAATGAAAGAGAAATGCAATAATATGTTAACATTTTCTATTTTTGCAATAGTTACACCTTCCTAATGCCATACTGTTAATTTCTGTTTAGCACAATACTATATATTTTTTCGTGCCTGTCCCCCTTTTTAAATATAGGCGCAACTATCCCCTCTAGCCACGTTGCGATAAGTCCATGGGTGTTAGCGCAATTCATCACGATGGTTAGTAATGGGGCCCAGAGATCAATTTCAGCTTTAAAAACATCAATAGGTATCTCATCCGGGCCTGGTGCCTTGCCTGGAGGGCTATCCCTTATGGCCAGAATGACCTCCTCGCAAGTAAAAACAATATCCAAGGGGAGGGTTCCCAGGCAGGATCTACTATTATCGCAAGGTGTGATAAGAGTCGGGGTAGATAAATGGGAGGAGAGTGAATTAGCATACAGATTTTGGAAATGGGCCACCCAAGTATTCCCATTTATAGCTATATCTATGGGCTCAGAATTTTTGTCCCGGACAGAGGGGGCGTTTACAGCCTTCCAAAAGGAAGTTGGATCCCTATTTTCAGAGGCTTTTAATGCTTTTATTTTAATGCTTGCCAGGCCTCATGTTTCAGGGTTTTCTCCCTAATCTTAATTGCACAGCAATACAGATGTCTGGCCTGTCGGACCTCGCGTGGAGATCTAGGTGTGGCGTGTAAGGCCTTTTTTAGCAATTTTAGCTCAGATGTGCAGTTCTTTTCAAACCCCCCTTTGGGTTTGTTAGGGCCTGACCTGAACTGACGGGAGAGTAGCTGTTTTAAAGATGCATGTATCCTTGAAAAAGAATCCAAGATTTTAAAGGGTCTTCCAAGGGAGATAAACAGGTATCAATCTCTTCCTTTCTTGCCATAAATAATTTATCAAGGAGCCCTACAGGGTTAACCTTATCCCATTTAAGGGAGTAACCGTTGGTGCGCCCGACGGAAATGGGTTGTTGATAGGTAGGGCAGTTTTCCCTAGGTGTCTGCTTATGTAAGGGCTTGTTAATAGTAAATGCAATTGCATAATGGTCGCCATAAATATCATCTAAAGTTTTCCATGATGACAGTAAATGGGCGTGTGTTTTGGCGAAAAGCGTAAAATCTATCACAGTGTTGCAACTCCTCCCATGAAACGTTGGCTGAAATGGTACGGAAGGTGGGAATAAGTCGTTAATATATGACAAATTAAAATAAAAGAGAAAATTATTTAAAATGTCCCCTGTTTTAGAATGAGTGAAATGGTTCGGAGTATCATCCAAAAGGGACCCAAGGCCGCAAATTCCCTTCGGGCCGTGCTGGCAAATATTGCAATTAAAATCACCCAACCAAGCAAGGACACACTCCCCACTTTCGAATTCTTTTAGAGTGATAATTGTGTGACTCAGTTCATCTATAATTCGTGATAAATTTTCTAAGGGCACATTATTATAGAAATTTATTAAAATCAGATTAACGGAGTTGCCCCATCTGATCATAACGACCTGATAAAATTCAGTGGGAATATGTTTCAACACAGTGAGTCCACTAGAGATACTAACATACACACGTAAACCACCCCTATTTCTTCCCTGGTTACTTGCTAGGGCTGGTGAGTGGAAGATCTGAAACCCAAGAAGATGGACAGGATTTAATGCCCATGTTTCCTGGAAACATAGGATGGTGTAGTTACTCACTAATTCCAACCATGGTTGGAAGCCAGTTTTAATTGCAAGGCCTGCCACGTTCCAATTAAGAACTAAGTGGGGGGAAGATTCAGGTATTTGTGTAGGTTTCATGGAAACAGCCCTTTTTTTCTCCATTAGTAGTAGAGCATGGTTTAGGAGATAAGACAGTATAATGATTCCTAACCTCCCCCGCTAAATTAATTTCTACTTGCTCAGAAAACCGGGTAGAGGATTTTCCAAGGATAGGCTCACCAGATGTAATCGAGATAACAGATCTGTTGGGTGCTAAATTACACCCTACGGGACAATCATTTTTCGCATAATAATAACATGAGTTTAACACAGTATTTCCCATTTTAGTAGGGTTCGAGAGTTCAGGGCCGGCCCCTAAACTAGAAGACAAATCTGGTTGTGATAGGAAGTAATCCCCTGATGTTAGTTGTAGGGGCTCAGATGCCCTGCTAGTGGGGATAAGTGTAGAAGTGATAGCTTCATTGGTTATTTTACAGTTACTCGATTGCTCATGGGTACATCCTAGTTGGCAATCAGGTAGCGTCAGTCATTCATTTTCATCTAAGCCAGAGAGGGGATCAAATGGATTATATAGTGGAATATTCCAATGCCCATTTGTAATTGTGTACTGAAAGAACTAATCATGTAGCTGTCAAATGAGTTGGAGCTCAGTCCAAAAACTGGGAAACGTTTGACCGTCTTGAAAGCGGACCTAAAAGAGGGATATGAGAATGCTTGAGAGCTCTTAGTCAAGAAGAACGTTAGCTATTTAAGGGCTAGGTGTCTCACAGAATCGTCAATAGACGATTGATCAAAATAGAGTCAGAGACCATATCAATGGATGTAAAAATGTCCTGTTGAACCAGAGCAGCCTCAATTTAATAGTAGGAGGATGTAATTAGTGGCAGAAATGAATGCAGTAAAATGGCTGAAATCCAATTCAACTGTCTGTAGGGTATTGTTGCTGTCAATAAAAGCAGAGAACTGTTACCAATGCTTTTGGTTAATTTGGCAAGGAGTGGTAGCAGAGAATTTGTCCGGAGACTGCCCATGATCGAAAGTTTAGCAAAGAGTTTCCTAACGAGTGGACTAAGCTTTGTCATCCAAATTTCAGGGGCCTTGCCAGTCGTCAAGAATCAACTACATAGTTCTAAAAGAAAAGGGGCAAAGGTTGCTTGCTTGTTAGGTAACATTTAAATATCTGGGCTGGGGTGGCGTAGCCGCGCAAGTTAGCCAACAGGACGTGTTCCTAAGAGCCTCCCGATCAACCCCAGCTAATCCTTCAACATCCTGTCTTATTTTTGGGATCTCTGTGGGCAATTGTATAGTACTGGCATGTGGAATGCCTACATGCACTATTCCTGCTGAATCCAGCCTGAGACTACCACCGGGAACTGCCTGAGAGTGGTGGCTCCAAAGAACAGCAGGCTGGGGCCTAGGTGTGTGAGGTTGTGATGGCTGCCGTGTGCGAGGTGAGTCTGAAGGGGGACTTCCTAGTCTCATCAGAGGAGGCCTGAGATAAAGGAGAGCTCTTCCTCCTGGAGCGGGAGGATTCTCCTTCCCTGTTGGAACTCGGGGAGCGGCGCCCGGACGGGGAGCTGCCTCGGCTTGCTTGATGGTGCTGATGGGCAGACCTTTCCCTCTATGGCCCATCCAACCTCGCTGTGAGGTGCTGCTGGTCTCCTGCAGAGGTGTTCTGGGTGGGGGGCCAAAGCGATGCTGCGCAATACCTGCTCCATGGCCTTGGCAAGAGGGGGCCTTAATCCGCGGAGCCTACACGGATCGTGGGCCTCCGTCAGGCAGCTGTGCCCATTCCTGTATCAGCGTGGTGAGCGCGAAAAGTCAAGGCGCAGTGCCTGGAGGACTTTTGCACTGCGGAGGACCTACTGGTGCATTGGCAGCATGCTACGAACATCCTGAGGGTGTCTCATCATGTGGTGCTGGCGGTTATGCTGCTTCCTCCACAGGCCCCATTGTCCCTCTGGAGCTCGAGGGACCAAGGTTGAGCCTCCTTGAAGGGTGATCTTGGGTGGAAATCTGTGATTGGGGTCTACGCTGCTTGGGGGACGGATTGCATAGCATAGCGAGCTGCAGGGCGAGCTATTCACGAACGCGGCAGCGTTTTAAAAAATATTCCTGTTGGCTATTTGCTTTTGTTTATTTTATTCTACCTTGTTTTTAGTTACTACCGCGCTCCCTCACCTGCACTATAATTGGAATCCTCACCGCGCTTTGCGGGTCCGGTTCCCTTTCAGCTTTGGCCGCCATCTTAGGTGAGTGTTCTTCCTCGCCGGGCCATTCGTGGGTAGTAGATCAGCTGTCATAAGGACACGCTGATCAGTATATAAAGCAGGCATTCTACGTGCAGCGTTCTCACGCAGCGTTGTCGCCATAGTGACGCCGGAGTCACGCCAGAGTCCAGCCCGCCTGCGCCCGTCAGCGTTCCGGAAGCGGTCGGAGCGGCGGGAGGCCTGGATCTGGTGCGTAATTTTTACCTGGTGCTACTAAGGTCTGCTATACATCTTCGAGGCTGCGGTCCTTACAAAAGGTATCGTGTGCTTGTTTTAAGGTGTTTCCTGGCCGCCATAGGGGCAAGAGGATATGCCCGGGCAGCGGCTGGTCGCCAGGTAATGCGCCACGGACACTCTCTATTCGGGAGATGTTTTCTGCGAAGCACCTCTGTATGCTGTTAAACACCAGGTCGGTGCGCAGTCACGCTGAGGAGCTCTTTGACCTCTTAACCACGGAAAAACCGGTGTGCTTGATGCTAACAGAGACCTGGTTAGGAGTTTCCTCTAATCCTGATATCCCTATGGCGATCCCTCCAGAATATAATATTTATAGGCAAGATAGGCTGGAAGGAAGGGGCGGTGGTGTAGCACTCGTGGTGAAGAAATCTGCTGTTTGTTCTATTATCCCCACTGAGGCTATTAAAGGGTCTGAATCCCTTGCTTTCTCTTTATCATTGGCGCCGCATCAGTCAGTGAAAGGGCTGTTAGTGTATAGACCCCCTGGTCCAGTTTGTTCCTTTTTTGATGAGCTCCAGTCTGTTATGTCATCATTGGTCTTGAGAGCTGACCACTGTATCCTGGCTGGTGATCTCAATTTTCACATGGATGAGGCGTCGGACCCAGATGTGATCAAATTGTCCGACATTACGGCCCCCCTGGGCCTAGCCCCCTATCTTCATGAACGGACGCATGATAAAGGCCATACTTTGGACCAGGTTTTCTCTACGTCCCCCATAGAGGTGACGGCACTTCTGCCGGTCCTGTGGACAGACCATCAGTTGGTCAACTTTTACATACTGGCCAATAAGAAACCTCCCGAGTAGTGCCCCCAGACAGTAAGGATCAGCGTCGAGGGCATTCCATCGGGTGACCCCAGAAATGTTGGCGCAGGCATTGTGCGAACATCCTTGCCCTCTCACAGGGGTCTTAGACAGGGACCCGGAGTCTCTGCAGGCCTGGTTTGTGGATAGGCTGAATGACTTGGCCCCTTTGAGGGCTCCGTGTTCACTGTCCAAACGGGTTTTTGCTCCCTGGTTCACCGAAGCGCTGCTTGCCTCCCGCAGGCAATGCAAGGTGGCGGAAAGGGCCTGGCGGGCCCAGTACGATCTTGATGCTAGACTTGAATACAGAGCTATGGTCAAGGCCTATCATCGAGATATCCACCTTGAGAAGAGGAGTTACTTTGCTAGGAGGATTGAGGCTGCCTCGAATTCCTGTAAAGAGATCTTTACGATCGTCAGGGAATTCACTGCTCCACAGTCGAATGCGACCCAGACCGTCCCCACCGAGACGTGGGCGTCGGATCTTGCATGCTTTTTCACTACTCAGTTTAAGCTGATTCAGGACTCTTTTCCATTGAGGCCGCTTGTTGTCTCCCCTTACTTTGAGGATGGACCAGCTCCATCGGTTCCAAGGGTCAGTCCTGACAGACTTTCCGCCTATCTCAGCTCCGTCGTCTTTTACACTCTTGGCCAATCTCAAATCGGGTTCGCCGCTCGATTCATGTCCGGACAAATTTCTGGCCAAGATGGCGACAGTGGTGAATCCGCTGGTGAATCCCCTCCTGAATCTCTCTCTGAACCAGGGAATGGTCCCACCAGCCTGGAAACAGGCTATGGTCATCCCCCTTATTAAGAAGCCTGGTTTGGATCCCGAGGTCTTGGCCAATTATAGGCCCATCTCTCTCCTTCCTGCATTGGCTAAGATCTTGGAGAAACACGTGCACACTGTGCTTTCTAATTTTTTGGAATCACACGACCTACTCCATTCCACTCAATCGGGCTTTTGCCCTAATCTTAGCACTGAGACGGCGCTGCTGGAGGTGTCCGAAGCCATCAAGGAGACACTGGACTCAGGTGGCAGAGCCATGCTGATAATGCTGGATTTGTCGGCGGCCTTCGACACCGTCCCCCATGAGGGTCTGCTTGTCAGACTTCATGAGATCGGTCTGAGGGGGACGGTGCTTAGCTGGTTTACATCTTTTTTGGCTGGCCGCCGACAAACGGTCTGGGCCTCCTCTAGTTCTGCTGAGATGCCGCCATTGGGAGTCGGAGTCCCGCAGGGCTCTGTGCTGAGCCCGACTCTCTTTAACATCTTCATGACCCCTCTGGCGGCCTGGGCTGAGTCTTTCGGGGCCCAGATCGTATCCTACGCCGACGACACCCAGTTGCTCTTTACCTGCCGGAAAGGAGAGGATTTTGATGGAGAGAGTATCCGTGAGTGCCTTGGGGCTGTTTTTCAATGGCTCCAACTGAACAGCCTCAAGTGCAACTCAGACAAATCGGAGGTACTCTTCTTCGGTTGTCAATCCGATCCGGACTGGCAGGTATGGTGGCCCGCTGATATGTCTCCTCCGGTGCGTTCGTCTCAGCTGGCTAAGAATTTGGGGATCAAAATTGACAACGGCCTGACCTTAAGATCTCAGGTCCTTGCCCTCACTGGCACCTGTTTTGGTCTCCTCCGTGTGCTTCAGAAGTTTCTCCCTCTGCTATCTGAGGACCACAGGAGGACTACGGTACAGGCCTTGATTGGTTCAAGACTGGACTATTCTAATGTCCTATATCTTGGCCTGCCGGAATATCTCCTGCAACGGATGCAGGTGGTCCAGAACGCGGCAGCGCGGGCCATTTTTGGCCTGCATAGGCGAGTCAGAGTCTCTGGCTTGCTGCAGTCCCTTGATTGGCTGCCTATCCGAAAGCGGATAGTTTTTAAAACCCTAACTCTGGCACACAAGGCCCTGTATGCTGCAGGGGCTAAATATCTTCAAAGGAGGCTTGTCTTTTATCGTCCGTCACGATCTCTGAGATCAGAGTCGATGTTTCTTGCTACTGTTCCTCGCGTGAGGAAGGCCCGTATTGGAGGTCGTTCCTTATTGTCTCGGGCTCCACAGCTTTGGAACTCTTTGCCTCTGACATTGCGCAGCACCTCAAACTTGCTGGCCTTCAGGAAGAGCCTGAAAACCTGGCTCTTTGCCTCCAAGACTTCTTTTTTCTGCTGACCCCGCTCTCTTTTAATCTATGTGTTGTGTTTGTCTTTTTCAGGTTGTCAATAAAGCGCCGGGACTCTCCTTGAGTAGCCGAGCGCTATAAAAGACACAAAATAACATAACATAACAATAACATAACATTGTTGGCGGCTTCCGTGACTGCACCTCTTCTGTGGCACTGGCCACATTGCTGCCTGTGGGGGGCGCCTTCGGAGCCCATTGCTGGCCTAGTCAATTGGGACCCTGCTGTTGATGACTGGTGACTGGAGGGCTACGATACTTGCTTCCCAGTGAAGAGAGTCTCTCCCTGCTTTTGGGGTGAGCTGGGTGACTCTGTTGCTGGTTTCTGGCCATGGGCTTGAGGACAAACCTGCTTCCTTGGCACTGGGGCTTGCTGTTACTAGGGGACCAAAGTGTAGTTCCATGCTGTTTTTGGGGGATTCCATCCACTAACCTCATGGTCAGGAAAACATTCAGGAGCTCCACAGGGTAACACCATTGAACACTATACAATCCAAGGATAAGTGGTGAAGGGGAGCATGCATCAGGCATCTGGTCGGACAAACCAAGTCCCTGATCAGATTGCAGAGAGCAGAACGTCTGGCGCCATTCAAGGCTCTAAAAAACAAAATAGAGACAGTGGCTTTGAAAATTATTTGCCTACGCAGAAACCCAAGCAAAGTCCCGGAGAAGGTACGTGTGGCTGAGAGTTCGATTGAGGGGTTGCAAACAGAGGTGGCCACCCTGAGACAGCAGAAGCCGAATACTATGAGACTAGAATCTCTGTTGCAGTTAACAAACAAAAAGAGACTTTACGAATTCTGAAAGAACTCAGCCAAAAGGCGGAGCGGAAACCGACTGCCGAGTCTATTGACAGCAATGTCTTCCAATGTTACTTTCTTCAGAAGGTCAGGGATATTCTCTCTGAGATCGATAACACTCCGGTCAATCAAAGCTCCTCACTTCAGCTCCAAGCCCCCCCCCCCTTTGTCAGCTGCTCACCACCTTTTCCAAACTAGACTTAGCTACCCTGGTATCCCTAATGATTTGGACTAAATCAGGCTCTCCTGCAGACCCCTGCCTTCCTAAGTTTTTCCGAATGGCCCTTCCTGGGTTGGAAGGACAGATCCTCACCATGTTAAACAACTTCCTGGAGACCGGGTACCTGCCATCTAACCTAAAGGAGGCTAGAGTCATCCCCCTGTTAAAGAATCCTGGGGCAGACACGGCCAACCCTAAAAACTATAGGCCCATCTCTCAGCTATCCTTCCTGGCAAAAGTTTTGGAACAGCATGTTTTTAAAACACTTTCATCTTTCCTGGAGGAACACCAGCTACTCCAGGGGCGCCAGGCAGGCTTCAGAGCCCATCACAGTACTGAGCTGGTAATGCTGTCAGTACTTAACAAGCTCAGAGTTATGGCTGACAGTAAAAAACCTAGCGCCCTGATTTTATTAGATCTATCAGCGGCGTTTGATACTGTCAGCCATGCTCAACTGCTGGCCAGACTTACTGCTTTGGGCATCTGCGGGTTGGGACACCGGTGGCTCGAATCCCTCTTACTAGGTCGGTCACAGACAATCCAGTTGGGCGAGCTGGTATCGGACAAAGGCACTCTTAGTTGTGGCGTACCTCAAGGCTCTGCCCTATCCCCACTTCTTTTTAACATTTATCTGCAGCTGCTGGTAGCGGCCTTAGCCAATCTAGATTGTAGAATCTTTAACTATGCGGATGATACCCAACTCATCCTTCGTGTAGACAACTCCTCCCATGCCCAGGATCTGGCACAAAATATTCTCAGATTTACAGTGAATTGGATGTGAGTAAATTCACTGAAAATCAACCCGGATAAGAAAGAGGTTCTTGTCATCCCCTCGAAAAGCAACCTCTGGAATGACCATTTTTGGCCCAAAGAGTTAGGTGCCACCCCCCTACCTGTGCCGGTCGTGACAAGCCTTGGTATAAAAGTTGACTCTGAGCTCTCCATTGCCAACCAGGTTTCTTCAGTGGTTGGTACCTGCACAGGCCTGATGCGGCAGTTACGGAAACTTGTCCCCTTTCTTTCTACCACCTCACTACAGATGATGGTGTCAGCCACCATTATCTTGAGGTTGGCTTATGGTAATCCCTTATATATCGGCCTTCCGCAGAAACTTATTAATAGATTACAGGTGGTACTGAACGATGAAGCTAGGCTGATTTTCAGGCTCCCAAGAAGGTCTCACGCCACACCGCTGTTGTGCAAGTTGCACTGGCTCCCCGTTAGGCAGAGAGCAAAATTCAAGGGCCTTTGTATTGCCCACAAAGCAATCTATAGCCAAGCCCCTACCTACATTAACGAACGCCTCCAGACCCTTGTCCCATGCCGTACGTTGAGGTCTTCCGAGGCCTGTCGCCTTTCTCTTCCACAGTACAAGACCACATCAAAAGGGAGAAGAGCCTTTTCCTTCCTGGTTCCACAGCTATGGAACCAGCTACCTGAACATCTCCGAAAGCAACACACTCTCCTCTTGTTCAGGAAGCAGCTGAAAACATTTCTGTTCAGAGACGCTCTGAATACGGTCTAGCTCCATATCCATGTACTGTCTAATACACCGTTTAGTAGCTTCTGGCCCCTCTCCTTCAAGTGCTAAGAGACCTGCCGGTGATTAAGCGCTATATAAATACCAGTTAACTTTAACATTAACATGTAGGGGAGGTGACATCCTGGTTTGGAGTTCTGGAGGCCTGAGTAGAAGATGCTGGGAGATCTCGCTGCAATAATGTCCGCCTGTTCGGATTCTCAAAAAACATGGAGGGCTTGGCGACAGAACACTTTGTGGAGCAATGGATTCGTAACAAACTGAGCCTTCTGGCCTGTCTCCCCTGTTCGCCATTGAACCAGCACACTGGGCCCTGGCACCCCATCCTCTCCCTGGGGTGCCATCTCAAGACATTATTGGTTGTATACTGAATTACAAGTACAGAGATTGTATCCTCAGAGCAGCTTCAAGGACATAGATTGTATCCTCAGGGTGGCTAGGGACACTGATAAGGCCAGGTACAAGAATCACAAGGTTTCTTTTTTCCCAGACTAAACCAACCAAGTGCAGGGTGCCCGCAAAACCTTTTTGGAGGTGAAGGCGAAGCTGCATTAGATGTTACAATACCCAGCTAAACTCAATGTATTGTCGGCCAGAAAAATCACATTTCTTTGATCACCTTAAGGATGTGTGGCTCTAGTTAGGGGTTTAGGAGGTCCACATGTTGGGAACTGCAGAGGAGGGAAGGTCCTAGTTGGAGAACCAGAAAGGGGTCTGCTTCCAAGGGCGGGCAGTCTCCTTAGAGGAACAACTGGACCAGGGTCGAGATCCAGTCACATGTAACCATGGTGTTGGCCCCGCCTGAGGAGCGGTGGCTGGATCCTGCCAAGGCCCAGTCGCCGGCTGAGGGGACAGTGCTAATAATTAAGGCCAGATGATGGCACAGCATTCCTGATGATATATACTTCAGTGATGTTTACGAAGAGCACCATGGTTGTCTCTGGGGGCCACTTGGTGTATGAAGAATGTCACATTATTAAAATCTTATGCTCCCAATGTGGATGACACACATTTCTTTCTAGGATTACAAGATCTACCGGAGCGCCTATACTTTGGGCAGGGGACTTTAACTGCATCCCGGACAGAACACTTGACCGTTTCCTTCCCAGTGAAGGTACGAAGCCAATGATGGTGGATTGTGGTAGTGTGGGTGAGCAGTTAGGCTTATCCAGAGGGTGTGTTAATCATTTATTGTATTCACTCACTCAAGGCTGATGACACACATTAAGAGACTGAATTGAGACCAATTATATAAGTTTAAAATGATATATACTAATATTTTAATTTGTAGAACCAAGCAGGACTTGGCACAGGTGAGTAAGAACACTTTAAATGCAAAGCTGTACACAGAATTTCAATGGTGAGTGTATTGGAATTGTTTACAGGTTTGTATTACTTTTAAAACAGTTAAAAATACAGTGAGATTACTATCAACTACTCTTGGAGAACTTTTCAGTTACTTCTGAGGTGATATGCTGCATTATCACACACTGGCAGTTGTCACTTATGGAAAGTACGACAATTCTTAAATTAAAGCATAGTTACTTTCTTTTCATAAAAAAGTTTAACTGAAAACAACATTGGTTACTATGGGGAAAAGAAGGTTATCGGTTTGCAGGTAATGACTTGCAGGAATAGTTTTTGGTGGTTAGAACCAAGGTTCAGGTATGCACTCATATTGCACCCACAGCTACACTAGGGTAGTCGGGTGCGGAGTGCAGGGGCCCAATGTTAGCCAATGGGGCTAGAGGACCTCCGGTCAGGGACTGCTTGCGAGCAGGCTACTTGGCTTTGGGAGCAAATCTCCTGGGGTAGAGATCAGTACTACAGGGGCTAACAATCAGCACAGGAGCTGCACTAACAGCGGCACTTGGGGGGCTGGATGCAGAGTGCTAAGGAGGCGTCAGGGGCTCTGTTGATTCCAATGGAGAAATCCGGTTCGGCAAAGATGCTGCAGGCTCAGACAGAAAGGCTTCCTGAAGGCAACCACCAGCTGGAGAGGTAAGTTGGGTTCCTAGGGGATGTCTGGACACCGTTGGTTGGGCTACCCAAGGCTGTCGGGGGCAAGGGTGTCTTTTGGCGTCGGGTTCTTCTTAACAGCTCCAGTCGCGGTCGAGGGGACCCTTCAGGTTGAGGCTGCAGGTGTCGGCTTGAGGGAGGTCGAAAATCACCAGATCCCAAGTCAGGATCACTGGGAAAACCTCCTCATGGTGTTGGGCCACTCAAATTCGGGCATGGGCGTCAGGTGCAGAGTGGTGCAAAATCATGGAGCCACTTGGATCCGGATTCTATGGGTGAGTCTTTGTTGAGCAAATTAGATGCTCATGGGAGACAGAGTCTTAAAGATGGTTGGAGAGCAGGTCCTCTGGGCTCTGGGGGGGCTGCTGGCAGCTGGAAACGCCAGGGTTTTGCTGTAGTCAGGTTGGAGCCAGGAGAGGCCGGTAAGGCTGGGGCCAACGCAGTTGGTGTCCTCTTCTTCCTTGGTCACCATGGCTCTTCGGTCCTTCTTTCTTTCTCGAATCTTCAGAGGGAAGGTTCTAAGTCACCCCTAAATACTAAATTTAGGGTTGTTAAAGGAATGTGCTGTTTGGGGCCAATAGTCCCTTCCTTGGGGTGGGTCACCCCTTATTATGCCACCCTCCAGTGGAAGGGGAGCATGCGCCTCTTCCTAATTGGCTGGTTCCCCTCACCTTCAAGATGTGTGACTGAGATGTGTGTTTCACCTCGTGTCCCGACCTGAGGGGTCAAGTTGGCAAAGGTTGACAAACCTCTCCTCCTAACTTGGTTTTCCAGCCGATTCTCCCACCCAAAGTGGGGGTCAAAACCGGTAGGAGCCAGTTGCTGGAGGCAGCAAAAGGCAGGGACAGCTTAAAAATGCAGCAGGCCTTTGAAAATCCCCCCTTCGTGGGCCCAGCCCATCCTGGGGAGAGGCATGACACCTCTGCCCAGGATGGACTTTGTTTCTGGACCAAGAGAGCAGAGGCCATCTACCCAGGGCCCAGAACCCTGTCTGGTGGTGGCAAATGGTGAACAGCCATTCAAGAACCACACTAGGGCTGGTTGTGTTTCAGGGTGCTTCTCTAAAATGCCCCATAAGTACATTTTACATTAAATCCCACACTCTTTGGCATCAGTATGGTTTTAATGCACTGAGAAGTTTGCTACCAAACTTTCCAGGTTTTAATAAAGCCATTATGGAGCTATGGAGTTCGTAATGACCAACTCCCAGACCATATACTCTTTATGGCTTTACTACACTTACAATGTCTGAATGGACTTAGACACTGTAGGGGTACAAGATTCATGCCACTCTACCCTCACCCGGGGGCAAGTGCACCCTGCTAGAGGGGTGACTTACCTAGGCCCCAGGCAGTGGGTTGCAGGCATGGCACACAGTGATGTGTGAAATGTCGACTCTTCACTCTGCATGAAAACACACAGCCTGCAATGGCAGGGTATGGGTGTTAATGTACAGGGCCTCTAAGGGTTGTAAAATAGGTGCTGCAACCCTTAGAGGCCTTCCCTTGTCACAGTCCTCTTGGTAGCCAGGGTACCTTTTACAAGGAGCTTATCTGTGGCCAGAGAAGTGGCAATTATGGGAACACAGGTGCAGTTTTGGGAAAGAAGAACACAGGGCCTGGGACCAGATTGGCACCGACACAGGGCACAACAAGTCAAGTTGCATCAGATACCATGCAAAAAGGGGCACTTTCCTATAACCCATTTCTAAAGCACGGCTATCACTTCGAGGGCGTATCTTGGCGCTATGCAGAAATAGAAGGAAGGTACAGGATGGTACATATTGCCTTGGAGAGTAATGAAGGATTAAATTAGAGAGAAGCATAGAGACTCTGGTGCTCCAAAAATCCAGGTTTTTAGAGATTTCCTGAAACAAGCCTCAGAATAGATGAGACGAAGATGGCTGAGGAGTATATTCAATGCTTTTGCCCCAATAACAGTTACTGGTCTACCTCCTTTCGTTTTATATTTGAAGAGTGTGGGTTTTAAAAGGTTAGCTGAGGCAGATCTGAGAGGGCGTGTGGTGATATAGGGTGTGAATCTAGATCTTAGATACACAGGTCCTGAGACCCTGAAAGCTCTAAAGGTGATGACGATTATCTTAAATAGCACTCTTTTGTGAATGTGTAGCCAATGCAATGCATTTAAAGCTGTGCAGGCTGAGGAGCGGTGTGGCAGTTTAAAACTGACGAGCTGCTGCATGTTAAACGGTCTGAAGTTTTTTTAGTATTGCTTTGTTGGTGTCACGATTCACTCCCTGTGCTCTCGTGCCCACCACCAGGGGCCGAATTGTTGGGTTTTCCAGTGTTCTAATATGCCTCCAGACACTCCCCTATATGCATATCCTGACTTCCAGGCATTTGGACGTCATTTAGGAAATGACGGGCTACGGGGGATGAATTGAGAACGGCAAAACGACAAAAACGTAAAATAGACTCTGAGGATGGGGAAAAACTGGAGGCAGAGATTCTGACTGAAAGGACACCTATGTGGAAAGACGCCATGGAGTCATAACAGTGACAGTGAGAAAGAACGCGATGGAGGCCTGACAAGACGGTGTTGGGGGGAAAAGAGGCTTTTAAGCGCTGGAACTGGAAGTCTACGAGGCAGGAAAGCGATGAATCGGCGAATACCCATCGTGGGTCTAATGCGTTACAGCAGAGATATGAGCAGGAGCCGGGAGGTGTCAAGAGGTGCAGCCAAGCGGGGTGAGAAATGGAGGCGCCAGGACAAATGGAGGAGGAAGGAAGAGGGCAAAGGGCAAGACAGACTCAAACAAGAAGGACTGGGTGAGAAGGGAGGGGGGAGGCCAGCAGGGAGAGAGGAGGAAAGGTGGGAGGGAACACAGTCTGGGGGAAGCTGGCTGGGGAGGGGGAGGAGAATGCAAGTAAGGCTGTGCGCGGGGAGAGAGAGGGGAGGTGCTGGAGCTGGGGAACAGATGGCCGTGAAAGTTTATGGCCCAAAAGCGTGTGCCTGTATAAATATAGCCAATAGGTCTCGCTTTTTGGACCCTATAAGTATTTAGTTATGCAGCAGAATATCCTTGGTGCAACAACACCAACTGTTGCATGGCTAAACACTTATAAGGTCCCAAATGCTTGACCTATTGGCTATGCCACTGCTTGTTAATCTTGTTAACTATCCACTCCCAAGCTGCGTGGCACCACATCCAGGTTTGAATCTTTCAGTCTCTTTGCTCTGTTGCGTTTGTACACAATCTAGCGAGTTCTAAGTAGCCACCTCCCTCTCCTCTTTAAAACTTCGCTCATAGTGCACCTCACTTTAATCAAATGGGTGGAATGCTGCTTATTGAGGGCAACCCCTACACAAAGAGAGCCCTGGCACAAAACAAGGAAAAAATACATTGTAAAAGTGTGCTACACAAAAGAAGGGAAGGGAGGGAACGGAAGAAGGTAGATAGATGTGATAGGAAGAAATAGAGAAGAAGGAAGAAAGAAATAGGGGACGAAGAGAAAGAAACACAAGCCAAAGAAATAGGAGTAGGAAACAAAAAAGAATGAAATAAACAGAAAAATAAAGAAACAGATGGAGGGGGAAAAGGAAGAAGAAAAAAAGGAGAGGTGAAAAGGGAGGGAAAGGTGGAAAGGCAAGAAGATGGAAGTGTGAGAAATAGAGAGAACGCTGATGTCGTACAAGTTCTTGAGACACCCTCTCCTCAGCACCTTTCTGGTAAACTCTGTCGGAGGAATGAGGAAGCGAGCGGCGTACTGAGTGCTGCACTCGAAGCATGCAGGGTAACAGTGTGAGGAGCAGAACTGAGGAGAGACAGACAGGCAGGCACAGATGAGAGACAGACAGGCACAGAAGAGAGACAGGCACAGAGGAGCAGCTGCACGGAGAGAGGAGAAACGATAGGGGGGATAGCAGTGGAGAGGAGACAGAGGGGGCGAGGATAGACAGACAGGAGTGACAGATATAGTGGGGGAGAGATGGGGCAGAACAAGAAGCACACATGAGAAAGAGGCACAGAGGAGAATAGATAAGGGGGTGAGCCACAGAAGAGGGCAGCAGAGAGGCAGCAGAAGCCGAGAGTAACATGGAGAATAGACGGACACGAAAAGGAATACATAACAAGCATAGCTAGAGAGTAGCGGAGTGATCGAGGATAGACAGCCACAGAAGAGGGCAGCAGAGAGGCAGCCGAAGCCGAGAGTAACATGGAGAACAGACGGACACGAAAAGGAATAAACAACAGGCATAGCTAGAGAGCAGCGGAGTGATCGAGGATAGACAGCCACAGAAGAGGGCAGTAGAGAGGCTTCCGAAGCCGAGAGTAACACGGAGAACAGACAGACACAAAAAGGAATAAATAACAAGCATAGCTAGAGAGCAGCGGAGTGATCGAGGATAGACAGACAGGAGTGACAGATACAGTGGGGGAGAGATGGGGCAGAACAAGAAGCACACATGAGAAAGAGGCACAGAGGAGAATAGATAAGGGGGTGAGGCACAGAAGAGGGCAGCAGAGAGGCAGCCGAAGCCGAGAGTAACATGGAGAACAGACGGACACGAAAAGGAATAAATAACAAGCATAGCTAGAGAGCAGCGGAGTGATCGAGGATAGACAGCCACAGAAGAGGGCAACCGAAGCCGAGAGTAACATGGAGAACAGACGGACACGAAAAGGAATAAATAACAAGCATAGCTAGAGAGCAGCGGAGTGATCGAGGATAAACATACAGGAGTGACAGATACAGTGGGGGAGAGATGGGGCAGAACGAGAAGCACAAATGAGAAAGAGGCACAGAGGAGAATAGATAAGGAGGTGAGCCACAGAAGAGGGCAGCAGAGAGGCAGCCGAAGCCGAGAGTAACATGGAGAACAGACGGACACGAGGAGAAATGATAGGGGGGGGGTCAGCAGTGGTGAGGAGACACAGGGGCCGAGGATAGACAGACAGGAGTGACAGATACAGTGGGGGAGAGATGGGGCAGAACGAGAAGCACACATGAGAAAGAGGCACAGAGGAGAATAGATAAGGGGGTGAGCCACAGAAGAGGGCAGCAGAGAGGCAGCCGAGAGTAACATGGAGAACAGACGGACACGAAAAGGAATAAATAACAAGCATAGCTAGAGAGCAGCGGAGTGATCGAGGATAGATAGCCACAGAAGAGGGCAGCAGAGAGGCAGCAGAAGCCGAGAGTAACATGGAGAACAGACGGACACGAAAAGGAATAAATAACAAGCATAGCTAGAGAGCAGCGGAGTGATCGAGGATAGACAGACAGGAGTGACAGATACAGTGGGGGAGAGATGGGGCAGAACGAGAAGCACACATGAGAAAGAGGCACAGAGGAGAATAGATAAGGGGGTGAGCCACAGAAGAGGGCAGCAGAGAGGCAGCCGAAGCCGAGAGTAACATGGAGAACAGATGGACACGAGGAGAAACGATAGGGGGGGCAGCAGTGGAGAGGAGACACAGGGGCCGAGGATAGACAGACAGGAGTGACAGATACAGTGGGGGAGAGATAAAACAAGAGCGGCAGGGAACCTGAAAGTACGGCCAGCCAGCCATGATTAATTAGGGGAGGAGAAGCCGCAGAGCGCACGCTGGGCGAAGCCCTTTGATGTGGTGGCGGCCGTTTAAAAAAAATGCAATTAGGAGGGAGGGAGGGAGGCTGATGCGCATGCTTGTTTGGTCACGTGATTCACATGAACTCAAAGAAAACCGCACCAAAAAGCCCTTGGTTTGACGAGTATTTTGAGCACTTGAATTCTCGCTCCGCTCAATGCGCATGCGCATTGATAGGTCGCGAGACCTAAAAAAGGGGGAATGCGTTGGGGGGTTTATTTCATACATTGTCTCTAATGTGCTCTAGCTGGGGTTCCCGGATTTGTTGATCATTCATCTAGGTGAAAATGACTTGGTAAATCTATCAGGTCTGACATTAATAAAGAAAATGAAGCTGGATTTGGCTGTAATAAAAAATAACTAGGTCGGTATAGCGGTAATTTGGACGTAATTTATAACTCGTCAACATTGGAGAGGAGCACAAAGCCATGCAGCAATGGAGAAAGCGAGACGTAAACTCAATAGAGCTATGAGAGTTTTTTGTGGCACTATGGGGATTACAGTTCTATCTCATTGTAATATAAGAATATAGAGGGGCATCTTTTTCGGGATGATGGAGTTCATTTATCTCAAATGGGGCATGCATATTATTTACTGGAATTGAGAGACTTGATTGCAAAAATATTGAATGAACATGTATGGTGATCCAACAAAAATTATTAACGTTCTTTCATTACATTCACCTGGGTTGTGGGGTCAGGAAAACTCTTTGGTTTCCTGGGTGCCGGAATTTTTTGGGGGGTGGACAGTCTTGAGCGGACTTATCCATCCCTCAAGGGGGGAGGGGAAGTATAGAACACGGGGACAGGGATGGAAAATGATGGGGGTTTCTTTAACATGAGTACAGTTCTTTTGAGGATGCTTGATCAAAATTGGGGGTTAATTTTTAAGCTATGTTAAGCTGATTTTGGGATTGACTTATGATCTAATTGTAATGTTGCGTTATTTAAAGTTATGCTATGCACCTACCTTAATAAAGTGGCATTTTTTGCTAAATAAAGAAGTTGTGGGACGTGAGTTATTGTGCGAGGGAGAACCCAGGGGAGCAGGGCTCGAGCTGGTCTACCCCTGGGTATTTTCCCACAATAAAATGGGCCACCAGGTGTGATTAAGGGTCATTAAGGAAGGATGGGCCGAGCACTTTGCCAGGGCCGGTTTTAGTTCCCAGTCCGGCCCTGCTCCCTCCGCCAAACTCTAAATCAGGCCCTAGGTATACACCAGAAATATTACTATCAAATGTAAGTGACATTCATCTTACCACTTCCGTTGCCAGCAGTATCTTGTGGATGAAGGAAGGCCGTACTGCTGATGCCCATGTGCATACATACCAACATTTGAGAACAGTAAAGAGGAAGCCTTTGAAAAGAAATCGTTGCAATTCAACATCCCATCGACTAACGAAGTGAAACCAATTTTAAGCAGAAGAAATATAGCAACGCATAAATGGGTTACTGAACAGTGAGCCTGTCGCCTGAATCGTTTGTTCAGGCATGTATAGTTTTCCTTGAGGAAAGCATTCATTGGTGCAACTCATTTTGTTAAGAAATTGTGCGCTCGTCCCCTTTTCTGCTTCGTATTTTGCTGTGTGAGCTATCCCCAATGTGCACCTTGCACCACATTCCCTTTGAAAAGTGCCACTCATTTTGACTCCTGTAAAACTGCTTTGCTCAAGCCTCAGTAACATGTAAGCTACTCTTACACTGCGAAATGAAATTATTTTGTTTTCTGTACAACTGAGAGATGTCCACCAAGCATCACTTAAATGCAGACTTCTGTTACACTGAACCTACAAAACCGGTGACCGCGCATGCTTAGTCACGACCGTTTACACGACGTGCAGCAGCACAGCAAAGCCTCTTATCGATGTGGAAAATAAAACATTGGCTTTTCGAACTAATCTGCCACCTCACATACTTATTATATCCCGAAAACGTGTTTTAAGCGTTCACAAGCCAAAAAGGTAGGCAAAGCCAATGTTTGTTGTTTTATCTGGTGGGCACCACGCGCTCCCGAGCAGATCTGCGCGATTGGTTGCGTCAACAACAGATTGGCAGGATCTTCCTGCTGGGGCGTGCGCGTGCGCACGCTTTAGGTGACAAAGGGCTATTGGTTAAGGCATCAACCTGAACTTCCGGAGCACGTTTCCATCTTTATGGTGCGCGAGTCAAGCCCTGTACGTGAGGAGCTGGCTTGGTGAGGAGAAGAGCGTGCTTGTGGTAATGACCGCGCCTCACGCAGCAGATGCCCCGTTGCATGGAGAGTGCCCTCCGCTCACGATGCCCCTTCGTGTGGAGGTTGGGTTTTTGCTACTGAGCATTACTCTTATGGTTTCTAAAGGTAAGCAAGTCAGTCAATCAATATAAACGTTATTCGTTTTTAGAAATAATAAACATAAAAGTGCAACAAATCAGTATATTTGCATCAGTTAAAAACCCAACCTTTAAATGTTACTATAAATGAACAAATAAAAAACAAATATAAACAAGCATTTGCAATTTAATCGGTCTCGCCTTTGGGACCTTTTATATATTTAGTTATGCAGCACATAGCCTAGGTGCTGAAACATCTACTGTTCTTTAACACGGAGGGAAAGTAAGCACCAAACTGTGTGGCACTCCAGGTATGGGAACACATGGAAAGAAATATTGCCTTTCAGCGGAAAATGGTATAGTCCAAAGCTCTGTCTTCAGGGCCTATGGTGGTCATATCACTGAAAATACAAGAGTTGAAAAAAATATTGTCTATGGGTGATCGTGGAAGAAAATTTCTATGGACTGGAATCTAGAGAATGCTAAAATGATTCTGGTATGTTACTGACCTCTGCTGGTCGTTTTCTATCAAGAAAGTTAAATAGAGGCAGTTGCCAGAAAAATAAAAACAACCATTTGCAATGCAATTGGTCTCGCATTACTAAAAGTTGGAGCTATTGGCGTTGCATTATTATTAGCAACACCAATAGCTCACACTTTCAGTTATGTGTGACCTAGTGCATTTCCAATGCTTGATTTAATCATGTGATGTAGGACTAATAAAATGATTTCCTTGCCCATACACGTGTTGAAAAGTAAGCTGTTCATGTTATGGACATGTGTTACAGTACATATAGAAATGTGTCAATGTTATTCATGCATGATTAGTCAGGGCTACATAAGAAAGTGAGCATTACTCCCTTATTTTGTTTGTGGTTATATGGCTGAGATACCCGCCACCCCCTCTCAACACAATCCCCAAAAGAAGGGAAACCGGAAACAGTTCTTGAAGTTTTTGGAAGTGGGATGGAGTGACCATCCCGGCCGTATTTATTAAAACAAAATTAAAACATTAAACGTTTCATGTTATGTACAATTTCATTATCACATTGCGAAGTTTGGCTAACCTTAACATATTCTCTAATACAGAGGTTCTCCTAGCCGAACTAGCATCCTACAAAACATTCTCTAGAAATACTGAAATTGTACATCCTAACGTTTAAGGGCCAACGGCAAGGTCATAACCGGTGTCAAGATCCCTAACCAGACTTACCCCTCCCACTTGGGAGGGGCGACAGCACAGAGGCTTACCTCAAGTGCAACTACTAACAATTTCCCTTGACTTGACGGGGGCACTTAAGACTCAACGCCATTTAAAGGTCGTTCGAAGACTCGTGTGAGGTATCTAGAAGGTATCGTGGACCTCCCCCCCACCCCACACAACTTACAGCATCTGCCGTCGCAGATGACACTGGCCCCGGGAAATTCACCAGGAGGGGGCTGTAACCCCTCCTACAAAGGAAGGGGCCTTGACCGCCTTTCCTTTACTTCCGGCGACCCATCCTTAGACGGGACCGCCTCCCCATTGAGGGGCCAATGGCCACCTCTCCCGAGCGCTCCCATCCGTGTTGGGTGACGCCCACTCATAGGGATCTTCTAATTAGTGCTCACCGATCATGACCTTACCGCCTACCAAAAATAAATACGACAATTCTACTCAAACCTATGAAAACATTGGTCGCTACGACCGAAAAAGCATGCTTAAAATTGCAACACTATATCAAATCATTTTAATCGTAAAACATACACCATTCTTTATTATGATCAACATCAACTGATACCATCACAACCTGTAAACGAAACGGAAAACAGACTTATAAAATCACTTTATTATAAAACAACTGGCTGTCCTCAGGGGCTGGTGGGTGGGTCAAAATTGGCTCTTCGTTCTGTCCCGAGCTCACGTGTAGCGAGGAGGTGCAGCTTCGGAGCACAAGAACAAGAGGACGTCTTCTGGTCTTGCGTGCCTTTTTATCCGTCTTCAGGGCGGGCGTAAACCCGCCCCTGCCTGCCCCGAGGGCGTGGCTGGCTACGTCGGTGTCTAGGCCAGCCCACTCTAGGGCGGGAACAAGCGCGCCCCGGCTACGCCGCTTCGGGCATACCAGCCGAGACGCGCCTCCCGCCCAAAAATGGCTTCCCGGGGGGATCGAGGCACTCCGCCATACGTTCGGGGGGACCGAGTGGTCGCCCCTTTCCATATGGCTGAGATACCCGCCACCCCCTCTCAACACAATCCCCAAAAGAAGGGAAACCGGAAACAGTTCTTGAAGTTTTTGGAAGTGGGATGGAGTGACCATCCCGGCCGTATTTATTAAAACAAAATTAAAACATTAAACGTTTCATGTTATGTACAATTTCATTATCACATTGCGAAGTTTGGCTAACCTTAACATATTCTCTAATACAGAGGTTCTCCTAGCCGAACTAGCATCCTACAAAACATTCTCTAGAAATACTGAAATTGTACATCCTAACGTTTAAGGGCCAACGGCAAGGTCATAACCGGTGTCAAGATCCCTAACCAGACTTACCCCTCCCACTTGGGAGGGGCGACAGCACAGAGGCTTACCTCAAGTGCAACTACTAACAATTTCCCTTGACTTGACGGGGGCACTTAAGACTCGACGCCATTTAAAGGTCGTTCGAAGACTCGTGTGAGGTATCTAGAAGGTATCGTGGACCTCCCCCCCACCCCACACAACTTACAGCATCTGCCGTCGCAGATGACACTGGCCCCGGGAAATTCACCAGGAGGGGGCTGTAACCCCTCCTACAAAGGAAGGGGCCTTGACCGCCTTTCCTTTACTTCCGGCGACCCATCCTTAGACGGGACCGCCTCCCCATTGAGGGGCCAATGGCCACCTCTCCCGAGCGCTCCCATCCGTGTTGTGTGACGCCCACTCATAGGGATCTTCTAATTAGTGCTCACCGATCATGACCTTACCGCCACAGGTCCGGATAGTTGACCGGCTATCCGGACCCCCCACAAAACTCCTACCTAAAGGTCATGTTTTAACGTTTTTAACCAAGCCAAGAAGTCTCCTATGAGTAACTCATTCCCCACCCTCGACAAATGCACACCATCCCCCAAATACATACTATCATCGTTAATACAACTATGCGAGATCGAATGCAATGTCTTGGAACGGAACAACCTACTCACTTTGTTATTAAGTTTTCTAACAGAATGATTCAAAGCAGGGATCGAGATAGCCCCCCGCCACACTTTTCGTGGGATCATATGAGACCACGCAATTATGCACCCCGGAACTTTCCTCGCTAACCAACTTACCGTGGATAGCATTGCCTCTAGGAGAAGTCGTCTACCGGTGGTGACCAAATCATTGCCCCCTAAATGTACTATGACTATAGACGGCGGTGACCTCGTCCGCCCTAACAAACCCTCAAAGAATGCTTGAAACTGGTCAATACAGAGACCGCCCCTTCCGTAGAAGGACACTCTGTACCCGTATTCCCCAGGTACGTGAATCATGTCACCTGCTTTGAATACGTCTGCGGCACGTCTCACGTATGAGTGGCCCACGACCCACACCTCCTGTCTCACAGCCGGTGATGTCTGACCGCTGGCCTGGTGTTGGGTCGACTGCATAGTCCGCCCTGCCTCGTAGGCTTGCGTAACTGAAAACAAACAAAAGACAAGAAGCGTGAGTACATCATTACAGCCTCACAACATGTGCAATCGCACATATCTCTTATAACAATTGGAGGACCATCGCCCCACTCGTTTCACTTGTTCTACATTAAGACCCCTGGCTGTAGCTTCAGTGGCAGCCCCTATTCGAAAGGAATGGGTCCCGAACTCGCCCGGGTCCAAGCCCGCTGCGGCAATGGCCATTGCAAGCACCCGCTGAAACTGAAACCTCGTCAGTGGGGTGGCGTCTGCATGCCTCAACAATGTCCCCCCCCATGATGCCACCCTTCGTGCTAGGTAATCTTCTAAACACTGTACCGGGCACATGGAGGACCCGGGGATCCTGCGAATGATCGTGCAGTCCCCCCTCCCATCTTGGTCGGTCTTGGACCTGAGAAAGGAGACAATCATCGCATCACCCCTGATCTGAACGTGTTCCCGGCACAACCCCCCCACCACATCCTGTTTGTTCCTTGCAACCAGCTCACTTATCCTCATAGCCCCGTGAAATGCCAGCGTAAATGCAGTCCGGAACAAACACGTCTCGAAAGGAGACGAGCATGTGCTAGGGAGAGTGGCCAGCAACTGGGACAACCTATCCAGACCTATTGGTCGTCTTTCATCTACTCTGCGACCCTCCAGACGTTGCCACCCACGCAGCGCCTTCTGTACTGCAAAAGACGCTGTCGGGTCCAGGATGTTATGGGCCCTGGCAACAAAGGAAATGGCGGCACGATGCCTTTGGGCCGTAGCCACCGATTTCCCAGCCCTACGTAAGGACATCAGAAAATGTACTACCCACTCTTCCTGACCCCAAAGTTCCCCTCTCTCAGTCCCCAAATAGGCTAAATAGGCCCGAAACGCCCCTTCATATGCCTTCCTCGTCCTGGGTGCTAGACTCTCTCCCACGAGGTGACGAAGTTCGGGGCACCGAGAGACCAGAGAGCTTCGGGGAAGGGTGCCGGCTCTGGGTCCGCTGAGGGAAGGAAACCCGAGAAAGCCTGCATGTGAAAACGAGACAGTGCATCAGCCGCCTGATTCATCACCCCTGGGACATGTTTTGCTCTGAATATCACGTTCAGTTGCATACACAGTAGGACAATTTCTTTGAGCAGCCTCAAAATCAGTTTACAACGGGCTGCCTGACTATTGATGCATTCAACAACGGTCATATTGTCAGACCAGAACACGACAGAATGATCTTTGAACCCTTCGGGCCAGGTTCTCAGGGCCACCAGAATGGGAAACAGTTCGAGGAAAGCAATATTACTCGTCAGCCCCTCCTCATGCCACCATGGGGGCCACCTTTGTGCCGACCATTTTGTGCCGAAGATGGCGCCAAAGCCTATGCTTCCCGCTGAATCTGTCCATAGCCCAAGCTCTTCGGAGGACACGGCTGGCTTGTTCCAGACGACTCGACCATTGAAGTCCGCCAAAAATGCTAACCAAATACGCATGTCCTGGCGGACCTCAGCCGATAACCTCGTGCGATGATGACCCTCCTTTAGGCCAACCATCGCTTGGGCAATTGACCGGGAAAAAGGGCGGGCCATTGGGATCACCCTCAAGGCAAAGTTCAACTTCCCCACCAATTGTTGCAACTGATGCAGTGTAACCTTAGATGCATTTAAACATACTTGCAGGGCTGCCCTGAATTTCGACACTTTGCTAGCTGGTAGACGGAAACAACCCTCACTAGAGTCCAACTCGATCCCCAAAAACTCGAGGCAAGTCGTGGGACCCATAGTTTTACCTGGTGCCAATGGCACGCCAAAATGACCCATCAACACACAGAATTCAGCTAAGGCCTGGGCACATTCGGGATTTCCGGCGGGTCCAAGAAACAGAAAGTCATCAAGGTAGTGCATTACATTTCGGAAACCCGTTTTCTTAGTGAACACCCATTGCAGGAAAGTGCTGAATTTCTCAAAATAAGCACATGATATAGAGCATCCCATTGGCATACACCTATCCATGTAATATGATCCCTGAAACCTGAATCCCAGAAGACGCTGGTCGTCTGGGTGTACCGGGAGCAACCGAAACGCTGACTCGATATCTGATTTCGCCATCAACGTCCCGGGCCCCAGGCGATTCAAGATGGCTACAGCCTCATCAAATGATGCGTACCGCACCGAACAAACCTCTGGATCAATTGCATCGTTCACCGAAAGACCATGTGGAGCAGACAGATTATGGATCAAACGAAACTCACCCGGGTCCTTCTTCGGGACCACCCCTAACGGAGAACAGACAAAACACGGTACCGGGGGTACACTAAACGGGCCGGCGACCCGTCCCCGGCTAACCTCTTTCAGAATCTTCTCTTGCACTACAGATGTATGCTGTAAAACGGAAAGTTGGTTTTTGCACGTCCCTACACCCTGAAAGTCCCCTACCGGGATGCGGAAACCATGTGTAAAACCGTTCCGCAGCACCCCAGCAGAAGTACGATCCGGGTATTCGCTGAGCCAGGGAATCATTGCCAAGGTATCAATCGGGGTTGGTAAAGGCGCCCCTCGGACTATCTTAGACCTGTTTGGCGCCTCCCTTACCCCCATTCTCACTCGTTCTGGCTCTGCACGATGACTCAGGATGGGACGACCCACAAGTACTACATTCATGTTTGAATTTACACGATCCCGGAGGCCTGGTACATTTCCCTTTGTTGAAATTAAAGCAGAAACCCCTTTTCCCTGTACTGCCTGCAGGTCTCGAATAATCGTCGGTGCTCGTAGTTGGCCGAAAGGGCGTCCCCACATTTTGGCGGGAGTAATCAACAACATTGCTCCCAACCAATGGCATTTTTAACATTCCTGATTCTTTCATTTTATCCCATGTCACAGAATCGTAACAATCCCAAGTCAAACTCTTGTTATGCTCCTTTTCTTTCCTGAACAGATTGTCATAACAGAACCAATGGTTACCTTGATACGCTGTCGAGTAACCCATAATTCGTGACTGATAAATGGAAAACTCAGGAAGCAACTCGGGCCTACGTTCCCCCAAAATCGATGTAAAAATACCCCACGCATTGCCCCAGTTGCCAATATTCTCATTTACCTTAAAGGCGGCCATTTTTGCGCGCCAAACACTTGGATGCATTAGGTCCTTCTGACTCTTGACATGCTCTATCTCATAATGATCGACAAGCAAGGAGAATATATTCACGTATTCCCCCGCCCAAATCTTTTCTTTTATTGCTAAAGGAACATGCTGCCCCAATCTTTCTCTACGAGAGGGTGCTGACTCGTCCCTTGCGATCGGCAATGGCCGCTTACCTGAACCGGATGCTGCTTCTGCCACTTGTGGCTTTTCTATCACCGCCACCGGCGCGGTCACCTTGGCTGCTTCTTTCTCCTTACGCAGCTTTTTTATCAGCGCCTGTGCCTCGGCAGACGTGGCGCCCTCAGTACTATCGCCCAACCACGCTGCTAGCTGTGCTGCCAGCTCGGGGGGCATATCCTCATTGGATGTCGGGGTGATGACAACGGGGATTGGATTCCCCTCCATCGGTAGCGGGGTCGGCACCTCGAGCGGGGCAGAGGGAGCCGGGATATCTCCCCCGGCTGGAACCCTTCTCGGCCTCTTAGGTCTCCCTCCAGCCGGTGGTTGGCCCGATCCCTCCTCCCCGTCTCGCTCCGCCAGCCGCTTCTTTATGTCGGACATATCCTTGAAAAGGGCCCGAACCATCTGCTCAGTCGTCATTCTCTTAGCGCCTTTCTTGGGCATCTCTCCGACGAAGTATCTAGAAGACAAAGAAAAAGATCAAAACGCTCAAAATTGGCTCTTCGTTCTGTCCCGAGCTCACGTGTAGCGAGGAGGTGCAGCTTCGGAGCACAAGAACAAGAGGACGTCTTCTGGTCTTGCGTCCCTTTTTATCCGTCTTCAGGGCGGGCGTAAACCCGCCCCTGCCTGCCCCGAGGGCGTGGCTGGCTACGTCGGTGTCTAGGCCAGCCCACTCTAGGGCGGGAACAAGCGCGCCCCGGCTACGCCGTTTCGGGCATACCAGCCGAGACGCGCCTCCCGCCCAAAAATGGCTTCCCGGGGGGATCGAGGCACTCCGCCATACGTTCGGGGGGACCGAGTGGTCGCCCCTTTCCATACCACTTGCAAATCCTAAGAGAAGAACCATTGACCAAGGGATAATGAGTAAACCCTCGGAGATCCTGTATGAGAGGTTATGATGATCCTTGGGGTCACTGAATCAACCACTGTTTCAGGATCAGTCATGGTTTTTAAACATTCTTGTCTAAGGCTGCAATAGTTGGAACAATAGTAGAAGTGGGAGCGAGTTTGATAGTCAATCATTTGCATAATATTTTCAAGAACCTCCGGTATAGAAGTCTGTAACCATCATTTAGAATGTAGGGGGTGTAGTATCAAGCACTTAACAAATAGATTGCATATTTTTTCAATAACAGGTTATATCAGATAATGTACACAAATGTATAACAAAGTGCATGCAAAGTAAATAAAGTTGCATTTCTTTAGTTTGTAAAAGTTATCTGTAAAAATGTAATTTTGCAACAGCTGTTTTTATGTCATACATGCCCTTGGTTGACAACAAATATTCTTTAAAGAAAAGGAAAAGTCAATCTTCTATACAGTTATTCGAAGCATCCATTATTGTATGTATCAGTCCCCCATGTCATTTGCAGGAAACAAAATGTTCGCTTATTAGTGCTATGATGTGGGTTTTGGCGAGCAAGCACATGTTTCAACCATAAATAGCGCATTTCCCTATGCTGTGATGGGGTAAGAACTTTACTGTAATGTGGTACTACAAATAGTTTACAGTACTAGAAGGCAAAAAAACATGTGGGGTGACATGATGATCCTGCACTTATTGTATTTTTACAATTGTAGGGAGATACGCACAGCTAACGAAAGTTTTACAAAAATAATGAATTTATCGCGTGCTCCTAGGGTGTCCCTCTCCAGGCCTGTAGAGTGTGAATTGAGAATCAACCAAGAAGCAGACCCTATTAAGGGGCTGTCCCATAGGTCACAGCAGGGAGGACATGACAGGCTTGAAAATGTTTTAACGATATCCAATAAGTCAAAAGTATAAACAAATGTAGGAATGAATTTCTGAATATTTATTTTCATACAGTCTGTAACTCGCTGGTTATCCAATCATAAATGAATTGAAGAAACATTCATTTTTTTTTTCATTTTTTTTTTTGAAGACGTTTATTATTGCAAAAGAAAAAGTGCAGTACATATAGCAGAGCCTACAACCCTGCGGGCCGGCTGCAAGAAATCCGTGAATTGTAGGGGCATAGGGTTACAGGGCAAGGCATTATGCATCGACTCACTCGTTGTCTGGCGTGCTTCTTCACTGGCGGATTATGTATACTCTTCACATTTCGCACACGATCTGTTCTATAATTGACGTCTCATTTTACATTTTTCTATAATTCAACCAGTAACTTTTCAACATAAAACAGGGATGATCATATCAGTATGTCCCAGTGTGTCTGTGTTGCCAGTGCCGTGCCACATATCATCTGCGCGCACGGCACCAACGTCCCATCAACATGCTAGGCATGCGCCGATGGCGCATCAGTGAAATGTGGGGTCTATAGCTCGCGTGTGTGAGTAGCTGTGAAGCTGGTGTGGAACAAATTTGGTGAGCGGTGGCGTCCCCCCATTCGTCGGTTCAGTGTACGGCGTGCGTGGCAGACACATGTGTCGCCCCTGTTGCATTTTCGGTGGGTGTCACCCGCTCCCGTGTTCCTTGCCGAGTGTCCAGCCAGTGGCGCTTGACCGCCGCTGTGTGACGGTGGGTGTTCACGCAACTGGTAAGAACAGGAGTGCGAAATCTTTAACTTGGGGTTACGTGGGGGGGGGTCGGATATGAGGGGGGGGAAAGTGTACTCGTGGGGGCTGGGTCAGGGCAGAGTTGCTAAGATCTGTGTTCGGGCTATTGTGTGGTGGAGGGTCCTCGTGTGTGCGGCCGATTGTTGGTCGTGGCATGTGTGTCGGGGGGAGTCAGTACTGCCCACATTGAGGGGGGGGGGGGGCCAACGTGGCGCGTGGTCCTGCCTACGGTGTCGCCGCTCGTGGGGCGTCTATCCTTCTCAGCTGTCTCTGCGCGAGCCCCCTGGCCTCGCCTTCCCCCCGCAGGGACCCCAGGATATCATTCCAAACCTGTGCGATCGGGAACTGCCTCAAACCCGCAATCTCCTCACTTCGCAGTGCCGTGCCCTCTGCTCTGGCCCAGTTGAGAAAGGATGTGTACCAGTGTGCGGGGGTTGGTGGTTCTCTACTTTTCCAGTGCCTGGTGAGCAGGCGCTTGGCCGTGATAAGGCCTAGGTCCCAGAACCGGGCTAGTGTTTTATTTTGTTTAGTTCTCTTGTATAGCCCAAGAACGCATGCCTCCCACGTGTTGGGTAGCCCCGGGCCTGTGCTGTGCGTCAGGAGCGATGTCACCTCCCCCCAGTATGTGGACAGAGTCGGGCAGCTCCAAAGCATGTGCAGGATGTCGGCATCCAGCAGGTCGCACCTGGGACAGGCTGTGGTGTCTGTCGCGAAATACTTATTTATCTGTCTGGCGACAGATATGCCTGATGCAGTATATACAATTGAATAGTGCGGAAGCGGGAGTCACGTGGGATGTTCACAGGGCTGGCTAGGACCAGTTTCCATTCTTTGTCTGTCCACCCCCTCCCCCGGTGGGTCGCCCACTTGTCCCTGATCGGTTGTGTGGACCTCTGAGTGTGCATGAGGAGCGCCTGTGCCAGCCAGTGTGTAATGTGTGATCCTCTGCCCATAACATGCAGGTACTGGATCAAGTGATGAAGTTGTGGCTCCTCCTGGATGTCCCCCCAGGACTCCGTGTACGCCCTCACCACTGACGCGTGGAGCAGGAATTGTCCCGCTGGCAGGCCAGTGCTCACCGATAGTTCCGCAAAAGGAAGCAGGCCCCCGTCCGCGTAGAGGTCTCCCATTGTCTCCACTCCGGCGGCCACCCAGGGCTCCATGCTGCGTGGTGACACATCCCATTCCTCCGGGGGGTACCCAGCAGGGGAAGGGCGGGGGCATACGGCTTGACGTTCTTCGTCAACTTCAGGCAGCGAAGGAAACATTTGCGGGCTACGGCCACGTGCAGGGGCAGGGGGCGAGGCCCTTTGGTCAGTGGGTGAAACAGGGCACACACCTGCGGGTGTGTCCATTGGTAGTCCGCGTTGGCGGTGTCGTCGAGGTGTGAGTCGCTAAGCCAGTACGTGACCCACTGCAGCTGTGCTGCCAGGTAGTATAACTCCATATTGGGGACCGCCAGCCCCCCCTACGCCGTCGGGGAGTACAACTTCGCCAGGGCTACTCGTGGGCGCCCTGTGTTCCAGATCAGGCCTCGGAGCATCACCTCCAGTTCGCGGAAGATCCTTGTGGGGACATATAGCGGGACGTTTGCAAAGTGGTAGAGTAGTCTCGGTAGCGCAATCATTTTAGACAGAGCGATCCGGCTAGGTACATTCAACGGCAGGGTCCTCCAGAAGTTCATCTGGGCCCTCAGCGAGGACACGGCGCGCACCAGGTTGCCTTCCAGTATATTCTGCGGGTCTCTATAAATGTGGAGCCCGAGGTACTTGAACGTGGTCGGGTACCAGGTGAGCCGGGCGCCACCAAGGTGCACTTCGCATTCCTCCAGGTCCGGGCTGAAGGCGTATACTCCGGACTTAGTCCAATTGACTCTGAGGCCCGATACCCCTTCAAAGGTCCGGAATATGTCCGACAGTGTTGCAGGCACCGTCGTGAGGTCTCGCACATAGAGTAATAGGTCGTCCGCGTAGAGCGAGACCGTGTGCACCCCGTCCGCCAGTGGGATCCCCCATTCCACTCCCTTGTCCCTCAGTAGAGCCGCCAGGGGTTCGATCGCCAGGGAGAAGAGAAGGGGCGACAGGGGGCAGCCTTGTCTGGTACCCCTGCGCACCCGCACCGTCTCCGACAGCAGCTTGCCCGTCCGTACGCGGACGTTCGGTCGCTGGTATAGCAGTCCGACCATGTCCATGAAGGCATCCCCGACGCCGAGTTTGTCGAGCACCGCTCCCAAGTACGGCCACTCCACCGAGTCGAAGGCCTTCTCCAGGTCTAATACGAGGCACCCCGACCTCGGCCAATGTAGTGTGGCCGCTTCCTGGACCCGAAAGAGACGTCGCAAGTTACGGGAAGTGCTCCTCGCCGGCATGAACCCGTTTTGGTCTGCATGTACCAGTGCCGGGACCTCTAGAGTCAGGCGGCGGGCCAGCAGGGAGGTGAACACTTTGTAGTCCGTGTTCAGCATGGCCAGAGGCCTGTAGGACCCCATGCACGTGCCATCCCTGCCTGGCTTCAGCAGCGAAACCAGGTTCGCCTCATTTAGTGAGTTTGGGAGCGCCGAGTCCTCAATCGCGTGTGTGTAGAGCTTGAGCATCTCCGGGACCAGTACGTCCGAGCAGGCCTTGAAGAACTCGGCAGGCAGGCCATCGGGGCCGGGTGATTTGCCGTTGGACATTGCGAAGATGGCTCCTCGCAATTCCTCTTGGGTGAATGGGCCCCCTAAGTCCTCCTGCTGTGCGTTCGTCAGAGAAGGCAGTTGGATGTCAGCAAGGAAACCCTCTATGGTGGCCGTTGAGACCCTCAGCTGTGACTTGTATAGGGCCTGGTAGTGCCCCTCAAAAGCCTGGTGTATCTTGCTTTGTGTGTACACGATCTCCCCTCCAGTTGTCCGAATGGCGGATACTGGTTCCGTGCGGGATTCCTGTTTGACCAGCCAAGCCAGCAACCTCCCCGGTTTGTCGCCATGTTGGTGCACCCGCGCTGAGTGGGCCGCGAAGTTGACGTGCTTCAGTCTCTCTAGTAGCGCAGCGTGTTCCTCACGGGCCTCCCGTAGCCGGTCACTCGCGCCGATCACTGCCTCCCGCTCCCAACGGAGCAGGTCCGCCTCCACCTTGCTTAGGTCCGCCTCCAACTTTTTCTGTATGCTCCCTTGTGTGCCCAAGCAATGACCCCGTATCACCACTTTGAAGGCGTCCCACTCCACACTTGGGGAGGACGCCGTGCCCGAGTTGTCGGCGAAGTACTGCGCTACTCGGGCCTGTAGGGCGTCTCTGAAGGGTGCGTCGAGCAGCAGGGCGGGTTGTAGCCGCCACGTGGGTATGGGTGGGTGTGGGCGTTCCCATGCTATTGCCAGCGTGTGTGGGTTGTGGTCTGAATGTGTCCGGCCGAGGTATTGCGACTCAGTAATGTGCGGTAGCATTTCCGTTGTCACCATGAATCTGTCCAGGCGGACATGTAGCGTGTGTGCCCCCGAGTAATATGAATATACCCTGGTGTCCGGGTTGTGCGCGCGCCATGCATCCCTGAGGTCCCACTGTGTCGCCCATCTTGCGAACGCCTGCGCAACCCCCAAAGATGTAGCATCTGGCCTGGGCGGGGTCGAGCGGTCCAGCGTAGGGTCTAGCACTGTGTTGTAATCACCTCCCAGTACCCAGGGGACTCCGTGCCAGGGCGCCAATTTTTCCGATAGGTGTGTCAGGAAGCTTCCCTGGTCTGTGTTTGGAGAGTAAACGGACGCCAGAACTACTGGCTGCCCGTCCATCGAGCCCTTCACCAGTACATACCTCCCCCCCTGGTCTGTGAGCACTTCAGACATTGTGAAGGGGGTATTGAAGAAACATTCATAAACAATCTTCAAAAGCAAAATCCCGATGCATTTCGGGCATTGAAGTGCCCTACTTCAGGGGATCATCTGAAAGCCAAAAAAGAAAAATGCGCTATATCCATACTTATCAACGAGTCAGTGAGTTGCCATCACCGAGTCACCAGTGTGCCTCGATGTATAGATCACAAACATGTTCATGTATTCCCACACTCCCCCACAGAGCCCATCATAGAGTGATCATATGCAATGCCACGTACAATGCATGCTAGAGGCGCCCTTCTCTCCAAGTATTTGAAAAGAGTAATCTGAGGGAAAACCTATCTGAGATGGTGGTGTGCAAATCAAGCTGACCGTTCCTAAATAGTGATTGAATCCTTATGTGGGAATTTCTACTGCAGTTAGTAAATATATTGCTTTATAAACTTTACATCTGGTAACAAAAATCTAAAGAGGCAACAGATTCTTTCGGTGATGTTTCACCTGCATTTAGGACATGCTTACAAGTGAAGTCCAAATTGGTTTTAGGGGAGATAATCCTCTATCTGCACATGGCTCTTAAAGCAATGGCTATGATGTAAAATATTTGAGCGCAGTTGGCCTATCGCAACATTCAGTACCGATAGGGACTACTTAAGTCAGGGCAGATCTAGTCTAACTTTTTCCGTCGGGATCTAGAAAAAAGAGCTTCTTGATAGCTTCCCATAACCCTTCCTTCACAGCCCGTAGTGTCAGCTGGCTTGAAGTTAGCAGGTCATGCATACCTTGCACTGAGATCAACTGGTTTTTGCCAAAAAACACAGTAGTATTTTTCTATTGAGGACTCCTTTAAGAAATTAACTATCAAAAATCTGTTTATTCTCAAGAGAATTCTACTTTAGGCCAGGTACTTATCTCTCTCAAGGCTCAGACATGGCATTGAGTGAGATGAGCTTCAGGTGGGACAGCACATCATGTGCTAGCTACTTTATCAAACAGAAGGCTTCCATTGTATAATGTGTACTAAATTACATGACAGCACCCAAAGTATCACTAACTTACACCAGGGCAATACAACAGCTGACGGAGGCAATGGCAAAACTTCCTGGAGCTGTACAGGAGTATACTGAAGACCTATACAATATTAAGTGGACCAACATCCCTCTAAACTTGGCAGACATGGTAAACTGTTTCCCTCTTAAGATGATGGAAAGCAAAATTAGTAGCTACTTTTGCCCCCTTTTTGGTGAGTGCATTTACACTACAGGAACTTCTTGCCTTGATAGTCTTTAGACCAGCTTCATTTCTTATGCCGATTCAAATAGGGATACATTCAACCATTTGACTTTCCTTGGGTCTTCTGAAGAAGACCTCTGACCCAGAAGCTCCATTACTAGTACCTTTGATTTATTCCCCATATTCAACAGGGCTAGTTCCAGTATCTCCTAGAAGTGCTAGTGTGTGATGGGATTTTCCGGCTAACTGCCACCCCATCTATATACTATTTAAAATGGTTTAGAGTACAGGTTGGCAGGTATGCATCATGTCGAGGTTGTTGTCAAAGCACAGGTTTTTTTTTTTTTTTTTTTTTTTTTTTTGGTGTAAAAACTTTTATTGATGTTCATCATCCATTTAACAACAAGACAATTACACAGTAATCATGACAGGAGAAAGGAACATGATGTCCCGTAGCAATACACAGCTATTTAGCCGACAACCCTCCGGTCCGGCAGCAGAGGATGAGGATGATACGGCAGACCATCAGGAGAAAAACATCGGAGTCATGAAGTTTTACTTTTTTAAATAACATTTTCGTTAACTGTTCCATGTATAAAATGTTTGAGAAACAAACCAAACAAAGTGGCTCAATAATAGTGCTTAGATGCGAAGCAATATAGAACAGAATCCGCTAGTAGAACACACCGACCCCCCACCCAGGCCTAACCCCTTCACCCCCCGCAGGACGTGAGCAGGAGTTCCCACTTATATGAGTACAGTAGTAGTCTTGCCCCGTGGCAGCCCACAGGTTAGCCAATCATCTCCTCCTCATCTTCCGAGTCTTCGTCTTCAGCCTCCTGAAGCGGGTCACACATGTCCCCTCTATATCTATTCCAGGCCTCCCACACCCCGTTCCATTTCCTTGGATTCGCTCTCACTTTGTAGACAGTTCGTTCAGTTAACATCAGTTTGTCCATATTTTGACACCATAGCGACAAGGTAGGTAACTCAGCCACCCCCCATCTCTGTGCGATATCACGCTTAGCCATCATTGTTCCAATTGTAACCCACTGCCGTTGTCTGAGGTTAAGATCAGTGCCCTCCCAAACATTCAGAAGACAGAGGCGCGGTTCGGGTGTGAGGGAAGTGTCAAGGGCCTGGGAAATCGTGCGCATGACCTGTTGCCAGTACTGGGCAATGAGAGGGCAGCCCCACAACGTGTGCAGTAGTGTGCCATCCTCCCCACATCCTCTAAGACAACGAGGGGAGTCAGCCCTGTGCATTTTGTGTAGGGTGGTCCTCGTGTAGTACGTTCTGTGCAGTATTTTCAGTTGTATGAGTCTGAACCTTGCGGAAACCCCAGCCTCTCTCGGGGATGCTACAGCAGCGTTCCAGTCCGTCTCATCCATAGCGCCCAGCGCATCCTCCCATTTTTCTCGCAGGGTCTGTAAGGGGTCAGGGAGATTGTTCAGCAATTTACGGTAGGTGAGTGAGGTGGCTTTCGTTTGCATGTAATCCGTGAGGAGCCGGTCTTCTAGGGGCGAGGATTCCGGGATTGTGGTTCCCGGCTCCAACACCGCCAGGAGAGCGTGCCTGATTTGGACGTACCTATATGTTTCCGTGGGGTTCAGTTCATATTGTTGTTGGAGTTGCTCGAATGGTATCACCCCAGTGGACGTCCAGAGGTCCCCCACCGTAGAAATGCCTATATTGTCCCATTGGGTGAACCCTTTACTGGTCCTCAGGCAGCCCAGTTTTTTAGTGTCCCAAAGCGGGGTAAGCTTCGTAATGACTCCCTTCCACTGTAGCTTGGTGAGTGCCCTGTACCATAGGGTGATTGTGTGTTTAGTGGGGCCAATCAGGTTCTTGAGTAGACTATGGTTATAGAGGGGGGCCAGGAGACTCTGTGTCCCGAGTTGGGCCCTGTCCGCCATGTACGCCGGGTCAGTGTGTGGTGCATGGATCCATTGGTTAAGTACCTTAAGTTGGGACGCCCAATAATAAAGCTGTACGTTCGGTAGCGCAATGCCGCCATCGTACCAGCCGCGGTTCAGTTTGAGGTGTGCTATCCTCGGGGGACGCTCACCCCAAAGTAGAGTGGTAACCACCGCGGTAATCTTCTGGAAGTAGGAGGGCGGAATCACGACAGGCGCATTCTCAAAGACATATAGGAAGCGCGGGAGCGCCATCATTTTGAACAGCGCAGCGCGGCCTAAAAGTGTGAGCGGCAGGGACGACCAGTGCCGCACGTCTGCCTTTAAACGGAGGAGGGGGGGCGCTAGATTTCGATTGGTGAAGACGGTCATATCGTTAGTGACATGGATACCTAAATATTTGAAGGAAACATCTGTCACCACCAACGGACAGTGGTCCGGGAGGACTGGGCGAGGGCCCTTCAGTACATAAAGGACCGATTTCGTCCAGTTAATTGTGTAACCTGAGGCCGCACCGTGCTTGTCGCAAAGCGCCAGTAAAATCGGGACACTCAATTCGGGTGCCGATATGTACACCAGCATATCATCCGCATACAGTGATATTCTATCTTCCCAGGTCTCCGTCCACCTGATGCCCCTCAGCAGTGGTGTCGTTCTGAGGACGATCGCGAGGGGTTCAAGGACCAATGCGAACAGTAATGGGGAGAGGGGGCAGCCCTGGCGGGTTCCACGCGCCAAGGAGATCGCACGAGAGATATGGCCATTGGCCGCTACGTGAGCTACCGGGCCTGTGTAGAGTAGTCGGATCCAGGATAGGAACTTCGGACCGAAGCCCATCCGGTGCAGGACTGCGAACAGGTACTGCCACTCCACCATGTCGAAGGCCATCCTGGCGTCCAGCGACAGGATGGCTGCTGGCTCTGTCAAGGAGTGCGCACGCGCCAACGCGCCGTGTACTCTACGGAGATTTAATGCTGTACTCCTGTGAGGCATAAAGCCGGATTGGTCCGGGTGGATCAGCTGGCCAAGGTGTGGGGTCAGTCGATTAGCGATCACCTTCGCCAGGATCTTCGCCTCTGCATTGAGTAGCGAGATCGGGCGGTAGGACGCACAACATTCTGGAGGTTTCTCAGGTTTTGGGACAGCTACTATCGTTGCCAGGCGCTGATCCAATGGCAGCGTTCCTGACTCACGACAGTTCTCGAACATGGCCAGTAGCGGTGGGCCCAGTGTGTCGGACATCGTTTGGAACCATTCGATTGGGATCCCGTTCGGGCCCAGCGCTCTGCCCGTGTGCAGTGCGCCTATCGCCATACGGAGTTCCTCCACCGTGAGATCCGCTTCCAGCTCGGTTTGCGCCTCCGGCGCTAGCCCCTCCACCTCAACCTCTTGGAGCGCCAGTTCCGCCTGTCTCGGCGTGACCACCACTTCTGGGGTGTAAACTGATTGAAAGTGGTCTGCCAGGAGGTCAACTATCTTGGGAGGGTGCGTGTGAAGCGTCCCCGTGCGGTCTTGCAACTGCAGGATATGTCTGCCTCCATCCCGCTTTTTGTCCAACCAAGCCAGCAACTTGTTGGCTTTGTCGCCTACATCATAAACTCTGCATGCCGTTGATTCGATCCGCTCCAACACCCTACGGCGGAGAAAGTCGTCATGTTTTAGCTGGCAGAGAGTCAGCGCGTGCCTGGTGGCCTCTGACGGTGTGGCCATGTGGGTCGCATTTGCTTGTTCTAATTGCAGTTCCAGTTCGACCATTTCCAGTTTCTGTTTGCGTTTATGGTCGGCTATGGTCGAAATGGCCTGGCCCCTGAGCACCGTCTTGTATGCTTCCCAGAGAACCGTCGGCGAGGACACCGACCCGGAGTTCTCCTGGAAGTAAAGTTTAGTGGCAGTTTTAAGGGATTTTCGGATCGGGGGAGTTTTAAGATAGCTAGGGTAGATGGGAAAGAGACGCGTGCGGGCCGTGGCAGAGCAGGACAGTGTAGCGAGCAGGGGAGAGTGATCTGAAATACCCCGTGGTGCGATGTGTACATTGTCAAAAGTGAGTTTACCGCCCCCCAGTGTGAGGAAATAGTCTATGCGCGACAGGCAAGCATGAGTGGAGGAATAGTATGAATAGTGGCGATCAGTAGGGTGAAGCTGCCTCCAAATGTCTACCAGACCCTGTGCCTCTAAGAAGTCCCTGAATTTCGTTGGGCCAGTAGGGAGGGGGCGAGCCGGGAACCTGTCCATATCAGAATCAGCCAATGCATTGAAATCTCCGCCCACTAACAAATCCCCTTCCGGGAGTTCCAAAAGAAATTTACCCAGGGCCGGAAGTGCCGATGAATGTAGCGCCGGCGGGATGTACGCAGACACCACGTTGACGGGCACGCCCTCCCATTGTCCACACACCGCCGCGAAGCGGCCATGTTGATCTGTTTTTGTGGAGTGGTGAATGAAACGTGACGTCCTTTTTACCCATATCCCAGTTCCCCGGGATCCCGAAGTAAAGTCTGAGTGTATCAGCATGCGGTATCCTCTCCTATCCAGGGCTTTGGAGGCAACCCCCACTAAATGCGTCTCTTGGAGGAGGGCGATATCACAGTTCAGTCTCTTAATACATTGTAGGACCAGCCCTCTCTTCACTTTATCACCCAACCCCCGCACATTCCAGGACACTACCCGAAGCGGTGGTACCGCCCCCATCCCAGTGTCATGCGTTACTACAGCAGGCCGCGGGGGATCCGCCATATTGTGGTCAATCGGACAGTTGAGTGCCCTAGAGGGCGGGGCGGAGGCATAACAAATAGGGAAAACCCCAGGCCATCGTAACTAAGCGTGTGTGAGTACCGATACAGTGATCGAGGAGCAGAGGCGATATACCCGGTGTAAGGAATACGGTCAAGCGTGAACACTAGCAGTTCCAAGACAAGAAGTTGAGCCAAACATTTCAAATTAAACAACCAACACAACCCCCCCATTCCCAACAACCCCACCCTCCCTGCTTCCCTGCTACACGGACTCCAAACTGCCCGCCACCCCAATCTAGCAGAGTGCTTCATCCCACCCCAAAGAAAACACACAGTTACTTGCTCGTTGGGGGTGAGGAGCGCTCCGGAATCAGCGGCCCCTCATTCCCTCCACGGAGGCCCTCGGCCCAGTGTCCATGACGGTTCCAGCCACAGTACCAAACTTTTACAGTGCACACATGTGGTCAAGGGTCCACCTCCGGACTCAAAGCAGTTTCGTCTCGTATCGGAGAGCTTCTGCCACTGTTCGTACCCTCGGCACCTGCAGCGGTGGAATCAGAGTGAGGCGAGCCGGTCTTAGTCCGTCCAGGGCGACGAGAGTGAGAAGCTGGACGCCAGCCGTCTAGCCAGTCTCGCGCAGTGCTTGGGTCATCAAAAAACCATGTTCTGTTTTCCGCCACCACCCGAAGCCTGGCTGGGAAGATCATAGAATATGGGAGTTCCCGTTTCCTAAGTTCTCTTTTAATGTCCAAGAATGTCTTTCGCCGCCTGGCCACTTCCGCCGTGTAATCCGGGAAGAAAGCTACCGTTGAGTTAAGAATTTTCACCGGCGGCGAGACACGTGCCGCCTGCAGGATGATGTCCCGGTCACGGAAGTTAAAAAGTCTCGCTAGGATCGGCCGCGGTGCGGCCCCTGGTTTCGGTTGACCACCCGGGACTCTATGGGCTCGCTCCACAGAAAAGAAGGCCGACAGGCCCTTGGGTTTAAGATGAGTCTTAATGAGTTCCTCCACATAGAGATCCGTAGCCCTCACACCTTCTGACTCCGGAACGCCAAGAATGCGCACATTGTTTCGCCTGGAGCGGCCCTCCTGGTCGTCGAGTTTGTTCTTAAGGTGCTTGTTTTCGGCCATGACCGCTTCCATGGCCGTCTGCAGTTCCGAGACATCCTCCACCAGCGACTTCGTGACGAGCTCCAGAGAGCCTACCTTTTCCGCCATTTTATGAAAGTCAGCGCGGATTAGGGTGATTTCTGTTGAGATACAGCCCACCGTTGCCTGGACCTGAGTGAGAGCCTTCATGATATCGTCCAGTGTCGCCTTCTTCGGCCTCCCGGACTCGCCTGGTTTCACAGGGGGAGTTTTTCCCTCCGCCGGAGGGGAAGCGGTCCTGTCGCTGGTGAAGCGGTCAATACGAGTCTGGGTTGTGCCGCCTTTCACACCTTTCCCGGCCATCGTTCGGTCACGGAGGGAATACAGTTCGTCGGTCCGGTGGGGTGCCAGGTAGATGGGCTGTTGCCGCGCTGCTCCCGGTGCCGGATGGAAGGACCTCTGTCGTTAAAAGTTAGACTCTTACACGGTCTGTCGGGCAAAGTGTGGTCGGCGGCTTCGGTAGTTTGCGGCCACCCTTCCAATGAGACGTCGCTGGAGAGAGCGAGTCGAATGACACAGGACAGGACCGTTACTGGGCGTGGGGCTCCTGCACCGACCACTTCCTGTCTGCGGCTGCCAGGCAGGCTGCACTTCCGGTCGGACACAGCTAGCACTTGAGGGCCCGGAGGTGGGCCTAGGCTCCGGTCGATTCAACTTTCGACGATAACTCCGGCATTCAGTGTTCGATTATCGTCTGGAAACCTGCCGCCAGTCCCGCCCGGCCCCGGGCGTTCGGTGCCGCCGTTGGAGGTAACAAACAGTCACGGATTATCGTGCGGATAGATGGAGAGGTCGCTTCCCCGCCGGAGCTAGTCCTCTATGCTGCCGCCATGTTCGGCTGCCAGCCACGCCCCCTCAAAAGCACAGGTTTTTAACATTCTTGAGATGTGTTATTTTCCAACACCACACGTTTGTTGGGCGCCCATGGGATTTAAAATATCTTGGTGTGTTTGAAGGTCACCTCTGCGTAGTTTATTCACAAAAACCATAGCTCTTCACTTACAACTGACTCTTCAGATTAAAACAATCACAGGTTGTTGCTGCACTATGACTCAATAAGGTTCAGAATGACCAAACTGTAATTACCTGCGATGTTTCTTAAGGGAAAGGTTCAGTGGGCACTGAAGCACTTCCCATATATATCACCTGAGGAATAATCTGTTGTACTACAGTATGGAGTTAGAAAGTCCCCTTTTATTTTTAAAGTATGTTGAGACTCACTAGAGGACAGCAGTTAGAAGCATAACTTAAAGTGTCTGAGTAACAATAACACCACACATCAGTCTACATCCATAAATCGGGTACAAAACGGTATCTTTTTACATGATTTGGCCTTTCGAAAAGATTGGTCTTCAATCTCGTGGAAATGTACCCTGGATTACCTCGTGCTAATCATCAAAACGGCAAAGAGACTCTCTGAAGCACTGCTAGTTGAAATTCAGACCCTTGAAAATGAATTGAAAAAAGGAATAAATCCATTGACTTATAAAAAGAGACTGGAAGAACTAACAAAAGAAATGGAAGAAACTCAGGAATTCATTATGACAAGCAAACTGTCAAAACTGAGTAAGGACTTAAAAAAGTTTAGCCAGGAAAAAATGCACCCTTATACCAAAGAGGACTACAACCCCAATGACCAGGGTTCGGACAATGAATCCTTAGGTAGAGCCTCCTCAAATAACTCGATAAGTAGCTCTGAGGACAACACACCAAGAAGAGGTGGATTTAACAACCGCTCACAAAGATTTAGGAGGGGCAACCGTTGGCAAAGACCTTTCTATCCTAATATGAATATGCCCCAGTTTCAAGCATACATGCCACCATATGGAGGATGGATGACACCATATAACTACGGAATGCAACAGATGCCACAATTAGGGAATGAACACCATACAGCCCAACAGGGACAACAACAGCAACAACAGCCGCCTTTTTCAGGCAGGGGCCGAAATCAATACAGAGGCAAGAGGAAATCCGTAGTCTGGCAAGACCAGCAGAGGAATGTTCAAACAAGAAGCATGTCGTCTGCCCAACCGAGCACGAGCAAAACCAACACTCATAATAATAAACATCGCCAACATAGAGCTTACGGAAGATCAGAGGAATGTCCTGGAAAAAGGACTTGGATTTGTCCCGACTCCACCAGTTGACAACTTCAAGTTGAAATGTGAACTAGCAGAATTCTGTCGTACCCTGAAACTAAAAGCGTTTTTTGCCGACAAACCCCTCCAATCATTAGAAGGCGATACTAATCTGAGGAAGAGATCCACCTTTAACCCTCCCGCGGGCAGTATACCACCTGAAATTCACACGTTTGAACAAGCTTTGCTAAAGGGCATAGATGAATTGGCCACAAAGAAGAAAACATCCTTTCAAAATCTGAGCAAAACTGAGCGACAAGCACTAAGAACACTAGAATCCAATCCAGACATTATTCTGAAACCAGCGGACAAAGGAGGAGGGATTGTGATCCTCAGCCAAGAAGGATATGATCTCCAATGTCTTTCTCTCCTCTCGGATACCAAGTACTATGAAATAATCACGGAGGATCCTACGGAACGGCTTAAGAACACAATAAACATAATGATCAATGAGGCTGAAACTAATAGGTGGATTACAGGGAAGGAAGCTGACTATCTGTGTATGAAGGAACCTAAAATCCCGTTTTTCTATTCCTTACCCAAAACCCACAAAAACAGATCTCCTCCTCCAGGACGCCCTATCGTGGCTGGCATAGGGTCACTACTCGAACCTCTGTCGAAATTCGCAGATGAGTTCCTAAAACCAATTGTGCAAAAGACACCCACCTATCTAAAAGATACTCGCGACCTACTAATACAAATCAAAGACATATCATTTGATCAAAACTCCATGCTCCTGGTAGGTCTCGACGTAGAGTCATTATATACCAGCCTACCCCAAGACGACACCCTACAAATGCTGGAAGATGTCCTTTACAGGGAAGACTGGGAATACCACACTCCCAGACATTTCATCTTACAATGCTGTCAACTTGCAATAAAGGAGAACTTCTTCGAATACAACGGAACATTGTACCTACAAAACCATGGGACATCGATGGGCAGTGCCTTTGCCCCCTCGGTGGCAGGATTGTATGTAAGCAATTTTGAACAAAAGTTTGTGCTTAATGAGGCCAATCCATTCTCTTCCAGTATTTTGTACTGGAAGAGATACATTGACGATATCCTCCTCATTTGGGATATAAAACTTGATCTAGATCCCTTTCTGAGATGGCTGAATACAAAAGACCCGTGGTTAAAATTTACACACATGGCCAATAACACATCCATTGATTTTCTAGATCTAACAATCTTCGCTGAAGACAACCAGCTAAAAACGAAGACATTCACAAAACCTACTGCTAAAAATAGCTTACTTAGCTACAAAAGTCATCACCCAAAACCCCTCAGGGATAACCTACCCTACAGCCAATTTCTCCGTCTCAAGAGAAACTGCACAAAGACTGAGGACTATAAAACACAAGCCAAAGATCTGTGTACAAAACTGAAAAGAAGAGATTATACAAATAAGACAATCCAGAAATGCATGAAACGGGCTAATCATCAACCGAGGGAGTGCCTCCTACAAATCTACCCAAAAGACCCTATCCCTGACCTCACCACATGTGTCACCACTTTCTGCCCTTCGACATATGAAGTCCAAAAATTGGTAAATAAGAATTGGAAATTCTCAACACCGGGAAGTTCAACTGGCCAAAACCACGTTTTGCCAACAGGAGAGCAAAAAACCTTAGAGACACTCTGGTCCATACCCGACCACGCAAAACAAACAGACAAGAAACCATCAGAAACATTTCCATGTCTCCAGTGACGGGACACTACCCGTGTGGCAACTGCACAGCCTGCCAATTCACCATCCACACCAAACAGCTACAACTATCAGAGACCGTCAACTGGACCCAAAAACAACATACCAACTGCAACTCCTCCAATGTTATCTACCTGGTTGTCTGTCCATGCAAAAAACAATACATAGGCATGACATGTCGCAAGATCAAGACCAGAATAGGGGAACACCGCAGCAACATCCGCCTGAAAAAAACTACCACAAAACTATGTGCCCATTTCCTAGAGAAAGGACATACATGTGATGAAATGAGGTGGACGGTGATAGAAATGCTGACTGAAAAAACACAAAATGCTGAAAGGATTCTGCATGAAAAAGAACAACGGTGGGTAGACCGTCTGAAAACCAACATCACTGGGATGAATGATAATGTCCCATGGCACCAGTTTGCAGTACACTGAATATATCCCAGGTTGCACCTCCTCTGCATTCTCACATCTAAGAGGCGTGTGAGCACTACCATCCCTGACTCTCCTTTGACGATGAAACTCCCCCTGTAGATGCTTACGACACTTTTTGGAGTGTGGGAGCAGGTTTGATTTAAAAAATACCCGTTTTTCAGTCTACACACACTAAGTCGATCCTGCCGGATAATTATTGTATTCCCTAGCAGTTACGGACTTCCGACAATACCGGCCCAGGGCTTACTAATATAAATTTGTTTAAAAACATTCGCATTACCCCTGCTCAGAAGCTCGTACATAATACTAATAAAGTTTTTCTATAAACCAGAATTTTCAACACACCGCAGCTTTAAAACCCCGCCCCCGGAAACTAGCTTGATGTCCGGGGGCAGAGCCAGCACAAGCGGTGCAGGATCCTAACCGCGCGGGTAATGGCGGATTGCGGGTCTCTTTGGGTATTTTCGTTAAACTTTTGTGCCGACGAGGTAAGAGTACTCTAACCTAACACCACCTGTCTCCCTCTAGCTCTGAACCACCCGATAGAAGCAGCGAATTCCCACATAAGGGGGTAAGTGCAATACTTGAGCGTCTTCTGACGCGCACCTCAACATCGGGGTGCATTGAGGACCCTTCGTCTTCTTTAACCACACGCACTTTTTGCCCCTATACCAAAAATATTGTAACTTGATATAGCGCACTAACTATGGGATATCTCTCTTTGATGGTGCATGCGCATATCTATACTACACTAAATTCATACAAACACTGCAAGCTCATTTTACCGCTTCTTACCAACTGCTTTCTCCTCTACCCTAACAAGGGTCACTCCTTAAATTGAGTAATCTAAATAGAGTTTAGAATATCAAAATTTGAAATATTTAGCCAATGATGCTTTTTTAAATAGTTAAGACTATTGCTTACTATTGTGCCTACCTCTATGTATACGTGTATAGAATTTTGCACAACCTGTCTGTTTGTATTATTTTTTACAGGCTGAGACTTTCAAAAAAAAGGGGGGTCCTAACATTTTGTGGACCATCCATTGCATTTGAACTCCACTAAATACGTGTGAGTAGAATTTCTATGTCTGTCTGTCCCTACTTGTCCTGACGAAAGCCCCGTAGACTCCTCGAGCCAAGGGGGGCTGAAACATGTCGACACCCACGTAAAATCATACTTCTGGATCCCGTAACTTGATCTAGGTGAAGTACCCATTGGTTTTATTATAAGATCAACACCATTTCATTAAAATCTTCTGAGGTGCTGAGCTTATTTTTAACAGTTATTATTTATCACTTTTTGCACAAAAAATTTTTTTTCTCTGGCCACTGCAATCCAGACCAGAGGAGCCTCTGGCTGAGGCAGGCACCCACACCATCTATGGTACCCAATGATAACTGCCAACGAACCACAATGTAGGGGCGGAGGAACGATATATACCGCACAAATCTATCCACATTGGGTCTTTTGAGGGTACCATAGCCTTTTCCAAACCAATGGTCTGGATCTGTTACAAGTGTCCATTTTTCACTTGATTAACTTAACAATAACACCACACATCAGTCTACATCCATAAATCGGGTACAAAACGTGTGCCCTTATTACCCTGCCTGAATTCAAAAGCATCATCCAAATCTTTACCCTCTCCCACCTGTAGGATTGCCAAGGCTTGTTCGAAGCCTTCATTACTCTTGTTTGACTCACTAAAACGTGCCTAGCATGCACAGGACTAAAGAAACGCAACCTGTTCCCTCTCACAGTAGAACACCTGCACGGACTGTCCCCGGAGACGCATAATCAAGAGGAATTGCATCATTTAGTCAGCGACAACCAACACACCACCCTAAATGGCAGCAAAACTCAGCATCTTAGAAAGGACAAAGCAAAACCTACAGACAAAACATTGCTAGACTTGAACCCAGTAAGTGAAAAATGCCAAAACTAGGATGCCAGCCATCTTGAGCTACGCATCAGGGCCATAGCAAAATCACACCACCGGAAAGTTTCACGCGGTCATTCATCCACTTCAAGAAACAGACGAAAATTGATTTCTTCTAAGAGAACTTCACGTGCAACTGATTAACAAACTCCAGCTCCTTCTGCCCTGGAGGATGAACTGTGAAGAAAACCCACATCGCAGCCCAGCCCCCTTTCCCTCCCTACTCATTTAAGGGCCAGATGTAGGTCGCCAATTACCAGTCGGTTACGTCCGATTTCGGCCGTTACCGACCAGTAATTGGTTTTTGAGATGTAGGGGGCCCGAATTTGACTGAATCTGTAAATTTACTGATTCGGTAAATTTACAGATTCGGTAAAATACCGGCTCGGTATATTTACCGAAGCGGTAATTCCAGATGTAGGTGGCACTTAAATTAGTGCCACAGGCCCTTAAGAATTCGTTATTTACCATAAAATACTATCTCATGGTAAATAACGAATTCCTGTGTACATGCACATCTGTGCATGTACACCTGTGCCATGTGGCACACATCCATGCCCTAAGGGCATGTATGTGTGTCACATTGCACACAAGCCAGAATCAGGGGTGCAACAGGGTGTCAAAGTCACACCCTGTCCCCCTTGTAAATTCGGTAATTTGACCAAATCGGTATTTACTGATTCGGTAATTGACATTGATTCCTATGGGCCCCAATGCCCATGGGAATCAATGGCAATTACCGAATCTTACAGATTCGTTTAATATACCTACATCCCGATTGCCAGTTCCTAAATACCGAATCGGTATGATTCGGTATTTAAGAATCGGTAATCGGGGATTACCTACATCTGGCCCTTAGTCAGAATCTCGTGTCATTAGTGCAAACCTATGGACAACACTGCTTTCCTTCCTAGTTAGGTTAGTGTTATAAACGTTGTAGAACATGTAAACATGCATACGGAGACTCTTGCAATGACTGTTATTTACAACAGAAGTTGGGACACAAGAAACTGTCAAACCTATGATGCCTTTCTGTCAACTTGTCACTGGCGCTTTGTGCACGAAGTGTAGCTACTGCTAAATAAATAAACGAGAAAATGAGCTGCGCGCTATCAGTACTTCTCTGCCCGGACTTTAGAGCTTCTTGCATTCATGGAATAAAACATGAATGGGCGCAATTATCGAAAGTAATTTACCACTGCAGAGCTGCGCTGCCATCACAATCAATTCACAGAGCCTCCTCTGACACTTAGCATACGCTATTTCCTAAACATTAGGAAATAAAGCGAAGGCAAAGTATGAAACTGGTTAATGCACTCTGTGTGGCTGAGGAATAAGCGAACAGGTTTAATTTTCAGGAGTCATACAAGGAAAAAGTAAATATAACAAGCCTTTGTGGAACTCGAGATTTAGCTGTAAACATCGCAAGCTAATGCGCTGGTGCCACGATTGCTTAAAAAGTAAAGTAATAGAAAAACAACTTTTTTTCTATTTCTTTACTTTTTAAGCAATTGCGGAACCCGTACTTTAGCTTGCGATGTTTACAGCTAAATCTCGAGAGCCCCGATGGTAACAGTAAGCAAATAGAACATACTTAATTGCTTGCATTCCAAGCCAACCTGGGAGCTGCAGTCGGAGAGAAAACAAAAGGATGCCAGCCACATGGCAGGAACCTGGAGTGATTGCTGCAATAAAATGTGAGCAGCTAGGGGTCTGAGCAGCCAGAGTGTCACACGAAGTTGAAAACATAATAAAATGGTCCCCACACGAGCAGATCAACAGAACAATGTATAATTATATTGTACTAAGTTTTTGCTCCTTTGAGGAAAAAGGAGGGACAAAGAGGCACCACTGTCCACTAGTAAGCAAGGTTTTTTAAAGGACATTGAAACAAACAAATGAGAAGCAAGGAATGGCATCTGGCCCACAGAGATATATGTATTCTACAAGAGGTTGTACGCTTACGCTCAACCTAATAATTCAATTTTACAAACCACCAATACAATTATGAAGAAAATTCTCAAGAGAGCCATTACATAAACATGAGTTAGCCTATGCAGCTACGGCTATTAATCACAACCATTTCTAAGCCTGACATTAACTTTTGAAAAACTAAGAACATTAAGTATAATATCTTCTGAAAGCATTTGTAAATAAATAAGGCCCGGGCGGACCTGACTAAAAAGAGCCATTTTTAAGATCAGAAGAATATATAGATTCCTGAGTACCACATAAAAACTGTAAAGCATTATAAAATGAAGCATGCCCTGTGCAGACTTTCCGTCGTGCCGCTGGGCCAAAGATTATGTCCACTGTTTGTTCCTCGAGGGTAAGCTAAAAGGAAAACAAAAAGGTCCATTCAAAACCAAGTTAATAAAGAGTCATCATATCTACTTTTGACCCATAAAAGATAAGGCTCCTTGGAGTGCACAGTTTTCATCTTAGTTTAACGTTGTGCGCTAGGCTTCAAGCAAGTCCAAAAGAAGCTTGATTAGAAGTCTGTGTGGGTACATGAAGTCTTCTTGGTGGTCGTCAATAAGGACTGTGGCCAAACAGTGACAATTCTAAAGCAGCGTTAAGTGACCTCACAATTGCATCTAGCAGACACCCTATATTCGAACCTGGGATCACCTACGAGAACACCAGGGCCTCTTTAAAAGAAATGTACATGGGTCACCCTCCTGTGATAGTAATTAGCAGCATCAGTAGTACCTTGAGGACACCACTAAGTGACGCCCATAAATGCGGGGTAGGGGGCATTGAATGTTGGATTGAGTGTTGCGCCTTCTTGAGTGGCACCTGGGGGCGCAAGCTATAACAGAGTCAAGTTGAAGTTACCATTTCAGTATCTAGTGGACATGCCCTTTCATAGGATCTGTGAAAATTTTGAGAGCACCTTAAAAAAAACATGCATCAGTAAATGCATTAGGTTTCACCTATGTGATTAATAATGAGCTGTTTTTGTGGTAAGTTGTAGCTTGCTGAGTAGCTATACAATATAAGTTACAGAAAGTCTGTTAAAGTGTTATGACTTGTTTATGTGCAAAAGGCAATATATTGTGGTGCCACTAGTGGTATACCGTGGATAAGTAACAGTAAAATTATGAAAAATGTAAATGGGAAAAATCAGAATTATTTGATGTAATAGCAATACTATATGTTTAGAGAAGTTTTGACAACTTTTTGGCCCGGTGCCACTGCACCTGCTGCATCATTTAAATCATGGCCCTAGTGCCTGAAATATAACTGCACTTGTGACTGTCTGTTTAGTTGTAAAATAAAGCAATAATCGGTGTTAATGGGGTGCCTGGAGCTTTTGGTCTCGGTGCCACTGCACCTCTTGCACTATTGACATCATGACCCTAGTGCTTTCTAGATAACTGCACATGTGACTGCCTGTTTAATTGTCAAATATAACAATATTAGGTGTTTAGAGGAGATCTGATAACTTGTGAGCCCAGTGCCACTGCACCTGCTGCACCATTCAATTAATGACCCTCTTGCTTGCAAGATAACTGCACTTGTGTCTGCCTGTTTAGTAGTAAAATATAACAATATCTGGTATCTGAAAGTAACAGTTAGTTATAGATTCCTTTCCTTAGAATTACCTCCAGGTGTCAGACTGGATCCAGAAAGTTTTTCGTCAGCAGTACCCCTGCGCGTCGGAATGTGGCGTCGGTCGACTACCCGTCTGTCGCAGCGTTGTGGTCGCCGGGAAGACGTTGCGGTAGCTACATAGACGCCGCCCTCATGCGCTGAAATCAGTTCTTTCTTTTCCTGCGCCAGCAAGCGCAGACCCGGAGAGAGCGGTACCCCCAGTAAATTTTTGACTGAACTTTTTTCTTCGCTTTTGTCGACTTTGTTGTAGTAAGAGTCCTCTGACTCTTGGTGCACATGGAATGCCTGGCTTTAAAGGCTTGCGGTTCCTGTAACCGACTTATGTCGGTGACAGATCAGCACTGCATGTGCCTCAACTGCCTGAAGCGTGACCTCGACCCAAAGTCGTGCTACGCCTGCCGGACCATGGCCCCAAAGTCTTTGGGGGAGTGGTCCTGAAAGCTACTCGAGGCCCTGCAGTCCGCTCCACGCCGCTTTGATCCCGGTTGCAGAGCCACCACCACTCTTCGTCGAAGTCTTCACACTCTGGGTCAGGTAAGTCGAAGCACAAAAAGAAGTCGAAGAAGCATCGTCGCTCTTCGACTTCTCCCCATCCGTCGCGACGAGGGATGCAAGTGGCGTCCCTCCCGCGGCTCAGCGTGCAGATCCCGCTGGGTCAACTCCAGGTTTCCCTCCCTTCCCGGGACCCGGTGTGACCCTGCCCGGCTTTGGAGTTTCTACGAATCAATGCATGCTATCTTTGGGCAGCCCGACTCCGCCGGCGCGCCTTCGGGCCCCCGCACTTGACAGGGGACCCTGGGCCTTTGGCGCAGCAGCTTCGGCCTCAGCGCCGCAGGGTCCCTTTGGATTCAGGCCTGGATCCAGATCGGCGCCGGTCGACCTCGTTACACCTCCCCCGGCGCCGATTTCACCAGGACCACGTCCACCACAGGCATCAGCTGTGTCCCAGCCGACGTTCACCCTGGCCTCCACCTCGTCAGATTATCCGGCGCCGATGAATACCTTTGTGCCCCTGTTCTACCCAGGCTCTTTGAGACCAAAGTGGCAGCCAGAAGAGGGTGAGGAGGAATGGGAGGGGTCTGGAGACCCTTTGACAGACCAGATAGAGTATAAGCAGAACTGGAGAGAGTAACTGGGGGGTGCCAGTGGTTTGGATACCTCACCAGACCCTGGCATGTTGTCTCCTCCTACCGTGGCTATGGAGGAGGGAACGTCATATGCAGTGGTGTTGCGTAGGGCGGCTGAGGATATCCACCTCCAGCTATCTACAGTGACAGTCAGGACTAACCTCCTGACAGAGGTGCTTCAACCAGCGGCTAGCTCTTCGGAGCCCCTGCTGCCGTTTAATGAAGCCCTGACGGACATCCTTTTGGGCACTTGGTCCAGGCCCAACACAGGGGCTACTGTGGACAGGATGATTCCCCAACGCCACCACCCGGCTATGGGCGACCCCACTTTCCTTTCCCAACACCCCACACATGAGAGCTTGGTAGTCCAAGACTCTACATCCAAGGGTAGCGCTTTAAGGACTCTCGGGCCACAGCCAGGTCCTTGGGCCTCTCCACCACCCGCCCTGCGCAGTCTACCTTTTGCCCCTTTCGTGGCTACGGAAGGGCTGCCCCACTTTGTCCCCCCCAGAGCCACAGGCCGGCGAAGGCTGTTCAGCCCCAAGGCGGCCGGGAACGTGGAAACCACCACAGTGGTTCTGTGGGCCAGCGAGCAGGTCAGTCCACCACAGCCCCCTCTGCAGCAGTCTCCAAACCCACCTAGTTCGACCTTTCAGGGCCATCAAATGCCAGTGGGCGGCAGGATCCTCAATCACCTCCCCCACTGGCACACCATCACGTCTGACAGGTGGGTTTTGCAAATAGTCTGCAGAGGCTACTCCCTCCCCTTCGAGATTACCCCTCCCGGCATGCCACTTCAGCACCATTGCATGATGGAGGATCACCTGGCCCTTCTCCAGCTGGAAGATTCGGCACTCTTGGCCGAGGGTGCCTTCGAGCGCGTTCCTGCCCCAGAAGTTAGTTGTGGTTGCTGTTCCCGCTACTTTATGGTACCCAAGAAGGACAAAGTCCTGCGTCCTATCTTGGATCTCCGGAACGTCAACCACTTCCTCCGGAAGGAGAAGTTCAGGATGTTGACGGTCGCTCAAGTCTTGTCTGCCCTCGACCTTGGAGACTGGATAGTAGAGCATCAGGGGAATCTGCCCGATTGCGTCCAGATCTTGGAGGGCACTGCACGACAATTGCACTGGTGGCTCATGAACCAGGATTGGGTCAACGGCAGATCCTTCTTACTTACCCAACCTGAACACACAGTGGTGACAGACGCATCCCTTCTGGGATGGGGCGGCCACATGGGAGAGACAGAGATCAGAGTCTTCTGGTCTCCAGCGGAGTCCGAGCTCCACATCAACCTTCTGGAGCTTCGGGCGATCTGTCTTGCGCTCAAAGCATTCCTTCCCTCTGTTGGGGAAGAGTAGTGCAGGTGTTCACGGACCGCACCACCGCCATGTGGTACTGCAACAAACAGGGCGAGGTGGGGTCGTGGACCCTATATCAAAAGGGCCCTCCACCTCTTGACAAGGCTGGAACATCAGGGCATTTCCCTGGTGGTTCAACACCTGGCAGGTTCTCTGAACGCCAGGGTGGACGAACTCAGCCGTAGGTGCATGATGGAACACGAATGGCGTCTTCACTCGGAAGTGGTGCAAGGTCTCTTTCAGCAGTGGGGAGAGCCTTGATTAGATCTATTCACCACCGAAGAGAACGCGCAATGTCTGCAATTCTGTGCGTTGGAATTTCCAAGGCGGCACTCGCTAGGTGCCACTTTTCATCACGAGTGGAGTTGCGGTCTTCTATACGCCTTTCCGCCTTTACCACTTCTGCCCATAGTGCTGAAGAAAATGAAGCGCGACCGGGCCCAAGTCATTCTTGTGGCTCCGGATTAGGCACGAAGAGTCTGGTATCCCGAGCTGCTCAACATGGCCATCGATCCTCCAATCCGACTGCCTCTTCGGGAGGATCTTCTGTAGCAGCAGCATGGGACAGTCCTCCACCTGAACCTGTCCAGCCTCCACCTCCTTGATCCTTGCGTGGCGATTGAGAGGCAGCAGTTGACGTGGTTTGACCTGCCTCCCAAAGTCTGTGATGAAATCTTGTCAGCCAGGCATCCCTCTACTAAGACTGTATACGTCTACAGATGTAATACATTTGGGGCATGGTGCACAGCAAAGGCTGTGGATCCCCTTTCTGCCCCTCTTTCTGAGGTTTTCTTGTTCCTCCTTTCTTTGGACCAGCAGGGCTCTGCTCTGGGCACTCTTAAGGGCTACCTCTCAGCCATTTCAGCCTTTCTCAGTCACCCTGATCAGCCTTCTCCTTTCAAGTCCCCTGTTGTAAACAGATCTCTTAAGGGTATTACTCATCTTTTTCCTCCTGTTCCATTCGTAATGCCCCAGTGGGGCTTCAACTTGGTTCTGACATATCTTATGTGCGCTCCCTTTGAGCCATGCATAACTGTCCTCCCAGACTTCAACCTTTGAAAACTGCCTTTTCTGAAGGCCATCACCTCTGCATGCAGGATGAGTGAGCTGCAAGCTCTGTTTTCCAAGCCTCCCTTTCTGGCTGTCCACCCAGACAAGGTTGTCCTTAGAACTAGACCTTCCTTTCTTCCCAATGTGGTTACTTCTTTCCACATTGGCCAAACTATCACTTTGCCCACTTTCTTCCCGCCTCCGCAATTTCGAAAGAGGACGAGAGGCTCCACCATTTGGATCCGAAACACGCGCTTTCTTTCTACTTGGATCTCAAGAAACAGTTCCGAGTGGAGGACCAGCTCTTTGTTGGTTATGTGGGCGCTAAGAAAGGTCGGGCCATGCACAAACGGACCATCTCCAGGAGGTCGTTCTGTGCATCAAAGCCTGCTATTCTTTGGATAAGAAGGAGCCTCCAGTGGGGTTGTGAGCCCATTTCACCAGGGCGACAGCAGCTACCACTACTTTGGGACGAAGAGTCCCCCTAAATGACATCTGTCAGGCATCGCTGCACACGTTTAAAAAACACTTCTGCCTGGATAGCTAATTCCGGAGAGACGGCTTCTATGGCCGTTCTGTTCTCCAGGACTTTCTGGTGTGAACTTCGTTTGCAGACTCACCTCTGGGGTTAGTATTGCTGGGGAATCTATTCTAAGGTAAGGAATCTATACCTAACTGTTTCCTTCAGATGAACAAGTTACTTACCTTTGGTAACGATATATCTGTAAGAAACATAGGTTAGTTATAGATTTCTTACCACCCCACCCATCCTCCCCGTTCTGCAAACTGACTTCTAGGGTTAAGGACACCCTTTCAGGGCCCTAGTTTTGTGCACCAGGGGTTCAGTGTCTTGCATGGCTGTGCACTTCTGGCGTGGAAAGTCGTGTACAGAACGAGCACAAGGGCGCTGTCTTTGAAGCTACTGCAACATCATTCCAGCGACCACAATGCTGATGCCACCTTCCAATGCGCAGGGATACTGCTGACGAAAAACTTTCCGGATCCTGTCTGACGCTTGGGGGCAATTCTAAGGTAAGGAATCTATAACTAACCTATGTTTCTTACAGATGTATCATTACCGAAGGTAAGTAACTTGTTCGTTTAGTGGAGTTATGATAAAGAGCCCCCTTTTAAGGTATAATAAATACAAGAGATTTTACTAGCACAACGCAAAAAGGAATCAAGACAGAGTCCATATAGGTTGACCCAGTGCTACATATCGGATAGATGACTACTGACAGACCAATAAATGGAGTGCCAATGGAAAGCGGATGCAGGAATCTGAGTGAAAATTAAGGGACCAATGGGGCCTCGAGGCCCAGTTGGATACTTACAAAGACCAAAAAACACATTTTATATCACAGTTCAGGGGTCAATAGGTAAGCAATGACGCACAACCCATGGGGTCGACTCAGATGAGGGGAACTTCTATAAAGAAACAGAACATATACAGGAGGCCCAGAGAGGGGAAACCAAGGCAGGGGTACATGGCCAAGATAACAAATGTGCACCAAAGCGTAGTGAAGAGTGGCATACCTGAATGCTGACTTGGCTAGGCCAGTGCAAACTGAGGAAACAACACTGCTGAAATGAGTACCTTTCAATAACAGATAAATGGAATGAGGATCTTCAAGAAAGCCGGGGACTCGACGTGTAGGGGCAGATGTTCTAAATGAAAAAGAACACCTACCTAAAATTTGGCAAAAGCCAATTGGTCTCGCCTTTGGGCGCTTACTGGCTTTAGAAATGTTTTTAGAAATACTGTGCAGTATTCCCAAAGCTGTGCAGCATGGCTAAAGAGGAAAAAAAAGGTTGAGGATATTGTACAGAATTGTTAAGCCCATTAGCAGAGCCAATAGGTTCCAAAGTTACTAGAAAAGGACTGTTTTTATTCATTTACAACATAAGCATCCCACAGAGGTAGAGAAGTAAAGTTACGTGCCCTTAATTTAAAAGTGTGTATTGCAGCATACTGATACTTTACAAAATGGGTTCTTTCTCCCAGACTATTGCAAAACAGGCAGCAGGTAGCGTGCTTGGAAGACTGACTCAACCCTAAAAGCGCCCACAGTGGAGTAGCACAAGACTGGGTGTAACACAAAATGACAGTGCCCCATAACAGATTAATTGAATGGGACCTGAGACTCCCACATATCACAGATATTGATAGTCCTTAGGCTGAATGGGTGCCCCCAGCCATAGTATGCTAGTGCACCACAGAGAATGCAAATGCCCTGGTTGTCTCCTGACACAAGAGATGGCATTAACCTGGAGAGTTCAACCACTTTTCCCGCAGCCAATTTCGTAATATTTGCCAAAATGCTGACAATTTGACATAAAAGTTTACTTGAAATTAGTACATTCACGCTTTGTCGTAATTTTTATAATACCCCTTTGGCGCGGCATACTTTAAAGCAAGTTCAACCTCCGGCCTGTGGTTGTTAACGATGAAGAGCGCTTTCTAACAACCATCATCTCACTGACCAGTACTTCCCGTCTGCTGCAGGTAGTTTTGAATATTTAGGCAGAAATTAATATAGCACCACTGGTCTAAAAACCGTGGTTTCACCAAGCTTTATTTTCACTTGTGAGGAGGCAGAGCTCTTATTGAATCTGCGGGGTTTTATCTCATTACCCGGGGACGCAAAAATTTGTTTTAACGAAGCGTGTTTGTGACATGCATGGAAACAATATTTAAAGCACGCCATCAGAGATGATAAAATCATGAGAAAGGCACAGAGCTCACGTATTATGATACTCAAAATGCAAAATGAACATAATTTGCTGCACAAGTCTTCAATCGGCATGCCTGTCCGCAGTCCTTTAAGAAAGCAAGTATCAAGGTAGTGGAGAGGATGTGGTGCAGCTGCCAGAACTGCTGGCTCGAGAGCTGAGGCTCCAGGTTCGAGTCTCAGCGGCGCAACAGTCTGTGATTCTGGGTAAATCACTTAGGACCAGATGCATAAAGAAACCGTTTTGCGATTTCCTAATTGCGAATCTTTGCGATTCGCAATTAGGAAATCGCAAAACGGTATGCATGAAAGTGTGTGAAACACTTTTAGCGATTCCTAGGGGATCAAAAATGACCTCCCTTATGACTATTTATGAGGTAGGTCGCAATTTGCGAACCCCCAGGAATTGCAAAAATTACACAGATGGTGGCCTGCTGGGCTCAGCAGACCACCATGTCTGTGATTGCTTTCAAATAAAGTAAATTTTTTTTAAATGCAGCCCTTTTCCTTAAAGGAAAACGGGATGCGTTTCAAAACCCAAAATGAAAAGTTTTCTTTTCATTTTTTTTTTTTTAAACTTTATTGATAGGAAGGAATAGTGGTTAATCAGTTGCATACATTCTTTTGGCAAACGTTACACAATGTACAAATTATCTTTTCCATATGCGATAAGAGACTTTATCGTAACAAGGACTGTGTCGCATTAAGCTTCCTGAGTCTTGTATATATATCAATCGTCTGTTTCTTTGTGTAAAGTGTAATCCTCTATTATCCCCTCCCTCCTATATTATTCAATGGTAACATCACTTTTCATTTAATACAGAAATAACAAACTTCCCAACTTTCCCCCCCAACCATGTGTCATCATAGCCCTTGTGTTTCACCCATATCCCGTAGTAGCCTTTGTCTCCACTTGCACTTTGGTATATGGCCAGGTTAGTACCACTAATGTCGCGTTGTCTTGTTATTGAGGCAACTACCCCGCATCTGCTCTGTTACTCCTCCTCCCCCTCCGAGTCTAGGTCCTCCCCCTCCGGTAAGGGTTCACAGATTTCTCCTCTGTATACATTCCATGCCGCCCACACTTTGTTCCACTTGCGGGGCGCTGCACGAAGTACGTATACTGCTCTCTCTGTTACCATTAGGATGTCCATATTCTTAGCCCATCTACTGGCGGTGGGTACATCTGGCGCACCCCATTTCTGTGCTATATCCCGCTTAGCCACTGTCATAGCCAATGTTGCCCAAATCAGTTCGTATCTACCCAGGTCATTGGGGTCCCAGATGTTCAAAAGGCATTTGCGTGGTTCAGGTAATATGGAGAGTTTAAGGGCTTGGGAGATTGAGCGGAGTATTTGTCTCCAGAATTCGCGTATTTGTGGGCATTCCCATAGTGTGTGTATCAGTGTCCCTTCCTCCCCGCAGCCTCTCAAACAGAAGGGGTGTGGTGCTCTCTGTATTTTATGCAACAGTGTCCTGGTGTAGTAGATGCGGTGTAGGATTTTAAGTTGTACCAGTCTGAGCTTACTGGAGATTCCAACCTCTTTCGGGGAGGCCAGCGCCTCATTCCATTCGAAGTCGTCTGTCTCACCTAATTCCCCTTCCCATTTTTCTTTAAGTTTCAGCGTTGGGTCTTTGAGATTATTGATCAGTTTTTTATATGTAAGTGAGGTGGCGCTTTGGAGCATGAATTCCGTTAGCAGTCTATCCTCTAACGGGGAGGAGTCCGGCAGAGTGGTGCCTGTAGGGATCGCCTGTAGTAATGCGTGTCTAATTTGGACATATCTAAATGTTTCCGTGGGTCCAAGGTTGTACTGCTGTTGTAGGTGTGGAAATGGTATTACTGTGTCATCGTCCCAGAGGTCCCCTACTGTAGAGATGCCTATGGAATCCCACCGCTCAAACCCCTTACAGCCTCTCAGGTTCCCCAATGTCTTCGTGTCCCACAATGGCGTCATTTTGGTGATTCGACCTGCCCATCCCAGACGGGCCTGTGCCATGTGCCATAGGGCCGCCGTGTGTTTGGTCGGACCAATTAGGGTCTTCAGTTGTGACTTGTTATAGAGCACGGACAGCATACAGTCCGTCCCAAGTTGCGACCAATCTGCCCGGTAGGCTGGGTCGTCTTTTGGGGCGTGGATCCAGTAGTTTATAATTTTGAGTTGGGCCGCCCAGTAATATAGCTGAATGTTGGGGAGCGCTATGCCCCCCTCGTACCAGCTTTTTACCAGCTTGTCGTACGCTATACGCGCCGGGCCCGCATTCCAGAGCAGGACAGAGACCAGCGCTACGATCTGCTTGAAGTATCGCGGTGGCACCAGGTGTGGAGTATTTTCCAGAACATAGAGGAGCCTCGGGAGGGCCATCATCTTGTACAACGCCGCCCTACCCAGTAGGGTCAGGGGCAGGGCCGCCCAATGCTTAACATCTGCTCGCAGGCGATCTATGGGCGGTTTTAAGTTGCTAACAAAAAAGTCTGCTTCCACGCTCGTGATGACAATGCCTAAGTATTTGAAGGAGGCCGATGTCGTAAGCAGCGGACAGTTCCCCTGTAGTCTCGGCGCCGGGCCTTTTAATGTATATAAGGTAGATTTCGACCAGTTTAGAGTGTAGCCCGATGTGCGCCCGTGCGTGTTACATAGATCTAGCAGGGCCGGGATGCCGGTATCAGGTGCGGTCATGTAGATGAGCATGTCGTCCGCGTATAGTGAGACTTTGTCCTCCCATCCCTCCTCCCATTTAATTCCTGCGAACAGGGGCGTGGATCTGATCTGGATTGCCAGAGGCTCAAGCACCAGTGCGAAGAGCAGGGGGGACAGGGGGCAGCCTTGTCTAGTCCCCCTGCCCAGTGGGAACCTCGGCGATATGTGGCCATTGGCTACCACCTGTGCGACGGGCTTCGTATAAAGCAGCCGTATCCATGTTATGTATTTCGGCCCAAACCCCATGCGTTCCAGTACCACGAAGAGATATTCCCACTCTACTAGGTCGAACGCCATTTTAGCGTCGAGAGAGAGAATCACAGCCTGCTCCGTGAGGAGGTGCGCTCGGGCCAACACGCCGTGGACTCTTCGGAGATTCATCGCAGTGCTCCGGTGAGGCATAAAGCCCGACTGGTCAGGGTGGATCAGGGTACTGAGGTGGGGCATCAGGCGGGTAGCTAGAAGTTTAGCTAGTATCTTGGCCTCGATGTTCAATAACGATATCGGGCGATACGAGGTACACTCAGTCGGGGGTTTCCCCGGTTTGGGTATCGTTACAATCGTGGCCGTGCGTTGATCCAGCGGCAGCTCCACTCTATCCCTGCTCTCTAAATACATGGCCAGTAGTGGGGCACTGAGGTCTGGAGCCATGGACTTGTACCACTCTACCGGTATCCCGTTAGGGCCCAGTGCTTTACCGGACTGTAACGCCTGGATCGCTAGCTGGATTTCTTCCTCCGTCGGGTCTAGTTCTAGGGTGTCCCTATCTTCCTGTGTAATGCTGGGGATGGTAATGTCCGCTGGTGTTGCCGTTGCCATTTGTTGTGTGACCCTCCGTTCCGGTGTGTATATTGCCTGATAATGTCGTGCTAATTCGCAAACTATTTCTTCTGGGTGCACCAGTGTCCGCCCATCCTCTGTGTTAAGTCTCTGAATACCTCTCGCTCCACTCCCTCTCTTATCTAGCCATGCCAGCATACGACCTGCTTTGTCGCCCACATCGTAAATTCTGTGTTGAGTGTTTGCGATATACCCTTTCTCAGTCGTTTTGAGGTGAGCTAGGTATTGTTGTTGCCGAACCATGAGGGTGTGTGCCGTGGACGGGGAGGGGTCTGTCATATGTGCATTGTTGGCCGTGTCGAGTGCAAGTTCTAAGTCTGTGAGTTCCTTTCGGGAGTCCCGTTTGTGCCCCGTTGTCGCTGCAATGGCCGCCCCCCTGAGGACTGTCTTGTACGCCTCCCACAGGGTGGATGGTGACACCACAGTGCCCGTGTTTTCAGCAAAATACTGTGTTGTCACAAGTTTGAGTTTCTTTCGAATCTTGGGGATTTAAAAAAAATTGGGGTAGATTGGGTAGATCCGAGCGCACCGTTTCCCCCCGGTGGTAAGCGATAGAACAATTGGAGAATGGTCGGAGATTCCCCTGGGCAGTGTGTCCACCTTGTCTACCATGTCTAGTCCCAATCCCAGTGCCATGAAGTAGTCTATACGAGATAAGCTGTGTTCCCTGTCATCAGCCTATTCCCACTTTCAGCGCGTGGACACGCCGGTGTGCGTAATCGCAGCGCTCAACAAATGTCCCAATAATAATAATAATAATAATAATAAGCTATTATGTACCGCTGAGTAGTAAGTGTATTGGGTGGCCTCGGTATTTAGCTGTCGCCAGATGTCTACAAGGCCTAGGGCTTCCACAAAATCCGATAGTGGTGCAGTACCTCGTGGCCGGGACCTAGAGGAAAAGGTGTCCTTAAGTGGATCCATGATTGCATTAAAGTCTCCCCCAACAATCGTGTCGCCATCGGGGAGGTCAAGAAGGAATTTGCCCAGCGCCGGTAGGGCCACAGAGTGTTGAGCTGGGGGGATATATACTGATATCACATTTAGAGTTCTGCCCTCCCACTGCCCATGGACCGCAGCAAAGCGACACTGGTCATCCGCCACACGGCGGGTTATAATAAAGGGGGACGATTTCCTCACTAGTATGCCTGTTCCCCTGGAGCCAGCAGTGAAGTCTGCGTGTACCGCCATTGTGTAGCCACGTCTGTCTAGTGCTTTGCAGGTGGACCCTGTGAGGTGGGTTTCTTGTAGGAGGACTATATCTGGGTTTTGTCGTTTTATGGCCTGCAGGACCAAGCCTCTTTTGATTTTGTCACCCAGGCCTCGGACATTCCATGTTAGCATGCGTAGTGGGGGTATCCCCCCAGCTATGGAGGAGCCCTCAGCGGGCGTGTGATTAAGCGGCCTGGCCATTAAGCTGATGAGGGAGTCTTGCACACAACGTGTGCTGTGGCGTAACCCACGTGTCGATTCGTGCCGTGTTGCGTAGGAGACATACAGGTGTCATGGTGATAGTGCAATGTAGGTGCTGAACGATGACTACAAACAAAATTAAGCATTCTAACATGAAAACTTCAATCCCATCCCCCCTCCCTGCTACCCTGCTCCACGGACTAACCCCCGCCCGTTCCCCCAACTGTGCAGAGTGCTTTAGTCCTTCCCTAGTCATCATACTTGCTTGTGGGGTTGGTGAGTCCCCCTCGGGCACTGTCTGTGCCCACCTTACTCAGCCACGTCCGAACCACGGCACCTGCGGCCCATTCAGTCTCGAAATCAATATAGTCCGGCTTCATACCGGAGCCAATTGTCCAGAATCCAGCGGGTCTCTCTCAAGGTCCGATTCTATTTCCTCCGCGCCTTCCTGATGGGGCAGTTGGGAGGATTGACTGGGTATTGTCTTTTCCGGATGGTGTCGCGGTCGGTCTCGCTGTGAGCGGTGTCGCTGTCCCGCTGGTCTCCAGCCCTCCAGCCATTCTTGTGCCACCTCTGGCGTGTCGAAAAACCAAGTCTTCCCCTCGGCCACAATTCGTAGTTTAGCCGGGAACATCATGGAGTACGGTAGTTCCCTGTCAGCCGGGCTAGCACAGGTCTTGGTGCTGCCCCCGTCTTGGGCGGGCCCCCCGGGACTCTGTGCGCTCTCTCCACCGAGAAGAAGTGGGATAGGCCTTTGGGCTGGAGTTTGTTTTTGATGAGGTCTTCTACATAGAGGTCCATGGCTCCTTTCCCCTCCGTCTCTGGAAGCGAAAGGATGCGTATGTTATTGCGTCGCGAACGCCCTTCCTGGTCGTCCAGCTTGTCGTGTAGGAGCTTGGTTACTTTCTGCATCTTTTCCATGGCCACTTGGAGCTCTGAGGTGTCTTCCACAAGTGACTTTGTGACCACTTCCACCTGCGACACCCTCTCCGCCATTTTGTGAAAGTCTGCTCGCAGCAGTGAGACTTCCGAGGAGATGGCGCCCACTGTAGTTTTCACCTCTGAGAGTGTTTTCATGATATCTTCCAGCGTTATTTTTGTCGTTTTTTCCGCTTCCTGGGCATGTCCTGTGGAGGATCGCCCTGTAGTTTGTTGTTGTCCCTGGTGTCCGTAGGCGAATTTGTCCAATTTAGCCTGTGTGGACCCACTCCTGAGGCCTTTACCCGCCATGGTGCTGGGGCCTGCGAGGTCCAAAGTCTTGCCTTGCTTATTCGCGACCTGCGCGACGTCTGAAGTCGCCGTTTGTAGGTACCAGCCAGGGAGTAGCAGGTTGATGGGTGTTGGACAGAGCGTCACCCTCCGCTGTCTGCGTATGTCTCACTGGTCGTGGCGGTGGTGTAGGACAGGCCCTGCAGCGGTTGTGTGGGCTTTGGTGAACCGCTGGTATACTCCGTGCTTTTGCCCCTCGAAGCTCTCACCTAGGGCCGGAACGGCCAATGCGGCCCCCAATCTTGTTCTTCCGCGCCTGTCTGCCTCTCTCGGTCACATCGGACAGTTTAGGTTCTGGGCCCGGGCAGCCGCTTGCCCGCAGACCGGACAGGCCGCCGTGTATCGGGTCTCTGTCTCTATGTCAGTGCTGCTGGTTTTGTCCGGTAGGACGCGGGCCCTGAGGATCCCCCTTGAGCTCCCGCGTTTATGACCAGTATGGCGCCGTCCCCCGGGGGCACCGACGTCTCTCACCTCTGTTCTGGGGTGGTACTTATGTCCACTGCTACCCCACAGTTACGCGGGGCCCGATGATGTCTTCCGTCGTGTTTTGCTGCCCGCTAGGCTCCCGGGGAGGGGGAGGGTCGAGGTGTCGGTTCCGCTCCGCGCGGCTAAGGCTGGGTTCGCTCTTTTCTACGCGTTGCTCCGGTCCCGCTTGGAGGATTTGGCAGTCCGTGTGTCGCCGGATGATGCCACCAGGAGTGTCAGGCTGGTTCTGCGCTGACCGGCAGATGCCGGGGTGCGTCCACCTCGCTCGGCTGGCTCGGTCGCACTTCCGCCGGGGTCTGGGTGGTACGCAAGGCCGGTGCTGTTCCTCCGGCTGTAGGCCACGACTCGCCACTCGAAGTATGTCAGGCTCCGGTGCACCGATTTCTCCGAAAATCAGACCGGTGACACCGCTTTGATCCCGGACTCGAACGCCGCCGCTTCAGGCGGGCTGGGTAGCGGATAAGTGTGTCGGATATGTTAGAAGGCCACAGTGCCCTCGGGAGCTCTCACTCTATGCGGCCGCCATGCTTGGCTGCTAGCCACGCCCCTTCTTTTCATTTTTTAAGAGCAGGCAGTGGTCCATAGTAGGTGGTAAAATGCAAATGTTTTGCGACCGCATTCATGGTCACAAAACATTCATGCATACCTTTGGGATTCGGTATTTGGAAGGGACGCCCTAAACAAGCCCCTTCCAAATATCTAATCACAAACTCATTTTGCGATTCTGTAAAGGTTACTGAATTGCAAAATAAGGTTTGTTGGATCGCAAAACATTTCTTGCGGTCACAAATGGGCCGAATTTGTGATTCGCCCCGTTTGCGAAGAGAAAAATGCTTGATGCATCTGGCCCTAAATCTCTGCCAGTGATTGTTTTGTATACAAAAATTTTACTTTTCAATAAAAATATTCTGAAATAAAAAATAAAAAAAAGAAAGTGTCATGCAAGCTAAAAAATCAGATAGAGGCAAAAATCTATGAAAAAATAGTTTCACCAAAGCGGATTTTAACAGTATTTTGGCTATGGGACACTCCTATCAGAAGCAGACAAGGAACAAGCATTGGTAAATGCAGGACAATATGCACCGGCCAAAAGAAATGGACTTAAAGAAAGCAGCAAGCACAGGAACTAATGAAAAGCCAAGAAAGCGAGGGGGGCAGGATGTAAGTCCCTTTTTAAGATTTATAGTAAAAATAATAGATTTCTCAAGCACAGAGCAAGCGCTTTGCAGGCGAAACCGAAAAAGGAGCTTCTCCTAACAATGAGGCAGACACGTGGAATCGTCTATGAAAACACATTCTCCATCCTTACCCATGGAAAATCTATAGTGGCCTCCAGGTGGAGCACCTATAACAGTGCATGTGGAAACATAAAATACAGAGGAGTCACTTCCCGTTTAGCATCCATTGATTACTACAAAACACACAGAATCCTTTTTGTAAAAATACCTGGAAACTCTCTTCGCTCCCATTTTATGAACTTTTCCATCCTGATTTATAGTGACAGCATGACCAAAATTAATGACTTGAACAGAAAAAGGTCAAAGTCCCCGTCTATTCAGGCCCATCCATCTTGTATTTTTGTATTGGGGAACTAATAGAAAAACTATTCCCCTACCAAGTGTTCGAAGTGTGATTCAGATGCTTTGAGACAAATCTTTAAAGAGGAAGACTGGGTGCTGGTACACATTGTAGTGTTGTGTGATTCTGTGCAATAGGAACCTTGTGATCTTGGGCGGACTCCTCATAAAGTTACATAACCTGCTTGGAGATTTTTTGGGTGTCTGTGTGTGGTCAATAAAGTTGATGATGTAGTCGTTCATTCAGTTAACGGTTGCATGCCAAAGAATAAGGATGTGTACTATAGAGCTCTGTTTGGGCAGTGCTCATTTATATACTCCCAAGCTGGGGAGGACCCAAAATCTACTTACGATTAGGGGATATGAGTCCTGCAGAAACAAGATTGCGGGCACGCTATTTGAGATTTGTATCTGAGTGGCTGAATCAGAGAACTACAACCCCCAGGAGTAGCCTTGTGTGAGAGGAGGTTGAGGGACCACACTCATAACACCGATCAGGCACCTATTTCAAGCCTTTCATCTTCTTGCGGCACGGGACACGCTAAATTCAATTTTTTGCTGAGGGGCTGAATCAGAGGACTGCAACCCCCAGGAGTAGCCTTGTATGAGAAGAGGATGGGGAACACACTCATCACGCCGGTCGGGCACCTACTTTGTGGCACGAGCTAATCATGCCCTATTCCACCCTGGCTGCAAGCTGGAAGCGAAAGTCTAGACATGTAACATCTAAAATCGATTACATGATTAACTACCTGACTTGTACTGCGGTTACTCCAGCTATTAATCTCCTGGATGTTTCTGATGACTCTGCTTGGGCACCCCTTCTCTCAAAATTTGTGACTGCATTTAATGACAGTCTTACCCCCCTAAGGGTGGAATATGATAAGTTGGATGCCGAAGTTGGTAAACTTTCTAAACTACGTCAATACCACTTTATGCTCCACTTTATGCTCCCTCATACGGTGACACAATCAGCTGCTATTTCTGTAACAAGGCCTCCACCTCCATCTCTCCCTAAGTCGATTGTACCCACAAACGTTGGTAGGGATGCCTAGTGTTCCTGAACCTGGCCACCCCTCCTCCACTAACGATCTTGACGTGCGACTCATTTCCTCTTTGCCGCAGATTCATCTTCCACCTGCTGTAGCCCCTATCTCATAGTTCTGACTAAATCTATTGGATCCCAGCTTGGAGGCTACTGTCCAACTGCTGGACCTGCTACTCGTCAGGTAGCGTTTCCCTAAATGTTTTGCTTTTTCCCATTAAGTTTTGCTGGTTCTCTTGTGTGGCCTTCGAGCTCAGGGCACTTTCCCACTGTAATAGCACCCTTCCTACACGTGTTAGGAAGTGGTGCCACTATGGTGTTCTTAAAGACAGGTAGGCCTGTGTGTGCGGACTTGCATCGCTGGTGTTGTTTAACCATGTGATTAGCCTGCCATTGCAGGTCAGTGTGCACACTTGCGCAGATTGGGCTTTTAAACGTGTTCAACCTACCACGGCAGGTCTGTGATTTTGCCCTTGTGCATGTACTCAGGCTGGCCTTTCGCAAGCACTTGCCATCCTGAGGGGACCTTTAACTTCCATTCATAGTGGAAGGTGAAGGGTTGGGCAGGTGCACATGTGTGTGCCCTGTCCAGTTAGTACGGAATGCCCATATGTGGTTCCCTACCGATGAGGCTTGCTCTTCCCTTTAGTTACGATGGGAAAGGGGCCAACCCTACTTTGGACTGCAATATGAGATTGCAGTGGCGCAGCCTCATTATGTTTCCTATCAATGGATTCACTAGGCCGAACCCGTTCCAATGGTAATAGTGGACTTGGCATGTCTTGCGTGGAAATGCCACTCATGTAAAGTGGACATTTCTATTCATAAAACTCTTTGTATGCCATGGTGCTGGCGACGGTCAACTCCGGAGGCCGAGGGAGCACATCTGTGCATTTTCCAGCAGTAGCCATAAACCATTGGGCATGCAGTTAAAATGGCCGACCTCTGCCATTTGCAGACCTGGCGGAATATATGGAGGCAGGGATTGTGGCACTTGGCTTCTGGAGCCGGATCACGGGGCCGCCATAAAGATAGCGATCTGCATTCTGCTCCTCATGGTAGACAGGGCAGACATTTAGGGGACAACTCTGTGTTTCATAGGGATACCATTAAACTTCCCCCCCTAACTTCAAAGGCCCATGTCAGTATAACTACTAGGTGCAATACAACTGCAGGGGTCAGTCCCGCTTGTAGGAACGCAGGGCCGGAGAACCTGGTCTGCGTGTGTGCACATGGCCAGAGAAACCGGTTATGCACAAGGAGGATTATTTCCTATTGTCAATTGCATCCACTAAGAAAACTGCACACGATCTTACATTTTCTATCATTCCCTCCCCGTTCTACACAGCGACTGCTACAATTGCTATTTATCATAATGGACCATCCTCATGCAGGCATCAGACCATAACCTTAATATACTGGATTACATCTTCCCGATCATCAAAGCGAAGGATGCAAGACCCTTTCCCACCTCCCCAACAAACCACTCTCCTAACCCTCTGACTGACTCCCCATCTAGACATTCTCCCTCAATATCCCATAGCACAAATACACCCACCCCAGGCCTAACTGACACCCCACTAAATTACATACATCTCCATTATCCCCCCAAGCACCACCACAATTTTACTACACCCACCTTGCCTCACACTCTCATCACCTCGCCCCCAGCCTCCCCACATACCTGCTCTCCCCCCCAATACCACTCCCCATCTCCATAACCACATCTTCGTCACCTCTTCAGATAGCTCACCCCTCCCCACCTTCCCCATTATCTCCATTCTAGATTCTACTCCAATCTCTTCTTACACAGCTACTCCCTATAAGTTTGCAGTCCCACCCTCTCCCCCTCCCTGCACTGCAAATCTCACAGTCCCTCCTCCTACAACCCACACCAATACCCCCTCATGTCCCCCTCTACTCCCCTTTCCAGTGACTTCCACTCTGCAACATTTCAACTTAACGAATCAGATACTCCTAAAGCACACATGAATACCCCTTCATTGGGGGGACGGACAGCATAGAGTTGCCCTATGCACACTACAGTTACCCACCACAGAGGGGGGTCTGGGTGCCCCGTCATTTGAATCTTACTTCCTCGCCGCACAGCTTCAGTGGCTATCACACTGGACGGCCGGAAGGCACATGGGAGAGATGATTACTGACAACGGAGGGCTGCCCCTTCCCACCATTAGGAGAATGCTTATGCCAGGCACCAGGCCGGTCCGCACACACCCGATACAGGTCGCCATAGCCCGTGAGTGCATAATGCAAATTCACAGACTATCAAAAGGGCAACCGTTGTACTCCCTATTGCTCCCTTTGGTGGACTTCCCCCGGAAAGACGAATACTACACGAGAGGGACCTGCGGGCGTGGACTGACAGCGGGGTGACGGAGATGGAAGCCCTGTTCCACGAGGGGCAACTGAGAACATATGAACAGCTAGTCGACTGGTATGATCTTCTGCAGGGACAATTTTTAACACACAGGCAACTGATGGACCGCAGTCGTGCATATTGGGACTCGCGGAGTGGAGAACCCCCAACGCACCCAGTACTGCATACACTACTGCGGATGGGGGCGGGTAGACACTTAGTGACATAGCACTACAAGGAAATCCGGGAATTAATTAAAGTTCCCCTGGACAGGCTACGACAGTCCTGGGAGGACGACGTGAGTCGAGTCTTACATGACAAAGAGTGGACCCAAGCCCTGGAATACCCAAAGAAAGTCTCCCGGAACGCCCAGTTAAATAATATACAGTTTATTATTCTACATCACGCTTATCTTACACCCGTGAAGCTGCAAAAGTACTATCCAGTCTCAGAATTCAAATGTCCCCGGTGTCAGACACTGAACGCGACCTTTATACATATGTTTTGGGACTGCCCGTCCCTGCAGCCATACTGGAACAAAGTGCACCACACTCTGCAAACATTAGTACACCTGCAACACATCACCACATGGGAGGCATGCGCCCTGGGCATCTACAGAAAAAAGAAGTCCGAGAAACTGCAGTGGCGGTTTGCATCCCTGGCTATCCTCCTAGCCAAAAGAAACATAGCCATGCATTGGAGGGCCCCTGCAGGACCACCTGAGGCGGTTTGGATTGGAGCAGTAAACAAGTGGGGGGCAGCGGAGGAAGGAAAAGGCACATGCAAACACCCAATTTCTATGGAATGAGCGTATCTCTTAATACAATTTAGGCAAGAGACAACTGCAGAGGACGCCCAAGAGTGGACACAACCTTCACCCTGCGACCCAGCTCGAAACCCCAGCCCAAGGGCCCTGCCACCGTACGAATAGCACCCCTGATGAGAGGCTGGCGTGGGTCAGGTAGTCAGCCCTGCTGATCCGATCACCTATCAATGCTGCAGTTTCCCCCCCATCCCCTGAGACACGTATAGCCAGGCCCCACCGCCCAGTAGCTGGCCCGCACGATGCTCGCCTCCGCCCGCCCGTCCCACTTCCCACACCCCCTCCCTTGTTCTGTTTCAGGAGGTATTTCCTCCTAGGGTTACAAGTTCATCTTAAGTCGGCGGTTCGGAATCCGACTCATTTACATAAAAGTTAACACTGGCATATTTCATACAGGGTAGCATACTGACGGAGGGGAGGCATTTCCACCCGACCCCATCATCATACCACTCAAGGGATCAGGCACACTCAGACACGATATCATGCGACACTGATAGCCCAGTAGCAGATTCAGGGGGCATGATGTACAACTGTCGTATTTGAAAGACTGGAGCCAATCTTCTAATATTGAACCATGATTGTGATTGTTGAATAACACTTGTGTATATGCTGATTGACCTATGACCTGTTTAATGTCCCACATGGGTATTTAGAAAATGTAAAACCCTAATGAAAAGATAAAAAAAAAAAATCAATACCCCTTCATGTCCCCTCTTCAACCCTCCCTTCCCCACAGACTACCACTCTGAAAAACTACCATTCTTTGAATCAGTTGACGTCACGCCCCGGGACACCACACAAGCTACAACCGCTCCTCACCTAACCACAGTCCAGGCTATCAATATGACAACTCCTACATCTGACCCCAGACTAGATAAGGTACTACTATCCTTACAACCACTAAAAGAGGACATCCAAACTCTTCATGTCCTGATCCGGCAACAACCCAAACCACAAGCGAAATCCATTCGGCGGCCATGCACTAGCCCCTCGCCTCAGTTGCTCCCCAGATGGAAAACAGTACCTTACCCCAATGCCTCACCCGTCCGATCAGGGAAATGAAAACCCTATCACTGAATGATCTTACTTCCCTACTTCATTCCTACGAACCCCCTTCTCTAACCTCTAGACAAGCGCACAGGGAGAATACACAGAAACTGTCCTTAATCCAACCCATCCATTCCAATGCCCCCAGAATTACAAAACACACTCCCAGAGGTATTGTTGAAAACAACCTGAAAAGAGTACCCATTACCCACGACCAGAACACCACCCCAGCCAAGGCCCAGATGAAATGTATCCTACTAAACTGTAGAGCGGCAGCACGTCATGCCGCCGATACAGCTCACCTCATTATAACCAATAAACCCGACCTTATCATTTTAGCGAAAACTTGGCTAAACATATCTTCCACGTCCATCCTTGACATACTAGTTACCCCAAACTGTTACATCACAAGACTAGATAGACCAGATAGGCTAGATGGTGGTATTGCCTTCATCCATAGGAACAACCTCTCAGTGAACCACTCCAACTCCCTGGTGTTCTCCTCCTGTGATGACCTTTGCCTACACATCACTACTAGCAATAACAAGCCAATATGCTCATTACACTCTTTCTATCATCCTCCTGGTAACAACCTTATCTTCATCGAACACTTGATGGATATTCTAGCCACAAATGTCAGACAACAGAATACACAGATCTTCCTGGGGGACTTCAATCTCCACTGGAATGATCCTGACGAACCAGAGGTCAATAGCCTCAAAGCGTTCCTGTCTGACCTTAACTTGTCCTAAATCTGTGACAACCCCACCCACGAAAAAGGATCAATCCTTGATCTACTAATTTCCAAAGCAGACTCTACCCACCTGGAATCATTCTCCCTTGCGATTGGTCCGATCATTACATAATCACTTTCCATATCAAGGAAGTAGTTAAACGACTCTCTGTCCAACCCATGAGAACAAAAATCTAGAAGAGGAACTTAGAAAACATCAATCCTGCCGATCTCGCATCCCCTAGTCACATCCTCACGCGCCCACCGGATGGATTAAAGGATGTACAGGATATGACCAATCACTACTTCCACTCTATGAACAGGGTACTTGACATTTTAGCTCCCCTACAAGTAAAAAGAGTCACCACAACAATCTCAAACCTCTGGTAAGAAGGTAGACTACATGAAGACAGAAGATCATTGAGAGTAATTGAAAGACAATGGAGAGCTGACCCATCCGCTACCCACCTCAAATTAGGATTAGACGTTCAAAAGCTGATTTCATATGCAAACAATTAGACCAAGCCAAGTCACTTTGGGAGTACCCCAGGGATCTTCCCTCTCCCCAGCACTCTTCAATTTGTTTATGGAGCCACTCACTGAGCTTCTCAACTCTGCAAATATCCAATATCGCATGTACGCCGACGACACACAACTCTACATTAAGGTCCACTCCCTTGAAGTCATCAAGGGCCAGATGTAGGTCGCCAATTACCGGTCGGTAACGGCCGAATTCGGCCGTTACCGACCAGTAATTGGATTTTGAGATGTAGGGCCCTTAATTTTACAGATTCAGTAAATTTACCGATTCTGTAAAATACCGAATCGGTATTTTTACCGATTCGGTAATTCCCAGATGTAGGTGGGACTCTTCTGAGTCCCAAAGCCCCTACAAATTCGGTATTTTACCACCCAATCCAATTGGGTGTTAAAATACCGAATTCAGGTGTGCATGCACATGTGTGCATGCACACCTAGCCATGTGACAGACAGACATGCCTTTAGGGCATGTCTGTGTGCCACATAGCGCACATGCCTATTTTTGGGGTGCCAGAGGGTGTCAAAGTGACACCCCCTGCACCCTTGTGAAATTCGGTATTTACCGATTCGGTAAATACCGAATCGGTAATGCCCATTCATTCCTATGGGCTTCACCGATTCGGTATTCCAGCACATCTGGAATACCTACATACCCACCCCTTAGATTTACCGATTTTTAATTACCGATTCGGTAAAATTCGGTAATTAAAAATCGGTAAATCTATTCTACCTACATCTAGCCCCAAGTCCCTTAACTCAATTCTCAGAAAAACACAGACCTGCCTGGCTAAGAACCAATTAAAACTAAACACACTAAAGACAGAATTCCTCCTAATCGCTCCCCCCAACTAAACAGCCATCATCCACGAGTGGATGAAGCACCTAACTGCACTCGACGGTCAACCTCATCATGGATTCCGCTAAAGCTCTAGGAATAAACCTGGATAACAAGCTAAATATGCAGGAGCACATCAGCGCTGCAACTAAAGGAGCAAATTTCCAGATAAACACCCTGAGAAAATTGAAACCCTTCATACCCGCAAATGACTTTAAACAGGCAGTTCAAACTCTAGTAATTCCCTGAGTTAAATATGGGAGCGTTGCTCTCTGTGGCCTTTCCAAATTAACAACCGCTCCGCTAAGAGCTTCAATCAATACAGCCGTGATGCACATCAGCGCTGCAACTAAAGGAGCAAATTTCCAGATAAACACCCTGAGAAAATTTAAACCCTTCATACCAGCAAATGATTTTAAACAGGCAGTTCAAACTCTAGTAATTCCCTGAGTTGAATATGGGGGTGTTGCTCTCTGTGGCCTTTCCAAATCAACAACCGTGCCGCTAAGAGCCTCAATCAATACAGCCGCTAGACTCATCACAGGCACCAAAAGAAACTGCCACATTTCCCCTGACTTTCATGCCAGCAACTGGTTACCTTTTGAGGCTAGAATCCATTTAAAAATCGCCTGTAACACACATAAGGCATTGCATCACAAAACCACAAGGTACCTAGCAGAGAAACTAGTACTATCGGGTGGTAGCAGATCTACCAGGAGTTCTGATAATCTTCTACTTAAACTACAACGTTTCTCTAAGAAGCAAACATACAATCGTACAATTGTCTCCTAGGATTTGGAACACCTTACCGCCAGAAACGAGACTTAATCCATCCGCTGATTTTTTTAAAAAAGAAGTGAAATCGATTCTCATGTTCAAATTCACTTGAACTATTTCTTATACACTCTTGTAGATAGATATGTGCTAATATCTAATAGTTACCAGTACTGTATTCACATAATTCTGTGTATTTATATGTATATGTCATTCACCTATATTTGCTATGTAAAGTGCTCTGATACCCGCAATGGGCTTGTTCGCGCTATACAAAACCATCAAAATAAATAAATTAAATAAAAAAGATGCTTGCCTTTCCTGAATAGTGGCAGGCATGGACCAACTACCTGCTGACGTGTGGCACCCTGAAGTGGGCTCCCCAAGGATCAGTCAGTTCTTTAGAAGGTCTCAGGGATATCAAAGATCTACTATGAGGGGCCTACACCCTCAACCGGTGACATCTGGTGAGTGGTGCCCGCTAAGTGCCCACATCGGTGGCTGAAAGCTGGACAGTGCAGTGTGAGTGTGGAACTACGAATCATGCCTGGAGATTGGAGTGCCTAGTTTGGATCACAGGAATAAAGAACATATCTCAGGCGAGTGACTCTGTACTGCAGGGACCTCTGTATGCATAAGTGGTTGTTGGTGAGCTGATTCACCGGTTGCGGGATCCAAAGGGGCCCACTACGTCATTGTGTGGCTTTTCTCTCCTGCGACATGCCGACTGCATGCTGATTGTGTGCGTTGTCTGAATCACAGGTGCGACCCTCGGACGTAGGGGTGGGCCAGTTGCAGTGTCTCATTTTACCTCATTGATGAATACAGGCCTCAGCAAGGCCTGTGAGAGCAAAGGGTTCGCCCTTCTGTGCACGAAGTCTGCAGACTACAAAAGAAATTTGCACAGAAACTGGAAATACAAAGACATAGTTTAATAAACCTTTAAAGGTGGTACTACAGCCTACACAACACTCTACAGCAGAGGTCTTCAATCTGTGGGGCTTGACCCCCAGGGGGGGTCGTGGAGTCCTGGGAAGGGGGTCGCAGATTCTGTCAGAGCGTTTGTCTTAGTGGTGTCGGGCTGATTGAGGGTGCTCGCGGGCGGAGGCCTAATTCACACCGAGGGGTGAAAAACATGAAAGCCTCATTAACATGTAAAAGGGCTTTTAAAGACCTGTGAAGTACTCGGGTGTGGCTTTGTGTGTGTCCCTGTTTCAGCCGGGCTCACATACACGAGGGGAGGGTGGCTGGGGGAGGAGGCTGTAGCCCTTTAAGTTCAATGGGCATTGTGCGCCTGGAGCTGTGGGTCCCGCCAGTAAGGCACGTGAAAGGTCCTCTTCCCCCTCCCCCCCTCCGACACGTCCAATAAATCATTGGTTCAAGTCCCAGGAGCCCTCATACCTGGCACCTGTGCGGGAGAAATGTGCCTGAGAGTCTGTTCTTCATGGTGAGATGTTGTTACATCCTGTCTGCCCCCCCCCCCCTCCGCCCCCAGCAGAGAGGCACAGAGATGCCCTCCCATGAGAGAGGAAGAAGGAAGAAGATGAAGAGAGATACTGACCGCCCCCCATGAGCTAGGCACAGAAAAGGTGGGTGGGTGGATGAATGATGGCTGGATGGATGGATGAAAGGGTGGATGGATGAAGGATGAATGTGTGGATTGAAGGTTGAAAGGATGGATGGATGAAAGGATGAAAGGGTGGATGGACGAAGGATGGATGTAAGGATGAAAGGGTGGATGGATTATGGATGGATGGATGTGTGAAAAGGTGGGTGGATGAAAGATGAGTGGATGGATGGATGAAAGGGTGGATGGATGAAGGATGGATAGATGAAAGGGTGGATGGATGAAGGATGTATGTATGGATGGATAAAAGGTTGCATGGATGAATGATGGATGTGTGAAAAGGTGGATGGATGAAGGATGGGTGGGTGGATGGGTAAAGGATGTATGTATGGATGGAAGCATGAAAGGGTGGATGGATGAAGGATGGATGGAAGGATGAAAGGGTGGATGGATGAAGGATGGATGGATCAATGTGTGAAAGTGTGGGTGGATGGATGTGATGAGGTCTAACAGGCGATTTATGGTTGTCGATGAAGAGGAGTAACAGTTTCTAGAAACTTTTGTCGGAAGGGGGTCCTTACGCCTAAAAAGGTTTTACAAGGGGGTCTCGGCATCAAAAAGTTTGAAGACCTCTGCTCTACAGTATTGTACAAGGTAGCACAAAGAACTCAGACATGCGGTCCCCTTTTATACACAAAGGAGGGGCTCATAAGTGGGCAGTTACAGCTCAAAGCATGATTTACAACCATATATGGACATTTCTCGAACATGATCGATACATGGGTGGAGTTAACGGTTCTTGAGACCCGCCGAATGCACATTCCAATCTACGCTAATCAGAAACATGTTACTCCTACTGGACATGCGCTGGACGCACATGGAACTATTTATAGCCTGTTGCTGGGCAGACTTCAGGGGTAACAATCAGTGAGGTAGGACTTGCCTCGTGGCGAGCACATGGCAATGTATGGTATACAAGATGGACGCCAGAAAGCAAAATGGAGTCTGGCCGTATTTCAAGTACGGCCGGGAAAACTAGAACGAAGACATGATAGCATGTCTTCAGCGAATGCTTAATACTATCGCTGTTTTATTTACAACAGACGACCCTTTCAGCATTCGCTGAAGACATTCGGTTTCCTTGGATAATCTAAATACTCATTGTTTATGTCGATGCTCATCATATCAGCTATCTCTCTAGTTATAGTTTTCTTATGGGTAGCTTCTGCGACAGATTGTTTATTAGGCACACAAAAAAGAAACGCATAGAGAACATATCATTGGACTACTTTGAACACAAACACAACACATGAATAATATGGCAACAATTATACATAGCCCAGTGAGAACCTTCCAACCCCATGTAGAAATCAAGGTCCAAAACCACCCAGAGAAGGTCCAAGATCCATTTTCAACATGTATATCAGCTGCAATTTTATGTAATTTGTTAATGGCTTCTATATACAGAAGGAGTATGGTCGGGGATAAAGACGCAACAGCTGCTTCCGATAATCCTACAAGCTCCGCCTCTATCCGCTAACATGACATCTATAACCATTCGGTTCTGTAATGCAACAATCCTAGTAATTTGCAACTCTTCAGTAAGATTCCCAAGGGCTGCAGCAGTTTGATTGGTAACAGCTTCAACTACTCTTGTTATTCGCCGTATCTTTCTGCTATTCAGAGCAGCTCCCACAAAGAAAAATAATCCTAGGTTGAAATCTATATATTGCTGCAGACTAGTATCAGTCTGGTCAATGTCATCTATAGATGAAGTTAGTTTGAATCTATTTACAGTCACATTATTCAATAATTTCAAATCTTTATGATATGATGCAGGTGCCAGGAATACAGGTGGTAATAAAAACGATACATAACATACTCCAGACCATCCGGCTGGTAACCGATAATAGCCTTTGTTCCCACAAACAAAATAAGTATTATGAGAGGCAAGGAAAGTACTATTATTGAGGCCATCAATGTTCAATATAACAATACAATCACTAACACCTACAGGAATATGGCCTACACTCTGTACACATAAATCTGCTTGTGCTTGGGCCACTGAGATCACAAACTTCTCTTGTCCAACAGTGTCTCTAGTGTTCGTAAAAATATACGGTGTCGATTTATTGTCCGGCCGATACTCTTCCCACTCCCATATAGTTCCGTTGGCTTGTGGATAGCCTTCTTTATCTTGATGACATTCTTTATTCAGCCTAAAAAGCAATCTTCCTACTGTAGGCTTTCTCGTAGCAAAAAGCAAAGTGTACCGTGCTCTACAAGAGCCATTATGAGAGAAAGTAAGAAGTATGAACGGTGTTCCCCCTTTCTTTTGATGCACGGGCCTCATCCCACATATCCAACAATCTGTAGCATTTGTAGCAACGTGGGTATGATGCAACATCTGAATGAAAGTGTTATTCAGATATGACTGTCGATGTTTCAACTCTTGATATGGGAGTGTATAAAAGAAGTGCTCATCTGGGACTGGAGTGGAAACAACATATAGCTCTCGAACAGGTGCTTTATCCTCCACAAACCACGTGACTATAGCGATAACTGCTATAATGATAATGAACCCTACAGAACCAAAAATCTTCTTTTTATCCATTCGAACAAATGTACACAGTATCTTCCTGAAACTAAAGTGTTGTCAAAACTCTTACCCCTAGGTTGCCGTTGTTTTCTTCACTAGTGGGCCAAGGCGGGTGTCACTACACTAATGCATGGCTGATCCCTCCCCCCCTTGCCTCATCGGCTCTCCGTTTCACTGACCTAGGGACCGTTCTGACAACTTCTCACACAATTGCATATTCTTTTCTTGGTCGCAGATTATATCATCTTGATCCAGGGATCGTCTGGTCCGGGAAGAACTCCTCAGATTCGTTTGGTAGCACAGCACGGCCTCTTTCCGTAGTCAGGATATCTCGATGGTCGGTCAATACAGCAGGCTCCACCAGGTCAGGTTGCAGGTTCCGGCAATGGATGGAATGGATCCAATTTCTTCGATTGGTCACCTGCACTGCCGTTCTCGTCGCAAGAAGGACCTGTTCAGGACCGCACCATCTCGGCTCCAGACTACTCGACCTCTTGAAGGACTTCACGAGGACGAAGTCACCAGGCCGGAGATTATGGCCTTCTCCTGTGGAGCGGTCAGGGAGTGCTTCTCGAACCTGTTGATGAATGGAAACCAAACTATCAGTTAATTGTGCCAAATAGTCATTCATTAAAACACAAGGTACATCGTACACTGAGCTTGGTTTGGGCACCCCCCATATGTTCATGGGGCATCCGAATACAATCTCATAGGGCGTTAGGCCCGTCTGAGAATGCGGTACTGATCTGACAGACAATAATGCCAAAGTCAAAGCGTCTGGCCAAGTCAGAGAAGTAGAAGCCTGTATTTTTGCAATTTTTTAACTTCATTGTACTTTTCCACCAATCCTGCTGATTGCGGGTGGAACACGGCATGAAACTTTTGCACAATGCCTAATCCCTTCAGGACATACTTAATAACGTCCGCCACAAAATGAGGCCCGTTGTCACTCCACAACAATCTACAAACACCGAAACGAGGAAAGAATTCCTTCAACAGCACCTTAGCAGTAGTCATTGCAGTATTGTCCTTAGGAGGGTATGCTTCAATCCATTTGCTGAATGCACAAACCACAACCAGGACATACTTCAGATTATTGCAGCGTTCCAGCTGAATATAATCCATTTGCAATACTTCAAAAGGTGCAGTTGCAAATCCTCCTGCTGGAGTTCATGTCCCTTTTCCTGGATTGTATTTAAGGCAAATCATGCAGGTCTGTACTACTCTCTTAGCCGTGCTAGCAATTTCTGGATGCTCCCAAACTTGCGTAAGCAATTTCACAATTGCCGAAGCCCCAACATGTGCTAGCCCATGTGCCATCTGAACCATAGGTTGTACGAAGGCTGTAGGTAACTTCCACCTATCCATCTGCTTATTCCTCCAGCAGCCTTCATCATCCAACTCTCCTTCTTTGGACCATTGCTCTCGTTCTATCTCAGTAGCAGTCTTTTGCATCTCTAACACCTTTTCCCTAGCATCATGCCACCGCTCAGCTTGTGACTTCACAACATACATTAGAGTGGCGCCAGGATGCATCGCAGTTTCACGTGCAACTCGATCTACAAAAGCGTTTCCTTGTCCCACTTTATCTGTCACTTTCTTGTGTGCGCTACATTTCACTATAGCTATCTTTTTAGGATAGGTCAGTGCAGTCAAGAAATTTTGTACTAATTCTCCATACATTATCTGCGCTCCATGTGATGTCAAAAAGCTCCTTTCCTTCCAGAGCAGGCCAAAATCGTGCGCTACTCCGAAAGCATAGCGGCTGTCCGTAAAGACGTTCACACATAATCCTGCACTAAGCTCACATGCTTGTGTCAACGCTATCAGTTCTGCTGCTTGAGCTGATTTCTGCGGTATGCGTGCTGTCTCCACTATTGTGTGTAGCGTAGTAATTGCACATGCTGCGGAGGTAGTCCCGTCTGGTAACTTCAAGCAAGACCCATCCACCCACAGCTCTCCATCCACATCTGTAAAGGGCGTATCTTGCAAGTCAATTCGACCCTTTGTCTGTTCCTCAGTCACAAAGACACAGTCATGTGTCTCTTACGCCTCAGGCTGAGTCGCTGGGAAGGGCAACAACATGGCTGGATTTAGTGTTGCACATCTCTTCAAAGTAATATGAGGAGCCAACAGCGTTCGCTCATATCCTGTCAGACAAGCACTAGTTAAGTGCTGCGTCTTTGTCTGATTCAAAAGGGCATCAACAGCATGGGGGGCCAACACTAACAACTTATGAGATAACACAATCCCTTCACTCTGGCGTATTGACACAGCTGTTGCTGCAACTGAGCGAAGACAACCAGGCAACGCTCGAGCAACAGGATCAAGCATTGCCAAGAAGTATGCACACGGGCGCTGCTTATCGCCATGCATCTGCACTAACACTGATAACGCGCATCCATCTCTCTCATGTACATACAATGTAAAGGGCTTCGTGTAAGATAATTGCCTCTTGGAGGACTACTGGGACATTATATCAAAGAGCTTTGATCGCAAGCTCTTCCATCAATTTAGAGCTGGTTCATTGCCCGTAAGGGGATTAACCAAATCCTGGGGCATGAGGGGGGGGGGGGGGGGAGGCAGTAGCAAATGCTTGTCTTGTGTTGACCAGGATGAAACATTAGACCATTTCCTCTTTGTTTGCCCGTTGTATTGTGCTCCGAGGCGGAAGTGGCTGCGTCCAGTATGCTGTCTGTTGGGCACAAGATCTGCTCTAACAGCCAGTAGAATCTTGAAAACTGACACTTCCAATGTAGTAGTGACTGGGGTAGCCAAATACATTAGCTGGGCATGGATTATCCGGTGTAGGGTTGCCCGAGAATGTTCTCTTGGGCCCCGGGTAGAGAATAGTATTTCTCTCTAGCACCATTGTGTCATTATTTTTATCAACATATTTTGTAAAGTCTTTTCTGGATTTAATACTTTTTTATCTATGTTTATATGTCTATGAATTTTATTAATATGTGCCTTACTAGCATCGGATTTTATTGAATGGTTTTTATGGTGATAATATAACTGGGATGTTTTTATTAATGAAAGTGTATTAATTGTATGCTAGTATGTCTTTTAAGATGAAAATCAAATAAAGACTTTTTTTGAATTGAATTTGAATTGCTTCGTGTAATCAGGGGTGCCTAGCACTGGTCCTGAACAAAGGGCCTGACGTAATTGTTGAAAAGCATTCTCACATTCATCTGTCCAGGGAAGGGGAACTGGAGTATCTTTTGTCAAAAGGGCTAACAGTGGTTTAACTATGTATGAAAACCCTAATATCCACTGTCTACAAAAGGAGGTGAGACCCAGAAAAGCTCGAACATCTTTCTGCGTGGAGGATGCTGGTGTGTCTAAAATGGCTTGAATACGGTCTGGTGTAAGTGCACGCCCTTCCTTAGACAAAAGGTGACCTAAGTAGGTTACCTTTGGTCGACAATATTGCAGTTTCGTTTTTGATACTTTGTGATTGTGTGATGCCAAAAAGGTAAGCAAAGACAACGTACACTCCTCACATTGTGTAGGGGTGTCGGCTGCCAAAAAGATGTCATCAACATATTGTATAAGCGCCACACCTTCGGGTAAAACAAAAGAATCCAACTGTCTTTTTAACGCTTGACTATAAATGCTGGGACTCTCAGTATAGCCTTGGGGAACTCTACAAAATCTGTACGATCTATTATTCAAAGCGAATCCGAAAAGATATCGGCTGTCAGGATGAATAGGGATCGAAAAGAAAGGGTTCTTCAAGTCTATAACTGAGAACGTTGTTGCAGTTGGCGGGACCAGAGTAAGAAGTGTCGTAATATCAGAAACCACTGGGTATTGAGGTATCACTATCTTGTTAACCTCCCTCAGATCGATAATAAATTGATAAATCCTAGTGTCAGTGTCTTTCTTCAAAATCGGTAGTATAGGACTGTTGCACACATTGTATGGAACTTCTTCAACAACCCCTACTTTAATCAGATCCTGCACTATCTGTATAAGCGCCTCTTCCCCCTCCTGTGAGATTCGATACTGAGGTAGGCGTGGTAACACAGCTCCCTCCTTCTCATCCCGCAGCGCAAATATCTGTCGAATTGCATCAGGCACCTGAGAAGGAAGAAAAAGACCTTTACGCATTTCTTTAGAATCGGCTATCACATCATCTGGTTCAAGAACATCAGAAAATTTCCGAAAAGCTGTTACTACTTCATTGGAAACAAATTCAGTAAAGTATAGTTTCTCCCTATCCTCCCATGCTTCAAGCTCTTCCAATAAATCTGTCAGAGAGACAGCATCTTTGTAAACCCGGTAAGCAATCTTACGGAGGTCAGCATTACGCTCGGTTCACAACATAGACCGCATATCCACTTTCTGCCCAGGTGGTCCAAAATCCTGATCTCTCAGGGCAGATGGGCCAGCGTACGGGGGCGGAGAGCGATCTAATAATGAAAAATCATCATCCGATTTATTAAGGACCGGATAAAGAGGCTGTCGAACAGGATACTGGCCAGATATTTGCAACCGACGTTCTTTCTCCTGTTTCTCTTCTAATTCCTTTTGTTCGCGCTTTTTCGCCTCGTGTGCTCTCTCCCGCTCAATCTTTCGCTGCTCTTTCTCAATCAGTGCCTGCTCACGCTGCTCACGCTCTCGCACCTCTTTCACCCACATACGTATACACTCAAACATATCTTGTCTCACTCGCCACTTACACATACACTGCTCCACATACTCAATTTTCCGCAAATCAAATGATCCATACATAGGCCATTGTAACTCAGGATCCTTTTTGGTATATTTCCGCCATAACGTGCTGTACATTATGGGGGAAAGACCAAATTTCATATACATGTCCCTATTCGGCGTCCCTTCCGGGGGAGCCGGCTATGATTCTTCTAGTTTCAACCGGTCATTTCCAAAACAGCAGCACCACTTACGAAGTGCATTAAAAACAGGCATGTCGAAAAAATAGTGCAAACTATGCAATATTATAATTAAAATAGCGCTTAAAACGTTGCGCCGCTCAAATCCAAAGATCAGGAGAAATATCTCCACATTGCCTGCCTACATGAGTTGCAACACATATATGAACATCACCAAACCAAACAATATGACTAGTCACCTCAAACAAACAAACAAATTAGTGAGGGCAAGCGTGTTCTAAAACTGCCTTGCCAATCAAGACTACCAAAGGAGGCTCGCAGCAAGTACCGTACAACGATTCTTACCAATCTTAGAGCATCCAGATTCCAACTGCCAAGTTCCGAATTCGCCCAAACGGCCACTATGCGGCAAACCGACAGAAGAGGTCTCAGTCGATGACCGGCGCCGCCCAGATGGTCAGATCGGCAGGGAAGGGAGAATACCTCGGGATGCCAGGACTAAAGGCGCCGCTGGCAGTGATGACGTCCCCGGCAAGATTCCAATCCTTCGTCACGACCAGTCCTTCGAGCATCCGAGTCGCCGATGCGCCCCACGTGACGGGCCCCAATTGATGAATGCAGGCCTCAGCAAGGCCTGTGAGAGCAAAGGGTTCGCCCTTCTGTGCACGAAGTCTTCAGACTACAAAAGAAATTGGCACGGAAACTGGAAATACAAAGACATAGTTTAATAAACCTTTAAAGGTGATACTACAGCCTACACAACACGCTACAGTATTGTACAAGGTAGCACAAAGAACTCAGACATGGGGTCCCCTTTCATACACAAAGAAGGGGCTCATAAGTGGGCAGTTACAGCTCAAAGCATGATTTACAACCATATATGGACATTTCTCAAACATGATCGATACATGGGTAGAGTTAACTGTTCTTGAGACCCGCCGAATGCACATTCCAATCTACGCTAATCAGAAACAGATGTGACTCCTACTGGACATGCGCTGGACCTACAAGGAACTATTTATAGCCTGTTGCTGGGCAGACTTCAGGGGTAACAATCAGTCAGTTAGGACTTGCCTCGTGGCGAGCACATGGCAATGTATGGTATACAAGATGGACGCCAGAAAACAAAATGGAGTCTGGCCGTATTTCAAGTACGGGCGGGAAAACTAGAATGAAGACATGAATGCTTAATACTATCGCTGTTTTATTTACAACATCATGAGATATTGTTGCACTAGCGCCTATGTTTATGACCGGAATTGTCTGATGAAAACTACATTAAAGTGCACCAGACAGAGTGCCTCATTTCCAGCAAGGTAGGGAATTGCAACTTTTCATCATGAGACCTGGTGCCCTGATTGCCTGGGCACAACCCTGATCAATGTGTTCCGGACGAGGTGCCTCCTCAGACAGAGAAGTTCCCCCCTTGTGTTATTCCCCATTCATCGCCTGTTTCTTTCCGGCCCAATCATGGTGGACCAATTGTCCTCCCCCCACCTGGTCCTCCCGATGACGTCTTTGTGCCAGATAGGAGGGAGAGTGTGTGACTAGGCTGGAAGAGTTTGGGATCAAGTCAAGAGACTACGCATCCCCCCTTGTAGTTCGCAGAACTGGGCTGGTTCCAGAAGGCCCTGATAGACTCCTGTTTGTAACAAGATGTTGCCCTCAGCCTGCTTAGGCTTAACAATCTGTTGGTGAACTTCCTGAGTGGTGCCAAGACCCCCTTGTTTAAGTTTGCCTCTTGTTTAGTACTATTACCTATCCCCACCTACTTTCCAGGGACCCAGACTAAGTGTGACCTCAGCCGCATGCTGCTTAATAGCCGGAGCGGGGATCATGAGTCTTCCATTTACGGTGTCTGGGACAGCTGGGGTGAAGTGGAGGGTGGCGGGAGACTTGGAGCCCCAGGTTCTGCAGCATGCTATCCACTGACCTGCTGGGTATCAGTGGCAACGCATTAGGGTGCTGTATTTATATGTGTGCGAGAGTACCCCGTATGGACTGGGCTGGTACCTGTCGCACCATGTGACAGTGCTGAGTGAGTGTGGTAGTGGCAGTCTGTAAACTGCCTGTGCTTCACTACACTGATCGGTGGGGTTGGGTTATACATCGATTTCATACCAAAAATTCTTTACATTTAACATTGGTTTTACTTCCATGGCCCTGCTAATAAGTGTTATAATTATTTGTATGCACATATTACTGATACTGTGTAACCCAGGTTACCCCCTAGAGCTGTGTGATATTACATTATTTGAATTGCGGGGGTGGTTCTGGTGCTAACAACGGGTTGCACCACATAAGAGAGCTGTGCACTTCCTCTCCGGGCGCACCCAGAGCATCCACCTTCCACCATTTGCCGCTGCACCCAAAGACATCGTATGCGGCATTCCCTAGGGCTCCTCCCTCCCTCAACCCCACCCCCTTCCACACAGACATGACACTTCTGGCCAATATCAGCCGTACCCACTGACTCAACATTGCCTACTATGCTGACACCACCCAGCTCGTACTATCCTCTTCAGAAGACACAGACACCGCAAGACCCAACTTCCAAACCACCATGACCATTGTCTCTACCGGGATGAAAACCAACTGTCTAAAACTCAACTCAGACAAGATAGAGGTCATCATTTCCGGAAACAAGCCCTCCCCTTGGGACGACACTTGGCCTCTGCACTGGGCCCATCATTCTCCCCATCGGAACACACACGCAACCATGGCATCATCCTCGACACCCATCTCTCCATGAATCAACAGATCAACGTCGTCACCTCTGCCCGCTTTCACACCCTCGGCATGCTTCGCAAGATCTTCCAGTGGATCCCACCTCTACCAGCAAGACAAAAACCCAAGCCCTCATCTCCAGCCATCTCGACTACGGCCCTGCCTTCTACACTGGAACCACCAAATAGCTCCTTAATTGCCTCCAAACCATACAAAACTGGTCAGCAAGACATCCTCAACCTTCCCAGAAGAGCCAGCACCACCCTTCACCTCAGAGCCCTCCACTGGCTCCCCATTCAGAAGAGGTGCCTCTTCAAGCTCCTCACTTACACCTAAAATCCCTCAACAAAAGTGGACCCACCTTCATCAACAACCGCCTGACCTCCTACCAACTGACCAGGGAGCTCTGCTCCGCCACCCTTGCCTTAGCCCACGTTCGATGTATCCGTCAAAGCCGTTAAGGTGGCTGCTCTTTTACCGCACTGCCAAGTCCTGGAACAATTTCTCCCACCACCTGCGCACATCCCCTTCTCTGAGGGAGTTCAGGAAGCAGCTTAAGTTCTGGCATTTTGATGGGAGGGAATGGGGCACCTGTTGGGGAGTTTGAATTTAATGCACCAGCAGTACACTGAGAATACTGTAAGCAATGTTTGGACTGAACAGTATGTAAAGTTTTGATATACTAAATGCCAATAAAATCTGGTTTAAAAAACAAACAAGTTCTGGGATTTTGACCTCCACCTCTCTCTGATGGATGATCATTCAAACCACACAGCGCTTGGAGATCCCCCTAGATGACAAGCCACACTATACAAGCCCTGATGATTGATTGACTGTGTGGGTTTTAGATGTGTGCATATCATCGATATCTGATCAACCCGATTGGGCCTAGTACTACTACTAATATCACCAATTGTGATTTATACCCAGAATTAATGATATACCTACATTTGGTGTAAAGTCTCTCTTTTGGGACGTGCCATGTATTTATGGTGGTGTAGTGCTGTGCCTGTGCTTTACAGATTGCCTCTGTAGTAAGCTTGACTGTTCAGTGCCAAGCTTCCAAAGGGTGAGCATAGGTTGTACTGTGTGTGTAATCACCTGACCTTGACAAAAGCGGTGGGTTCTGCCTGGCTGCAGCTTCGCTTCATTCAGTCAGAAAGTGCGGGTTATAACACCAACTCAGAATTAAAGTGTGTCACTGGCTTGTTAATCACTCGAGTTTCAACACCTGGGACTTTAAGAATATATTGATAGTTCGGCGAGTGGCATGGGTTGGGCAGCCTCGGTAATGGTATTCCAAGTCGATTACGTCATCATTAATTTTAGACACTGACTATTGCAAGACATATTCTGGACCAAAAAGGGAGGACACATTCTATGTAATAACCACTTGGTAGCCACTATCGGACCTTAATAAGATGGACTGACACCTTTTGTACTCTGAAATCAGGTTAGACAAATTACTTTGGGCAGCTTATCTTGCTCAGAGAAGGGTGTAGCCCGGTATTTCAGAGCATGGATTCTGTTCCTATTGCTGTCTTAAATTCTATTAGCTTGCAGACCTTAGAGGTTTCCTGCCCTTTTAGCCTAGATATTGCTAATGCATTTCTTTGAGCTAGGGTGGAGGTGACCCTATAGGCCTTGAGTTGAACTTAATTTGCTGGATTGTAACTGGGTTTTTGTCTAAGCTGGGGGTTGAGGATTGGAAAAATTATGTTAAAAAGTATGACTTAATTTTGCTACAAGAAACCTGCTGTTCAGAGCAACTAATGTGGAATGGTTATCAGAGCTTCTGTGTCCCAGCTGTCAAAGGGAACAGGGGTAGAGCTTGTGGGGCTATAATGATGTTTTCTCGCACCACATGTGGTTTAAAGGTTTTTTCTGTGCCAGTAAAACACAGAGGGATCCAGAAGTGTTGGCTGGTATATCCCAATAATTGTAATGTTTGGATTGTACATTTTTATAATGCAGTCAGCCCTTCCTGTAATGCCTGTAGTATTGATATTCTGTTTTATATTGGGCAATGCCTCTGAAGAAGGTATTTTTCTTTGTCTAATAGTTTTAATATAATTGGGGGAGACTTTAATGCTAAATTGGGATCTATTTATACTGTGATCCAACCATCCATTTCAAGCTGTCCAGAATGATTTTGGTGCTGGGGTTATAGATGCTGGGGAGAAGGGAGAGGCTTTATAAACATGTCTTTGAATTGGGGATGGTCAATTTATTGGAACTGTTGGGACCTCCCAACTTTGCTGTCCCTACCTTTACGCTTAAAGGCACTTCCATGGACTATATATTTGCCTCACCTTCGATAGGTAGTTTTGCCCACTCAGTAACAGGGGCCATTAGTGTTTTTAGTGATCATAACCCCCTGATGATCTCTTACTCTACCCGTGACTGTTAAATCCCCTGTCTTAAGTGGAGCCACTGGTATCTCTGTACAAGATCAGGGGTCACGTTTTAGGTGGCGTAATGCAGGTTATTCCAAACCCAAACTGCGTAATACTGTGATCAAATCTAATGTTTTACCTTTTATGAAGTTACTTTGTCATTAGATCAGCCCAGTTACTTTGTAGTCTCATTTTTTTGTCTTGTCCTGTATCCGTGGGTAAAAATACGAACCTGTCTTGGTTTAATGGAGAATGCAAGGAAACCGATAGACGGCTGTGGGTACCCATTAAGGGTTCTCACAGGGATAGGATTTATTTGGCTGCCTATCGTTCCGATTACAAAAAGGCTATTCTTGTTAAAGAAAGGGCAGTTAAAGAGAAAATGTGAGGCAGTTTAGTTTTCGCCATTATTACCAAACATAACCATGGGTTTTGAAAAACTGCCCTAAAATCTCTGAGGCTATGACAGATGGAACTGGGACCAACATTAGCCCTAAGCGCTGATTCAAGCTTTTTAAAGCAACTTATTCAAATCCAGACAATATAGCCTTTGATTTTGATGAGTCACCTATTATTTTTGTTTGTGAGACAATCATTGCCAGTCCATCTAGAAAGGCACCTGGGTCAGACGAAGTCCTAATGGATCTTTACAAGCAGAATTTGGGATTCTTGGCACCCGTAATCACTAATGTGGTTAATTCTGCTGAAACTTGTGGCCTTCCGAGTTCATGGCATACTGCAGTGACAATTCCTGTTTGCAAAAACGGATACAGACAAGACCCCCAATGTTACTGACCTGTGTCTTTGCTAGACTCAATGGTTCAAATCATCGGGTGCATTGTTCTCAACAGGATTGAAGATTGGGCAGGCTGTAACCAAGTGTTCTCTACTATGCAATAGGGTTTTAGAGAGGGACATAGTACAGTGAAACAGTGCTTCAGCATTTACCTAATTATTAAATATATGACAGTCAAGGGGGGATGATGCTTCTCTTCTTCATGGATTTAGGCAGCATTTTTGACAGAGAGAATCGTAGTAAATTGTGGAATATTCTTTTGGCGTTAGGGCTAGATGAGGACTTGGTTGTCTTCTTGCAGACTCTACACTGCAGGGTGAAAGCCTCTGTAAGTTATAGCTTGGGTGGAGAATGCACAGATGCTTTTAATTTACAGTGTTGTGCCTGCCAGGACTGTGTCCTGACATCCATTGTGTTTCTCCTGTATATAAATGGACTGAATGCCACCTTGCAGACCTTTGGGAAGGATCCACCTAAGATAAAATCTACCTTAGTACGAGCTTTACTCGATGTAGACTATGCTGTTTTGATATTGTGTGCACTTAATGGTTTGGGGGCTTTAATTAACAGCTTGATTACCTATATGGACAACCTAAATTTGTTTTCTGTTCACAATTTCACTATTCAGTGGGAGCCTTTTTTGAGTTTGCCCAATGTGTAGGCAACAAGCATATAACACTGCTTTCGGAGGTATATATGCAGAAGTGCCTGCCTGTTTTTTTGTATGGCTTTGGAATATGGAATATGGGGTTATCAGGGTGCCACTAAGGTTCAGGTGAAGGAGAACAGATTTTGCCAATGTCTCCTTGGCCTTTCTCCCTCGACATTGCATCTTTTTTTACACTAGGTATTGGGGTTGGATTATATATTTGACTTGATCAACGTTGCACCCTTATTGCTCTGAGTATCTGTTTGGTCCAATTCGTATACAACCCTCAATCAGGAGATTATTCTGATTATTTGAGCTGTGAGAAGGGCACTGTTGGAAAGTGTATTAATAGTGACTGCCGTGGGACCAGTGGCTGGGAACCTCAGCGAAGGATCCCAAAGACCGCCCGCAGTGGTCCAAACAAGTCGGCTATTGGGAGGAGCGGGTCCTCAATGTACTACACCAGAATTGGGTCAAATAACACATAGCCGCTCGTGGAGGAGTCCTTCGATCCCTGTTTGCTGCTGCTGCCAGGAGCCCCGTAGGGCATTGCTTCCGTGTGCCAGGAGCCCCGCTGGGCATTGTAATCACGAGGGGAGCTGCTCACGAAGAGAACGGGACTGCGAGGGCCAGCAGGCTGTGCGTGTTCCAGCCAGCACACCTGCCGCCTCTTCCCGTGTCTCCGCCCCCTCTATCCTCATTTGGCTTAATACCTGAAGTCATTACGCGTCAGCGGGACGCGTGTGCGGGACATCACCTGGGACAAAGCCCGGACTAAGGGCGGACCCTCTTAGGCCCTCATAGGCCAGAGTAGGCCGGGCCGGGCTTACTTTCCTGTTCCTCTGTTTTTTGGTACTGGTTTCTACTTAGCCCTTGTTGCCCAAGATATACCATTTACCTATCATGCCTTCACCAGCTCTGGACAAATCCATAGTGAAACTGGGGGGGTCTAAGATTAGAACCCTGGATACATATTTTCCACGCTCCTTGGCGGAGGAAGAGGGAGATTTGGATACTGCCCTTGACCAACGCAGGGCTGAGTGCCGACGCTCTATTGAAAATCTGAAATGTAGACCCCTGGTAGATATTGTAGATGGTGGCACATCGTTGATTGCTAGTGAGGAATCTCTTTCACAGGAAGGAGTCCCTCTTTTGCTGAGGGAATGTACTGTTAGTCCCAGTCAGGTACTGGTGCCCAGCCCCTCCCCTAGCCTCTGCTGTACGGCTATTGATCTTATATCCCAACCTACCCTGACCTCTAAATCAAGGAAAGCTAAGCCCAAATTAGTTACTGTGGCCGAGCTGCACGGCCCTCCTCCTAATAAGCGTAGAAGGAAGTCAAGGGCAGGTAAGGGTAAATCCAAACTTTCCCATACCGATTTTGGAAAACCTACTAAGTCTGTTCCTGTTCCCGGTAAGTCTAATGAAGATACGGGTACTGTTCCTCCCCTTATGAATAGCTTGCCTATTTTACTGCCCCCAGTTGTCCCCCAGGGGAACCTAGAATTCTTACTCAGATCTCTGCTGCAGCCTATCACCGAGAGTATTAAGAGAGTGGAGATCCGTCTAACTATTCTTGAGGCTACATTAAGTAGTTTGAATTCGCAGGTCAATACCCTTGGAAGACCCCCTGAGACTATGTCCCCCCCACCCTACCCCCCACCTCACAACCTCCTCCAGCTATTCCAGTACCAACTGCGGTGACTTCTGCCACCCCTATTTTGCAACCCCTCATGGCCATACCAGTTCCTCCATGCCATAGTAAAACTATTATTCCCCCACTACTACCAGCAGGTATTACTCCCCCTGTTATAAATCCCAATGGGGCTGTAAATGGTGACGGTATTCCACCCCTTTTACCGGAGAAACCTGCCCCTAGAGTTCGGAGACCCGACCTTCCCCCCGAAGCTAACGATCTTATGGTAGTTATGGCCGGGGTTCCTCCCCTGGAGATGGGGGAAGGCGAGAATTTTTTCTCATTAAAAAATCAAGTAATTAAATGGTTGAACTGGAATAGACCTCTTCCTGCATATTTTAATAATGAAATTGTGATGGTAAGGAGGGTACCCTGGCTGGGCAAGACCAGGAAGTCAATAGTTGGGGACTGTATTTTGGTGAGCTTTAGAGACCCAAGGACTGTTCATTACATCTGTTCGGGGTCGAATAGATCATCTGAATCCACCATCCGGACCCTGCCTGTATCTTTTTTCTTCCCCCCTGTACAAATGCATCGTGATCAAGTTCAGGACAAATGGACAAGGGTTGCTCGGAGGGGTAGATTCTGTGGGTATCCAGCACAACCTGTTTTTCAACCACCTATGACACCCTTCCATAATTATAATCGTTTTAATTGTCTGAGTGGCCTTAATGGTGTTGATTGACTGCCCACTGCTGTAGACCCCACTATTTCTTCTGATAAAGAGCCTACGGTATTGCCCGACAGTAGCCCTATTCCCATCCAAGACCTTACAATGTCCCAAACTGCCCCGATAATCCCCGTGACTTATCCAGTATTACTGGACCCTCTACCTGTCAATAATGCTTTAATCACCACGGTACCAGTGCCTATTCAACCCCCCATTTGTTCCCCAGGGCTGAAGTTTGTTACCTGGAATGTTGCAGGGTGGAGCAGGCAATCGGCCTCATTGGGGTGGAAAGAGATCCTCTCGGATTTTGATATTTTATGCTTTCAAGAGACCTGGGCAACTGCTGATATTGAACTCGATGGGTTTGTGTCTTATAACAACCAGGCAATAAGGACAGGTATGGGTAGGGCTAAAGGGGGGTTAGTGGAAGTTTGACTGATGTAAAAATCACTAAGTTTGATTTCCTACCTCCCTGTGGGACACCACTCCCAAATTTTAATACTAGAACATCCTAAGGGCCATGTTTTAGTGGTGGTCAACCACTATAACAATTTGTTTAATGCCTCAGATACCTCGGTGGCAGAGGAGCTGGGTCCTTTTTTGAAGAACTTACGAAACGATGTTAGTAAGCCAATTGAGATCATTAGGGGTGGGGATTTTAACCTTCGTACTTGCCCACATTCCTTTTCTAGAACCTGTGGTTTTGATGGAGACAACGGGGAAAACAGAGCACATTTTGTACACTCCCCCCATGGTGACTCCTTTAATTCCCTTGTGCTGAACCTGGATCTTATGATCCACTCCCCGGCCCTAGATGTGGATGGTATGCCTGTTCCAACTTTTGTAGGACCCAACACGTCCTCTGCCATTGATCACATACTGGTTTCTACGCATTTCACTCCTCATTGTACAGTTCCCGTCGTTACTGATCTGGGAGGTAGTGATCACCAAGCAATCACCATGCTTATTTCTGCATGGGGGCCTAGTGTTAGGAATGATTATTTGGTATTAGAAGATGTTACCCCATGCAGACAGAATGGTTTCCGTATAAAGTGGAAATTGGACAACTCCGATAAACTGCAAGCTAGAATTATTAAAGAGGGGTTTGCTGAAATTTATAGTTGCCTTAATCCTGAGGCCCCTAACGGGTGTATTATAACTAATTTTGTGGCACTCGGTGATGCTGTAAAAAGGTGCCTTACCATTACTAAAGCCCGAATTAGGAACCAAAATGTGGGCTGGTTTGATAGCTTATGTACTCAATCCCTGCGGGAACTCAAGCTGGCCTTAACAAAACACCCGAGAGATAGGGAGGCCGTCAAATTACTTAGGCTCACCTATAAAAGTAATCTTGTACGTAGGAAGCAGGAACTCAGGGAACTTGCCTGGGATGCCCTGAACCAAGCATCGGTACTACGGGACAGTAAGCTGTTTTGGTCTACGGTTAATAGTCCTTTCCTTGCCAATGAAGAGTTTCCCAAACTATCAGCGCAGGTTAGTGAAGCCAATTGGGTCTCCCATTTTTCTGGTATTTTTAATCCACCGGGGGGAGACTCTGACGGTCCTACTATCCCGATGTCTGAGACTAGGATACCTTTGGATATTACCCTACCAGAGGTGGTTATCTCCCTAAGCCTGAGTAAAGGTGGAAAGGCACCGGGACCCGATGGGGTACCGGTAGATCTGTACAAATCTAACCCCAGTCTCTGGTGCCCACTCCTGACCCAGGTGTTTAATGCATCAGTCCTGGAGAACACCCCTCCTACTTGGAGTGAATCCCTAATTCTACCCATTTACAAGAAGGGAGATAGAGGCGAGGCTAAGAACTATCGCCCTATCTCCCTTCTTGACTACTCCCTGAAGATTATGAGCAGGGTTCTCCTTATAAGGCTCGAGGAGTGGGTTGAAGAAAATAATATCATGGCTGAATCCCAATTTGGTTTTCGCAAAGGCTTAGGGACTACGGAGCAGTGCCTTAACCTTGACCTCCTTATAGGGAAATATACAAGAGCGAAACAAAGTTCCCTATTTCTCTGTTTTGCCGATCTTTCGAGCGCCTTTGACCTTGTGGACCATGAACTCTTGTGGTGCACTTTATTGGCCATGGGCGCCCCCCCGGCAATCATTCACTTTCTGGCTCGTCTCTATAATAAGCTGTCGGCCCAGATACGTTTTGGTCCGTCGGGTGAATGTACCGAGAAAATCAGGGTTAAGTCAGGCATAAGGCAGGGCTGTGTACTGGCCCCCCTGCTATTTTCCCTCTTTATCAATTCCATCGAATCTGAACTCAAAAAGGTCCAGGCGGATTCCCCTCAAGTCGGTGGACTTCCCGTACCAGTTCTGCTTTATGCCGACGATACGGTGCTCCTTTCGCGTACTCCAAATGGGCTACAGAAACTTATGAATACTTTTTATGATTTAATTAATGCGAGGAAATTGAAAATAAATAACACCAAGACTTTTATTATGGCCTGTGGTAAACGGATGAAATCTGTTATGCCGTTCCATTTTAACAATCATACTATTGAGATAGTGGATAGGTTCTGCTACCTCGGTGTTACCTTTAACAACAAGGGGACATGGTCCCAGGAGATCTCAAATGTTAATGGTAGAATGGCCAAAAGCTCATCTGGTATTTTTCGATTCGCTGCAAAGCTAGGAAGCCGCCGTATACCTGATATGGTAGACATTTACAGGCATAGATGTGCGTCTATTGCTCTGTACGGTTCCGGTATATGGGGCTATAGTCAGCATAGGACACTGCAAAATACCGAGAATGGGTTCCTTAGAAGATTGCTTTGCCTACCTCCCTCGGCACCTACTGTACTGTGCCATAGCGAAGTCTGTTTAAACTATCTGACTGATCTTATGGGATTAAGACCCCTCATGGTATGGAGGTCAATATGGGCTAAAGAAGAGACTACTTTTTCTAGGAAGATTATCACTGATTGTTTGAAGTTGGACAAAGTCCTTAAGATTCCCTGGCTAAGCTATGTCTCTTATACTTATGACAAGGTATTTAATTTTGACATCATTAAGGATCCCTATTGTGCCGTTACTGTATTGAAAAAGGAACTTAAAGATGTTTTCATCCAAACTAAGTCTGATATGCGCAGGGTAAAGTGTGCTACCATGTCTACCTATGTATTTTATCACACCACTAAATTTGAAGGAAAGGGCATGCCTATGTACTTAAAATTCATAACCAAGCAGTCCCATCAGTTTGTTCTGACACGTCTCAGACTTGGTATAGTACATAATTTAGTTGCCTTCCCTGAGATGAAAGTTCCTAGCCATTCCCCCTGTCCTTGCGATGGTCAGACTAGGCAAAGTACTCGGCACTTTATGCTTATTTGTCCACTCTATATGCATCTTCGCCGTCTCTATCTCAGACCCATGTTTTTAAGATTATCAGTGTATACTATTACCCAAGCCATGGAATTATTATTTGCACTTGACTCTGCAGACACCTGTTTTTTTACTGCTACTTTTTTACTCAAAGCCATTTCTCATAGGAAAAGTCTGGTGTTTTAAATCTTCCTAAATTCTTCATTTCTGAGCTATTGTTTTATTATAATGTTTGTATTGTGTTTTATTGTACGCTTTTGTGATTGTTTTTAATAGTCGAATAAAGCTTGAAAATAAAAATAAGTATTAATAGTAAGAGTACATAGGGGCTTACCACTAGTATAAGACCACAATTACAATAAAAGGTCCAGTCATTGTATCAATAAATTATTCCCTTTCTCAACCCTTGGTAGTTAGCAACTAGCAAACAGGCTTAACTTAGGAGACAGGTATGTAAAGCATTTAAAAACACCAGTACATCAAATAAGGAAGAAACAACACACACTAAAAATCCAACACCAATTTATGAAACTAAGATATATTATTCTCCTAAAAATGAAACCAAAACTATTAAAATCCAATGTAGGCAACCAGAGATTTTTGAATAATAAACACTTTCTAGTGCTTTAAAACCAAAAGCACAAACTTGGGACATCTGGTCGTGCTTGTCCGGGACCAAGTCAAAGTGTGCAGCTGACTACGATGGAGCCCTGGTTGGATACACAGAGCAGGAGGACTCAGTTAGAATTTTACCTTTGCACTTAGTAACTTTTTGAGAGGTTTATCTCTCAATGTCGACCAAAGCACTTCATCAGGCTGGATTTGCAGCGGGTTCGTCAGCTTGGTCCAGCGCTATCCCTCAGTCAACTCCTTGAAGTCTTCAACTCCGGAGCTTTCAGTGGGACAAACCTGAAATCCAGGCTGTGTTGTGGTTTGACCTGGTTGGCTTGACTCTTTTTAAAAAAAAATTTGTTTTTGTTTTTTAAAAATAATTTATTTATTCAAGATCCATAAAAACAGAACTGACGAAGTTATCAGTGCAGCAAAACAGCTTATGACATGGTAATAAAAGGAGTTGTCAGATCATGAGCAATCACATAGTACACGCAGAATTCACTGGCAGTATGACAATAGGGCAGAGGTTCATCGGAGGCCAAAATAGTACATGGCACTACAACCCAACATACAATGATCATGTGGAGGTACAGATGTATATACGGTCAGTGTAATGTAACACATACTATGGAACTCCTTGGAGAGATACATAAGGATAGCATAGCCATCAATCAGGATCTAACTTTTACAAGTAGTAGTGCAAATCATGGAGGCGAGCAGGCAGTGGCAGTATTGTGACGTAAGTTCCGGACCGATCCTCACACAGGGACGTGTCCTTCAGTCAATATTTAAATTTCAGTGCCAGTCTGCCGCCCCAATAAAATGCCACCCCGCGCCTTCCCAAAAGCCATTGTGAGAACATGGGGTAAGGCTTTTTTAGTGTAACTGTTAGGGCTGTAATGACGTGAGTCCAAAGCAGTGGTACCGCCGGGCAGGACCACCTCAAGTGAAAAAAGTCCGCCCCCAAGTGCCATTGTGCTTACACTTGGTATCTTCAGAGTGATAGTAACAAGCAATATCTTTAGGTGAGAGATAGCCCTGCAATAGAAATGTGTAATGTATAAGGCTGTATCTACCATTAGTGGACACTTCATTGGTCTGTTGAGAACAATATTGGCATTGGTCTTCAAGTATGTCATGGCCATATTCCCTCTCTCACCTTGGCCTTGTGGAACTCCGTAATCATATTATTCATCACTGCAGCATATAATCTTGTGATAAGCCTAACTGGCTGCAGGTTGGAGAGCAGTACCGTCCGAATAAGCCACATGGCGGGGTTCCTCCTGGAACGTAGAGACAAGGCCACAAACAACATGTGAAGTCCCCCCATATGCCAGGACATCCAACAGTTTAAAACCTATGGTCTATAAACAAATCGACCATTTTCTTGATATTTTTTCTTTCAAGAGATATTAGAAGCTCCGGGGCATGGTTAAACTGCAGCCAACAGCAATATGTGATGGGTATTTAAGGCGATTTACAAGACAGGAACACCATTTAGTAAGGATAATCTATTCCAGGCCCAAACAGTACACATACAGTGTGGATTTTTTACGATGGTCCTGAGAGCGGCTCAAAGGAGCCACAGAAAGTGGAGTGGGAGAAAGCAAGCCACGTTCTAAGATAACGCGTGGGGCATGCCTGCGGTTATGAATCAAGTGATAAATGAATTACCAAATAATACACTTTGAAGGTAGGGGCCTCAAAACCCCTCTTCTGCATTGGGAGCTGTAGTATGTGGCATCCAATTTTGGCTGTAAGCCTGCCCACACTAGCTTGACCATAAGGAAGCGCAGTTGAGTAAAAAAAATGCATTGTTCAAGGGGAATGGGAAAGTTCTTAAAGAAATTAAGTAATTTAGGCAAGACAATCATTTTCATTATAACCATCCTGCCCGTCAAAGAGAGTGGCAGAGTAATCTATTGATCTGTGTGTGATTGTAAGGTCTACATGTAGCGTCCATAGTTTTCCTTAAGGATAACAGGGATATCTATATGGTAAAGAAAACTCAGATAACGAATTGGGTCTCTCTGCCATTGCAATGGGTATGGTATGTCTGGAGGAGTAATAGTGCTAGTGAGAGGGACCATAGCAGATTTATTCCAATTAATCTGAAGACCAGACCAACTATCAAACTCCACTATTTCCTCAATGATAAGAATTAGGTTTACAGTGTGATTTTTAACCATTAGCAATTTATCATCTGCATCTGCATACATAGAAGAGTATATCGGAATCCTATATTCACTCCTCGCCGACAGTCGTACTCATGTAGAGCGCACACCATGGCCTCCGCAGTATAAGCAAAAAAGAGAGGTGTCAGGGGGCATCCCTGCTGTGTACCTCGCCCGATCAGGAATGGCTCGGAGAGCCCATCATTCAAACGCAATGTGGCAGAGGGAGTGCTGTACAGGATCTGAACCCATTTGACAAAGGCCCAATCCAGTCCCAGTCTAGACAGCACAGCAAGTAAAAAAGGCCACTTGACAGTGTTGAAGGCCTTAGTGGCATCTAAAAACTCAGCAACAGTGGACCTGCTAGGGTCCAGTTGGTGTGTGAAGGCAAATAGTGAGCTGAGATTGTCTACTGTAAACTGGCCTGGAATAAATTCAAATTGGTCAGGTCTAATCAGTCGTGGCGTCAGTGGTAATAGTCTATTAGCTAGTAGCTTAGCCAGGATTTTGCTATTGATATTAAAAAGGGATATGGGACCAAACAATTCACACCTAAATGGGGGTTTGTAAGATTTAAGAAGCATAATTATGAAGGACTATTGCATCATCAAAGCCAGCTGGCCAGTCTGAAAGGCATCCTCATAGGCAGCTAAAAAATGGTTTGTCAGTTCTTATGCATATACCAAAGGCAAGCCCGTCTGCGCCCGTCCGTGCTCGGACCGGGCTCAGGGCCACCCCCCCGGTCGGTCTACCCCGGACAAACGGGTCATTAGTTACAATAGGGAGTCACTTTTGGAGCTTGACCCTCTAAAAGGAAAGGCAACCTGCCCACGAGTTACACCAAACACACATTCCACGGATAAAAATCCCTGTCCAAACTGCTTGACCCGACTGCCGCATATAAACCCTCTTCCAATAAGATCACTGTCACGAGCTGATCAGTCAAAGTATAAATCACTACGAAATAAGGCGGCTGTAACACATAGGGAAGTTCAATGCAGCCATAACTTGCCAGACAACACGTTCGAGCCAGCACACAATTTAAGGAGAAAGGGCGGCTTAAGTTTTGGCTTGCTCAATGTTAGATCCCTTCCCAAGCATGCAACCGAGACACAGATACTGATCGAGTCCAACAACCTGGATGTCCTGTTTTTAACAGAAACATGGACGGTGGCTGGGTTGGAGTCAGAGCTGGAACCAGCTTGTCCTGTGGGTCACAAGGTCCCCCACAACCCCAGGGTCAGGGGCCGGGGGGGGGAGACGAACTGGAATTATCTTCAGGGAAGAATTGAATATCACTATGCTGGACATAGATGAAATATCCTGCGCAGAGTACATTGTATTCTCGATAAAAAATGAATCAGGACACTGCCTAACTAGCATGGTGTGTTACAGACCACCAGGGGCCATCAATGCCATGCAACAGCAGGAACTGATTGGCGTTATCAACAATATGACACTCACACACACCAGACTACTAGTGCTGGGGGACTTTAACTTGTGGACTAATGGTAAATTAGATACAGCCTTCCACAATATCACACAGTCCTGTGCCAATCTGAGACTAAAACAATGGGTGACCAAACCAACACATAGGGAAGGCCACATTTTAGACTTAATCTTCGCAGAAGAGGATGCCATGATCATGGGAGAAATCCTACCAGTGGGATGGTCGGACCACCATTTAGTTACATTTAATGCCCAAACCCTGAACAACGCAAGGCCTGTGGCCAAACAAATCAGGACCTTCATCAGTCAAGACTGGAAAGGGCTATCAAAAAAAGGGAAAACAGGGGAGTCCCTGTTTCAGATAGAAGCCCTCTTTAACCCAGAGAGTAACATCACAGAGAACTACTGCACTCTCTGTGAACACTTAACCGAGAAACTTGAGCAAATTGCCCTGTTGAAAGTGACCAGGAAACGAGGCAGCCTGTCCGCACCTTGGTACACGGAAAGCCTGAGAAATCTTAAGATCTCCTGTAAAACGTCCAAAAGACACTGGAGGAGGGATTACACGGAGCAGAATAGATTATACTGGAGACTTTCAATAATAAAATACAAAAAGGAAATAGTGACGGCCAAAGCAAAACATTTTGCAGCCATCATACTTTAAAGCGCCAACAAATCAAGAGACATCTTTAAAATAGTGAGAGAAGTGACGCACCCTGATTGCACTAGTAGTAACATCAAACCCTCGCAGGATCTGTGTGATGGACTGGCCTCCTTTTTCCAGGACAAAATAAATAAAATAGTGGAGAGTATGGAGGACTCTCCTTCGCTCATACCACTACATCAGAGCGCAGGGACAAGTAGGAAGGGTGAAGATGGAATGGCCAAGTATCCACCCTCCAGGGCCTCCCTGGACAATTTTGCAATTCTTTCTGAGAAAGAGTTTGCTCAAGTAGCCCTTAGCATCTCCTCAGGATCACTGCTGGATCCTCTGCCCCACAAAATTATGAAGGAATTCGGGAATGAATTCTTTTCAATTCTTCAACATCTATGTGGTCAATCCCTCAGTACAGGCACTGTACTGGTTAGATGGAAGCAGGCCGTTATCACACCTCTTCTGAAGAAACCAACTCTTGACTCTAGCTGCTACAAGAACTATCGACCAATTTCGCTCCTGCCCTATCCAATTGAGATCACGGAACGCCTGGTTAGCAAGTCCCTGTTCCTCTTTCGGGAGACGAATAACATTCTAGAGGAGGAACAGTTTGGGTTTAGACCAGCCCATGGGACTGAGTCAGCATTGGTGATGGTACTGGATAACCTACGAATGAGGGCGGACAGGGGCGAGTCAGCAAGTCTAATCCTGCTGGACCTGTCCGTCGCGTTTGATACGGTGAACCACGACATTCTGCTGACAAGGCTGGGGACCTTTGGAGTGAAAGGAATGGCGCTTAACTGGCTACGTTCGTATTTGTCCGACAGGTGGCAGGCAGTGGCACTCCCTCCATACCAATCTGAATTTGCCAAAGTTCCACATGGGGTTCCGCAGAGATCATCCATCAGTCCCATCCTGTTTAATGCTTACATGCAACCCCTGTTGGGTATCATCAAGGCTTAGAACATCAGCGTGATTAACTACGCTGATGACACACAGCTTATGATCTCCCTTAATGGTGCTCCGGCGGATTCATTAGATAGCTTCCATGCCTGCATGCGTGAAATGGCTGAAGGGAAACTCGCTCCAGTTCAACAGCGGAAAAACTGAGATCCTACAATGCAAGGTGGGGAGGATTGTCAGAAGCCTGCATGCAGACTTTTGGCCCTTAGCCTCGGATGGACCACTGACACCAGTTAATACGGTGCGTAATCTGGGGGTCAGCTTTAATGAAAATTTAAATCTGGAGACCCATGTCAACAAACTGGTGGGCAGTTGCTTCACTTTAATGCGAGGTCTCCGGAAGCTGCTACCTTTGCTACCGGTACAGGCAAGAACAACTGTAGTCAAGAGTACCATTCTCAGCCGCCTGGACTACTGCAACGCCTTGTTATTGGAATCGCCTGGATATCTGATTACCAGACTACAGAGTATCCAGGCGGCAGCAGCTAAGTTGGCACTCTCACGAACCCGCCGATCCTCAACAACACAAGCGCTGGCTGACTTGCACTGGCTCCCAGTGCCTCAGAGGATCCTTTTCAAGTCCCTATGCACCGTTTTCAAAGCAGTGCATGGTCAGGGCCCTAAGCCACTCCAGGACAAGTTCCAGTGGTACGAGCCCACACGGGCCCTCCGCTCCTCTTCCACAAACCTTGTCAGAATACCTAGGATTAGAAAAGCGACCCAGGGTGGCAGAGCTTTTAGCTTAGCAGCGGCCCGCCTCTGGAATCGCCTTCCAATTGAAATCAGGAAAATCAGCGAATTACTGCTGTTCCGTAAAAAATCAAGACCTGGCTCTTTCCAAGGGTATAACGCCCCCAGGGGTAATAGTAACAGACCCTTGTCGAGACACCCTCCTCATGCTCTCAAGATTGACTGTTTTTGTTGCACCTTTCTTCAGCGCCAGGATGCCCGCAGGGTTACAGTGCGCTCTATAAATGATATAAATAAATTATAAAACTGAATGGGAAGGTTGTCACTACCCGGAGCCTTCCCATCATGTAATAGACGTATGACACACTTGTTCTCTCTCTCGGTTGGAGGTTGACACAGCAGCTTACACTAGGGCCACTCTAGGTAAGCTGATCTGTCAGTGGGATTCGCAAATGTCTGTGGGGTGTTCAGGCATTGATAGAAAGTGGCAGACTCACTCGTTATATCCTTAGAAGCATATATCGAAAGCCCATCGGATGTATATAGACCATAGACATGGTTGGCAGCCCACTTAAGCTTAATCAACATGGCTAAACTGTGTCCCGGCCGGTCACCCTCCCCATATCTGCCTACCGACGAATATTTACCTAAGAAATTGACCTCCTGATCAACCTTGTCTTGAAAACCCACCAGGAGAGATCGCATTGGGGCCAAGAGAGTATGTGGCCTGGTTTTCTCATGTTGTAGTTCCAGGGTTTGAAGGTCCTGTTCTAGCCTAGTCAGCCTACCCCAAATGGATTTGAGGATGGCATGACTCTTAGCAATACACACTCCTCGTACAACGACTTTCAGGGCATCCCAAAATGTAGCAAGTAAAGTTACTGAGCCCCTATTTAGCACAATATAGTCCCCAATGGCAGCACAGATTTCCTGCACTAAAATGGAATCTAACCGTTTTTTGCACTGAAGGCACCACCACGGTGTACATGTCCATTCACTTGGCAGGTCTAAGTGCAATATCAACGGGGAGTGGGAGGAAAGTGTTCTAGGGAGATGCTGGATATTGTTTGTCCATCCCAAAAAGTCCTATGATCCCACCCAAAAGTCAAGTTTGAGGAAGTGTCTTGGACAGTAGAGTGAAAGGTACGTTCTCGACTCAGATCATGCCATATCTCGACTGCCATAAATCTAATAGATCAAGCTGCTCCATGGCAGAAACACAGACTCTGCGGGTCTCGGTGAGGCACCGTTCATGGCGGTCAGAGTAATCTAAATCTATACCCAGTAACAAGTTGTGATCCCCTCGCCTCAAATAGGAAAGTGTGGGTCGAATGCCGCAAAAAACATCAGTGTTATTTACATTCAGACCATAGGTATTGAGTAATGTGATGTGTGTGTGCCCAGTTAGGCCCTGTACCTACAGCTATCGGCCATCAGGGTCAGAATAGTCTGAAGATGGCGAAAAGGAACCTGTTTCCTAATAATGTTGGCAACCCCTCTAAAGTAGGAGGTGTAGGATGCAAAGTACTGGTAAGGGCCCCATGGGGCAAGTGATTTCCGTTCCTTACCAGGCAATAATGCATTACCTGGTAAAAAAAAGAATATCCACCTTACGGTGGCACAGGTAAGCAAGGACCAGCCTGCATTTTCTAGACTTGTTAAGGCCCAGACGTTCCAAGGGGTGAACTTAAAGGATGTGGCTCAGAGAGTAAGTGCATGAACCATAAACCAAAAAGAATACAAGACTATTACAACACTTTACAGTAATAATGATGCTCAAGCTAAAATGCTGCAAAAACTGGGCATTGAACGACCCCACCCCATCCCTTCCCCCCAACTCACCAGGACCGCATCTCCCAGTGACAATCCCAAACATAGAAGACAGTGATATTTGAAGAAACCATATAAGACATACCAAAGGATATCAAACAATAGGACAAAGTAGGGGGGGCGTGGCTAGCCGGCCAACATGGCGGACGTGCCACTGTAGAGCTCCGCTTCTCAAACCCCTATTTATCCTGCATTTGTCTTTCAGGAGGTGCCCCCAGAGCCTGTGCCGCGAGGTGCAGGTGTGTGAACGGAGCCGGAGCTTCCCGAGCCGGCTGGCGTTCAGTTGGGGCAGTGCGCGGTGGCGGGGCGGCCCGCAGCGGAGTGTTGAGTGGAGTGCCCGGTGGCCATTATCGAGGCGGAGAGAGGCTCCGGACCGTCGGGTGCTGCTTCGGGCTCCCGGAGGACTGCGGGGCCCACGGTGGAACTGGCGCTTTTGGGAGGCGACAGGCGGAGCACTGGCTGTAGCGGCGGGGGCAGCGCACCGCAGGAAAAAAGGCGCGAGGAGGCGACTGAGGCCGGTGCAAATCGCAGCCTGGCGACATCCGGAGGTCTGGCGCTGGAGTTGGGCCTGTGGTAGCCTCCCTCCAGCCTCCTCGTGTTGGCGGCACCGGTGAGGCGGCTGGCAGGTCTCTGCCACTCGTGAAGAGAGGGACCCGAGGCATAACCGGAGAAGACCCGTACAGGTGCGGAAATTGGCGGCCGGCGCCGGCTTTAGGCGCCTCTGGAGGCGGGCGCGGAGCTTGGTGGCCTTGGAGTCGAGACTGTTGGCGCTCCTGGTGAGGGGAGTCAGCTGTATTCGGCGCGCCTGGCCCAAAGAGCAACACCCCGTGGGCAGCGCTGAGCCCGGACTGGAGGTGAGGAGTGGGGCCTGTGCCAGTGACCTGGGCAGCCCCCACAGGACGAGACTGTTGAGTGGGTAGGCTGCCCTGGGAGATCAGCAGCCATAGAATGAGAGGCGCGGCCGCTGGAGGACACAGGAGGGCCAGCGTCAGGCAGCGGTGCTTATCCCTGGCCCGGGGGCCTCCAGGGCTTAGGTGTCCCTGCTCTGTGTGGACCTACGGGTCGGCTGGCATTTAAGGAAGGCTGGATATCTGTGACCTGCGACACCCGGGCAGCCAGGACTGACTGAGTTTCACGCCTTTGGGGCCGCCATTCTGAGCACTGGGCGCCATCTTAGTGGAGGTGTGGGAGCCATCTTAAACCTCCCTGTGCCTGGAACATTTCAGCATCCTGAGGGGGGAGACCGTCCGGTGACCCAGGCTCCGTGGAGTGTGCTGCCTATCCTGGTTGCACGGCAGGACCTCCGCTGATGGGACCACCGGGGTCTCTGCCGTTGACCTCACTTGTGTGCGGAGGCCTCTGTAGAGTGGCTGCCTGGGCTTGCATGGGTGCGCCGCCACTGTGGACTGAGGTGTGTGGTGGGCTGCTGCTGGGGGCATATGCGGGACTGACGCCGGATGGAAGGGACAGAGACTGGACAGACACTGTTGCCCAACTGAATGGAGATTGCCCCCTAGCCTGGATAGCGGCGCGGAAGCGGATAGCAGCATTGGGTACTGACTGGGGTCGGCTGAGAGGCCGCACTTATCACCCTTCAGCCGTTCCGGCTGGGACCGTGCTATATTCCTGTGGCTGGGCGTGACGGGCTCTGGGCGCCATTTTGATGTTGGCGTTGGATCCATCATCGTGGTCGCTGGTGTCGCCTCGCCTGGCGCTGTCCCCAAGACGGCTACCCCTGGCCCGTGCTACGCGGCGTGCCCAGGGGCGGCCTTGAGAACTCCGGTCTATGAGAACCCCGTTGGATCTCGCCACTGTGACACTGAGCCCTATGTTCCAGAGAGCTGAGGAGGGGGTATAGTAGTAACTTATCGGTGAGGACCTGCTGGTGTAGGGCCCCTGCAGGATTGGAGAGGCACACCCCTGCTGGACTGTGCTGTGCCGGTTGATCCCCCACTCGAGGCATCAGAGGGGCGAGTGCGGTCTGTTGGGCACCGGGGCCTTGCCTGTGTGGACGCTTGGACTCGTTCGGAGACTCCTCGGACGGCGTCTGTTGACACTGGACCGGAGAGGTGCCTTCTCGCTAGAACCCTTGGTGGGGGCCTGGAATAAAAGGTTGGACAGCTATCAGTGGGAGTGGATACCATCTGCGCAGCAGCTTGCGATGGGCAGACTCAGGGATAAAACCCTGCAGAAACAGCAGGCCACAGATGGACCCGGCCAACCGCATGGCTTGCAGGGAGCAGATCTGGGTTCGACGGCGGCCTTGCGGCCAAGATGGATTCCGTACTGGCGGCGGTGGAATGCATAGGCACCAGGTTGGAGCAGACGAAGACATCACTTGAGACCCGAATAGATAAGGTAACGTCAGACTTTACATTACTTCGCTCCGACCATCGCAAATTGGTGGACACGGTTATGGAGCAGCGCCAGTCGTTCCAGGAGTTGCAGCCGGTGGTGCATCAACATACTTCGGCACTTCAGGACATCCTTGACAGGGTACACGTGCTGGAGGATCGTATGGAGGACGCGGAAGGGCGCTCCCGCCGCAACAATATTCGCGTGGTCGGGCTTCCGGAAGGCGAAGAAGGGAAAGATCTGGAGAGATACACCGAGTCTTGGTTGAGAGGTCTCCTGCCATCGGAGGTGTTGCCCCCGCACTTCGTTGTGGAGCGAGCACATAGGGTGCGGCGCAGAAGCCTCGTCCTTGCGCCCGACCTCGCCCGTTTCTCTTTAAGCTGCTCAATTATCGAGACCGGGATGTGGTGCTGCGAGAAACGAGGAAGCTGGACAATCTGACAGTGGGGAACAGCCGTGTGATGCTCTTCCCTGATTACATGGTGGTGATAAAGCAGTTGCGGGAACTGGGTCTGCCGTACTCCTCGTTGTTCCCCTCCCGACAAGGATGGGGCCCGATTCTTCGACACCCCGTCGGATGCATGGGACTGGCTGGAGGAAACGGGGCAATGGAAGGGCGAGCGGCCTGAGACCGTGGAGGGGGAAGGTGAATGGCAGATGCAAAAGTCGAGGAGGCGCAGGAAATGGGCTGCCCGCCGTGGCCGGAGCATCGGCCCAGCAGCTCCTAGCCTGGAGGAACCAAGCCTTTTTAATGTTTACCTCGCCCCACTTCAATTCAATTCAATTTTGCTTTATTTTGATTTAGGTTTGCAAATCATAAAAGCATACATTAAAACAGTCATATAAGTATACCGGATCTATTTACAAAGTTAACAATAAAATTTTTCACAATACATTTTATTATCCCTTAGTTAAAACGGTTAATAACAAGCAAAATGAATAAGTTCAAAATTTTCACTATTTGTATTAATAAAAGTCAGAGCTGGCTATTGTACAGTATTTAATCTAGGTTCGCTCGATGACGAACAATACATTTAAGAAAGCTAACTATTATAAAAACTATATGCTCCCCTTTTAGGAGCTGCAGAAAGATTAAGGCTGGACGACATTGTCTATATCCAGTGTAACGTAGCAATGGGACAAGGCATTTTTTTCTGAGATCTTTATAAAATTTACAAAAAAGAATGGTGTGCAGAGTGGATTGCAAAGAGATATCGTCACAGGGACAAAGTATGAGATCTTTAACCCAGTTATTTCGAGTGGGGAAAGCAACCAATCGATGAAATAAGTTCATCCTAAACCTGACCAACAGATAGCACTCATAACTATTGATGTTATATGTAAGGTACGGTTGTATTGTAGGTACCGCTTGTATGAGCAGGCTATGGATAACAGAGGGTTTCGTGACCTCTCTCATCAATCTCAGCTCTTCAAGATGAGCAAGACATTTCGCTTTTAAGACCTTCCTTGGAATCTCACGAATTGAGGAGGGGTTATGAAAATATTTGTCCCATCCCAAATCATAAAAAAACCTTCTAATATACCACAACCATCTAGATTTATGCACATTATCCCTGGCTAAGCAATCAGAAAGAATAGACTGAGTAAGAGTTGCTTTCTCCGACATCCAGATTCTTCGCCATAATAAGAGGGGTTCCACCTTCGCTAAATCTGTCACGTATGGGAGTCCCAACTCTGTGTGACAGGCAAAAGTGCCTGTACTCCCAGGGACCGCGAGAAGATACCTCAAAAAGGAGTTTTCCACCCTCTGGATACTATCCGTGGGGACAAAGCCCCAAAGACCTGCCCCATACAATGCCACAGAAAGGTATTTAGCTTTATAGATCATAATGATTTCAGGGGGGGCTGTAGTAGTTCTTATAAATAGAAGTTTTCTGGTTTCTACTGCCGGTTTCCAGGATAATTTATGATCTATCGTTATGCCCAAGTATGAGTATTTCTGTGTGGTTGCTATTTTCTCTTGATTTAAATGGATGCCTCTCATTTTACTTTTATATCCGGTACCTGCCCTCATAACAAAGGTTTTCGTAATATTAATTTTTAGGTTGATGTCTGCCATGAACGTAGAGTATCTATTCAAGCTCTTTTGGAGTTCAAGGGGGGTGCGGGCCAGTATGACGGCGTCGTCTGTGTAGAACAGGGCGGGTATTGGACGGTTGTTCACCATTGGGAGGTCCTGGCACCCCTTGATCATCTCTCTTTCCAGTCCGTTGGTATATATTGTAAAGAGAAAGGGGGCCAGGACACAACCTTGCCTAACCCCTTTTTCTACTGCAAACTCTGCCGTCAACTCTCCCCCCACCCTATAGCTCACCCTTGCTGTGGCATTTGAATAGAGTTCCCTCAAAAACTTGACCAGATTCGATGGTGCCCCCATATCCACCAGTAATGCCCAAAGTTTGGAATGAGAGACACAATCGAATGCAGACGATAAGTCCACATAGACCATTTACAGGTCTCCTCTTTTGATGTGAACATACTTGTCTATCAAGAGTGACAGGTTTAAAGCCTTGTCAATGGTCCCCAATCCCTGGCGAAATCCATACTGGAGATCTGAAATAATCCTGCCATCGTCCACCCAATCTTGCAATTGCTCTAAAATGACTCGACACGCCACCTTTCCAAGGGAGTCTAAGAGAGAGATTGGGCGATAGCAGGTTACCGACCCCCGATCCCCTTTTTTAAAAATGGGAACTAGTATGGATTTGGACCATGATTCCATTAGGCCTATGATACATGTTGCATTCAGGACTCTAGTTAGAAGAGGAGTCCAAAGATCCATCTGGGCTTTAAAAAGATCCACAGGGACACTATCTGGGCCCGGTGCCTTCCCATTTTTGCTTGCACTCAGAGCCAGGGCAATTTGCTTCAGTGAAAACCGGAGGTCAATGGGGTAGGGACTATCTAAATCACCTTGAGGCTTAGGGTTATAGGGGTTTGTTTCCTCAGGATTAACAGCCTCTGTGTTGATTGAGAAAATCTTAGAGAAATAGTGGACCCAGTCTTTTTCCTCTATTGCTACCTCTAATTTTGGATGGTCAGTATTATCAACTAAGAAGGGAGACTTTACCACTTGCCAGAAAGCCACCGAATTTTTGTGGGTGCAGCTTTCATGGAGTTGGGCCCAAAGTTGATTCTTTAATTCTTTTTTCCTGCTTTTTAATGCGAAATTATATATTTTCCTAAGAGTTGTTATTTCATGTGCAATCCTATTCGATTTCCTCAAAGCAGCTTTTAAGTTTGAATTAGCAGCCGTACATTGGTGATTGAACCATCCTTTCCTCTTCTTTGTTTTATGTTTTATTTCTATCCACAGAGCTTCGTTAATTATGCTGATAATCATATCAAAGTTAAAGATAACTTATTGATCTGACGTGTCTAAGGCAAGACATTTCATGATGGAAGGGATAGCCCTTTTTGTCACTGTCTTTGTTATTAATATTGGATCTACTTTCCCCCATTTCAATGCATATCCATTTAGCCTATTTAGTTCCATATTGTTTTGTGCTAAAACAGTACCAAGATTTTTTTTCAGGATGTGAGACACTGGAAAAGAGATGCTGAGTGGATAATGGTCACTCAACGCATTTATGTGTCTGGTAAATGTTGTATCTTTGATCCTCTCCCCATTTGAGACCAAGATGTAGTCTATAGTTGTTTGGTGTCCTCTCTCGTGATATGTAGGGGCCAATAGTAACTCTTCATTATTCAGGTTATTAGCTTGGGTCAGATCCAGCTCAAACAGAATTTCATTTAGAGAATTACCTAGAATAGAATGTCTAAAATGTGGGATGGGGTTTTCACTCTCATCTAGAATACCACAGATGTTGTTATTACCAGCGAGGCATGGTCCCAGATTGAAGTCCCCCCCCCCCCCCAAATAATTACCTCCTCCTTATCTGTCTTCCTTGTTTTGGATAATAGTATAGAACGAATCGAGGAGACCACATTCACTGCCTCTATGTCTGAGAGATTATTATAGAAATTCACTTTGAGGAAATTGTCCCTTTTACTTATACATAAGCTAAGTATCTAAAAGTTAGGGTCCAATCTTATGGGGTCCACTTCCAATACATTGAGGAGGTTTGAGACATAAATGGTTAGACCTCCTTTCGCTCTGCCCGATGTAGATGGATGGGCGGGTATAAAATACGTTTTGAAACCCTGAATGTGAATTGCATCAAGGGTCCAGGTCTCCTGGAGCGCTATGATGTCGAATTTAGGAATAAAGGCCTCCCATTGGTCATTTGTTACCTTAGCGCGTTGTCCTGCTATGTTCCAGAATAAAACAGAAATAGAGGATTTATTTCCCTTCCCGTTGCATCCCACAGTACCTGTTGTAGGTCTATTGGCAGGTTTATGATTTGAATTCTGATCAAAAACAGGAACAGAGTGTGCCTGATTTGACCCGGTGGACTTTGGGAATAGGTCGACATCTGTAACCTGATTCTGTGTATGTTTTGACTGGGACACAGGGACGATGTTATTCGGAGTTAACTCTATGTTTGTAGAGGACATACTTTGTGGGCTGTGGACGGTATCCTTCGCTGCGCTCCGGAGACAAAGTCAGGCCACCCCTCCATGCCTGTTAAGGCCGCATAGCGGTTATAAACAGGTATGAAACAATCTTCCTGATAACGAGATAGGGGCCTGGGATTGATTATGGGTACCATTACGGATCTGGGATGAAAATAAGTCAATTCACGAGGTGTGATGCCATTGGTACCATTCTCTGGGGGGCAATTTAAGGTGTGTCTGACTGCCCTATGGTCTCTAAAATTTATTACAATGATATCCCCCATTAAATCTTTTATTCTGTGTCCCAGCCAGGAAAGACACCTAACGGGTAGGATTTCGCCGTTTATATGTGGAGGAAGTGGTCGATTTTGTCTGAGCCAAAACATAGCTTTGTTTTTTAGCTGGTAATAGTCTTCTCTTATACCATCCTCTAGCGACGGAACTCCCATAAGAACCACAACGAGCGGAACTGATTCCGGTGGCAGTTCTACTCTATGCCTCTTAGTCTGCATTACCTTGACAGGATTTTCAAGGCCTTTCGGGTTTTGTACATTTCCTGGGAGATTAAGTTTCCCTCCTGTCTGAGCCTCTTTTTCCCTATTTTTATCATTTTGCCGTGATATTTTAGGGGGCAATGGTTTCAGGGGTTTTGATTTAGTTTGGCTATTAACATTTGCTTCCTTTTGAACAGTGGGTTTTGACGATGGTACAGAAGTTAAGGGCGCTAGTGTGGGCTTTTGTAAGCCCTTAATCAACCCTTTATTTCCCCCAATTACTTGTTCCAGAGTACCCAACTGAAGTGCCATTTGTTTCAGTCTCTCAATTAACGGTAATATAAGGGATCTAAATAACTGTTCGATACTGCCCAATAAATCATTACTAGATGATTCTTTCACTGTGTAAGGTGGTGGAGTAATTACAGCAGGTATCACTGGTACATTTGGTGGAGGGCTTTAAGAAATGCTAGAATCATTTCGAATAGTCTTGCTTTTCTGTGGTCCACTCCTCTTTCTCCTTTTTAGGTCTCGCTCGAGACCTATTGCTGCGGAGTTAGCTCTCAACGGAGACAGATTTGGGCACGCACGTCGATTTCACAACGTGGACATGTACGCCCAGCCTCCCGGAGCCGTGCACATTTCCAGATTGCCAGGAAGTCAGCCATGCCTCTCTCAGTCACACGCACACACACACACACACACACAGGCACACACACACACACAGGCACACACACACACGCAGGCACACACACACACGCAGGCAAACACGCTCACACACAGGCACACCCACACACACGCAGGCACACACACGCAGACACACACACACGCGCACACACTCCCCACTCCCCACCACTTACTGGGCTCTTTGTCGCTGGCTCCTTCATTCCGTCTTATCACCAGATTTCTCTCCTCCTGCTGTCTCCCGGGAACGCCAGCACTCTCTCTCCCCGGGAGGATGTTGACATGCTACGCTCCCTGATTGGCTCCGCCCTATGACGCAGTTTGGAGGTGTAGTCCAAAGCAGCGCTGCCATTGGTCCGCCGAAGAGCTTATCAACTCTCAATCTGCCCCTTCAGCCCCAGAGAAAGGATTTGGGGTAAAGGGTCTGAGGGAGCTGGGGTGAAGGGGGACTCACTCTTTTACCTCACAGAACAGCTGACCCTGCCCAGGGGAGCGCCCCGGAACCACACCCGCAGCACAGGACGACAGAGGACGAGGAGGAGGCGGAGAAAGAGGAAGGAAAGGGCAGGGTGCTGCAGGAATTTCAATATCCCTCCCAACAATAAAACTCCCTGACCCGTACGTATCGAGCAGGGACGGGAGAATCCAACAGTACACGAGAGGAGCGGACCAGGACAGCTGTGGAAGCAAGTGCCATTCACAAGGCTACCTCCACACGTGAAGTCATAAAGGAAACACAGAGCCAAGAAACCCACCGCTGTCTTAAGAGGAGCTGATCATTTTCTCCAAGACCTGCTGATCGGTTTCATTTGAGAGACTGGTCGATTTCACTCCGCTTAGTCATACTCAAGCCTGCAGGTGCCTACCCTGTGATCAGCGCATAGCAGACATTTCCTGATCCTGCTGACACTTGCTTCCTGCTTTCCTGATAAATAATTGTGTATTCTGCCTTACAGACTGGGTCCTCCTCACCGAGCGACACCGCGATTCTCCTCCTGTTTGTGAGTGTGGGGAGATGTTCCCGCTTGACTCGTCTTGGAACATTTCCTTCGCTGGCTGCGGCTTCCTGGGCATTTACCGCATAGGGGTAGCAAGCTGCCTGCAAGAGCATGCCCCCTTCCTGGTGGGCAATGGCAAGAACATTTACGGCAATCAACAAAAGAAGGTATTGGGTCCTATCACTGACCAGCCTGGACCTCAACAATCGCTAAATAGAACAAAGTGGCTAATCAGGTTTGTTTTATAATGAGTTGGGACACACTCAGCCAATTTGTACTGCGTGAACCAAAAATTTGTTTTACAAGAAATTTATTTTCATTTTTAATTTAGTTTCATTGATTTATCCATATGTCTTCAAAGGCATGTTTGTCAAAACAGTCGAATCAACATCAGAGAATTATGTGCGCAATATATACAAGTGTAGAAAATGTTCACAATAGATACTCAAAGTTCAAGACACCAACAAGCAAAAATATTACATACAATACACATTGGAACATAAAAAGCATTTCACAAAAAGAACCAGTCCTTTAGAACATTTACGGGGCATCAGCCGGCGCACTGACCGCCACGGCCCTCGTCAGCGGAGCCTGCCTGGGTAAGCCGAACTTTACTCAATGTGTCATGACTTTACATTATTATACATGACGCATGTATGCAGTTTCTAGGCGCGGTTTCCTAGTGGAACCATGTAACAGGTGTCACTATTGGTGTCACTATTGTCCAGTCTGATGGAACTTTGCTATCTAACTTTGCTATCTATTACATAGTAAGTACATTTTATATCGAATGTCACAATGCACTTCAGCCATTTCTAAGTGTAAACATTCGCAGTTACTATTGTAGGTTTAAAAAAACGTAATGGTTCTGTGCGTACTCTGTGAGCCCTAATTTCTATAATCGTGACTTTTCATATAGTGTTTCACACCGCACTGCTGCCAGCTCTAAGACTCTAAATAACAGGTTTGTGATATAGTCTTGTGGTACTTAATGGTTGTAGGTGTATTTCACGAACTCTACCTTCCATAATATTAATGAGTTGTTTGCATATAGTGCTGACCATCGTCGCACTTCTACCATTTCAGCGCTGTCAATAACAGGTGTAACTATTACTTGTTTTAATTATACTTTATGGACCTAGACGAACTCCCAGACCCCCACGTTACGTTACTGAAAGCGTAGTTCATGACACAAGTGCCTTGAAAACTGTTCTCCTGAGTTTCCATTCACCACAGCCGAATGCACTTTTGTGTGCCAGCTGAACTTATTTTGTGTTGGTAGTTGCGGGAGGTGGGACAGGGACTTGTTTCTCATCACCAGACTCTAGCTCATTTTTAGAGATGGAAAGGCCGCAGAAGAAGAGGAATGAGTTAGAGAAAGATAGGAAAACAGTGACAGAGTTTTGAGAGGTGAGAAAAAGGGGTAGGGGGTGGAATCAAGACAGCCAACCTTGGATTTCTACAAAAGTGAGAGCCTCCTAAGAACTTTGCTCCCCATTACCTCTTTCTATCTATCTATCTATCTAGCTATCAATCTTCTTCACATTTAGCACTAGCTATTTATATTGTGAGGGGCAGTGATGGCAGCGTCTGGCTGTGTGCATCAGAGTGCACTTAATATGTTTATGGGGTACCTGGAAGGGTTGAGGAGGTTTTTGGGTTTTATATTCTGGTATTTAGAGGTGTATGGCTGAATAAACTCATTGTATGTGTTTTGAGGTTCATGGTGGGTTGCAGGTTCGCAACTTGACTTGAACTTTGGGGAGAGGGGGCTAATAGATCAAGCCATAGCAGTTGGGCTACCACTACACACAATCAAGGCAGAGGCATCCTTAGAGCCAGAATGAGAACACACAACACATGCCTACAGCATTTATACATGACTGTTTTTTCTTTAAAGTCAGATCCAGTGCTTAATTTGAGCTGGTTTTTACCAGTGCTCAGCACTGGCATTTATTTGTCAACGCCAGCACTGTGACAGCCTGCCACAACAGTTATTTATTAGTTTAATTTACATTAAAAAGGACTTATACATGCCTACCAAGTATATCTTATAGCTTTGGGGGCCTGGAATAGTTACACCTGTGCAAGTGTGATGGTTAATAGTTGTGATGTTACTGGTACTGACTACAATAGCGGGGGTAGTGCAAGCTGCAGTGGCCTCCTGACGTGGGCCCTGGCTTTTGCCATGCTTTCCCCTGAGACATTTAGCTTCGCTGGAGTTCAAGAGTGCCCACCAAAGCTGCGAGCATCAGATGCAAGATGGTACCAGGTGACTCCAGTGTCCAGTCTATGTGTCTGATACACAGAAATGAATACACTGAATTCTTTTTGGGGAGGTGTATTTTCTTACTAAAAGCAACACAACGCACTTAATAAACAATTACTTCCAAGGAACAAGATTTTCTGGAAGGATCTCCCAATGAGCACATGAATGTGTTTCAACAGACAAAGATAACTAGATTTATATGAATCCCATTAATGATGTGGAGCATGTACTGGGATTATTAAACATATGGGGGGGCTTATATCCGCCTGTCACAAAATGAGGATTGGTCACCAAGGTGCATTCTCAAAGGGGAATAAATAAAACATTCCGTTGCAGCAGAAGACGCCAAACTTGTCTTTTAAAAGAAAATTAAATGTCTTCGATGCAGCTTTTTACCTGGGGCAAGAACCTGTGAAGATACCAGCTAAAGCTATGAACAACATGTGGGGCTGATTCCATTTTAGCGTAATGGGCGCTGCGGGTCTGGTGGGTTGTCGTAGAGGTGTACATCAGGGTATTCTCAAAGATGCCAAGTAGTTCCATAGCATCTATAACACCTCAGTTTGTCCTGGCTTCTTAGCCAACAGTACTTTGTAGTCCACATTTCCATATCTTTCAGAGCAGTTTAATAAGCTGGGATGGTTGCCCCCTTTTCACTCTGGTGAACGATGAGTGTGTGTAACCAGTACAGTTTTATCTGCATGTACAAAACCGTTTGGCGACTTGACCGGTCTAGTCCAGCTGCTACTTTCTTGGTGCTATACATTTTTGGATTTGAGGCACAGAAGTTGTGGGCCAGTCTTTAATGAAGAGCGTCAAGACTTGCCAGATGCCTCAGTGCACTTCCCACCTGAAATGCTGTTGCTCCACTCTGGCAAGGGCCTGTTTTCTAGACTCGCTCGTCCACTACAGAAGTAGGTACTCCTCATTCTGGATTCTCCATTGTTGGGGTCATTTATGGGGGGCTTAGGACTAGTGCTTTTTTTTTTTGCTCCAGAGTCCGTCTCCGCCTCGTTTATACAAACATAGCCAACTCTCCCCACAAAATCTGAGCACGGGGAATGTGCACATCATATTAAAACAATATAGGAGGGGAATTTGGATTCTTGTACATATGTGTAGTGTTTCGTGTTTTTTTGGGCCAATTTAGTTGTAAACTACAGTTGTTTTCACACGATTTCCATCTAGCTTTTTTTCCTCAACTTAAAGCTCTGCATCTCACAGATGCTGCAAACGGAAAGATTAGGATCTTTACAACAAGCCTGATTCTCACTCAATTAGCTCGTTTCCTTTCCCAGCACTGAAACATGTTGATGTTTCACACTATAGCAGACTTTCAGGCTGCTTTTTTTTCCACAGAATTTTTAGGGCTCGCCCCTTTCCTATTCCGCAGGAATAGGAAAAGAGCCCTAATGCAGCCAAACTATACTTAAGGCCAAGGGCTCTCCAGCGGATTTTGGGAAGCGCACGCCTCGTGCACGAGCTTGCCTGAGCCTTCTGCCTATCAGCCTGCCAGTTATCCTCCCCTAATTATTCACTTCACTGACTCTGGCTCTTCAAAGGCTCTGCTCCCCGCCCCCCGCCTGCACTTCACGGCCGCTTGCCTTCTGTCCCTTAATCTCCCCGTCTTATACCTCCGCCAGTGTCTGCAGCGCTCTAAAATCCTCTCAATTTTGTACAAGTTCATACACTTTGTGGATACTTCATTTCTTTCATTGTGCATTGCACACCGTTAACGTCTTTGCAATTCCGTGCGCCTCGGTCATCGCGTTACTTTTTCATATGTTCGCTGCAGTCTGTATGTATTGACGTTCCTTATCTTCACATTTACAACACCCTACATGTCCCCCTATCACTACATTAGCATTCTCACAACTTAAATAAACTAGGTTGCAGTCTGCGTGTCCATAATGCTGACAGACCCGCCATAAACCACCTGCCGGCTGCAGCCTGCTTACATGAAATCAGTAGGCCGAGCCCAGCCCGGTGCAAACATTACTCCTCTCTGAATGGAGCTTACATTCCAGCATGCCCTTTCCCAGTATTTGCGCATACATAACTTGCTTATAACGCCCATCCTAAACACTTCAACGCCACTGATCGCGCCTTCCCCCCTGTGCAACCCCCTCACCATCACCCCAGCTACATTATTTATTAAGACTTCGCATTCTCGCTTTAAAGATGGCATGTTACCTACAATCCAGACGACTTTCAGAACCACATCCGCGTGTGAGCACAAGGTACAAAAAAATTGTTCTGCAGTCGCTTGCTTTTTTGTGCATGGTGTCTGACACTGCCGCTAAATATTCAAACACGCATCTTAAAAACAGTTCACTGCATTCTTTATAAACTGAATTTCAATAAATCAGAAGTCGGAATTATGCAGCCCGATTTCTAAACGCATCCGGTGTAACAGGAACCTACTTGAAAGGCTTCCTCTATTAAATAATCTTTAAGTGACCTTGTCCAATATTTGATAATGGACAAATCAAATTTGTCAATCATAGAAGTAATGCACCACAAACAACCATTTGCTCGGGGCGCTTGTATAAAAACAAAAATAATCGTAATGTACACACACACAAAACACACCCCGTCCCCAACTTTCCATTCAAGAAAAGGGGTCCGACACCGCCTGGTTGAGTTTGAGTGGATTTTTCATTCAAATAGATGTTGTTAAGTGCAAGTTCCAATTCCTGTAACCTTTGTGGCATACGCCTTTCAGCCGGTTTGTTTTCTTCAGTGCCAAGTTATTGAGGCAGCTTCCTTCACCTGGGGGTCCTGTGGATGCTGCAAAGGCCACTCCCAGTCGATCCTTGTCATGGCCCCTCCTAAACCCCACATAGCTGTTACAACTTTGCACTCACCAGACTGTTGCATGCTGTTTTGTGGAGTCCATAGTGAATGCCCCGTTTGTAAATATCTATGTATATATATATCCCAAACAACATTTTTTCAAATTTTCTGTATCGGAAGCATATATGTTTATTTGTTTTGGTTATCTCCCATCAAATTAAGTCTGTAAATGAGTAGGGTGGGGAAATATAAAATGCTCGTTGGTTCTGTATTCGTATTTGGGGCACCCGGCTGATGATGATGTCACACTGTTGTGCTGTGTGTGTGTGTGGGTGCTCGTGTCTAAAGCTCTTGTCCGTACTATCTCAGTTCCCAGCCCTTCAGAGCTGGCTCTGCGGGTGGGATGTGAGAGGCCATTGATGTGCAGCTGTGAACATGTGTCGACATCTGCCCACATCCTCGCGGCCCTCTGGGAACAGACCCCTGGCAGTCTCCCAGCCGAGAGGCCTAGGAAGCCTTCTTTGGCGTCCCCTGAAGCAGTTGATGTAAAATTCAACAGATTTTGTAGTATCTTGCCTCTTCTCTTCAAGAGTGCTTGGTTATCGAATGTCCTGCAAGCCTCCCTTAAGTGGCTTATTTGATGCCAATATCACCCCATCCGCTATTTTATGCAGAAGCTGAAAACAGTTCTCCTCTAACTTTATATTTAGTTCTGGCATTCATCACTATACAACTGCATAAAGCTCAGTGAAGTAAAAGCACTGCACATTGGCTGAATCTCATGATCAAGTGGAGTGGAAGGGATTTTTGTCTTTTACAGAGCTTGCTGTCCCTCTGCATCAGTCTTAATCTCTCTTTGCCACCAAACCGTGTCCCAAAATGCGTTAAAGCATTACAGAACTTTACATGGCATTCCTTCCAAGGACTACCATGAAACGTCTTGCCTAAACCCAATGCTTCTGTGAATATTTGAGCCGCACCTGTCATCACTGCTTTCTGTCCTGTGTGGTAGCACCAGGTCCGTTTTTCATCATTTGTTACGCCTACATAATCAATTATTTTTGTTTCAAACTGTTTCCCTTCTATTTACTTCCCTCCCACTGACCATTTGCTAAATATAATTATCTTGACTTTCCTATAGTTTATCAGAATAATTCCTCTTTCCTATTTTATGTTTATACAAATGTTCTTTGTGCCTTGAAGTTCAGAGAACAGCTACAGAATATTTTCATGGTGTCCAAAATCTGCTTGTCTTTCCTTCCTTCCTTCCTTCCTTCCTTCTTCCAACCTCCATTTTATTTTCTTCTTTACTGCCTTTCTTTTTTCCATCTTTCCTTGCATCCTTCATTATTTAATTCTTTGTTGCATTATTTCCTTCTTTCCTGCATGTTCTTTTTTCTGCTTGTTTTTTTTTTTTTTTTGCCCTCGGCTGCTTCTATAACATTGTTCGAGCTTAAATTAGGGCGCTGTCTACCGGGACGCTTAGCCCTCTCTTTAAGTTTATGTTTTAAAAACATTCCACGCTCTGCCTCTGTCACATACTGCCCCCCGCCCATGCTGTGTGCTAAAAATCAACATTTCTGCCCATCTCGCGCTGATAGTCTGCCCCATGCTAAGTGTCCCTCTCAACCCAAGTACTCTGCGCGCCACGGTGTCTCCTGCCCACGCTCTGCCTCTCAGTCACATGCTGCCTTCTCCATTCCCCCAACACCGTCCATGCTGTGCGCCACTCTGTCCGCTCCATGGCACTCTCTGCTCCTTTCACATATTGCCTCTGATCCCCCACCCCTGTCCATACTATGTGCCCCTCTGACCCCACATCCTTGCTGCGTCCCACTCTGCCCACTCTCTGCGCTTGCCCGAGGCCACGCAGTGGCCATCAAGAGGGCGGGCTCCTAGTCACGGAGGGCTGCCCCCGCCCTCCTGTGGCCAGCCACTCCTCACCTGGGCAGGCTTCGCCCAGTAGAGGTAGGCAGGTTGCTGACGCACGTCCGGGGTGGCGGGGAGGAGCCTCAGGGGGTTTATCTCTCCCTTGCTCCTTCTGGGAGGCCTCTTTGCCGCTCCGGACGTCGTGCGACAAGCTGTGGGACACTCTTTTTGGGTGACTTACATTTCCTTTGTTCCCCCTGCCTGTCGCAGTTGGGAGCTCGGTCTGGCGTCGGGGTGATGTTTCCCGTGGTCGCTGGGTTCGTTTTATTGGCCGGTGAGTTGCTCCCTCTCGGGGAAGGTTTACGTCTTGTTGTTTTGTGCCCTGGCGTTCAATGTAAGGAAAGCAGACATGCTCATTGATTCTTCGGGGAGGCCATGTTGCGGCGAGGCGGCTACTAGAGGTTTCATTGTTATTACAAATGTTAGACAGGATGCTCATCCGAATTAGCTCAGTGCGCAGAGCGATAGACCTTTGATCTGTAGGTTCCCGGTTCGAGCCTGAGTTTGGGCAGATACCCTTGGAGACGAAATAATTTCCTCAACACGCTTGTAAGTGTGAATTTAAGCGTTCGGATGCTTGTGGGTCACGTTTGTGCGTTTTGTTCCCGCCAGAGTGTTTTCTACCCATGGCATTTTCCTTCCCGCTGCTTAGATGGCGGTATCCCTTGCTCTGCACGGCCAGTATGGGGGGGTGTTTGCAGTGCCTGTGATCCCCTATGCCTAGCTGTATCGCATGCGGCGCCAAGCTCATCTAGCGCCGATTTGGGGCAGAGCGGTATGCTGCCGGTGTTATAGCGGGGCGTTCGGAGGCACCGAGCCTTGGCTCAGTGGGGTGGTGCGTCATCCCTGGGGCTGTAGCTCACCTGTTTTTGTCTTCTGTGGGATGGTTTGAAAATGTTGGGGGACGCAACGGGGCCAATTTATGTGGGTCACGTTTGTGCGTTTTGTACCCGCCAGAGTGTTTCCTCCCCATAATGTTTTCCTTCCCGCTGCTTGGATGGCGGTGTCCCTTCCTCTGCACGGCCAGTTTGGGGAGGGTGTTAACAATATCTGCGCCTGGGTCCTGCTCGATCTTCAAACCAAGTGCTTCGGCTTTGTGGTGCTGGGGCCCGGAATGGTGATGGGCCTCCCTAGGCATGTCGCGTGGGAAATGGTGCCCGGGTGCGGCCATCTTGGCTTAGTTGGTGCACGGCGACATGTGGGTGCGACACACATGGGTAATGGCGCCCGGGTGCGGCCATTTTGGTTTCTCTTCTTCGTTTGAGGCCAGGCAATTGGGCTTTGCGGTTTCACTGGCGCGGCTCATCCATAGGGGGTATTCCATTTTACACTATGTTGGTGCATGAGTCATCGCTGGTGGGGTGTCAGGGGAGGACCCTGAGGAGCAGATGCTGTTGTGCACCGTGGTGGGGGCTCAGATTGTACTCACCTCCTCCACATGGCATGCGTTGCCGTACAGCCCGGATAGTCCTCGGTTTCGCTGTCTCCGTCCTGCAGGGGTTGGCGGGGGCGCGAGCGTTTGGATTTTGAGGGACTCTGGCCGTGATTTTGGTCGGGATGCGATCCATATGGATCTGCGCATAGGGGCTTTTGATGCGGGCTTGATCCTCGAACGAGCCACTCGTTATTTTCACTTCGATACCCAAGGTGGTGCTGTGGCACGATTTCCAGGACATGGCGGCTGGCCCCTCAGAGTTTGACCACTTCGGGGCTTCAATAGAGGGTGTGGCTTATTGGCTAGAGCGGCCGACGTTGAGACGGGGCAACCTTGTTCGAGTCCGGCGCGAGGCTCTAACTCCTGGGAATCTGGGCACATCCCTTACTCTCCCCGTGCCTAAAAATGGATGTGAAACTGGTGCATGTTGTATCTGTATCTTTAATTGCCTAGTTCTGTGACACTTGCTGTATTCCTTTAATGATATATCCTCTGTTCCATGTTCTATGTCTGAGTTCTGCTGTCGTGTCATTATTATCCGTTACCTGGACACGACAGCATCGCTCATCCTTAGCTTGTCTTGTGGGTTATTTTACTTTACTTTACTGATTTATACTGACGGGTTGCCATTTTTAAGATGGTGGTACTCCCCCCCCGGTCTCCTGTATTTCTTTATAAATGTGTCTCTTTGTAGTTCCACAATCTACCTTTCGCACACTCGATACAATCCTATTAGAGCCTATATGGGGTAAAGATCGACATAGGATAAGCCTTAAAAAACTGCAGTTAGACCCTCACAAGAGTGGATTGGGGGTTCCTGACTTACGGGCCTACTATTATGCTTGCCAGCTTCAATGGCTGTCGTATTGGACAGCAGGCAGGAACCTGCAGGAAATAGGATTTGAGACCTGAGACTTAGAGCGAGGAGCCCTACACACCTTGTTATTACCGAAAGTGAAGACCCCCTTGCTGTGCCCCCACTACTTAAAACAGCACTCCACTGCTGGAAGAAGGCTCTACTGTATACCCCAGCTGCGATTCCATACGCTGGTAATAACTCACTTTTAGGAATACCCACCACTGGTGGCAGGCTCACGAAGGCCTGGCTAAATGTCTGGACAGATGCTGGTGTAGTGGAGATTGGGTCGCTGTTTGGCGATGGAGTCCTCCTTGATCATGATGCCTTTGTACAGGCCACTGGTGTACCGGATCAACTTTATTTAACTCATGCAGCAGTTTCTCACTATGTTAGGACAACATGGGCTCCTCAACGCACCGAACCTCCGCAACACAAACTAGTACGATCTCTCTATTATATGGGACAGTGCAGCCACCATATTAAGTGGCTATATGTTGGCATCTGGGCACAAGGCTCTATTCCACTCACTGACCTCAGAACAAAATGGGCAGGGACAACTGAAGGTGCCCGGACTGATAAAGCTTGGACAAGTACTTTAGAACCGCCCCAAACGTGTATCCCACAATTTCAGATTGAAATTTATACAATGCACGGTGTTACACAGATCCTATTTAACCCCAAAAAGAATACACCGCTTGTTCCCCGACGCCCAACATACCTACCCACGCTGCGAATAACAGAAAGTGGGCTTTACTCATATTGTATGGGCTTGCTCTCACGTTACACATCTACAACTCAAGGACAACATACTGGAATGTTTACTAGGCCTCCGCAAGTGTACTAGTGCTTTGAAGGTCCCACTGCGTTTCCTTGACCTTGCCCTCATACTGGCTGTCCAAGCGATCACCATGAGATGGAAATCCTTTAGATGCCCTACTTTATATACGTGGCAGGAAGAGGTGGAAAGAAGGTGCGGGGCTGAAAGCGTGGCAATCAGATGCGAAGAGGCCAGTGAGTTGCGTAAACATCCCATTTCTAAGGAATGGGATCTCATGCTGGAAGGATTTAAGGCGCTAGACCTTCACTCTCTGCATATCACTCCTACCCCATAGCACTCCTGTGTGCATGCGGTTCGCAGCTTATAGGGACGTTAGGGGACCAATCCTCACTTCAATTACACCCCCATAGTACCTCGCAGCAAGTAATATACACACACGCACAAGGTTGTATATCACATAGAAACTGAGAGGCCAGGAGGGAGGGAGGTGGGTGGGGGGATGTATGTTAATGGGGTTGTTTAGATATATATATTGTACGTTGATTTGAATGATATGCTATAATTTGTATATGCACCCATTTTTTTATAGTCCTCTGCCTCCCCTAGCTTAACCCGGCATTAACAAGCAGTTCCTGCTCTACATTAAGAAATTATGTGTTTACGATTGAAAAACAGAAAATGCAAGGATGTATTTGCCATGACAACTTGCAATTACTCTGTGGTGCTCAACAAAGTTTGTTAAAAAAAAATAAAAAATACAATAAGTGGGTGCCCCCGAAACAGGCTGCAGGGTCAGAGATAGATGTGCCCCCTCCACCACAAATCAATCAATCAATCAGGGGCATTGTAAGCGCACTACTTACTCGTGACGGTCTCATGGCGCTGGGGGTCGGGGGGGGGGGTGCCCTGCTTTGTTCAGTCAATGAGTCAGGTCTTGAGTGTCTTCCAGGGAGGGTGCTAGTCTAATGTCAGTGGGGAGCTTGTTCCAGGTTTTAGCAGCGATGTAGGAGAATGCCCTTTCACATGTTCTGGTTCTGTGGATGCACAGGGTTTCGGCGAGGGATAGGTCGGCGGTTCGGAGGTTTCTGTTGGGTAGGTGGAAGGAGATTCTTTTGTTGAGGTATTGGGGACCGGTGTTGTAGAGGCCTTTGTAGGCATGCAAGAGTACTTTGAGAGTGAAAGTGACTCTCTTCTGAATGGGGAGCCAGTGAAGGGTCCGCAGGCGTCAGGTGATCTGTTTGTGTCGTAGGATGCCGGGTACGAGTCTGGCTGCGGTCTTCTGAATGGTCTTGAGTTTGCGGAGCAGAGACTTGTTGATGCCGACATAAAGGGCATTTCTGTAGTCGAGTCTGCTGGTTGTGAGCGCATGGGTGACGGTCTTTTTGGAGAGGGAGGAGTCGAGTATGATGCACAGGTTCCAGTCGTGGTCAGTGGGGGTGGGAGGCCTGCCGAGGGCAGTGGGCCACCAGGTTTTGTCCCACGCAGAGGGGGAGGGTCTGAGGATGAAGACCTGTCTTCTTAGAGTTGAGCTTCAGGCAGCTGCTGCTCATCCAAGATTCTTTGCCTATCTTGGTCCTCTGGTCTTGAATAGGCCCCTCCCTACTTGAGGTTGATAGACAAGAACTGTTCAGGAAGAAACTCAAAACTCACCTCTTTAACACAGAGGAACCGCCTGCCCCCCATTCTACCAGCGCTGGGACACTCCTTGGAATAGCCGTGCGCTTTGTTAAATGGTTATAACATAATATAACAGGATGCTACGCCTTTTTTTCCTTCCTAGAAGTTGAGTCTGCTGGTGATGGGGTCCTTGGTGAGGGAGCGGATGAGCTGGATGTCGTCGGGTGTTGGATATTATGCTGAGTCAGTGCTGTCTGATGATTGCGGTGAGGGTGCCCATGTAGATGTGGAAGAGTGTGGGGCTGAGAGATGAACCTTGGGGTACTCTGCAGTTGATTTCCGTGGTTTCGGAGAGGAAGGGAGATAGTCTGATTCTTCGGGTTCTGCCGGTGAGGAATGAGCAGATCCAGTTGAGGGCCGTTCCTTGCATGCCAGGGTCGAGGAGGCTGGTGGTGAGTGTGCGGTGGAAGATGGTTCAAAGGCTGCCGAGAGGTCAAGTAGGATCAGGGCCGCTGTGTGTCCTTGGTCGAGGAGGGTGCGTATGTCGTCTTTGTCGGTGAGTAGAGCGGGTTCGGTGCTATCTTTGGTGCGGAATCCAGATTGGTTGGGGTGGAGGATGGAGTTTTGTAGGATGAATTTTGTTAGTTGTGCGTTGACGGTCTCCTCAATGACTTTGGCTGCAAATGGAAGGAGAGAGATGGGCTGGTAATTCTTGAGGTCTGTGGGATCAGCTGAGGGCTTCTTGAGCAGGGATCTGACTTCTGCACGTTTCCAATCATCGGGAAAGATGCCAGTCTCGAAGGTGGCGTTGATGGTGTGTCGTAGTTCTGGAACGATTGTGGTGGCGGCTCTGTGAAAGATGTGCGGTGGGCACGGGTCTATGGGGGCTCCTGAGTGGATGTTTTTCATGGTTAAAACTGTGTCTTCAGTGGTGTCTGGGGTCCAGGAGGCAATGGTGGGCTGGCTGGCGTTTTTGGAGAGGGGACTCGTTGAAGTTGTTGTAGAGGTTCTTGATTTTCAGATGGAAGTAGGATCCAAGTTTGTTGTAGAGATCCTGGGGTGATGTCCTTGGTTTCGTGGCTGGCTTGGTGAATTTCTGTATGACGCTGAAGAGTTCCTTGGCGTTTCCGGAGTTGGCGAGGATTTTTTCTGCATGAAGGCCCTTTTGGGGGATTCGATGCGTTGGTGGTATTTCGTCATGGCGTTTTTGTAGGTGGTGCCATCTTCAGGTATTTTGCGGTTTCTCCAGTTCTTCTAGCGACATCTGCAGGTGCTTCTGGATTCTTGGAGGTCAGCGGTGAAGCAGGTGGCCTTCTTGGGTCGCTGTCTGTTGGGGTTACGTAGGGATGCAAGCTTTCCTGCGCAGTTGGAGATCCATCTGTGGAGTTCTTTGGCTGCGAGGTTGGTGTCAGTCGAAGTGGTGGAGGCGTTGTGGTTGAGGGTGGAGTTGAGCTGCTCCTCTGTGACTTTGCTCCAGTTCCTTCGTGGAGGGCGTTGTGTGCTGCGCAGTCTTGTCGGTGTAGAAGTGTACGCAGTGGTGTCCGTCCATGCGGGTTGCATGGTGTGGCTGAAGTGGATTTTGTTGCTGTGTGTCCTGCCTTGTAGGTAGACGTGGTGATGAGCTGTCTCAGTCCGATGTTGGTGAGGTTGTCCAGGAGGATGGTGGAGTTGGGGTTGTCGAGGTGGAAGTTCAGGTCTCAGACGAGTATGTAGTCTATGGCGGCGATGGCATGGGGTACGATAAGGTCGGCGATGACAGTTATGAACCGAGTGCGAGGTCCGGGGGGGTCTTTAGACGAGGGTTCCGCGGAGTGTGGTTCTAGGGCTGGTCTGGACCTGGAAGTGGAGGTTTTCAATGGTGGAGAAGGAGCTGCTCGTAGTGGGGGTGGAGAGTCAGAGGGAGCCCTTGTGTGCGATGGCAAGTCCTCCTGGGCGCTTGGGGCTGTCCTTCCTCTGGATCTTGTATTAGTCAGGGATGGCGATGGCAATGCTGGGGCAAAGGAGGCGTTGGTCCAGGTTTCTGTAAAGACGGCGACGTCTGGTGAGAGAGTGTCGAAGAAATCCCAGATCTCTACGGTGTGTCTGTGCAGGGAGCGCACATTGAGGAGGATGCTGTTTAGGTCCCCGGAAGTGTTTTTGTTTGTTTTGATGGTTGCTGTGTCCACAAAATCATGGTCTGGGCAAAGGTCTGGTGGCAGTGACGGCAGGAGAACTGGCTGTGGGTGTTGTTCGGCGTGGACAGCTGGCAATTGTTGTTCCTTCATGGGATAAGTGCGAGCAGGGCAGCAGTGTCATAGCGGTGCGTGGTCGGAGAACAAGGGGTTCTGGCACTGGTCGTGGTTGGGCTGCGGAGGGGCGCAGACGGGCTTGCATTAAGCGCGCCTTGTGACCCCACAGCAGCCACCATTAAATAGGGAAGGGGGGAGGGACGTGCATCTGGGAGGTGGGAGCGGTAAACCTGCAGGCGTGATGGGCCACAGGGGCGTCAGCAGTGGGGAGAAAAGGCAGCAAAACTATATAGTAAAACAGAGGCGTGGCTTAGCAGGCCATCATGGCAGACGTGTGCTAGCCAGTTCCGTCCAGCCCAAAAACTATCCTTCATTTATCCTGACTCCCTCTAAACCCTGAGAAGTCCTGGAGGTGTCATTAGGCACTGATCTCCTACCGTAGTGGTCCGTCGTGAAATTGCGGTGTCAGGAGGAGCTGGGAGCCAGAAGTTGGGCGGCCTGGAGACGAGCAGAGGTGCCGGGGCATGGAGTTTGGCATGTCCGGGGAGTGAGGCGCACCACGTGGGATGCTTGTCCGGCTTGAGATTATGCGTGGGGGGATCCTGAGGGGTCTGGTGTTCAGCCTCTTCACATCCTCTGCGGCCATCACTCAATTCTCCCCCCCCCCCCGCCCCCAGGCCCCCCCGGATAGATAACGCGGCGGCTGGCGGAGTCGCGGCCTGCTTGCAACCACAGAGATCGGCCTGAGAGACCCTGCGGACACTGTGTGACGCTGACAGAGGCCTATGTGATTGGCAGACACCTCGCAGCGCACTCAAGGCCGGTGGAGACTTGGCTGCCGGGAGGGGATATCTGGGTGAGGGGGTGTTTCACATCTTCCTACTGAGGTCATTGAGATTTTGGTCAGCAGTGGGAGCTTCGTGTGCGGGTAGGTCTGCAGAGTGGACATTGGCCGGCCTAAAGTAGGGTCTCATTTTCCTTTGCCCCAGGGTCCCCCCCTCAACCCTAGAGACAGGGCGTGAGATTGACGGCAGTTTTGGGCCGCGGGGGGGAGAGGGTGAACAACTCCATATCCGTCTCTCTACTCCAGGAGGGCTGATGTCGGGCCGCGGGGGTCCCTGGGGACGGCGTTTACGACTGGACCACGCAGCTTGGGTGTACTGGAGCGGCAGAGGGGAGGGGAGCCCCTCGCATTACCCAACAGTGAGATTGCGCTAGCAGTTGACATGCCTGCACACATTCTACAAGGAGGCCTCGTCAGGCGGGGGCCCCCCATCGGTGGATTGCGGGCCCTGGATGGGGGGCGCTTCCCTGCGGAGACGGACCGGGTCTCTGACCGGCCTGCTACATATATACGCTGAGGAAGTTCCCTCGTCGGTGTCTGGCCTGGCTTGGTCCGAACCTGCGGGGTATCCGCTGAAGGTGAATATGATGAGGGACAAGGGCAGCGGGGGCTCCACAAAACATGGGCCTATCGACCAATTCACCGGCCCGGGAGCAGCAGCTGCTGCTTCGGGGGGCCAGCAGGAGGCCATTCCGGATAATGCCGCCCTGATGGCGCCAATTACCCAATCCAGGGACATGCTTGATGCCAAGATTGGAGCAGTGGGCTCGGACGTTATGTTGCTGCGACAAGATCTACGGAATGCAGTGTCCCGCATCACTTAGACCCGCATTTCAGGTGTGGAAGATGATGTCACGATCCTGAAGCAGAAGGTGGCAAGCATTGAGAACATCCAGAAGGGCCTGGCGCTCCGAGTTGAGGATGCAGAGGGGCGGGCCCGGCGGAACAACCTGCGATTTGTTGGATTTCCGGAGGGCTGCGAAAATGGCAACATGGAACGCTTGGGGGCAATGTCAATAAAATACATCTTATTCAACTGGGCCTCACATTGGCGAAACGCGATATAGCCAGGGCGTGGAAAGATTCACGGGCCCCCTCGGTGGTCGCCTGGAAAAATGGCCTAGACTTTTGCATGGGGCTGGAACAGCCAATCTTTTTAGCCTCGCATGCACTACAAAATATGGAAACGGTGGGAGAGTTATTGGGGACTGTGGGTGGAGCCTCCCACTGTTGCAGATGATCTCCCAGCGGAGTGATGGTTGGAATGGATCTGGTGCGGGGGGAGCCTGGAGTGTATGTGTACTTATCCTGATTTTTTCCTGTTCTTTTTTCTCTCTTTGTTCTATATTTACTGCTCATGGACTGGACTCAGTGGACTTTGTGTGACTCAAGGGGGGGGGGTGGGGGTGGGGGGTTGGGGGTAGTTTTAGTGTAATAATTGATACACTATGTCAGGTGTTTTGGTTATTACTTTGAAAAGGTCAATTGCTTTCTTGCTTCTGTACATTTCGATACTGCAGCTGTCTCTGGGGTACAGAGCCCTGCAACATATGTGCAGTTTGACAGTAAAATTTGTTTAAAAAAAAAAACAACAACATAGTAAAACAACAAGAAATGAGGATGATAACCTAAAAAGCAAAATCAGAAGCAGGCAACAGTCAACAGAGTACAACAAAGTGTAATGCAGAGCAGAACCAGAAACAACAGAACCGGCACAACCATGGATCTGGGCTGCCTCAAACACCTACCAGGAGGAGGTGAACGGGGTCAGAGGTAAAGGCACAGACAGCAGAGCAAGCAGTTCTCAGACCAGGTCAGAGGTCTTCAAGAACTGGCCGGCACCAAATAGAGTGTGGAGGAGCTTCTCAATGTAGTCCTCAGTGTGCCCCATTGCTGTGGATTAAGGAACAACAAGAATCCAGACATTGTTCCTCCTGGACCCTGCTTCCAAGTCCTCATTCTTTAATTGCACCTTGCAGAGTTCCGCCCTCAGCTCTTCCAAGATCTTCGTCTGCTGCTTATCCATATGGTCTTTCATATCATCCATGCGTCTGGTGAGAGAATCCAGCTTATGATTGGTGGTGCAAAAACTCAATTGCATTTCCAGTTACAGGCCTTTGATTTCCTCAGCTGGGCAGGGACCACTCCCAGGGTCTTCCCCTCCACACAACGGTTGTTCAGAATAGGTAGTAGGGAGGGGGCGACTGTTTCCAGGCCTCAAAGGTGAGGCGCTGTTTGGCATAGTGAGTGGCAAAGTGCAGGCCCACAATAGAGTTAAAGACCCAGGAGGCAGCAGAGGTAAGATAGGCGACTATAGCGCCCTGTAATGTAAACTGTAGGCGGCAGCAGGAGGATTTCACCCCACTTTCCACTATAGGGCTCAACCACCACCGGCCCTCAAACAGAATAGCACTCTTACCTCTGGAGGGGGGGGCAGAGGGGGAGAGAGACAAGACGCGGATTTGCCTGCAAGCAGTACAGGAGCAAATGTCTCCTCAGTGTTCAAATGCGAGTTCAGCTCACCCAAGTCCGAAGTGAACAGTGCACTGGTAGGCCATGAGTAGGCCGCCGACCATCCTCGGCGCATCCAGTGCCCACTGCAGCCCTGGGTCCCGGATCCAACCGCTCCGATGCAGCCAAGAGTGTCCTGCCGCCTTGAGGTCAGGAACAGCAGCGGTGCTGCCCCTCAGGAGCCCAAGGCCGCAGTTGCAATCCAGCAGCACAAGCCCCGTCCAGGGGATCCTCCTCTAGCACTCGTCCTTCAGACGCTGCAGTGGATCCCGGCCACATCCGCTGAATGCATGCATGCCAGTAGAGGATCTTGGACTGGTGCAAAGCCCCAACCTCCCCCTCACCTTATGGAGTTTTTTCAAAAAGTTGCTCCAAATGCCTGTAAACTTCTGGAACTTTTTCCTAAAACACCAATCCATGAGTTCTTGGGGTGTTGGTACAACAGTTCCCACAATGCACCTGACCAAATCCTTAAAAGTCCACAGAATGCACTCCAGGATAGGGACTTCTTGGTGGAGATGATGCAGGTAGGATCTGTTAACCTATAGCTTGCCGAGAATCCGCTCCTTAATCGTTGTGAAGCCAAGCAAAGTCATTTGAGTTGTAGTTCCAGATGGTGCAGCAGGTGCAGTCCTTCAGAGTGCAATCCTTTGGGTGCAGATAAGGGTTTCAGTAGGGCAGTCCTTCTTCTCCTTGTTGTTTCAGGCAGAAGATCTGAGTTGCCATGCAGCGCTTCCATATTTATTCAGTGTTCAGCATAACGGAGGTGTGCACCCCTGACTAATGAGATGCAGAGTGTCACCCAGGTGTACGACCACTTCCTCCTAGGTGTAGTATATTCTTGTCTCAGGATGCACTACTCTTCCAAAATCCAAAATGGAGAAACTCTCTCTTCGAGGGTTAGATCTGGCTAAGCCAACCCACCAGCCTGTCTAAGATTCTCTAACACTCCCCTTCCTGCCCCTTCACTAACATAATTACAGGGGCTACTGGGTGGATGGGGGTACAGAATGTGGGGGCGAGCCTGTACTGCCTTAAACTGTCATTGTCTCTTTGAAGACCAGTTTGGCTATTCCACCCCATCCTGCCTTTTGCTTCTACAGCTTCAGTTCTCCACCCACAGCAAATCCTTTGTCTCTCTAGCAGGCCACTCCACACCTCATTAAGACAGCTTTCCTCAGCCTGGCAGAGGCTGGCCAATCAGGAGAGGTCAGTTGGGTCATAAAAGAAAGTTCTTCATCCTATTTTGCGTAATAGTTAATATAAATCTAACAGTGGCAAGTTGTTGGTTTTATCAATTTTTTTTTTTTTAAGACGTTTATTATTGTTCAAAAGTGCAGTACATCTAGCAAAGCCTACAACCCTGCGGGCCGACTGCAACAAGGCGATGGATCGTGAGGGTAAGGGTTTACAGGGAAAGGTGCTCCGTTGCACCTTACTTGTCTTCAGTGAGCTATTCTTCAGGTACTTTGGTCATATCACACTTGTTCAGCACACAATTATTTCTGTAAGTGACGTCTTATTTTTCAATTTTCCTATAAGTAAACCGTTAACTCTGCAAACAAAACAGAACAGTTCATATCGTGTCCCATTTGTTTTTGTAGCTGCGCTGCCTCGTGCCCTTCCGATTGTTGGTTTCATCATATCTATCATTTAGAGTGTTTAAATGATATTTCTAGCTCGCAGCTGTCAATATATATACTTAAATAAACTATTCCTATCTTATCCTATGGAGCTAGTTTTCTACAATGGGAAAATCCGAAATTGGCAGTTTTATCCCTCACCAAGGATTAAAAAACATATTTTATTATGCCCCTGCATATAACTACAAGGCACCCTACCCCTGGGGCACCTAGGTGAAACCTAAGGGTGACATATGTAAAAATAAGGTAGTTTGATACTTTGGAAAAACCTTTAATCCAAAGTCGATTTTGCATATAAATGTAAATGTAATGTAAAGGCAGCCTGAAAAGCAGGGCAGACTTTTTTTAAATGACAGCTGGCACCACAGTAGTGCACACATAAGTGTCTTACGTCTGCTGGGCCTCTAACCTACTATATACTAGGGAATTACAGCTAGGCTGTCCGTACCAATTGTAATTACACCTCTAATTACCATATACCTTTTAATCAGAACACATGCACTGGGTCTGGTTAGCAGAGCCCAGGGCACAATCAGAGTCAGAACACCAGCATCTACTAGTCAAAATGGGGGCAGAAAGTTGGGGGACCCTACCAACAGGTCCTAATTTCTCATTGACACTTCCATCCCTTGGCTAAAATATGAACAATATACTTCTAAAACCATAGGTTGTAATGAAGTGTTTTCTTATTCTCAATTCTTGGGCAAAGCAGATATTATCAGAGCTAAATAATTATTTCTTTAAATATAAGTTGGCATTTTGGAGACCTTTGGTGCGTGATTATGCTAGTCTAAACATCATCTCACATATCTGACTTTGGTTTTAAGCCATGGGAAAGAGCTCCTGCAACCAAATTACAGCTAGGAACAATTCAATCTATTCTTTGCTTCCCCTTGGGCCAGTATAATAAATCTTCTATTTTTGTGGGCCCGTGTGGCGAATCTTCAGTTCAAACTGTTGATCATTTTGGGTTTTGTTTTTGCAAATATTATGAACGCCAAACTAAGAGGTTTTTAAACCTGTTCTTAAATGATATGGGTTTATACTGTATAGTCCTGCTTTGTACTTGATACTTCTACTTTTGAATCATTAGGTTTTTTTTCATGTAGGATTTGTGTTTTAAATCTGGAAAACAAAAATGTAATCGATTGACTGGCAGAAATTCCCCTCTTTTTTATTGAGCACCTTTAAAGTATCATATTTATTATTTATCTGTGAAATTAAGTTTAAATTTTTATGATTTTTCTTAAAGAATTATATTAAGTGTGTCTTGATTTGTTCTGAAAACCTGCCCTGTGATAGTGCAATATAATGGATATTTTTCCCATTGTGATTTTTATCTTTATGACCACTAATGTCTTTCATATTGCTGTTTTTATGGCTTCAATCTCAGGATGCTGTGTGTATTTTTGGATTGTATTTTTTATGATCATAATTTTTTTTCTCTTAATTAAAATCTGTTTTTTATTTTCATTAAGAACTTTGGCAGAACAGTCAGGTTGTACATAATTAAATTTTACAGTTAGCATACATAACCATAAACTTGTCCTAATACATATATTATTGCTCATCTTCGGAACTTTCCGTGGCTCACATACATCCCCCCAATACTTATTCCAAGCTCCCCATATCTTACTCCATTTCTGGGGGCATCCACGATTGATAAATACTGTTCTTTCGGCCATCAGAACCAGGTCTATGTCTGTACACCATGTCGCCAATGTTGGCAACTGCGCTGCCCCCCATTTCTGCGCTATATTACGTTTAGCCATCAGTAGCCCCATTGTGGCCCACATTTGCGCCGGACGTGTGAGATCATTGGGTTCACATACATTTAGTAGGCACCGGGGCGGTTCGGAAACTAGTGCGACACCGTTCTCATTATCTTTTTCCAGTAGTCTGCTATCTTGGGGCAGTGCCACATTGTGTGGATGAAGGTCCCCTCCTCCCCACATCCTCTAAGACAGTATGGATGCTGTGCTTTGCCCATCTTGTTTAAAGTGCATCTAGTGTGATATGTGTGGTATGGTATCTTGAGCTGTACTAGTCTGAGTCGTGTGGGTATACCCACCTCTTTGGATGAGGCCAATGCCTCCTGCCACTCCATTTCATCTAGGTCCCCTACGTCACCCATCCACTTTTCTCTTAAAGAGGTTGTGGGGTCCGGTAAATTATTGATTAGTTTTCGATAAGTGAAAGACTTGGCTCGCTTTTGCCTATAGTCTGTGAGCAGTCTATCCTCCAGCGGGGAGGTCTCAGGCACCTCTGTGCCCTGCGGCAGAGCTGCAAACAGTGCATGTCTAATCTGTGTATAACGGAAAGCTTCAGAAGGTGCAAGCTCGTACTGTCGCCGAAGTTGTTCAAACGGGATCACAGTCCTTTGTCTCACAGGTCGCCCACTGTGGAGATGCCTATGGTGTCCTATTGTTCAACGCCCTTGCTGTTCCTAAGTAGTCCCAGTCGTTTAGTATCCCAGAGCGGGGTAAGCCGGGTAATGACTCCCTTCCATCCCAACCGTGTCTGTGCTGTGTGCCATATCGTGACTGTGTGCTTCGTGGGTCCTATTAGCTTTGAGACCTGGCCTTTATTTTAGAGGGCCGCTAGTATATTTCCTGTACCCAACGGAAACCTGTCTGCCCTGTACGCCGGGTCAGCCTGGGAGGCATGTATCCCCTGATTAATGACTTTCAGATGTGCCGCCCAATAATACAACTGGATGTTAGGGAGTGCCACTCCTACGTCATACCATCCCCGGTTCAGCTTGGCCTGCGCTGTACGTGCCGGTTTATTGCCCCATAGCAGCGTGGATACTTGTGCCGCAATTTGCTTAAAGTATTTCAGAGGTAGAGGAAGTGGCGTGTTCTCAAGAGCATATAGAAATCGGGGCAGCGCCATCATTTTGAACAGCGCCGCCTTCCCCAACAATGTTAATGGATGTGATTCCCAGTGCGTCACATCCCTCTTCAAATGCTCCAACGGGGGCGCCAAGTTTTTGGAGAAAAAATCCTCAGGGCTAGCCGTAACATGAATGCCCAAATATTTAAATGAGTCACGTGAATTTAAGAGCGGGCAACCTGGTGGGGTATGGGGCCGTGTGGGGCCCTGTAGGATGTACATAACAGACTTGGACCAGTTGATAGTGTATCCGGATATCTTTCCAAAGCTTTCACAAATCTTAAGGAGTATCTGTATAGAGTGTCTGGGGTTAGTCAAATACACTAATATATCGTCCGCGTAAAGGGAGATGCGGTAAAATGTAAATGTAAATGTGGGGTATTTGTAAAGCGCACTGTTACTCTAACCGAGTGTCCTGGCGCTGCAGACCGCTGGGGAACCCGTCCTGGTTTTCCCTGTGAGATGGTCCCTTTCTGGGTATCTCCAGGGTGAAACCAGGCATCCCCGGCGTTGGTGGGGGGCCGTTGTAGAAATGAGGCAAGCTTAATGCCCAGAGTTACCAAGTGTGTTCCCTGGTTAGAGTAGGCACTGAGGCGAGAATTATCGAGTCCGTTGACCCCCTGGTCCAGGACCCATCCATCCACTGAAGGCCCGGTATAATTGGCTCCCCTCTAATCCATGCTGCCAAGGGCTCTAACGCCAGAGCAAAAAGTATCGGCGACAGGGGGCATCCCTGGCACGTCCCTCAAGCTACTGGGATATTGTCAGAGATGTGTCTGTTGGCCGTAACGTATGCCAGAGGTTTGGTGTACAAAAGGCGAACCCATGCACAAAATTTGGGGCCAAAGCCCAGATGGCGAAGGACCGCGGCGAATAGGAAGCTCCACTCAATCATGTCAAACGCCATCCTTGTGTCTAGGGAGATCACAAATGCTGGTTCCTGCAGGGATGGAATTCTAGCCAGCACCCCTTGTATGCGTCTGAGGTTCAATGCAGTGTTTCTGCCCGGCATAAAACCAGAATGATCTGGATGGATTAAATGCGTGAGGTGTGGTGCCAGCCTAATCGCCAACACCTTTGCAAGTATTTTGGCTTCTGCATTAATCAGTCAGATTGGACGGTAAGAGGTGCAGTCAGTCGGAGGTTTCCCAGGTTTAAGAATTGCCACTATAGTAGCCAACCGTTGGTCAAGTGGCAGCTCCCCTCTCTCCAGGCTGTCGGTGTACATTCGCAATAAATGTGGGCTAGTGATTCCTGCCGTTTTCTTGTATAAATCGATCGGCACCACGTTCGGTCCCATTGCTTTGCCTGATTGCAGTGAGCGGATCGCGGTTTGCAGTTCCTCTACCGTGAGATCAGCCTCGAGTTCTAGGTCTGCCTCCGGAGTGGCTTGGGCATTACTATATCTTTAATGGAGGCCTCAGCTTCCTCCTCTGTCATCACAGACGCTGACGTATAGACTTTTCGAAAATGTCCTGCCAGCGTGCTTACTATTTCCTGTGGATCTGTTGTCAGCTGCCCATCCTCTGTCTGTATCTGTGATAATCCTTTGGTGCCCCGTTCCCGCCTGTCTAGCCAGGCCAGGAGTTTCCCTGCTTTGTCCCCTACATCGTATATTTTATGTCTAGTGGCCGTGAGCTTTGATTTCATCTCTTCTCTCAAATGGTCTCTGTATTGTTGTTATTTAAGGTGCAGTGCATGAGATGATGCTGGCGTGGGGTCCGCAGAGTGTTGTACCTCGGCTGCATGCAATTTTAGCTCTAGGCCTAGCAGTTCTTTCTGCTTCTCTCGTTACAGAAGAAGAAGTAAGAGTCATACTTACCTCAACCAAGAGCGGAGCCCCTAGCGACCCAGTCCCCATACGTTTCGCTAAAAACATCCCGCAGACTATAGTTCCCCAACTGACAGCCCTGATCAATATCTCACTGGAACAGGGAGAGGTTCCTTCTAATTGGAAGGAAGCTGTTGTCAAAGCGCTTCTCAAGAAACCGTCGATTGACCCCACAGACCTCTCCAACTATAGACCTATCTCACTTCTACCTTGGATAGGTAAAGTTGCTGAAAAACTAGCAAACAAAAAGCTGTCACACTACCTCGAGTCAAACCATCTTCTCAACGACTCACAGACAGGCTTTAGACCAGGTCAGGGCACAGACACTGCTCTCCTCGTGGCAGTAGAAAGAACCAGGGAAATCATCGACACAGGAGGATCAGTGGCAGTGGTCCTCCTAGACCTCAGTGCGGCCTTTGACACGGTCAGTCACCAGGTCCTAACCCACCGTCTCGGGACTGTCGGGGTTAAGGGCAGAGCTCTGAAGTGGCTTTCGTCCTTTCTCTCCCGACGCTCCTACCAAGTATGGGAAGGCGAAAGCCGCTCCCCCTCCATCCCCCTCCAGTGCGGCGTGCCTCAGGGCTCCTCCCTGAGCCCCACGTTGTTTAACGTTTACATGGCCCCACTGGAGGAACTCGTCTCACCCTTCGGAGTCACTATCGGCAGCTACGCTGACGATACACAACTGGTGGTAACACTCTCCCACCCCAAGCTTGAGCCCTCCAATCTCCACGACTGCCTTTCCAACGTATATCAGTGGATGAGTGTCTCTGCTTTGAAGCTAAATGGCTCCAAAACAGAGATCCTGCTCCTAGGACAAAAAACCACGAACCTCCCCTCTAACATCTGGCCCGCCTGCATGGGTGAACCCCCCACTCCCAAGAAGGAGGTCAAGAGTCTCGGAGTGTGGCTGGAGACCGACCTTACCTTCAGGACCCAGGCTAGAAAGACGGCCGGCACTTGCTACGGTCTACTTAAATCTAGCAGGAAGGTAATTCCACTTCTACCTTTCCAGTCACGTCTCATGCTGATCCAGGGCTTAATTCTATCTAGGCGGGACTACAGCAATGCCATCTACCTAGGCGCCCCAGAATCCACTCTTCAAACTCTGCAAAAAGCTCAAAACGCCGCCGCTCGACTCCTAACAAACACCCCGGCCAGATCATCTGCCAAGCCCGCTCTTAGGAAGCTGCACTGGCTCCCGATCAGGGAAAGGGTCGTTTTTAAGGCCCTCTGTCTTGCCCACAAGGTTCTTCATAACACCGGACCTCCCATACTAAACAACTGGATCACCCCCTATAGACCCACTAGAGCGCTTCGCTCGGAGCACGGAAACCTTATTACGATCCCCAAGGTGAAAAAGGCCCGCATAGGTGGCCGCCGCTTCTCGGTAAACACTGGAAACAAGTGGAATACACTTCCTTTGAACCTCAGAACAGAACCCAACCTCCTCCGGTTCAGAAAAGCCCTCAAAACTCTTCTCTTCCCCTAAACTGTCTCTTTTCCGGACCACACCCCTTCGTGAGTAAAAAGGTTTTAGCGCTGGGATACCCGCCGGGTGACTACGCGCTCTACAAAACTTAAAATAATAAATAAATAAATAAATTGTACCCTACAATGGAAACTATAGCTTGCCCCTTAATGACGGTCTTGTAAGCCTCCCATAAAATTGATGGAGAGCTAACTGATGGAGTGTTTTCTACGAAGCAATGTTTTGTGGCTTTGAGGATCTCTTTCCGAACTTTCGGGACCTGCATGTAGCCTGGATAGATAGGATAGGCCCGCCTCCGGGTTTCGTGGTGATATGAGAAAGTTAACATTATCAGCGAGTGGTCTGAAATTCCTCTGGGATTTATCGTTAATTCGTCAACACTCTGGAGACTGTTAACTGCAGTTAGGAAGTAGTCTATTCTAGATAAGCTGTTATGGGCTCCTGAGTGAAAAGTATATTGTCGTGTCGTGGGGTGGTGGTGCCTCCAGATATCGATAAGCCCAAGTGCCTCTATGAAACTCTGCAAGCGAGAAACCCGGGGCGCCTGCTTCCGCACTGGGTACCTGTCTAGGTTGTTATCCATAGTGACATTAAAATCCCCCCCAATTGGAGGAGGAGCCAAGCTCGGCAGCGTGATGGCCGCACGGTAGCTCGGCTCCGCCGGCCTCCCTGCCCAAACTCATTTATCCTGCCGCCCATCCTACCCAAAAACGATAACATCTTATAGATGAAGATCCGCTGATACTTACCACCCGTCCTGGTGGCTCCGGCGTTCAGTGGGTCCGCAGCGGCGTCCTCCCAGGAAGTGCGGCCTCCGGGGGGTGGAGACCGGGGCCTTGCCTTCAGCGAGTAGCCGGCGAGACGGTGTCGGTGGCGGCCTCGGGTGGAGGATGGAGGCCGGCCGGAAGAGGCCATTGTGCGAAAAAGCCGGAGGCAACTGAACGCGCCTGGGACTACCGTCCGGTGGTCCAGAGGTGAGGTGCGGCAAGTTGTGTGTGGGGGACGCCGTGTTGATGGCTCCCCCCCTTGTTGCCTTGCCCGGCCATTCCGAACTTCATCGCTCGGTGGCGGACAGCGGCTCCAGCGGAGCGTTGGCGCCGGCGGGTCCCCATCTTTTGGTGGCCCTCATTTCTGCATCGAGGTTGCAGTTTGGATGCTTGAGGGGGATCCCGCGGGGGCCCTGCTTGTGAGTCCGCCCCAGGAGTTGGTTCCGAAAAGACGGCGCTGTACTCACAAAATGGCGGCTGATGCCGTATGCTGTGGAGTACCCCGGGATGTCGATGCTGTGCCTCTGTGCTGTGATGGGGCCTGCACGGAGGAGCGTGAACCCACGATTGGAGATGTCCTACGAGCGCTGAAGATTTGGCAAGTGACCTTGGCCCTGGATTCTTGTGTGCAAGACAATGTGGTGACCGACATTGCTCCCGGGCCGTCCCTCAGAGATGCGGATGGGCCCGGGGTGGCTGCTGTTTGTTTCCCGCATTTTGATGGGTGTAACAATGTCCTGGTTCACATGTGGGAAGAATTGCTAGTGACCATTGATACTGATGTACATGACTGCCGTACACAGCTTTTGCATTACCGTCGGCGGAGGAGATCCCATGGATTGCTTTCATTGGCCGTTCAGTGGCTGTTCCACTGCCTTTTCTCTCCGCTTTGTTTTATGCCCGCTACTTCGACATACATCGTGGCGATGGCTAAGAAAGGACTGGGGTGAGCCCGGTTCTTAATCCGGAAGACTGCTGCTCGGTGTACGGAGTTATGGACTGCCCCGAATTGTGATAATTTGTCGAATTCTTAATAAGTATGGCTACCTGAAACCATGCCAGTTTCGTTTTGGGCTGCATTATTTGTTTGTATGGGCGGGGGGTGGGGGCCGTGCGCCTTGTTACATGGTATCCTCCCCCCTGGCTTTCCTTTTTCTCTTTTTCTCTGTTTTCTTTCTTTTTCCCTACATTATCTCTTTCTATATTTTGGGTTCATGTTTAGGGCGACAGGCACGCTGCTGGGAGGGGGAGGCCATAGCCTTCTGCAGGGGTGCAGGGTGGGGCGGGTGGGTTGTGGTCTATTAGATAGTTACTCGTTTCTATGGCTCTTTTGTGTCCTTTTCTTGGGTCTCCATGATGGTGTATGATTCCCGCGGGGTGAGTGCCTGGGGGGGGAGGATTGGGTATTCCTCTGTAATGTGGTACTTTCAGGTTCTGCTTATCCTGATTTAGCCGCCCCGCCCCTAAGACTGTTTACTGTCTGGATTGTTGATCGCTATTATTGCCGTGGGGCGGGTACAATAACGTGGAGTCCCCTTTTCCTTTTTCTTCTAGTATTTTCATTTTCTTTTACTCTTCGGGTTGGGCTGTATAATGATTGCAACTTTATCCGTCTCACTGATAATTTGTTTATCATTAGAGTGATGTTCTGCTTGTCTTTGGGCACATGAGTTTGCGGGTGGACACTGACCGAAGAAGAATTGCAAGGGCATCTATGACTTGAACTCTTTGGACTATTCTGATGACAGATCTATGGGTTCCCTATTATAATATTGTTGGTTTTGTTCCCCGCCATGTGTACCAAGACGCTTAATATACAACCGATCCTTTATTCTTTAACATAAAATTAACCTTCTGTGATCCTGTGCCGGGGGGTTGCACTCAGTTAGCTTTAATGACTCGCAACATTGTGTAGTATTACGTAACCACTCCGTACCTTTTATTGATATTGGTGCTTTCCAGTTTGTCTCGTGGCCGGCCTCTGGGTTGTAGGCCCATATTTGTATGCAACCATCTACACAAATAAAGGTTTTCAAAAATTAACCCCCCCCCCCCCCCCCCCCCCCCAATTAGAAGTTTCCCCTCCGGTAGAGTTAGTAGAAACTCGCCAAGGGCTGGGAGTGCTATCGTGTGTAGGGCAGGGGGGATGTATACAGATACCACATTGACCGGTTTGCCCTCCCATTGACCCAGGAGAGCTGCGAACCTCCCCTGATCATCCTTTTTTGTTTGGTGTACTATGAAGGAGGAGTGTTTCTGAATCAAGATGCCTACACCCCTGGAGCCTGATGAGAACTCGGAATGGACCATCATCTTGTATCCCCACCTATCCAATGCCTTACACGCAGTGCCAGTGAGGTGTGTTTCCTGCAGGAGAACCAGCGTTGGGGCCTGACACTTTAGAGCCTGCAGCACTAGGCCCCTCTTGATTCTATCTCCCAAGCCGTGCACATTCCACGTAAGTAACGTTAGGGCGGCAACCGGAGTGTTAGGGGGTAACTCTGAAGTGCATTCAGCTGGGATTAGTGTCGCCATATTCGCGGTAGCCATGGGAAACAAACATTAATTTTCCCCTTTATTGTGCACGTTGATCAGCCTGTGGGTGCGCTGCCAACCTGTTACTGCCATTATAAACTAAAACTATAAACATTGATAACCCTGTGTATCAACCCAGTGCCCCACCCTCCCTCCCTGCCTCCCTGCCCGACGGACTCAGAACTGCCCGCCTCCCCAACTTAGCAGAGTTGTTCTTCAGCTTCATTCTGTTGTAGTTGTTCTTCCTCAACCCGTCGTTGATCTTAGTCTTCAGTTTCCTCAGCTATTCCACGGCTGCGTTGGCTTCTGTCCCTGCGCTTGCACCCACCTACTTGTCGCCAGCCCTCAAGCCAGTCGTGCGTCTCCTCAGCCGTGTCCAAAAACCATGTCTTGTCATCCGCCACAACTCTCAGTTTTTCCGGGAATAACATTGAATAATGTAATTCTTTGGCTCTCAGTTCTTTTTTGACCTCCATGAAGCTCCGGCGGCGCTTAGAGACCGCCATTGTGTAGTCTGGAAAGAAAGACACTGTTGAGTTCTGAATTCGGATCGGTGGTGCCACTCTGGCGGTTTGTAATATTGCGTCCCTATCACGGAAGTCTAAAATACAGGCAAGTATAGATCTAGGGGGGCCCTCCAGGTTTGGTCTTCCCCCCAGGAACTCTGTGGGCTCTTTCGACTGAAAAGAAGGTTGATAAGCCCCTGGGTTGGAGCCGTGTTTTCATAAGATCCTCAACCTAGAGGTCCATCGCCGGGATTCCTTCGCTTTCAGGAATTCCGGTAATTCGTACGTTGTTTCTACAGGAGTGCCCTTCCTGGTCGTCCAGTTTAGCCGCCATCAGTTTGTTCTCCGCCTCCAGCCGGGTCACTGTTTTCTGCAGGGTTGCTGTATCTTTCACTAGAGCTTTGGTGACTTGTTCGACTTCAGTGACCCTGGTCGTCATTTTTTGGAAGTTCGCCCTTAAGAAAGAGACATCTGTTGGTATTGTCCCAACTGTTGCTTGGACATTGGTAAGGGCTATCATTATATCAGCCAAGGTTACTTTTTGTGCGCCTTCTCCCCCTGGGGTCTTGTCCGTCAGTTCCCTTCGCTCCAGCAGTGGTGGAAAATCCTTTCCCTATGCATATTTATCTAGCTTGGATTGGGTGGCCGACGTCCGTGGGCCCCTGCCCACTATCTTTCCCCGTAACTGTTGGTGCACCCAGATACAGGCCGCCGCTTGCCGCAAAGATCATCAGTTCATGCGGCCTGCCGGCGTTATCGGGGCGCCTCTAGATGATGCGGTATCACCACAGATGGGTTAATGGGGGGGGTCGCTGTTCGCCCAGTTCCTCTGCAGTCCTGCACGATTGTCAGCCTCGTGCCCCTAATATAGCGCCAATGCCGTCTGTATTACAATTTGGCGTCACTACGCGGCCATTGGGCGCGGCTAGATGGGTCTCACCACCCCCGGCTTCCAGCCAGGATCTCAGACAGAGTTTAAGGGGGGGGGGGGGCGGGGGGGGGTTCGCACTGGGTCCCTCGTCTGAAGCGGTTATGTTTGCGTGCTTTCCCACACCGTGATGCGGGGGGGCCCTGTGTCTCCGACACTGTTTTAAATTTGGGGCTGCCAAGTAACTGAGTCCCCAGCTTCACCACTGTGGGTAGACCTCACCTTGTGTCTGCTTTTCGGGGGCCCAGATCGCGGGCTGATGATTCGCTTTGGCTGCACCCTTACACGGGTCGTCACCGCTCCAATGCCCCCCGGCTTGTTGCAAGGGGGTCTCTTGTGACGGCGCTATTCGGCGCCGTAGGGTCTCTCCCCTCCAGCGGGTGTCGATATTGTGCCCCGGGGGGGGGGGCGATGGGATCGAGGGAAGGTGGAGACGCTCCGGTGTCGTTGGATCCGGCGCCGCTCACGCTAGTTCTCGCACCTCCGCTGCCGCAGCGTTCCTGCCGTGGGCGTGCCCGCCAATCCAGTCCCTGGCTTCAGAAGGGTCCGTAGGCCTCCACAGTACGCACTTGCCTACCACGCGTTCCTGGCTTCGGATTTTGACCGGACTTGTGCCTGTAGACGCCGCGTGCCTCCGAACATCAGCAAGAGCCCCTGGAGCATAATTTTGTGTCAGGATAAGTTATCGGATTGATGTGGAAGGCTACTGCTTCCCCGGAGCTCTTCTAAGCAGCAGCCATCTTGCTAGGCTGCTATCCACGCCCCTATGATCATAATTTTAAATGATCAAATAAAGATTATTGATTGATGGATAACAATTTTGACTTCCCTGAGAGTTTGCTGAGGTCCAACAAACGTGTGTGTGTGTGCCATAAGAAGCAGTCTACCATTGGCGTATGTGTAGTCAAAGCACCAGTCTAGCTGGTACAAGGCCCTCAAAGAAGTTGAAAGCTCTACAGAGACGCACAGTCAGAAAGTCCACCAGAAGCTAACTGGTAAGGCCGAAAGAAGTGATACTGCGCCACAGCGTAATACAAAGTCATCATCCACATAAAGTAGAAACGCTAAAGGCAGTGACAACCAGGTACAAAAAACACCAAAGCCAGGGACTGCCAAGTGTAAAAGAGCTGAAGGCAGAGACGACCAGGTGCAAAGAAATGCTTAAGACGGGGACAACCAAGTACAGAGAGTTAAAGTGTATTTACCAGCACAAACAAAGGAGGTGCCACCCGATCTAGGAGCATGCCTGGTCGGAGGCCGTTGCATCTAAAGTAGCATGTGGCATCTTCTCTGACGAAAGCCAGTTGGAATAGTGACATTTTTGAGCTGCTGCTGAAAGAAGCTCCAAGTACAGTGCAGCCACGTTCTGAAACCACCACCTCCAAGAAGCAGAATAGCAGAATATAGGTGCCAGAAGGACTACATTGATCGAAACATTGGACAACTTCCTAGACGCTCTGGAAGAAGTAGATGACAAAAAGATCATCAAATACTTGAAGAACGTGGTAGGGGATGGAGTGAAAGAAGTGATAACATATCATAAGATGAAGTATTGTACCACCAAATCAAAGAAACGTTAGAAGCCAAATTCAATCCAATGCTGAATGTCGACCATGAAAGGTACACTTTCAACCAGGCAAGACAGCAAGCTTGTAAAACGATGGAGGAGTTTGTTGAAAGACATAATACTCTTATCAAGCACTGCAAGTTCAGCAAATTCAATGACGAAGAAGCCATGCTTCGCAAAGTCATCGATGGTTACCTCTACGATTCATTCAGATGACGCATACTGGGAGAGACGATCAGTCTAGAGGAGGTACTCATGGCTGCAAGAGCTGAGGAACGGGCAGATCGACATGTTGTTGATATTGAAGCTGAAACCTTGGCTTTATGATTGACAAGAAACTTACCTGCACAGTGCAAATTAGTCAGGTTACATCGGCCTGTTTCTACACTATCAAGATTCTCCGGAAAATCTTACCATACATCCCGTTCACTCTGAGGAAAACAGTGGTGGGAGCCTTATTTATGTCACGGGTAGATTACTGCAATGCACTGTATTTAGACACGGGGAAAAACAACTTGCTAAGCTCCAGTCAATTCAAAATGCGGCAGCCAGAGTCTTACTTAATCTCCTGAAACGCCACCCCACATCTCAAGCCATACGAGAACTTCATTGGCTCCCTGTTAGGCGCAGAGTCCAATTTAAGGCACTCTGTTTAGTCCACAAATCTCTCTATGGGAAAGGATCAGAAGTTCTCACTAATCTTTTCCCTCGCTATGTGCCTCTCCGCATCTTAAGATCTGGCAGCCAAGATCTGATTAATTTGCCAAGAATAAAGAGAGCTTGATGGGGTGGCAAATCCTTTTCCTTCCAGGCATCCAAATTGTGGAACATCTTGCCCATAGCGCTACGCTCTGATAAGAACAGAACTAGTTTTAGGAAAGCGATAAAAACCTGGCTCTTCTCTATGCCCTAATTGCTATCAGTATCTTCTTCTGTTCTACTTCGCCAAGACGCCTCGGCATAAGCGCGCTTTAAAAATAATTCAGTCAGTCAGTCAGAAACAGTCCAGAGTTAGTCAGCTTTGATCACGTAAAGTAAGCAAAACACAAAATGGAAGCCCATAAGAGGATGTCTGCGAAGAAAACGAGATTGTGTTTCCGATGTGGGTTTTTGTTTCCACACAAAGGGAGATGTCCCGCCATCGGAAAGATATGCAAATGCTGTGGGAAATAAAAGCATTTCATAATGATCTGCAAAGTGAAAGAGAAACCAAGTGTGTCATGACAAGAAGAGAATATGGACGCCAGAATGTTACGGAAGTGTTCTAGCCATGCCAAAGGCTAAACAGCAACATCAACTGAGGCAAGTAGGGAGTAAATGAAGTGATCACCATCAAATTCATCTCCAAACGGCTCTTCAATGTCATCATCGAGCGACAGTGAAGATGGATGTGGTATGTTGATGTTTTGACCACAGAACGACGTGCACAAGTTGGATTGGCTGCTTGCAAAGAAGAACACAAGTCAAAGAGAGAAAGCCTTGTGAAGTGAAAAAACTAATTTGAAAATTGCCCCAAAATCACCTAAAGGTGAATGGCTGCCAGACTTGTATTATAGACAGTGGTGCAGCGAACAATATCATGCTAGTAGAAAAATATAATGAACTGTCTCCGATACCATGTCTAATGCCATCGAAAACAAAGGTGTACACATGGGTTGGGTTTTAGTGATTGTAAAGACAAGAGTCCTTCGTAGTGACCAAGGGCCAGATGTAGGTAAATCACATTTACCGATTTTGAAATACCGAATTTTACCGATTCGGTATTTCAAAATCGGTAAATGAGATGTAGGTACCAACATCTGGATTAGTTACCGATTCCTTAAGAATTCGGTATTTACCGATTCGGTAAATACCGAATCGGTATTTGCTATTGAATCCTATGGGCCTTGAAGCCCATAGGATTCAATTCAAATACCGATTCGGTATTTGCCGAATCGGTAAATACCGAATTTGTCAAGGGTGCAGGGGGTGTCACTTTGACACCCTCTAGCACCCCCGAAACGGGCATGTGTGCAATGTGGCACACAGACATGCCCTAAGGGCACGTCTGTCTGTCACATGGCACATGTGTACATGCACAGATGTGCATGTACACAGGAATCGGTATTCTTCCATGGATTTGTATTCCATGGTAAAATACCGATTCTGAAAGCCATGTGCCAATGGAATATTGGCTACCCACATTGCATTTTCGGTAATTTTACCGAATCGGTAAATATTACCGATTCGGTAATAATAACGATTCGGTAAAATTACCGAATATATGCCCCTACATCTCCGTAGCCCTTTACCGATCGGAAACGGCCGAAAATCGGTATTTTTGGCCGATTCCGATCGGTAAAGGGCTACCTACATCTGGCCCTAGGTGACATAAGAAAACAACAGTACAAGCATAGATTCATATCCTTCAAGGTACTTCGTCAAGTGCATTTCTACTCAGTTTTAGCACTGCTGCTGAGAGGGTTGTGATATCCATTAACTACAACTTAAAGCACATTCTGAAATAGTAATTCAATTCCGGTCATACTTTCATGGATTAAGGAAACTCAAGGCAATGAAGGTGCAACTCTACATGAATGAGGACATTTGATTTGTTGCTCAGCAACACAGTTGAATTGTTTTTCATTTACAGGAAGCAGTTGAGAAAGAACTAGAAACATTATTAAAGCATGACACCATAGAGCGTTCTACTGGTCCAACGCCATGGATTTCACACATATGGTAGTGCCAAAAATGGACAGTGGAAGTGCAGTGCGCATTTGTGTTGATATGCCCCAGACCAACAAAGCAATTGAGCAAGAAAGACACCCAGGTCCCCACATATCGGATATGATTACTCAGCTGAATGGCGCCAGAGTTTTCTCCCGTCTAGATTTGAATAAAGGATACCCTCAACTCAAGCTAGAAGAGAACTGTGGGTACATTACTACTTTTTCAACTCACGGTGGTTTGTTCAGATACAAAAGACTCAGGTTTGGTGTGTCGTCAACTGCAGACATATTTCAGGATGCCATTCGCTGAGCCATTGAACCTCTCACACATGTTTTTAGGTCTTGTGGCGATTACAGCGCGAAAGCGCGGTCTCGCCAGAGACCTATAGTCACCGGCTCAGCTTCCCAGGAGACAAGAGATGGCCACGCGCATATTCAAGAATGGGATCGGAGCAGGCCGCGCGCGCGTGTGCACATCTCCTGTCTCCCGGGAAGCTTCAACACACACAGCCACACCTCCCCCCTGCTTTCGCACATGCATGCGTGCACACACACACACAGGCGCACATACATACACACACGCACACATACAGAGACACACACACCACCCTCCCCCCGCCGCCGCACACACACAGAAGCGCAGAGACACGCTTTCACATTTACCACGGGCTCAAATTAGCACTGTCCTCCATGGCCTACCCTTGAAACCAGCGTTTATGGAAGTAGTGAGTGATGAAGTGTCAGTGTGAAAGGCAAGCTTTCAATTTGGAGGTTTACGATTGCTATCGTTTAACCGAACGACAACTCCCAAGCGCAGACCGCAGACACCAGTCTCATCTGAAAGTACGTTCAAAAGCTGGGAAAATAAAATGCTTCTCATGTATTAATTGTTGTGTGTTTCAATGAACATAAATCATATTTCTGTTTACACATAAATACTTTTATATATTAGGATTCCAATAGAAGCACTAATTGTCGATTAGCTATTTGCCTTGCAATGCAATATCATCTACAAAATAGGCAAAAATCTAAAAGGTACACAATCTGTATAATTAATCATTTTATAAACAATACACATAAAGCAGGTTGTCCGTAGCTAGAATAACCTCACTAGTGCACTTGATAACGGAGATTGCACAGATGACTGGGAGCTTCAGTAGTGAAAAGATATGGTTTAAAAAGTGGTTTATAAAATGAGAGGTGACTTTTAACGCCAGTTATTTATGAATGCCGATATACCCGGTTAGGCCGTCCAACCAACTAGCATTTGCAATGCAACAGGTCTCGCATTATTAAAGTTTGAGTTATTGACATTGAAGGACTGGGTTATTTAGGACCCAGCGGTGCCAGGGGACAACACCTGAAACCTTCGTGGGTAACCTGCTCCGGCGTACGAATCACAGAGACAGGGGACACTTCCTTCGGCGTCAAAGATTCAAGGTTTATTTGCTGCAGGGAAACACAGAAGTCACAGGAAGTACAACGAGTGTAGTTCGGGGAGACTGCTTCAAATTGGTTCTGTGGATCGCTCCTTTTATACAGAATTCTCCCATAGGTTTACATGATACACAAAGGTTTACGACTCGGTTCCCATGATTATCCCCCAGAGGGGTCGCTTTGGTCACTTTGATACATTCGAGGTCCGGAACATAAGTGCAGAAACATTTGGCGGTTCCCAACTGTAAAAACCCATCTTCCCACCATAAGTACATTCCAATCAGCAGTAAAACAGATCGAAGAAGGAACAAGGACAGGTGCAGAGGAAGATGGAAACAGTGGGGAGATTGGAAAAGGGTGTAAAAGGGGAGGTATCGGGAAACACGAGCTACAGGCATCAAAGGGACGTGCCTAATGAGATGCACGGCTGAGACAATAAACCGGCACGACAAGATGAGCCTCGAGCGGGGCCATCTGCCTTACAGTATCATCCCCCTCGTCATAAAGACACTTTCGAAAGACATGCGTCTTCCGCAAATATCTTGGGAGTCACAGGGTCGCGAAGCGGACAACGTCCGTTCGCTGGCTACTTGAGGGCAAGAGACAAAATGGATGTCGTATCTAAGATGGAACTCGTGGGTACAGATAGAAAAACCCACGTAACAGACGAACGGTTTAGGTTAGCGCAGGGAAACTGCGTACACCCACTAAACTCGTCATTTGCGGTTCATAGATACCAGACTCGACCATATTCGTGCGAGTCAAAAACACCACTTACAATCGTCACGGAACCTCAGACGCTCCTTTTGCCCTCATGTAGGCAAGCACTAGTCGGAATCATACTCGATATTCATCAGACCATCTAGATGTTGCTGTAGCATAGATCTGTCCAACCGAGCTCTCTTGGTAACAGGTGGCTGTCTTATACACGTTGTAGCACAGAGGCCACATAAGGCAGGACCACACTGCACACAAAGGCAGCACGTGAACAGGAACACCACAACAACTCCGATAATCATCAGAATCTTCCAACCCCAAGTCGACATCAGGCCCCAAAACCACCCAAGTAGCGTCCAATCCCCTACATCCACATGTATGGATTCAGAGATTTTATTCAACTTTGAGATGGCTTGATAGACAGTCGGAGCGTTATCTGGAATGAAAATACAGCAGCTCGAATGGATCACCTTACATACCCCACCTCGATCTACTAAGATCACGTCTAAAACCATACGGTTTTGTAACGTCATAAGTCTATCCGCCTGAAGTTCTGTGGTGATATTACCAAGGGCACTGGCAGTAATATTAGCTGTCGATTCTACCACTCGAGTCAACTGTCTCAGGTTCCTACTATTTACCATAGGTCCCCAAAACGGGAGGAAACCCTTGAAAAAGTCCCCTGCCTCTTGACCGGCAGTATCCTCTTCGCTAATTACACCTCTTACAACTCTAGTCTTGTGATAGTCTGCATCTACGGTAAACGTCGGAGGCAACAAATTTGCGATAAAACATGAGCCCACAAAGTCGGAGGGCAACCATGCATACGCACGATCATGGCAGACAAAGTATGTACCCTTGGCAGCCAGAAACACAGGGGACGAGACCATCGGCAGCATGTAATTTTCAGTGCAAGCACTCTCTCCAAGTCGGGCTTTCGATTTTCGGCCACGACCCATTAGACAAAAATTACCAATGTGGGGTACGACCCATATCGGAGGTGAGCTTTTAAGCTGTTTATCACTCGTGAGCGCACTATACTCAATCTTACTCAGGACCCTATAGGCTTGTACCTCTTCCTCTGGAATGAGCGACGGCTCATAGATATCTCTATCTAAGTCTTCTATCGCTATAGACAAAGGCTTGTGATACAAGCCAAGGCCAAAGCAGGGAGAACGTGGCTCTCGATTGGGGTAAGAATCTAGTGCGCTTCGAAACATTGTTTGAAATGCTCGAGCGGACCCCTGGGAACTATACGGTAACACCAAATATGGAATTCCCTTATCCGTGGTATGTGGCATCAACCCACACACCCAACAATTAGTAGTGTTAACCACTAACTGGTGCTGGTGAAGGAGCTGAATAAAGGAATTATTGCGGAATTCTGCACGTCTAGCCTGCTCGTGTTCAGGTAGGATATGGAAGGAATGAGGGGATGCAGTGGAGGTAAGTTTAGGGTCAGGAGTAGGAGTAGGTATGGCAGAAGATAAGAAGTAGGACATCATGTAATACACCCCACCCGCCAATAGTGCAGAAACAGTCAAAAGCAATACGAATATTTGGAACATAAAACATTTGGTACGACTAAGTTGTTGTAGCTTGAACCTTTGCGCCTGAGCTTCTTCCAAGTCCATCAGCTTTGAAAACGCCATCCCCTACGACCGTCCGCGACGTTTCTTGACGCACTTCGTTCTGTGTAGCAGTAGTCAATCCCTAGGAATTCCCAGGAACCGACGGTCTTTAACCTAGTGTCAAGACCTACTAACCAGAAGGAAGTACACGCGCGGCCCTACGGCCTTTATTCACAATTATGTGTATGCAAAATGTCTCTCAGCTGTGGAAGCAAAAATATGAGGAACGAAACTCAATATATATATACAAAATAATTACAATGATACGAGTGTTCAAACTGATCGTGGAAAACGGGATAATGCAGTTGTCAAGGGACAGAACAGGATCTTTTATTAGTCTTTAGCGCTGGATCGCAAAAAGTATCGAGTTTTCCCAGGACGTGTCTGTTCGTCAAACAAAGGATCCGTTGAAGAGACAGCGTTCTGTTGATCAGTCGAATGTTCTGGTCTTGAGTCTTTTGATGACAAATGTTCAACAGTGTCTTTCTGCTGCACTGAGGATTCTCCGACAGGTTGTGCGTCGCTGAAAGGTACAAACGCCGGCAATCCTTCGGATTCAGTTGATGTAATGCCTCTCCTCACCCACGAGTCTGCCGGCAACGGAATAGGGACTTTCTTCGTATGGGTGGCATGCACCCAGTTTTTCCGACCCTCTAAACGAACAGCAGTTCTCGTGGCAAGGAGGACCTGGTAGGGTCCAGTGAATCTGGGCTCCAAATTCTTCTTGCGCGTAAAATTGCGCGTTACCACCCAGTCTCCGGGCTGGAGCTGGTGGCCTGGACCCTCCGTCTGCGTCGGCAATGCTTCGTAAGCCTGTTGGTGAATTAACCTCAGTTTAGCAGTCAGATCATGTAGATAATCAATCAACATTGGATACTCAAGATCACAGAACACACCCGGTCTAGGGACCCCCCAAACATTCACAGGACGACCGAACACTATTTCATAGGGACTGAGCCCTACTCGGGAGTGTACGGTTGCCCTTGTTGACAGTAATGCTAAGGGTAAAGCATCAGGCCAAGAGAGACCAGTCGTAGCCTGAATCTTCGCTAGCTTCAGTTTAAGGGTGCCATTATACCCTTCAACCAAACCAGCTGACTGGGGATGATTGGCGCTATGGAATTTTTGATTAATTCCAAGGCCCTTACACACGCTCTTCATCACACTCCCCACAAACTCACTTCCGTTTCCGACCATACAATCCGAGGCATTCCGTACCGAGGAAAGTATTCCTTCAGTAGGATTTTCGCAGTTGACAAAGCAGTGTTGTCCTTAAGAGGGTAGGCTTCGATCCATCGGGAGAATGCGCAAACCACAACTAAAACGTATTTCAGGTTATTGCATCGCTCCATATGGATGAAGTCTAGTTGGATCACCTCAAAGGGACATGAAGGGGGAGCAAAACTACCAGGAGGAGTTGGGGTTCCCTTACCAGGATTGTACAACATACATACCATACAATTCTTAACCAAGCGTTCAGCACATTTCGTGATACCATCATTCTTCCACACAGGAGACAACAACTTACAGATACCTTTCACGCTAATATGTGCTAACCCATGTGCCATTGTCACAACAGCCAGCACATACGCATCCGGCAACATCCATCTTTTCTGTTCTGACAAATCAATCCAACAACCATTTGCATCCAACTTTCCCGTACTTTCTTTCCACTTCGCCTTTTCAGTCTCGGTGGCCTCATTCTGAATTGCTTTCACACTCTCAATAGTGTCTTCACACATACTCGACTCTGCAGGCCACCTAACCGAACTCGTCACATACAATCGAGTGCTAAGGTTCCGGGCAGTCTCCTTAGCAGTCTCATCCGCAAACGCATTACCACGTCCAACATCATCCGTTACCTCACGATGCGCACTACATTTAACAATCGCTACCTGCTTAGGCAACGTAAGTGCATCCAAAAGATCATTCACAAGCTGACCATGCTGGATCTTCGTACCATGCGATGTCAGAAAACCTCTCTCTCTCCACAACCGTCCGAAGCTATGGGCGACGCCAAATGCATATTGGCTGTCGGTAAACACATTCACACGTTTCCCTTTCGCTAACACACACGCTCTAGTGAGAGCGATCAGTTCTGCAGCTTGGGCAGAATTCTGATTTAATCTTGCAGCCTCAACACCAGTATTCAACGTTACAACAGCATACGCAGTAGACACATCACCATTCGGCAATTTAAAACATGAACCATCCACATACAGCGTTCCATCTGGATCTTCCAAAGGAGTGTTTTTAAGGTCCACTCGACCTTTTGTTTCCTCTTCTGTTCGCAAATAACAGTCGTGTTCTGCTATTTCACCTGACTCTGAGCTAATTGGTAACAAAGTCGCCGGATTCAGAACATTGCAACGTTTTATCTGAATATGACTCGCCAGCAACGTCAGCTCGTACCCAGACAATCTCGCACTCGTCAAGTGCTGAGTTTTCGTACGATTCAAAAGAGTAACGACTGCATGCGGAACCATCACCGTAAGCATATTATCCATGACCAATCCTGCTGATTGTCGGATGGACACCGCAGCTGCCGCTGTTGCTCTCAAACAACTCGGCAATGCTCTAGCTACCGGGTCCAAGGTCGAGGAAAAATATGCACATGGACGTTGCTTACCACCAAAAGGTTGCGTTAAGACACTCAAGGCACAACCTTCCCTCTCGTGAACATACAATGTGAACGGCTTACTGTAATCAGGAGTACCTAACACAGGGGCCGAACACAATGAATCACGCAATTCAGAAAAACTTTTCTGACATTCTTCCGTCCATGGTAAAGGAGTTGAAACATCCTTGCACGTAAGAGCCACCAATGGTTTCGCTAGCAATGAAAAATTTGGAATCCATTGCCTGCAGTACGACGTGATACCTAGAAAGGCACGCACATCTCTTTGGGTTGTTTGCACAGCCATTCGCGCAATTGCTGCAATTCTCTCTGGGGTCAACCGTCTTCCCTCCTTTGACAATAAGTGACCTAGATAGGTTACTTCTTGACAACAATATTGGAGTTTAGAAGGTGACACCTTGTGATGTAAATCGCAGAGAAGTTGCAGCAACGACACCGTAGCAATTTTGCAAATGTCCTGAGTATCGGCAGCTACCAATAAGTCATCGACGTATTGGATTAAGGCCGCACCAGCCGGCAACATAAACGCATCCAGTTGACCCTTCAAGGCTTGACTGTAAATCGATGGACTCTCACAGTAGCCCTGAGGAGCGCGTTTAAACCGGAAGCTGCGTCCACCAAGAGAGAAACCGAAAAGGTCTCTGCTTTCTTCTGCGATCGGGATGCTGAAGAACGCATTCTTCAAATCAATCACCGAAAACCAGGATGCAGAAGCTGGAATCAGAGTCAGTAGCGCCGTGATGTCAGGCACAACGGGGAACTGAGGAATCACAATTGTATTGACCTCCCGTAAATCGATAACAAAACGATAAACAGGTGGTTTCGAAGGATCAGTACGTTTAAGAATGGGCAGTACAGGGCTGTTGCACACGTTTCCCCGCGTTTCTTCAATAACGTCTTTCTCGATCAGATCATAGATGATCGCTAACAGTGCTCGTTCACCATCAAGAGAAATACGATACTGGGGAGTACGTGGCAATCGCACATTAGATTTCAGCTGAACAACATAGGGAGAGATGTCAAGCAGGCCCACATCATTGGGACCTGTTGCCCACAAAGACGTAGGAAGAGAACTCAATTCCGGTGGAAGCTTATCGAGAGACAAGTACATAGGAGAGACAACCCTCTCTCCTAACGTAAGCTTTACACCCGCAGGAGAACAATACAAAGTTGCATACAAACGTTTAAGCAAATCCAGGCCCAAAAGATTTTCACCACAGCCAGTAGTCAAAATTAACGGAGCTTGCTGCTCACGAGGCCCAATTGTAAGGGGCAAAGGGCGCGAAACTGGATTGCTAACGGGGGCGCCAGAGAATCCAACGGAAACATTTGTTAAGCCAGACAAAGGTGCGCCAAGGAGTCTCGAATGCATAATAGAACTTTTCGCTGCACCAGTGTCCAACAGAAAAGGCTCAACGACGCCCGATGTAGCAACTGCGACGTGAGGCCCTCTCTGATCAACCGGAACTGATACCACTCCCTCTCCTTGTCTATGGCTGTCCTAGTAATTACTGTCGTCAGTTCCCTGATCGACGTAATAATCGTCTACATTGTACTGCGCAGATCGTCCTTGCGATGATCCACGTTGATCGAAACAGTTATTAGAATTTGATGAGTTATCTGAACGGTCATTCTGAGCACCACGACCCCTACCACGCGATGTCTGCTGTGAACCACCACGACCCCCTCTAGATGAATTACCACCATTACGATCGTTTAGAACAGGACAATTGAATTTTAAATGACCCTCCTGTCTACAATAGGCACATTGATTGTACCCTAACGAAGATCTTTGGGAAGAGGAGTCATTTCGAGATTGTGATCGATTAGATTGCGACTGCGATCTATTTTGTTGCGAAGCATTCTGATTCGAACGTGGAGGATACGCTTGCTGTAACAACACTTTAGTTTTAAGCTCTTTCGTCTTTTTATCAGCACGGTCGTTCTCTTCTTTCTCTCTGTTCTCATAATATTGTGCTGTGGCCAATATCTGAGCCGAGGTAGAAACGGCCCACGCACTTTCAGAGTTTTTCAATTTATTGCTCAAATCGGGCAATAAGTTTGAGACAAATTTATCCACGAACAACCGTTGACCACCCTCAGTGCCCATATCCTGACCACTATGATCAATGAATGCCTCCTCAAATCTCGTAAAGAAGTCGGAGACACTCTCGTCCTTCTTCTGTCTACAGGCTGACAATTTGTCCCAATTCACCCTCATAGCTGGCATAAGAGTTTTCATTAGCTTGATTATTCTTTGAGGGAGAGCAGCAATCAACTGCTCGGGTTTAGCACCACCAGTTTGTAAACCATCCGCCGCTATAATGGCAGCCCAATCACCACCTAATTCATTTGGGTGATTTTCCTGACGAATCTTAGCCCATACCGGTTGCGGCACAACATTGCCAAACAGCATGTCAATATCGGCCAGATTCATTATCGTAGCGTCTACGAGCTGCGATAATTCCTTGTAATACCCTGCAGGATTTTTGCGAGGGTCAGGCAAAGATTGCTTCACCTGTAACACTTCCGAGCGTTTCCATGGGAGATGAATCCACACTCTCTGGAAATGCGCCAATACCGGAGGTTGAGCCTGAGGATTAGCTGGCATCCATACTGGTGGAACCTCTCGCATGGGAAACTGACCAGACTCATCTGACTGTCTTTCAACATCCTCAACAAACAGGGCTTGCGGTATAGGAGTGGGACGAAAAGATAGCAACCGCTCAACAGCACGTCGAACGTTGGTATCCACTATCAGTCCGTTCGAGAACTGAAGCTGTAGATCAGACAAAGCGGTCAGCACCTCGTCAGGTGCATCGGCCGATATCTGATCACGAAGGACCTTACACATTTCTTCGAACACATACCTTTGTGTCGGTATATTGAATTGGCAGAACGTGTCAAGTACAATACGTGGTGGATTTCTAAGGGGATGCGTCATCCAACCCATCGCCATATTATATAGTGAAGCACGTTCCCTGTTACCGGGAAGCTGACTACGTCTCTGAGGACCATCTGAACCAGCGGACCCAAGAACAGGTCCGAGAGAATGAAAGAAGCTAGCCGCAAGAGAAGTACGACTACGAGTAGAGGGAGAAGTATAGCACACAGGACTAACAAGTGAAGGAGTAGAAACAGAAGCAACAGCAGGAGTTAACAGAGTAGGAGCAGTAGCGGGAGCAGGAGTATGTGGAAGTGGGGGAGCAGTAGGAATAGCAACAGGCAAAGGAGCAGGAACAGCCGGAAGAACGGGTGCAGGTTGAGGAACAGGTTGAGGAACAGGTGGAGGAGCAGGTACAGGGGGAACCACGGGAGCTGCGGCACCCTGTACATACGGAGGTGGCGACTTCATAAGATAGGACATTAAGGATCCTCAACTAATTCTTCCTTCTTATCCGACTCCGTAGGCAAAACAGGATAGCATTTATCTATAGTCATACGCTGTAGCCTATCAAACACTTCCTTTTCCTTAACCTCCTTGTCACGCTGAAATTGCTCTGCTTTCTTTACAATGGCAGCAACACCATCTCTCTGATTTCGTTTAGTCTGTCTGATCTCTTTCTGTCGGGCTTCTTTACGCCACAACAAAAGGCATCAAACATGGCCGGCCTTGACTTTTTCTCGAACAATTTAGCCTCTAGATTATCTAAGATCGGGGTCTCAAAGCTACCATGAGGTGGCCAACTAAGGACACCGTCCTTCTTAGTATAGCGAATCCAATAATCATTAAAGGTAATCGGGCCGAGCCCGTGTTTGCTGTACAGCTCATAAGTTGGAGTTCCAACCTGAGGTATCGGACACGAGTCCTCCAGTCGGGAATCCACACCACAACGTCTAAAACAACTAAACAAAGTACTACGACCAGGCATCTTGCACACTAGCCGAGTTTCACAAACATCAAGGGTTACGGGATTTACCAAGTCCCTGCAAAGAGCGAAAACCCTTGGTTTTTGGCGGTTGCAGTCGTCAAACAACACAACAAAGTACCAAAAACCACAAATGCAATGAAACCATGCAACAACCAAGCAACAACTCTGGGAGCGACCCACAAATACTTAACTCAAAGATCGATGGCGTCACCAGGAAGGCCCGTCAATCGTCTCGCTCTACCAAGGTCTACGCCAGGCGCCAAAACAGGTCTACAGTCAGGGCAGCAGTCCGTCGCAGCCGTCAGGAGGCGGGAATCTTCGCGGGAAAAGTCTTCGGGCCACTTGTTTCGACAACAGGATCGATGAAGCGGAGTGCACCTTCCCTCGGAGATTTCACACGAAGTTCCTCACGATCGTCGGGCTTGGACCGGTACCACTGATGCAGCCCCACGTTGGGCGCCAACTGAAGGACTGGGTTATTTAGGACCCAGCGGTGCCAGGGGACAACACCTGAAACCTTCGTGGGTAACCTGCTCCGGCGTACGAATCACAGAGACATGGGACACTTCCTTCAGCGTCAAAGATTCAAGGTTTATTTGCTGCAGGGAAACACAGAAGTCACAGGAAGTACAACGAGTGTAGTTCGGGGAGACTGCTTCAAATTGGTTCTGTGGATCGCTCCTTTTATACAGAATTCTCCCATAGGTTTACATGATACACAAAGGTTTACAACTCGGTTCCCATGATTATCCCCCAGAGGGGTCGCTTTGGTCACTTTGATACATTCGAGGTCCGGAACATAAGTGCGGAAACATTTGGCGGTTCCCAACTGTAAAAACCCATCTTCCCACCATTAGTACATTCCAATCAGCAGTAAAACAGATCGAAGAAGGAACAAGGACAGGTGCAGAGGAAGATGGAAACAGTGGGGAGATTGGAAAAGGGTGTAAAAGGGGAGGTATCGGGAAACACGAGCTACAGGCATCAAAGGGACGTGCCTAATGAGATGCACGGCTGAGACAATAAACCGGCACGACAAGATGAGCCTCGAGCGGGGCCATCTGCCTTACAGTATCATCCCCCTCGTCATAAAGACACTTTCGAAAGACATGCGTCTTCCGCAAATATCTTGGGAGTCCCAGGGTCGCGAAGCGGACAACGTCCGTTCGCTGGCTACTTGAGGGCAAGAGACAAAATGGATGCCGTATCTAAGATGGAACCCGTGGGTACAGATAGAAAAACCCACGTAACAGACGAACGGTTTAGGTTAGCGCAGGGAAACTGCGTACACCCACTAAACTCGTCATTTGCGGTTCATAGATACCAGACTCGACCATATTCGTGCGAGTCAAAAACACCATTTACAATCGTCACGGAACCTCAACATTGCTAATAATAATGCAACACCAATAGCTCAAACTTCAATAATTCAAGACCTATGCCCCCCACCCCCGTTCACCCCTCACCTGCGCAGCGATCCCGGCTGCCTCTCCAGTTCCACAGCTGCCGATACAGGGCCTCCGCCCGTGCACAGCCCCTATTAGCTGGCGCTAGGGGCAGCGCGCACGGCCAAGCGTCACTGCGCGAACCGTCTGACGTCACTGGTGGACATTGCTTGGTTTTTTTTTGTTGCACAGATAGTCCTTAAAACAACATTAAAAGCGGACTACAGGATGCCACATGGAATATGGATAGATTGTGAGATTACTTTAAAATATGTTCGTTTTGCTTTCTAAATATATATTAAATATGTGTTATAAGTATTTAGATATGTATTAACACTTCTAGACCGGTTTTGGCTTATCAGCGGCCTCGTCAGTGAAAAGCAGCTTGATACCTTTAGTGTTATACACGGCGCGCTGATGAAAATAGAAAAGGTGATGGGTGAATGCTTGAATTAAACTCAGCACTTGAAATTACTTTGGGCTGTATTTCAGTCCATAGTTTTGGCCTCTATCCCACTATATGAAGAGCCCAGTCTTATGCAGATCAGCGTAGCTTCTGCTCAATTAGCAACAGTTCAGTCCAAACAAACTGGCTAAATTCCCTCTACAATGGAAAGCAAGAAACCCCACAGGGGTTTGATCTAATTCTGGCTTTAAGGGAGAGGGGGGCAAGTTACTTCCTATATTTTTGTATTTTAGGTGCTTTAAGTATGCCCAGGTGAAGGTGCACTTCACTGACATTGTGAGAGGAGAAGTGATGGGGCTTCGTGATATGAGGCAGTTTGACAGGTACAGTTACGTTTAAGAAGCTATCATAGCACAGCTATCTTGCAGTCGGCTCATTTCAAGAAGCCTGGTATACTTTTTATTAACAGTACTAACAAGACCGCAGTACTTTTTTTATTTTTTTTTTATTTTGGGGGGGGGTTCAAATCTGCTTTATTGAGAAAAAAGACATAGTAAAATACACAGCTGGGATCGCCTACAAACCGGAGGCTTTGTAATACACAGCCTGTTAGCCGGCATCCCGGGGGCCCGGCGGCACATTACAGATTGACACAGCGTAGCATCCGTGTCCGGTGACGTAGGCCAAGCTAGGATGAGCAGCAGTCGAACAGGTTTTTTTGAGCGAGAGAAGAGACTCACTACTGTTTTGTAGATTGCATAACAGGAACCAAGAAACTCCCCAACTAGGTTACAACTAAGAGGTAGTGCATGACTGCGTGGTGGAAATGTGTGTCAATGGTGTATTGTGGCGGTCTCAGCAGGAGGCGCGGTGCGGGTAGTAATGTGTCCAGTGCTATTTCTCCAGGGTCGTTGGAGTCCGTGGGGTGTCGGTCTTAGAGTCCATGGGGTATGAAGGATACAACTCGCCAGAGGAGGCGACCTCACGTCGCGATGGCAATGGGGACGTATAGGCACGGAGAGGGGAGAGAGGGCAGTACCGTCCAGGCAGGGCGGCTCACTCTACGGGGAGTCTACGGGGGCAGATAGCCATGTCCAAAGAGGGAAGGCCGCGAGCCCACCCGAGGCTACAGGACATGTATCGGGAGATAGTTAGTGGCGCTGGGGAGTGGCAGGCCCGTCACCCGACTGCACATCGTCGTTTGTGCGTTTAAGCAAGTAGTGTACCAGTGGATCCCAAATGTCCCTGGGTCGGCATGAAAGAGGCAGCAGTTCAGCAAAGGTGGTATGCTGGTCCTGGCAGTATGTTAAGTCAGTTAGCCAGTCCTTGAACTTGGGCGCTCTGCCCCTGCTCCAAAGGCAAGCAACACGCCGCTTGGCCAAGAGCAATGCCATGTCAATGAATTTTCTGTATTCTCTAGGATGCTTGGTGTATCCGAGGACGGCTACCAGAGGGTCTGCAGGAATCTCCTCGTCTACCATCTCCGCAACGGCCTCGATGACCTGTCGCCAGTAGTCGGCAATCTGGGGGCAGGACCACGCCAGGTGGAGAAAATCAGCATGTTCAGCACAACAACGTTCACAGCGATCGTTATCGGCCAGCCCAAATCTATGCTTCTGGACCGGCGTGTAATATATTCTCTGAAGGAATTTGTAATGTATAATTTTTAATCTGCAACTGGCAGAAATGCGGGAGGTCAATGCACAGCAGTGCTTCCATTGGTCGTCCGAGAGATCCATTCCAAGCTCCGCAGACCAGTGCAGTCGGGCAGCAGAGGCCTGCAATGGGGCAGCACCGCGGAATTGGCGGTAGAGCCCAAAGACCAAATGGGTCCCATCCTGTGACTCTAACAGGAAGTGTAGTGGTGGCAGGATCGCTGGCTCATCAGGGTAGTCGGGTAGGATGTCTCGCATCCCGGCGCGTAGCCGAACATAGTAAGAGTTCAAGGGGTGTATGTTCGTGCGTTCTGAAAAAAAGGTCAGCCGATTTAAAATGACCGTCGTGAAACGGATCTCCCCAGCAGGTGATAAGAAGCTTGCCACAAATCCGCTGGAACCCCAGCTCTGACAACAAGGAAAGCTGCGGGTGATAGGTAAGCGGTAGTCTGGGGGAGTAGGGCAGCGTGCATAGCAATCGCCGAGCGATGCGGCGCCATGCATCCAATGTGCAGGACACCGAGGTATCTGAAGTGGTGATGGAAGCCTCGGGACAGTGTAGCAGGCCGTTCAACGGGAGTGGGTGTACTATCCAGTCCTCCACCGCAATATATATGGCATGAAGGGAGTAGGAGCCATCCAGTGATAGGCAAAATGCGCCTGTGCGCTCAAATAGTATGTTTCAAAATCGGGGACATCGAACCCTCCCTGGTCATAGGGAAGGGTCAGCGTTGACCACCCTAATCGGGGAGATTTGCCACCCCAAAAGAGTCTGCGCAGCTCTGTGCGGAGTGTCTTGAAGAAGAAGGCACCAGGGTACTAGGGGATATTGAGGAAAAGGTACAGGAAGCGGGGCAGTACCACCATTTTTATGAGGGAGGCCCTCCCAGCCATGGAGAGTGGCAACGTGATCCACCTATCGACGGAGGCAGTCAATTTGGTTATGGCTACTCCATAGTTGGATCGGAGTGTCTCGTCCTTGTCCCGAGCGATACGGATCCCTAAATAGCGAAGATCGTCTCGGCACCATACCAGCGGATAATCAAGGGGGAAGTCGTGCACCGCGTCCGTAAGAGGACAAAATTGCGATTTAGACCAATTGATGTGAACACCAGACAGCCCTCCGAAAAGGACGAATTCACAAAGCAGGGGATTGAGGTGTAGGGTCGGGTATTTAACGTACAGCGTGATGTCATCCGCATAAAGGGACACATCAATTTGCCGCTGAAGGCATTGTACCGCTCCCGCTCGGTGTAATTGACGCAGGCGACAGGCCAGAGGTTCAACCGCGATAGCAAATAATTGAGGCGAGAGCGGGCATCCTTGACGGGTGCCTCTCGTAAGGTTGACACAGTTTTCCATTTATTAGTACTTTTGCCGTAGGGTCCGTGTATAGGAGGCACACCCAGGCCAAGAACAGTTTAGGGAAACCCATACTGGCCAAGACCGCGAAGAGGTAGGGCCATTCGACGGAGTCGAACGCCTTGGTGGCGTCAAGGAACACCGCCGCCACTGGGACGTCAGGGTGGACTGTACGGAGTAGGGAGAAAAGGGTGCGGAGATTATGGGATGTGGATCTGCCCGCCACAAAGCCAGATTGGTCGGGTTGGACAATTCTGGTCATGAGCAGCGAGAGTCGTGTAGCTAGAATCTTGGCAACGATCTTGACGTCACAGTTTAGAAGGGAAAGTGGACGGTAAGAGTCACAGGAGGTGGGGTCCTTATCTGGTTTCAGGAGGGAGGTGATAACTACCTCGCGCATAGAGCAGGGTAGTATCCCGTCAGTTAGGGATTCGGTAAAGACTTCGCTAAGCACGGGCGCCATAATATCGATATAGGCTTTGTAGAATTCGGCTGGAATGCCATCAAGCCCCGGAGCCTTACCGTTTTTGAGGGGCATGATGGCCTCACGAACTTCGTCCAGCTCGAAAGGCGCTGCTAGAAACTCCCTATCCCCATCGCTAAGCCAGCAAAGTGCTACTTCGTTTAGATATTCGGCGTATGGTGCGTCCGCCTCTGCTGTGGATGTGTATAGTGTCGAGTAGTGTGCTGTGAAAGCAGTGAGTATCGCATCTGAATCTCTAATGGTGGCACCAGTCGCATCGGTAAGTTCTAATATAGTGTTGTGTTCTCGTGGTAGACGTGTGAGTGCAGCTAGTACTTTTCCAGGCCTATCCCCCTCACAATATCTCCGGGCCACCCAATGTTTGCCCCGATATTTCGCTTCCCTGGCAGCCTCCTCCTCGTATTTGGACAGTGTCTCCCTAAAGGTTACCTGTAGGCGTGGGTCAGTATCCGCCGCCATTTGGAGCTCTAGATCCCGCAGCTCCCCCTCCAGTGTGGTGATGGTACGCAGGATATCTCGTAGTACCCCGTGGCTTTTGGGAATGCAGAACTCCCTGATAGTGACCTTGAAAGCCTCCCATATGTGCTCAATTGACTCGACCGAGCCCTTGTTCCTAGGGAAGAAGTCCCTAATCTCCTCTCCCAACTCAGTGCGGAAGAGGTCGTCAAGAAGCACATCGGGGCCTAGCCTCCACTGTGGTCTCGGACTGTCCCACCCAGGAGTCTGGAACTGCAACCTCACAGGGCTGTGATCTGAATAGGTTCTGGGCAAGTGGTCAACTCCTAACAGTCCTTTGGTAATGTCTCGGGTGACCAGAAAGTAATCTAAGCGCGCCCAAGTCCCAGTGTGAGATGTGAAGTGTGTGCCCTCTCGTCCTATGGGATGTAGGTGTCTCCAGGCATCGAACAGTCCACCCTCCTCCACCACTCCCTCCAAAGCTTCCCTGGCACGAGGCTTGTAGGAACTTACACCATCTGCTCTGTCAAGGGGGGGCGCTAGCGCCAGATTAAAATCACCACCCCAGACGATGTGCCGCGCCCCAACGGAAACAATTTTACCCCACAGTGTGGAAAAAAAGGCAGGTGAGTCAATATTCGGTGCATACATCGAGACAAACAAATAGGTGTCATGCCCCACCCTACCCCATAGCAAAACATACCGCCCCTCCCCGTCCACCTCCTCCCCAAAGCGGTGGAAAGGTACGCCACGGGCAATGAGAATCGCCACACCCCTCGCATAAGACGAATAGGAGGAAAAGACGCGGGTACCAGCCCATTTCAATGCAAAAGATGTGTCCCTTCCCATGGGCATATGCGTCTCTTGTAGCATGGCAACCTGTACATGGTGTCTGTTTAAGTAGGCAATAACATTCCTGCATTTTTTAGCATCGTTCAACCCCCGGACGTTCCATGACAGACATGTCAGTCGCGCAGTTGTGTTCATAGCAGCCATGGACATAGTGACAGTAGAGGCGTAAGTGCCCAAGGGGGCCAAATCAGGAATCCACATCCGCCTCCGCAGGACCAAATCACACACCAAATTAGCAAATATATACACAGTCTATGCAGTATCAACCTCACGAAATCCCACCCCCCCCCCACCCACCCCAGCATCCCAAACATGCCAGTAGCCATGGATCCCCCAAACGTGACCCCCCCATCCCCTCCTCCCCAACTGTAGGGAGGCAAACAGCCAAACAAACAACAAGTCAATGGGGAACACCCGACAGGGGTACATCAGAAAGTACGCACTGCCACTATCCGGCCCATAGCTCCAGAACTATACCGCCCTCTGTGGAGTCTAGGGCCGAAAAAGTGGTCCTTGGTATACGTCCAGACATTTCGCCGCTCACGTATCTCCCCAGCCCACAGGTGGTGAGTCGGTGCCAGCTTGTAGGTCGGTATGATGCTTATACAGCTCAGAGTACGGAAGGTCCATCAGTCCTCATGGTGCGCTGGAGGTAGGTCAGCATTCTCCTGTTCGTCCGCAGGTACATGGCCGTCCCTGCGCGCTCTACGGATCGTCTTTAGGAAGTCCTCAGCTTTTTGCGGGTTGGTGAAAAAGTGCTGTTTGCCCTGGTGGGTAACTCTGAGCTTCGCAGGGTATAAGAGGGCATAGTCTATTTGGGCTTCCCGCAGTTTTTTTTTCACTGGAAGGAACTTACGCCGCTCATCCTGAACCATCGGCGTGAAGTCGGGATAGATGGAGAATGTGATGCCTTCATACCGCAGCGATTTCTGAGTCCGGGCAGCTCTGAGGGCCTTATCGCGATCGCGATAATTCAGAAGTCGAGCAATTATAGGTCTCGGTGGCACGCCAGGTTGGGGCATAGGTGTCAGGGAGCGGTGGGCCCTCTCCACGATGAACTGGGACGAGAAAGCTTCCTCTCCGATTGAGCCCTTGAGCAATTTCTCCACATATAGCTCCATCCTGCCCGTGGCAGTGGACTCCGGCACATTTGTAATGCGAATGTTATTCCGGCGGCTGCGTGCTTCCAAGTCCTTGTTCTTTGCCGCTATGATGCGGAGGAGATTGTCCATTCTTGCCAGCTGCGTCGTGTGGGCCGTGGCGGCATCGGTGTTGTCGGAGATTCTCTGTTCCGCAGTTGTGAGGCGCTCTTCATGGCGATCTACCTTGTGGACCAGGGCATCCAGTCGAGCCGTGACGCCATCCACCTTCTCCACAACGGTGGCGAAGCCTTGACGCATCTCCTGTATCAGGTTGGTAAGGTCTGCAGCAGGAGCAGAAGGTGGCGCAGGTTGCGGAGGCGGTACGCTAGGCCCTGGGTTCATCTGTGACGATGTGGCGCTTTTGCGGGCATTGTCGAAGCTCAGCTTGGGCTGGCGAGTCTCAGGTCGCCCCATGGCAGTGACCGGAGTTAGGTGAGACGTCAAAACTGAGGGATGGTAGAGCACTGCAGGTAAGAACCAGCCTGCAGCAGGCAGGTAGGTGTCGGGCTCGGTATGCTTCGAGACACCGCAATACGGTCGTGATCAACAGAAGCGCTGCGTGGTTTCCAACCGCTCAGTAGTAGTGGCTGTATGTCCAGGCCTGGGCACTCAGGCCGCAATATCTTGCACTCGCTGCGTGGATGCCAGGTAATATATGGGCCAGAGTACCGGCATCCAAGGCTGGCTGCAGGGTCAGATCCAAGGGAGCAGGTTACCAACACAGCGGCGGGGCGCCACGACTCACCGGTCGGTGCACCTCGGAATGGTGGCTGCGTTGCGCGTGTATAGTCCCCAGCGCACCCGGTTCTCTAGTTTGCACAGCACTCTCCAGGCGGGTGTTGCGGGTAACGACAGCGGGACTCTGCACATCAGGGGGCAGCCCCAGCCCCCGGTCGACGGTTCTGGCGGACAGCGCCGCGCAAGCCCGGGTCAGCAGCGCTATGGGCGACGGGTATGGTGGTCTAGAGGAGCCGTGGCGGCAGGCGTCGCAGCAGGAGCACCTTCCTCTCGGAGCCAGCAAGGTGACGGCTGGGGGAGGGAGGGGGGGGAGACCCAGGGCGAGTCTCAGTAGCGGCCGCCTACCTGCATAACCCCCTCCGCATGCCGTCCCAGTTCGGATCAGGAAGGCGAGGTCTCGGTGCGGCCTGGGAGCCTCGTGGAAGGCCTCGGGATCGCGTATTGTCAGTGTCCGTATGTCCGCCTCAAGCAGCTCCAGAGCGAGAGCCGGGCATTTCTCAGCAGCCCATAACTTCGGCTCCGGGGCTCGCAGGCTCTCCAAACTTGGGTCGAGTGCAGAGGGCACCCCCCCGATGCGGAATCCGGTCTTCTGGGGGCGATGTGGCACCCCGTGGCGAAGGATCAAGGCAGGATCAATGACCAAGGAGCGGGAGCTGCAGGTTCAGGCAGCCATTCCGCAAGCGCGCCCTCTAGCGCCCCCACAGACCGCAGTACTTTTAATGGTACAGTTCCATTTCTCATCATTTGGCAGATTTAGGCTATTATATTTTAATGCAAATAAGTAACCATGACGATTAGTCATCAATTGAAATGATTTTGAAGATTGAGTGGTATTAAGTCACTCCTCGTGTGAAACCAATGACGTGTCAGAGGGAGAATGACATCAAAGGATGAAAGGCAGAGGCTGCCCAGCAGAGATGTGAACCTATAATCTGCAGAGAAAGACAAACACACACACACATACATACATACATACACACACACACACACCCATACAAACACACCCACACAAACACACACGCACACATACATACATACAAACATACACAAACAAACCCAAACACATAAACACGCACGCACACATACATACACACCAGGGGTGTGGAATTTAATAAAATATCTACTTGTCCATGGGGCAGGTTACTTGATAAATCTACTTGTCCTGTGCCAAAATCCACGTGTCCCTTTTGTGCTATGTAATGGGGCGACAAGTTATGACAGCAATCTCATTATATAAGAGCTCTGAAATGGCCTCTCTGATTAGGACAGGGCTGCTTCCATAGTAGGGTTTCAATACTAGCAATTCCCTTTTGTTGCCACAGATCTACATATCTACATACTGGGGCTGAAGATAATGGCAAGCAAGAGTTCCAGGGTTGGAATGCCCATTTGAGTCTGTGCAAACCTGCTAGCATGTTTTAATGGTTTTCATCAACTCTTCTCTAATATTTTCCCGTACTTCAGAAAGGATAAATATTTACTCCTGACAATGGCAGACATAACATTTCTTCCAGAGTTGGGAAAAAAAGTGGTTGGAGGGCACGTAAACTTGCAAACACTCAGATTTTCGCATGAGCAAATCTACACCTGTATATTTGCTCAAAATTAAGTTCACAAATATTTTCTCTGAGTATTATTTCTTGGCCTACTATTGTAAAGTCTTGTGAATTCACGAAAGTCGTATCTCTGCACTTAATCCAGAGGACATGGGGGGGGGCGTGGCTTGAGCGCCGAGGGTGATGGCGGCGTGAGCCTAGAGCTCATATCATCAAAAACACCACTAAATCTATAGGGATTACTAGGAATACTCACTGATTACTAAGGACGTCCATGCTCTACACCACACTCATACCTTATAGTCTCGCGGCAACAGGGGCCCAGACTAGACTACCCTGAGGCAGTTCCGATTATCTACCATTACACACTGATAACCATCAGTGCTCACGCAAGCCACAATCTGGTGGGTATATACACTGACCGGAATCAGTGCTCTCGCAAGCCACAATCTGGTGGGTATATATTACACAAGCCACAATCCTGTGGGTATACACACTGACTTCCGTCAGTGCTCTCGTTACACACCAGGTCCTCCTGGTGCTCTCGCAAGCAACAATCTGGTGGGTATACACACTGACTTCCGTCAGTGCTCTCGTTACACACCGGGTCCTCCGGGTGCTCTCGCAAGCCACAATCTGGTGGGTATACACACTGACTTCCGTCAGTGCTCTCGTTACACACCAGGTCCTCCTGGTGCTCTTGCAAGCCACAATCCTGTGGGTATAACACCGCTACACAACGACGATCACTTTCCTATGAATACCTTCAGCTCTCTCTCTCTCTGGAAGTTTCTCTCATACATCTAATACCTACTGGGGATGTCTCATATGCAATTGTTATATTTTATGTGGTACACAAGAATGACCAAATCACACTGTGAAGAGGTTATTCCCTATTTCAAGAGCTCCTCTCCCCCTCATTGCTCAGTTACCATTTACCTGGACGGGAGACGCATCCGTTCACATAACAGCATCTGACTAGAAGAACGGTTAACTTTACCATAAGAAAATAACAAGTACACACTAGTTCACTAAGAACTGGGGTATCTTTATTCATTAATAATATCAACAATATAATACTGCACTATAACACACATAGCCTGAAAAGTAAAAGGGGAATAGACACATACACAGATCTGCGGGGTCTCTTTATTATAATGGAAAGCTTTATTACTATAACACATCCACATGTAACTGACAGGGACTGTAGATAGCTAAAAAGGGAACTGGCTTCACACCGCTGAAAGAAAAGGGGTTAGCAATACAGTAAGGAATCTAGCCTAGGAAATAAAAGACAAGATTAATGTATATGGGCACTAATATAACAGGGCAGATATCACCTGATTAGTATGAAGTCTTGTTCTAGCTGTCATCTGGGTTCCTCTCTCGTCTGTGCCTTGGCTCATCTCAGATTCTCCCCTGCACTCTTGGACACGCATCTGCGCTGATCACTCTGCACTGGATTCCTCTCCCCACGAACTGTCTTCACCTTCAAACTTCAGTCTAATGATATAGTTTCTGCTGCTCTGATAACCGTCTGCTTCACTAGCTTCTTCACTCTGTCTGATTATCCCAGCTCCAATGTCCAAATCACTCCAGCTGCTCCCACAGACTAATCCACGATATAACTTCAGTCTCTTCCAAAAGGCATCACTCCAGACTCCAGCTGTTAACTGCCTGCTCCAGCTGATCACAACTCCTTCTGATAAGTAACTGCTTCTGACTGCTTTCTTCAGCTCCAAACATCATCTGATCACAACTGCTTCTGACAACTCCAGCAATCAACTGACTGCTCTCTCTCTGGTTCCAACTCACTGACTGACTTCTCTCACTCCAAGAACCGACTGACCTCTCTCTGTTCCAAACACAAACTGACTTCTCTCTGTTCCAAACACCAACTGACTGACTTCTCTTCTGCACTTCGCTAATATGGAATGCTCTCTCCTAGTGGAAAGTTCCAGCCAGTAGCCTCCTCCCACCGATTCCATGCACCAGGCTCCCTGCTCCAGACGCCCCCACAGTGATCAACTGCTTGTTTAGTCTAGAGACCTGAGCCCAGGGACATTTCCTGATAAGATTCAGCTCCGGCCAGTTCTCTCCAGTTTGCAAAGAGCGAACAACACCTCAAAACTAAAACATCACCTTTACCCTGCAAGCATCTCAGTCTGCAGGGACAGAAAGCAAAATGGAGTCTCTCTGGTTCTGGGCCTTGTAGGCCCGAAAAGGACTTAACTCTATCAGAGTACATACACAAACCATACCAATATGTAATATAAAGTCAGGACTACAGGATCCACCCTCTACTATAGGTAGGATGATGAAAGGACACATAATTATGTCAAAGCCAATAGGCAATAGATGGATTAGAGTCAGGAATAAGGGATCTATCATCATATAAAGCAGCTATCCTCTAGTTTATGCTTCTAGGTCTGAAAAGAGGCCTAAAACTACCAAAACAAACTAAGAATAGGGATCCAGATGGTAGCAAGCTTAAAGTCACCACCAGTCAGAAATAGAGCCAAAAACCCGGTCACTACAGTGCCCCGTTAGAAGAGTTGGCAAAGAAGAATATTCCCTTCCAGTGGTCCTTTGAATGTGACTAAAGCTTCAAGAATATCGAACATTCAATTGAAAATGCAACTGAAATGCCTTATTTTGATCCGAAGCTACATACTGAGATTATAGTCAGTGCAAGCCTGGCAGGGTTGGGAGCGATCCTTGCTCAACACAATGGATATCCAAATGCTCAGAGGCACATTGTGGCTTCTGCTATCAGAAAAAGAGAGCTTGGCTGTAGTGTGAGCTTTTGAACATTTTCATGTGTTTCTGTACAGAAAGCATTTCAATCTGGTCAATGACCACCATGCGTTGCTTACCATTTTCGGAAACCTGAAAGCCAAGATCCTCCCCTCATATCAAGAGGTGGTGGTTGTGATTGCAAGAATATGATTACACTATTGTGCATACGCCAGGGAAAGATCAAAACCCCACAGATTAACTATCACACGTGCTGTTACAGCATCACAGTGCAAAGTCTAAAGCGACTGAAGAACTTATACATTTCATGGTAAAGTCTAGCACCCCTGCAGCTCTATCTATTGAGCAGATCATTGCTGCTACCAACATAGACATAGACATGCTCACATTCAAGGATATTATTGTAATGCACTTGTGGAGAAAACATACTTGACCTCTCACAGATGACGTTGAATATCAAAAAAAAATAATGTGAAGGAAGAATTTTCTGTCACTTAAGAAGGCATTGTACTAAGAGGTTTGGGAAGTGTCATACCGGAGAGCATGAGGCAACAAGTCATTGAACCGGCACACAAAGGACATTGTGGCATTGTAGCCACCAAGAGAGCCTTCAGAGACCAAAAATGGTTTCCTCGTCATGATGAAAAAGTCGAGAAGGAATTGAAAGCATGTCAGCTGTGTAACTGCTTATCTCCTAAGACAACACAGTATCTGCTACATATGTCGGATCTTCCTAAACAAGCGTGCGAGAAAATTGCAGTTGATTTCTTTGAACCCTTATATAATGGACATCCTCATAGTAGTTACTGATGAGTACTCAAGTTTTCCCTTAGTGGAAGATTTACCATCAACCACCCATGACCAAATCCTTGAGCGGCTGGATGATATTTTTGCAGCATGTGGTGTTCCATTCATTCTTAAATCTGACAAGGGTCCACCCTTCAAAAGCAGAAAGTTTAAGGGCTCCCTTAGTTGCTTGAGTGCCAAACATCAGAAAAGCACTCCTCTTTGGCCAGATGCATTTGGCGCTATTGAACGTGTTAAGGGCACCTTGAAGAAAATAGTTCAACGCCCTGTGCTCAAAGGAATCGATCTCAGGACAGACATATGCCCAGCCGTATGTGCCTATTGATCAACTCCCCACTCCACAACAGGTGAAAGCCTTACCACCTTGCTATTTGGGAGAGCTATTGGAACAAATCTACCACAGTGGACCACGAGCTGAGTAATACACACTTCATGCAAACGCAAGATGAAAGCCTATACAGGTAAGCGCAGAGGCGCCTGTGACATGGATTTAGAAGAAGGAGACTGAGTCCTAGAAATACAAGACTGACACACCGTTTGCTGCTGATCCATTCAGAATCGTAATGAGTAAAGGACATATGGTGACTGCTCAACCTCCTAGAAAGTCCATGACAAGAGACTCGTCATATTTCAAGTATCTGCCTTGATGTTTATCGGCTCCAAACCTCACGAGTGAGACAAGTTCACCTGAGTCCTAAAGTCAAGCATCTGAATCTACATGTACGGTGCCCAATGAATGTGCAACTCCATCACCTCATAAGACTCTGTAATATTTGTGCGAACACCGCTGTAGGAAAGTAGGATCTTTCTGGTATAATTACCCCCACTTTGTGCCTGGTGTAATTTTGTTTTGCTTTTACAGGGCTTGAAAAATCAAAAAAATGGTACTAGTCTTGCAGGACAAGTACCTTAAAAAATGTCCTTGACCTAAATATAACCTACTTGACCTCCGTCTGCGAAAGCGGAGCAAATGTGACAAGATAACAAGATTTAAAGGCATCTTTATTGCTCATTACCTTTGTGAGCAATAAAAATGCCTTTAAATCTTGTTATCTTGTCACATTTGCTCCGTTTTCAAAGAAGTCCCTTGTGTGACCAGATCCATGCATCCTGACACACGAAAAGTTAAAGTTAGTGTTACTACTATGTTTATTGTTTGTGAGTCTCGTGTGTAAATCTGTCTATGTTCAATGTATTCTCAGCCTAAAAAATCCACGCGCTTTTATTTACTATTGTGTACAACTTTAAGAGCACAAGATGTGCATGTAGGCGATGAGCTATCTGGTATTGGCACGGTATAAGTATATATTTTTTAAATCCTCCTAAATAGCATTTTATAAGTACACCCACAGCACATTGTACCCACGCATGGTTAATTCCAGCTAGTTTTCATGCATGCTTCAATCCTCCCACTTACATGAAGTTGTATTTTGATAGCAGGTTCTGCCACGCAAAACCTATAGGAACGCAGCTGCTTAAGGCATGCATGATAGTTATCTATGATGTGAATATATCTGTTGGATTTCTCCGTTTTCTTTTCAGATACTTTTCTCGTCGGATCTGTAAGTAACCTGATCCACCACACTCACAGCACACTTTAGGGTGTGCGCTGATAAATACACCTCAGCGGCCTCCTAACTTTTTAGGCCACCTACACCACCTATAGTCCTGAAGAAAGCCTCACGACTATCGTAGAAGGCTGAAACTAGTTGATCTACACTTTTTCTAGGGATATTGAGGCACATTTATACCTCACACATATCCCGCCTGTTTTTTCTCATGCTCTAGGACTCTTCCATTAAAACTTTTACAAGGGTATTTCCTATAGGCATTTTTAGCATTTAATGTCACTTCACATAGCACCTCACTTTACACAAAAAATCTGCTCCACTGTAAACAGGCGTCGTAGCACAGCTGGGTTGCATTCGGCAATCTATCTGGACCCCGATGATGAAGCATGCCACCTACTAGGTAGGTGGGTGAGGGCTGTCATTAGACAATGACCTGTTGTCAGCGTTCCTCTATTAGGTGACATTTGAACAATCCTGATCTTCACCTGCTAAAGGACTTGTCCATGTTGTTTTCTATACATTACTGGGGAAAGGGACAAGTACTAAGGTCAGTTCCTCGCTCTTGTTGTTACATTGCAATAAGGTTTATGACATAGTGCTTTCAGTTACTGGTTACATGCAGAAGGGTAAAGACGTGTATTACAGAGCACTGTGTGTGACGTGGTCATTTAAATGCTCCTGAGCTGGGAAGGACCCTACACACATCAGTTATCATGATTGCTGCTTTCTGCAAATATACTTGTTTGCAAACAACAATAAACTGCTCTGACTTCACATCAAGATTGCACAAGGCAGTGTCAAGGAGTAATGTCCTTTGGGTCTGAGAAATGACTGCATGTTCTTATCCCGTACTTCCCGTCCTTAAGTCATCGTCAGAATGGAACCATAAATGACTGGGATGAGCCTTTTCGCTTCAGAATCTTCCCTGTAGTGGTGTTTCCCCTAACGTCTCCACGTCTGTTAGATTACACATGAACTTGTGTGAGCTAGATTTCTTTTCAAGGCTAGAATAAAAGGTTTTCACCATAACCTAAAGTTCTTCTATGATGGACTTCAGAATCTGCCACAAGATTCAGTGGCATTTGGAAAGATAGAGGTTGTTGTGGTCTTTGAAATGGAAGAAATTCTGAATTTGCTACATAGTATAGACCATCAATTCTACAGCATTCCAAGAAGAAGCAGTGCTTCCATATATTGCCCGATTGACCAGGTCAGGCTAGCAGTGTCGTGTAGTTCCTATAAACCTATATAGGATCTCCTTGTTTAGACAACATACACTATAGGATTGGTGTCAGACTGATTCTAGACACCCCTACCGGGTATATTAGCCTGTATACCAGCTACCTCACAGTGCCTCTAGAAACCCCTCTTACCAAGGAGAGAATAGGTCTTGGCAACTATCGAACATGACAACCCTGTCCCATCAGGGATCATGGAAACAGTGCTCAGTCACTCATGCTCACTTAGTCTCAGAGAGATACACAGAATAACGGTAGGGGCGTTTTTCAATAAGCATTTATTCTAGTGTAAAATAGATGTGCTGAAACAACCATTAGACAGTAACAGATATAAATGATTATAAGTACTAACAGAGTCAAAGCATGGTAGATTTCTACCATTGTGCTAAAACAATGAATACAGGCAAGTAAATAAAATACATACAAAAATCACAAGAAGGTGGATTTGCTATTCCAGATCTGCACATCACACCATGTCCCCTTAATATAAACAAAGTTTATCTGAATATGAATAAGATTTCAAATATTGAGTGCAGCCTTGGTATTAGATGCTTATCCACCTCAAGCACCAAAAAAGGACTCTCTGCCCACCGACAGCGTTGCAGATTGTCACATCAGCAAAGATAAAACACCAGCGCACATCACAAAAAAGTCACTTTTATCCTTGTGCAGTCAGCACTTTTTCTCCAATTCGTATATTCGTAGAAAAACTTCTCATCCAATCCAAGAGAGTCACGTTGTGTAGAAAAATGCAGTTTTTATTTCCTTTTTGAAGCACAGCGCTCCACAGCCGACGCGCGTTTTGCCCTATGCAGGCTTTCTCAAGGCTGCAAATCATACATAAAACACATTTTGTAACCTCTATGTCCAGGTCACTTCCTAATAGACATTTTAACTACTTAGTATATACATTTAAAAAATCACCCCATCCAATCATGTGATAAAAACCTATAGACAGACCACCATTGTCTATTTAAACATGGCATGCCACTTTTGTCTATTTTAAACATGTCATGCCACTTGCAATGCTTCATTCGCGACAACCTACATCTAGGCTGTAGTCATAAAGCATACAAGATAAGAGAAGGACAGCCACCACGTGACGTCGACAAAGTATACACATGTAAACAACACCCTACGAAAACCCAAGTGTGGAAATGGATAGAAACCCTTATTTAAAAACAAATCACATCTATAATGTGTAAAGAGAGCACCATAAATCCAAAAGAAAAAAGTGTATAAGAAACCAATAAAGAACAACTGCTCAGCATGCTCAACTAATTCGCAACATATAAAGCTCTCCAGTAACTAAAGCACAGTCTTGCCACTTTGTGTGGTTCTGTAAAGAGAATTCATACATATTTACTTAAATATCACTCCATATACAGAGCTTAACAATTCTCTAAACCATTTAGGATTCATTCGATGTCCATGTTTATAGATCTTACCTTAGCATTAATTTCACCATAAGTATAATCAGCAATATTCAAGCACTTGTATTGTAAGCAGAAATCCTCTTTACTTAGACCACGGAGCCATGATAAGTTCCATCTATTATATAAAAATAATTTACTTTGTTTTATTTTCTTTATAATAAAACAACACTTCATAAGTGATGGGTGATAAGCGCTATATAAAATCCAATATACAATACAATACAATAAGTTACTCATCTTTCAAATCAATACCAAAAAATTAATTGTGTTTATAGACCCCTCACGTTGCTCAAGCACCAATATATTTTCCCAATGCATATAGCTTGCTGGATATAACTAAAATAATTTCTTTAATCAGTTCTACCAAACAATATAATTATGGCCAATGTATTGGTCATCTAATCTATTAATCCCGACTTTTAAAATCACAATTGTTCATACATGTGTTTTACCACATTAGTATTTTACCACGTTTATGCTGTACCGCGTGTCCAGATGAACACCTATTCGCTATATAAATTTGCCCCAAATGCCGAGCACAGCCACTCATCCTTGAATAAACATATTTCAGTGATATCAAACAACCTTCAAATGCCGTTACCAGCATGATTCCCAAAGCCGCAACAGCATGCTAATGTTATACCTCTTTTCTGTATCTAACACGCCATTTCCACTCGTTAATATTAAAAGTTACCGTATCATTCGTGTCATTACTCGTGTTTAAAACTATGCCTTCGCTACTAACTGTAAGCATCCCAAGCATCCTCGAATCTCATTGTCCGGTTTGGCTCAATGTTCCGCCTCCATTTTTTTATCGGGCAAGTTGGAAAAGGATTGTCTTCCGGCCAAGAAGTACACAAAGGACTAGACCAATTGCAATCTCTACAGTCAGTACGTTCTATGGCGGCCATCTTATGCTAACCAGACACACAAAAGACTCATTTAGATTTCATATCCTTTTGCCTTACACCACCGCCCCTCGTATGTAGGTGATGAATCTCATATCAAACTGGCATTTTCACCTGGTGGCTGTCCCCTCCTTTATAAATAAGATACGTATTCCAACCAAAAAGTATGGATAATATTCAAATATAATAGACAATTTAAACCTTAACTTATTTGTATAGCGATTTCGTTCACTTTATGGTTTAAATCTCTTTATTGAAATTACAGAGAAAATAAAACAACAGGACCACTACATTACTTCAGGCTCTGGAATACAAACTCCAGTTCAAGAAAGACAGACTCGCTCGGTGCTTGCTCGGAGTTGGTGAGCAAAACATGTCCTGTAAAACACCCCAACACAAATCAACAGAACCCTCCCACCACCCTCCCCCTTCTGTCCACAAATCAAAAGGATGATCCCCCATGGAGGCAAAGAAGAAGATGGAAGAGTCAGCAGGACGTGGCCCTCCGTTTGTGGCAGGGTCACTCAGTTCTGGGATTGGTGTGTCCGTCAAACGCAGGAGGCGTAGGTATCGTGGGCAACTCAACTCACGAAACTCCCCAGTAAGTAGGGTCAGGAATGGTCAACATAGGTCTGGGAATTCCTCCCCTCTACCAGCCAGCACAAGCGACAGCTTCTCCATGCCTAGCATCATCCACAACCTATGCAGCCAGCCTGTGTGTGGGGGGGCTTGCGAGGTTCTCCAGTGGGCTAAGATATTTTGTGTGGCTGCCCCTAGTGCTATAGCAATAAGACAGCCCCTCCGTGATTTCAAGGGATACATCAAGGCGTTGGGCAGCTCCAGAAGAATATAAGATGGGAACCGGGGGAGTTGGGTGTCTAGATGTGAGTCTGTCAACCAGAATTGCGCTCCAGTACCCCTGAGGTCTGTCGCAGCTCCACAGCAAGTGTTCTAATGTGCCCAGTTCCCCCCACCCTCTCCAGCAGCGGTCGCTAATGCGGGGGTCGAATTGGTGAAGGCGTTCAGGTGTATGGTACCAGTACGTGACCACTTTAGTTAGGGTTTCAGTGAGGCCTGCATGATATGCGGAGTGTCTAGCTCTATAGTAAATGCTGCGCCATTCTTTTGGTGTTAGAGCCCTCCCTATCTCCCGCTCCCACCGACATCTGCCCGCACTGTATGTGTAAAAGTTAGTGACAAGGAGGTGCTGATACAAATCGGAGATCAGTTTTTTGTCGGACTTGCGCATGACTAGCCATTTCTCGTATGTTGTAAGGTGACACTGCGCCCCTGGCTTGACCTGCGGATGAAGCGCCCAATGACGGACCTGCAAGTAGGGAAGCCTATCCCCCTCTGGAATGCCATAGTCCTCCCTCATCTGGTGGAATGAAAGGATGCCGTCCAAATTAAAAAGGTGCCCCAAGGACCTGCACGGGGAGCGTCGCCAGGCCGTGAATACCTTGGGATCAAGACCCGGGGTAAAGTCGGAATTAGAAAATAGGGGGGTCAAGGGGGAGGGGAAAGAAGTTAACTTGTGTTTGGTAGCGACCCGATCCCACACCTCCATAACCTGTACCAGTAATATGGGACGCGTATAAGTTAGGCGGCTGATGGTGCTTTGGAAGGAAGGGGATCCCCCTGTAATTTCATGCCTGCTACCGCCTGGTCTTGGAAGAGCCACTTTTTGCCAGATTCCAGTTGGTGCCATTCCACTAGGCTTCGGAGCTGCGTCGCATAGAAATAGAGTTGTAGGTCGGGTACCCCCACCCCACCTTGCTTGGGCGGGGGGACCGCCATGGCCTGCTTAAAGCGTGGACGACAGCCTTGCCATATGAAACGTGCCAATTCAACTGTGTCTGCTGGATCCAGCCTGGCGGAGGGCGCAAGGGAAGTTTCTGGTATAGGTATAGTATCTGCGGCAGGAGTGTAATTTTGGTAGACGCTATTCTCCCCAGCCATGAAAGGGAATGGGGCTTCCATCTCTGGAGTCTAGAATAGTTAGCTGCAACAGTAGCTGGGATGGTGGGGCCCAGAAGGACACCCAAGTACGTTACCGTGGAGTCGGACCACTGTACTGAGTGTTCCTCTTGGACCGCAGTCAACGTCTCGGCTGACAGAGAGTTATTGAGGGCGATGGATTTATCTGTGTTAATTTTGAACCCGAATGCTAGTGCAAAGTCGTGTGTTTCAATAAAAAGAGCTTGAACAGACTGGACGGGGTTGGTGAGGGAAAGTAAAATGTCATCCGCATATAAGCTAATCTTGTGTGTGTCTCCACCATATTTGAACCCCTCGATAAGATCATGTTACCGAATCCTTTGGGCGAACGGCTCCATGTATAGGGCGAATAGGATAGGGGAAAGGGGACACCCCTGTCGGGTCCCTCTGCCACTCAGGAAGCGCGAAGACGTATGCCCATTGACTCGCACCATCGCATTAGGCAGCTTGTAGCAGCTCAAAATGCGAGTACAGAGAACGTCTCCCAGCCCGAAAAGTTGCAAGACCTGTTTAAGATAGGGCCAGTTAACCCTATCAAAGGCCTTTTCTGTATCTATTGTCAGTAGCATGCAGTCGGGCCATATGCGCGACACGGCTTCAATGATGAAGCTACGGCGAAGCTTAACTTAGCTCTCCCACCAGAGTACTCCATCTATACGAGTAATCGAAACACCAGGGGAGGAGGGATAGCGGTACTCGTTAAATCCTGCTATCCGTGTATGTGGAAGAATATAGTGATAGAAGGTTGTGAAAGTGCGCACTTTCGCATCTCGAGCAACCATCATTTCACCCTCCCTGGCCTCCTGATCTATAGGCCCCCAGGGAATGATGCCGCATTTAGGAAAGCCCTTCCGGAGACCGTCAGTTCTCTTGCATTGGGAGCGGCTAACTTTAATATCTTTGGTGACCTTAACCTGCATTTTGATCTAGCCCAGACTCCCACCACAGGCGGCTTGCTCGCCGACCTTGCGGCATTTCAGCTCCATTAGGTGGTCACTAACCCTACTCATGTGGGTGGCCACATTCTGGTTCCTATATTTACCAACTTAGCGATGGCGAAGGTCCAGCTGCCAACCCCGGTGGTATGGTCTGATTATTCACTTGTGGAGTTATCCCTCCCAGTCTCGGATCCTCCATTTAAAAATATAGACAGAGTCATTCTCAAACGCCCCTGGAGTAAGCTGAAATTGGTGGACTTCCACCGCCTTCTCAGGGAACACCCTCTTGGCCCATTCTACGAAGTAGAGTCTGGCTATGACCTCTTCTGTGACTGGATCACTCGGGCCCTTGACTCCTTGATTCCAGTCACCCGGAGCAAATGCCGCACCTTAGAACCTAGTCCATGGTATGACGATGCCTTGTTGTTTCTGAAAAAATCCTGTAAAAAGGTGGAAAGAGACTGGCGGAAAAACTATGACCCTGAGAAGAAAATACTATACCTAGCTAAAGTAAAAACTTACCATAAACTATGACCCTGAGAAGAAAATACTATACCTAGCTAAAGTAAAAACTTACCATAGAGCCATCTGCAGGGCAGGTGCGGCATACTACTCCAGTGAGATCAAACGCATCTCCAATCCGACCAAGTTGGTTTTTAAAATTCCTAAAGATCTCACCGCTAAAAGAGTCCCAGTGTCAGAGGTCTCGTCAGAGTCGCATCGCGAAGACCTCGCTACCTTTTTCTTGGAAAAAGTTTGCAACATCTACCGTTCATTCCCGAGCACTGGTCCCTCAAATGCATGGCTGATGCCCAGCCCCTGTACCAACCCCGGCCTCACCATTCTCCCCGAGGTGTCAGAGGTCGAATTTGGCAAACTAGCGGCCAAGGTTAAATCCGGCTTCCCCGCCGATCCGCTCAGGCCTGCACAGTTTAGAGACTCCGCCGCGCTGTGCCTGCCTCCTCTGCGGCAGCTTATCAATGCCTCATTTGCTTCAGGTAAGGGTGCCCACTAAATGGAGGCAAGCTTCCATCACCCCGATCCTTATGAAACCCACGTTGGATCCAAGCAAGCCTGAGAATTACCGCCCAATCTCCCTTCTCCCCTGGGCGGCTAAAGTGGCCGAAGTACATGCCAATAACATACTTCCAAATACCTCCAAACTAACAACATCCTGGACATCTCCCAGAATGGGTTCCGGGCAGGCCATAGTACAGAGACCGCCCTCCTTGCGATGACAGAACATCTGCGTTCTGTGCTTGACTCCGGTCAAACGGCGGCACTGGTTCTACTCGATCTCAGTGCCGCGTTTGATACGGTCTCGCACACGGTACTGCTTCGTCGCTTGGAAGAGGCAGGGATTACCGTCCTCGCCCTTGAATGGTTTAGATCGTTGCTCTCTGGTAGATCGTTCCGGGTAGCCACCCCTCCGTTCCAATCCCAAGTCCATTCCATCGAGCAGGGAGTGCCTCAGGGGTCCTCATTGAGCCCCACGCTATTCAATCTGTACGTGCAGCGGCTAGCTGCTGTCGCCAAGCAGTGGGGCATGGCTATGATATCATATGCTGACGATACACAGCTGGCGGTGGCACTCTCCAGGGACTTAGACTACGAGGCCTCCAGGTTCAGGGAGGGGTTGGCTGCAATGGCAGGCTGAATGACAGCTAACTGTCTTTAGCTGAACGCCAGTAAAACGGAGGTCCTGATCGTCGGTAAGAACGACGATCTGTGGGGCGATCAGTGGTGGCGTTCGGTCCTGGGTAAGACACCCATACCGGTGACAGAGGTAAATAATCTAGGGGTATGGTTAGATCCCGCCCTCAGCTTCTCTAGCCACACTAAAAAAGTGGCAGCTACGTGTTTTGGCATCCGACGTGCTATCAGACCAATTTTGAAATTCTTCGATGCACCTACCAGGCAACTCATAATTCAGGCTACCATTGTGTCCTGGTTGGATTACGCCAGCTCCCTCCTGCTGGGGGCAAATAGGCGGAAATCACCTGGATGCAGCCCATACAGAATGCTGCAGCCAGAGCCTTGGTGGGTCTACCTAGGTTTTGCTCAGTGAAGTAAACTAAACGGAAGCTGCACTGGCTCCCAATTGCCCAAAGGATACAGTTCAAGACATTGTGCCTCTCCTTTAAAATCCTTAAACAGTTCACTCCCAAAATCCTGGAGAGTCTACTGACCCCTTATGTCCCCTCACGCTCTCTGAGGTCCAAAGGTCAAGGTCTGGTCGCGGTCCCAAGCTTCAAACGCTGTAGAGCTGGAGGGCGCTCCTTCTGCTACTTGGTGGCGAAGCTCTGGACCTCTCTACCAGTTCATATCCGCGCTATCGACGACCTTCTTCTGTTCAGAAGGGCGCTCAAGACGCAAATTTTTCCACCTAGGATCTAATCTTTGCTCTATAAATCTCTGCTCTGTACCTGCCACTGCTACCCTTCATTCTATCTGGTAGCTGGCCTGTTGGTGGTCTTAGCGCCGGGACGCCCCTTCGCTGGGTATAAATTAGATTAAAAAAAAAAAAATGAAGTGGAGGACCCGCCTAGTGTTGTCACTGGTTTGGCGTTGATGTATAAAACAACCGGCCTGGTCTGGTTCCACCAGTTGCGACATATAAGGTGCGAACCGGGCTGCAAGGATACTCGTGTACAGCTTGAAATCGATGTTCAAAAGCGAAATTGGTTGATACGAGCTACAGCGGGTCGCGTCCCGTCCCGTCCCGGTTTTGGTATGACCGTAATCACGGCTTCTAAAAGTTCTGCAGGTATCGCGCCAGGTTGAGCAAAAGAATTAAAAAGATCTCGCAACAGGGGGGCTAACTGATGGCAAAACGTTTGGTTTCAGGCGTGAGATTGCTGACACCACCTCTTCCAGGCCAATGTTCCTGTCCAGGAATGCTACCTCGGCTGCGTTCAGGGAGGAAAGATGTGCACCCTCCAGGTATCTCTGGCCCGCCTGCGTGTCTAGGGAGTCACCTGCATAGAGGGCTTCATAAAACGCTCCGAAGGCCTCCGCTATCTCCCCTTCTTCTGAAACTAAGTTGCTACGGGCGGTGCGGATGGTCTGCACCCTGAATCTCTGGCGCTGCTCGCGCAGCTTGTTTGCCAACAGGCGTCCGCATCTATCTCCCCCAGCGTAATAGGCATGTCGGAGGCGGAGTGCCACATATTCCGCCTTGTCTTGGTCTATGGCTTCCAACATTTTCCTCTCAGCGCACAGCTGGCGCCAAGTCCGCTCGGCTCCGGTACGCTGGTGCATTTGCTCCAGCTCAGCCACCCTCTTTGCAATCTCTGCCCTCTTCTGCGCTCTCTCTTTGTTATTGGCTGTGGCGATAGAAATAAATTTGCCCCGCAATACGGCTTTAAGGGTGGCCCACTGCGTTGCCCGCGAGGTCTCGATGTTGTCATTGTGGGTTAAGAAGTGTGTGATGGCAGATTTGATCCGATCTACTGTGGATGGAGTATGTAGGAGGGTTTCCCGAAGACACCAATGTCGCTGCGGTGGCAGTGCGGCTGGAAGTGAGAAAGTAGCCACCACCAGGGAATGGTCAGACAGTGACGCCGGCAGGATGTCTATCACATGCGCCCGCGACACCAGTGGGCAGGAGCATAGGAAGTAATCCAGCCTAGCATAGGTCATATGGGCCCCGAATAATAGGTGTATGCTCTACTGCGTGGGTGTAAGTGTCTCCACAGGTCAATGAGGCCCAAATCCAGGAGGTGCGCATGTCCGACCTTGGAAAGGGCCCCCACCTGACCTGACCTCGGGCAGGAACGATCTGTTGTGTTATGGAAGACTAGGTTGAGATCACCCCCAGCAGTAAATGTCGCTCCGTGTTACCGCTTTCTGGAGGAAAACATCTTGCCCCTCGTTGGGGCCATAAACAGAACCCACCACTAGCATCTGGCCCACAAGAAAGAACCGGTACACCAGCAGCCTCCCTTTAATCTCCGCCTCACGGTGTAGTACTTTTCCCGGGAATAATCTGGACACCAGTATCGCCACCCCCCCCCCTGTTTTTTTGGAGGAGGACGAGAACAGTTGCATGGGGAAGGCACGGGGCTTGAGGCGGTGTTGGTCTTTCTGTAGCAGGTGGGTTTCCTGGAGGAGGCATAGATCTGCTGTGGAGTGCTTTAGGAGGGATAGGTCACCTCGCCTTTTACTAGGGTTGTTTAGCCCTCGTACATTAAGGGAAAGAATCTTAAGCCGCGCGTGAGTCATATCTTAGTAAAAGACTCCGGCGCTCTGTGTAGCGTGTGGAAAGGAAAACATGAGAAAAAAAAGGTGGACAGAAGGGTGCCCCCCCCACAAACAAACCCCCTCCCAAAACAAACCCCTCCAACCTCCAGCCCCTTGTCCCCCCAACTCCCCTTGCCCCCCTCCTGCCCTCCCTAAACCCAACGACCCACTCCCCACCATCCCAACCCCAACTCCATGAACCCAAACCCCCTGGCCTTCCCCCTCCCAAACCCCAATGCAAAACCCCTTATGAGTCATTAAAGTCCCAGGCCAGGCAGTACACAAACCCGGTCTGTGGTGAAGTCATGTGGGAATGGCGACCTATTCAGCCCCCCGCCCCTCACCCCCCCCGAACCTGCGTAGTTGTAAAGCTGTAAGAACCCCTCGGTCATCATGGGAAGTCCACCGATCCTGTATCCTTGGACACCTCCTGCACTGCAGAGGCCTGTTCACAGACCATGGTGATGGTCCGGCTTCACAAGCCCCTTGGTTGAGCGTTTACGGGAATCTGTCTGCCAGCCTCCCCTGGACGGGCGCTGGGAATGATGTGGAGACTGCTGCTGTGGGGCATCCTGGGAAGAGGCGTAGTCGGGGATTTCGATGTCCAATAGAGCGCAGGTGTCCTGCAAGGAGCGCATTTGATGCAAGGCCCATTCCATTTAAAAATCAGGCGAAAGGGGTGACCCCAGGAGTATGGTACCCCCTTAGCATGCAGAAACTCGGTGACCACTTTGAACGTTTTTTTTTTTTTAAATCCTCATATTGGGGGTTATGCAGAAAGAAAGGTGTTTTGGGAGTCCAACAGTATCCGAGCGGTTGTATCTCAAGACTGCCCCTGGTCTTCTATCGGGGAGTAACAAGGGGGATGTCTCATTCTCGGTCAACTCAGTTTTCTTCCACACACCTTTATCTTGCTCAATAATTCCTTTGTATCCGGAAATCTCTGACCCTTAGGAAGTTTGACAGGCTTCAAGTCATGCCAGGAATTATTGTTCCGCTTAATCATTGGAATCAAAAAGAAAAAAAAAAGAAAAAAGAAAAAAAAAGAAAAGAAAAGGGAAAAAAAAAAGGGAAAGAGTCAAAGAGACCTCGGAAAAGGAGAGATTATAGGTTATTATCTGGAGGAGATATAATTTTCCAGGATCTCCCAATATTTCATATTTTTAAGTTGTTTCCCTTTTCTATCCAAGCTACTAGTTCTTATTGCAGCATTTAACCAATTCTCATGTGTTGGTGGCACTGGTTTTATCCAATTAATACATATCTCTCTGCGTGCTAATAGGATCATAACAAACAGTAAGTTTTCTTGATGTTTATCTAACTTTATCTGATTTGGTTGAGTAGAAAAGTGTATCCCAAAAATAATTAAGATAATACTCACAGTTATCGGTGTTGCCAGTATTGCAGTTAGTGTCTTACCGATTTCTTGCCAGTATTGTGTAAGCGAAGGGCAGCCACCAAACATATGTATATCATCCACTTTTTCCTCACCACATTTACTGCACGATTTTACTGCAGATCCTTTAAATTTTGATAATTTCTTGGGTGTCCAGTACGCTCTATGTATAGAGAAAAGGTGGTTCCTTTTTAATGCTGCAGCCTTTACACATAGCCAACATTTCTCTACTGATTTTTTCCAAATTTGGCATAGATCCAGATCTTCGTTCTGTAGGTCTTTCCTCCATATTTTTTCAGAGATTGTAAGACGTTTTTATTTTGTGTAGGGTGATCGCTGAGAGGTCCTGGTATAGCGCCACCGAATGCCCCTGGTACTTGAGAGTTGTTTGAGGCGGGCCTCCTGCAGGATCCTCTCTTTCAGGGGGAAGTTCGGGAGGAAAGCCAGGATATCCTGGGGTGGTGCTGGAGCACGCCGGGGTAGACCGACTCTGTGCGCCCTATCAATCCGGACGGTAAAGTCACGAGCCTCACCCAGAATTTCTCGAAACATGTCCTGCAAAAAAGAAGTGGCGTCCTCCCCTTCTGCATTGGATGGCACCCCTCGGACGCGAATGTTATTTCTCCGGGACCTGTTCTCAAGGTCTTCGGTATGCGCCTGCAGGTCCACTTGCTGATCCTGGAGGCGAATGAGTTCCTGTTGAAGTTGTTCCACCTCTGCGTCCCTGGAGTGTTCTGCGTCTTCAATGGCCACCACCCGTTCGCCCAGTCCGTCCACATCCCTGCGGAGCTCCCAGTATTCGCCAGCCAGATCTTGCTTCAAGGCTTGAAAATCTTTGCGTAAGGAGTGAAAAAGCGATTCCAAAAAGGACTTGATGATGTGGACATCTCCCTCCCCGCGGTCGGCTGAGGGTTTGTCCGACGGCGAGGGTGGAGTCTTGTCATTTTTCGGGGGGCCCTTGGTGAGCATGTCCGTAAGGGTCCGCCCTCCCCTTCTCCATGTGTTGGCCATTGTCCACACTCAGGCTGTCGCACCCCCTTGCTCAGGATGGTCCGGTGGCAGAGGCAGCCAGGAGGGGAGTGGGGAGATAGGCGCAGCGTGTGGGGCAGCTACCCCCTGCGAAAAAGAGTGTAAACCCAGCGCCTGTGGGGCCACCCCCAATGGTGTAGGGATCCCCGGCCTCCGCTATACTTGATGTGTCCACTGTTGCTGTCAGGCCGGGCGGCGACCCATGCGTCGTCGCCTGTTCACTCGGGCCAGCAGCAGGGAGAGATGCCAGGGCCCGGAATCAGGCCAGGAATGCCGGGGGGTGCCGGTCTGCCGTTTGATGCAGCAAGCAGGGGCCCAGCAGACCTCGCCGAGGCCCCCTCACCTACAACTTGGGATGGCCACATCCACTGGTACAGATGGTGCGGCGCGCCCTGCCTCAATCAGCACCCCGTCCGCTGCAGTTGGGGGGGGGGGAGGACCATCACCCGGGGGGCACCGCCCAAAGGATCTGCCACCACCACACCACCTGGGTCCCCAGACGCGTGCAGGGTGTGATGGCGGATTTTGCTGCGGTCCCCGGGGTGCCGCCCACTCTCCAGGGATGCCGCCACTCTTGCCACTGTCCATTGGTTCCCCGGGGCCCTCCAGGCGTCGGTGCTGCCCCAGAAGGCCTGGGCCCGGCGTTCTGTCCCCCCCTCAGGGGCGGTGAAGGCTGTGTGCGCAGACCGCTAAACCCCGACGTAGAGCTGCAGGGCCGCCGCCGAGTGGATGCGCTCCCGCTGTGCTGATGGGTGTTGCGCACTCTGGGGGGACCAGCGGGGGGCGGGTACCGCAACACTCACCAACCGGTGGCCCCAATGCAGGAGGGGGGCTCTGGCAGTTGCCGCAGTAGATGGTCCCCCGGTCCTCCAGGTCGTAGGCCCCACGCCGGGGCCTCAATTTTAGCACTTGCCCGGAAAGGATTGTGGCTCAAACGCTCTGTCCATCCTCCCCTTTTGTATCGCTTTGTTCGCCCTAAGTTGGCAGGGTATGCTCAGACGTGAGTCCCTTGCTCACTTTGCCACTGGATTCAAGATAGCCTGGCTGATGAGGATTATGAATCTGAAACCGGTCCCAGGATGCTTGTTTCTGGTCCAGGGAAGACATGGCTTGGCAGTTCGGGCTGGACTGTTCCCATGAGGCACAGGGTCAGACTGATTTGCATATGGCCATGTCTGAACTGGGGTGGCAGAGTGAGCTAAAGAACGGTGATGGATTAAACCCAGATCAGTTGACTGGCGGTGAGTGTTTGATTTGCTCATCGTCCATCATCCCCTTTTGTATTGCTTTCTCTTACTACAGCAGTCTGAACTGCTGTCAAGATTTTTTCTGTAGAATCAAAGCATATTTCAGTGTTTGTGTTCAAGTGGGATTTGTATGCTATGGCTACTGTTTCTCCTTCATTGAAGGTTAGGTAAGTGTACCCGAATGGACCCACTTTAACATGGATCACCATTTTGCGTACGTTTACGTGTGTCTGCAATTGTTTTGAAGCAATCATATCAGCTTGAAGATAACAAAGTATATCTGTGTGTTCCTGTGTCCAGTGAATCACTGAAAAATCAGGTCTTATTAATTCATAGAAAGGTTTTACTCTTTCTGTGCAATCTAAAATGTACGTTCTGCCACATTTTTAAAATCCCAATATGGATTGTAACTTCTTCAAAGATTTAGGAGGTTGGAGCAGCGCACACTTTTCTAAAAAGTTAGCTGCCAGGCTTTTACTTTCACTTGATAACTCATATCCCACAAATAGGACATTGAGGTGGGCTAGTTTTGATTTTTTTAAGTTACATTTGTAGCCCTCAGAGCCGAACCCCAAAATTATGTTACTCACCGTGGACAAGTGATCCTTTAAATCATCATCTTTCAGATAAATATCATTTACTTAGGACAATGCCTCTTCATCCATATTCTGAAGTAATTCTGCTACCCTAACTCTGAATAACCCAGAGCTATTCTTCTACCCTTGGGGGAGTCGACAAAATTGAGACTAGCGCAGAAAATGCTGTTAAATGTCTGCTTTTAGGTGCTATATTTTGGCAGAGAATCCATTTGATATATCTAGTTTTGTTTTGCATTTTTTATGCACAATGTTATTCATTAATGCACCACTATGTGTATTCTGTACTGCAAATGTTTTTGTGCATGTGTTTAGTAGTCTGTAGTCTAAAACTAGACGGTATGAATTATCGAGTTTAATTATGGGAAAAAAAGGATTATTCATTGAAGAGGTGCAAGTATCAATTACATCTTGGTATTCAAGTTGATCTAAGATCTCCCTGACTTATTCTTTCGCTTCTTGTTCTATTGAGTACTGTCTCTGTGGAGTTGGAGTAGTTTTTAACTGGGATTACATGGTGTGGTGACTCAGCATCCCACCCAACATGGTTGCGATATAGGACCGGAGCATGTATGTGTGTTTTAAATATATTGGAACGTGGTCGGAAAAAGGTTTTAAAATTACCGTTTCTCTCTTTGGGCAATCCATAACAATTTCAGGCGGTGAATCTTTTTCAGCTAACAGAATGTCATAGCCAAGAGTTAGGTTCTCCCAAAAGAGGTCTTTAATTTTTCTGTGTTTGTCCCCCTCCATTTGGAGTGTTATCTCATGTAACCTATGTGGGACACAGACAGTATTCATCTAGTGTTTCATCTTCAGTGTAAGAATTACATGTATTTGATTGTGCTTCTACCTGAGGGAATTCCCTTCAGTCATTGTATGTAGTGTATTTTGTAAAGTGCACAGCTGCCCCAACAGGGCGTCCTGGCGCTGTATAACGCTGTGGAACCCTTCCTGGCTCTCCCTGTGAGATGCCCCTCCTGGACACCCCCAAGGTGAAGCCAGGCATCCCAGTGTTGTAGGGGCCGTTGTGGAGATTGAGCAAGCTATTGCCCAGAGTTGCAGCGTGGGGCTCATGATTAGAGTAGGCGCCGAGGTTTAGAATTATCGAGTCAGCGGACATTGAGCCCAAGACCCTGCCGCGTCGGGACTTGAACCCTGGTCCCGGGCTTGATCTCTGCTTCAGAGTCTGCCGCTCTAACAAGTGAGCCACACTTCTCCACCCCTTGGATTTCCACAAGCTTCCCAACTTTTCCGAGCTCCACAAAGGGGTGGCAATTGTGAGTTTCCCCTCCCACCCCAAATATCTGTTAGCTGTATGCCACACTTGCACAGCGTGCGCCTGGCCCAGTCAGGGGAAACCGGCGAGATCTGGCATATAACGCCCTAGTGAAATCACCCCCTGGCACCTGCCAGCGGTCCATAGCATATCCCGGGTCCCCTGGGGGCCCATATACAATATGATTCACTGCCGACAGTTGGATAGCCTAATAATATTTCTGTAGATCCGACAGTCCTATCCCCCATCATACCAGGGGAGAGTGAGTTTCGAAAATGCTATTCGAGGTCTGCCATCCCAGAGAAGCCCTCTCTGGAGGCCTCTATTTCCCGGAAGTAGGACGCCGGTACCGGGTCGATCGCATTTTGGAGTGCGTATAAGAATCGAGGGATGGCCATCATCTTGAAGAGCGCGGCTCTACCCAGGAGGGCGGAAGGGCCTTCCAACGCTCAACGTCTCTCCTGAAACGAGTCAACGGGGCGCCCAAATTATTAGCAAACCTGAACTTTGGGTCAAGCTTGACATAGATTCCGAGGTATCTGAACCTTATCGGCTCAATTTATATTGGGCATGCCTGCGGGATCACAGCCGGATCACCCCCGAGGACGAAAAGCACTGATATCGGCCAGTTAATCGCGAATCCGGAATATCTTCTGAATATCACCAGCACCTCCAGAAAACATTCCAGGGAACCTCTGGGATTAATAAGGTAGAGCAGGATATCGTCGGCCTACAAGGAGATTTTGTCCTCCCATTCTAACGTCCACTGCAGGCCTCCTTATCGATCGATCCCACCGAACCCATGCCGCCAGGGGCTCCAAGGTTAAGGCAAAGAGAAGCAGGGACAATGGTCATCCCTGTCTCGTGCCTCTACCGAGGGAAAAGTCCGTAGATCTGTGATTATTCACAACCACTCTAGGTAGGGGATTCACGTATAACAGGCGTATCCAGTCTATAAACTCCAGTCCGAAGCCCAACTTCGTCAACACTGCGAATAGGTAGGGCCATTCGACCCTGTCTAGGGACACAGATTCCTGTATCGTTGGGGTCCTGCCCAGTATCCAGTTTAACCTGCGCAAGTTGAGGGCCGTATTCTGAAGCGGCATGAAGCCTGATTGATCCGGATGTACCAAGGCGGCAACCACTTTTACCATTCGCGTCGCGAGCAACTTCGCAAGGATTTTGGGCTTGGCATTGAGGAGCGACATTGGCCTATATGAAGAACAGAGTGTCCTGGGTTTACCCTCCTTGTGGATGACCACAATATTCGCCACCCGTTGGTCGTACTGGAGTTGACTCCTCTCCCTACTCTCTATAAACATGGACCTGAGAAACGGAGCGAGTTTATTAGCACTCAATTTATACAACTTTATAGGGATTCCGTTTGGCCCTGTTTCCTTCCCGAAGTGCACCCCTCTAATGGCTTGGGCCACCTCATCATCCGTGAGGGAGGACTCTAAATACTCCCGGTTTTCATCCGAGAGCGTGGGCATCTGAATATCCTTGATCATTTCGCTATTGTCCGCCTCGGATTTTCCACCCGCCGAGGTGTATACCCCGCCATAATATTTAGCGAAGTCATCTGCTATCGCTTGTGGGTCTGTGATTATGGTGGAGCCTGCTCCCTGCAGTTCCGGTACCAACCTCGATGCCACTCTCCCTTCTTAAGCCACGCAATTAATTTACCAGCCTTATCACCATGCTCATATATTCTGCTCTGAGTGTCGTCCTACTGAGCCCTGGCCTTGTCCCCTGCAAGGTTTCTATATTCATCCTGTCTCAGTTTTAAGAGGTGTATACCCTCCGGAGTTGCCGCCCTAGACACCTCCGCATCCAACCTAATCTCGTCTACCTGCACCTTCCCCATTGCGGCCTGATGCTTCTTTTTCTTCCCAGCAACCAACGATGGCACCTCACCTCACACAACGTTCTTATAAGCTTCCCACAGGGTCTGTGCAGAGTCCAAGGTGCCCCCATTTTCCTGATAATGCCTCTCTGTGATCTAGACGATCTCTTTCTTGGTAGCAGATTTACAGAGCCTGCCCTGAAAGTTTTATCTGCAAAAAATGTTATTCTTTCTTGCTGTATCACGGTGGGTGATTCATCCGTGCTCTTATTTATGGAGAGAGAGGGGACAAGGGCACAAAAAGATGCAGGCTCGAGATGGGGGGATGCAGGCTCTGTCTAAGGATTAGTTAATCTTAGACCCACAAAATTCAGAACGAATTTTTCCAGACCCTCTTGGTCTAACTCTATTTCACACGAGCACTTCAACTTTTACTCTATCCTGTGCACGTTAATTGATGGTAACCCCTTCTGCTTCTTTAAATTGTATATTTGTATATTGAACAATGATGAGGATTTTTTATGAAAAATAAATAGTGGAGTCCTTTCTCTACTTTTAAAGACATTTCGAAATTTATTGTGTGGTTTGTTGGACATCTAACTGTCTCTGGGCTATTGTTTTCTCTTTTGTCTCTATAAAGGTTTTTTCATTGCAGGATTAAATCGCATGTGAAATGAAAATTGAATTATGTTCTGTTAAAAAGTACCAATAATCGTATTCAGAATCATTGTCTAGGACCACTTAGGTCTCAAGGTGGACACCCTGCAAGGGATGTCAGACCACTGTGAGCTGGAGTGTCTTCATGCAGGAACCTCAGCGTCTTGCCTCAGTGAGTCAGCAGGGAAGTCCCTTTCTCCTCTGTCTACCTCAGCAACATATGGTGTATATATACCCAAAGTTGTACCCGCTGGGGATATACCTTGCTGTGTTGTGTCGGACTAGGATGATGGAAGGAATGACCAATATACATAGTTATTATGCAGGCGATGGTAGGTCTGCAGTCCTGCTGTGATTCCAGGAATCCTCACGCATGATGAATGAGGCTTAAACGTTTTGGAGAAAAATCCCATGTCATCTTTAGGCATTACCGTAACTAGATAAAAGGTCAGTTCTGAGAACCGGTATGTAGTGTAATGGTAGGGGAGAACATAGGTGAGAGGTTCAGTGACTACCTGAGCCTTTATTGGGGTACCAATATGGAACATAACAGTAGGTCTTCACCTATTAAGCTATATGTTATGACTATTCCACTCTACAGAAATAGCTCCTCCCATAATTTACTTTTTCCTATCTTCATAAAAGCCATATCTTTTGAAGGCATTTAAAATGTTGTCACCACTTAGGAGGTCATTTTTTCTAAAGGAGAGCGTCATATCTCAATATTGATGGGTACCTACATTATCCATTCATTCACTCTCTCGGTTAATCTTGGAGTCTCCCAAAAACACAACATACCGGCAGTCTCCCAAAAACACAATATACCGGGAACATACAGCCACTTAACCTGTAGGTAATTAATGGCCGTCCACCCCTACCCTACTGTGGTGGACTAAATAGACTTTACAGGGGAGGGATAGTTTTTTAAGCATATTTTTCATAAAGCAGCTTTCCTAGTTGTAATCCCTCCATTATGTTTGTTTTAAAAATTAAATTTGCATGTGAAAAGGGAAGTATTTATTCAGAATCATAATGACAGTTTTAAAATGCTCTCGTGTTTCTAGTGAACCACTAGACCCATCCCTGTGGGCACACCGTTTCCCCTCAGCCCAAAATGAGGGTTTCAACAAATGTTAGTGGTTCAATGCTTCAGTGTTTTTATTCTTCACACTTTTTATGATTGTTTTTCATTCCATCAATATCTCTTGATTTTTATACGTTTAACATTCAACCTTGTTAGGATCACATCCAATGCATTTCGGGCATTTATCTCAGCCCTTCATCAGGGAATAACACTAAAACGATAAGAAAACGAATATAAAATAAGAAAAAATTTATATATGATATATGTAATACTACGTCATGTTTCTACTATTTTGTGTGCTAAATGTGACTGATTCTCTATCTGTTGCTCACACGGGGATGTTAACGGACCATGTGCGATTTAAAGTGCAATTGTGAAGTGTTACCGAACAACACCTACCGAACCTTAATGCCCGTGAATTGAAAAGTATGGCTTCTCACGCCTCACTTACATGTCGGTTCCTACCACTTTGTCGTCTGTCTCAAAATGCACAAGCTACAAGAGAAAACGTGAACGGCCAAACATTATCATCTTGTTCTTATGTTCCGTTAAACAACTCATACGTTTACGGTCACCAATCGCTATGTTGCCAAACTAACCTTATCTGTAGCGTCTTGAAACCTTCTTAATATCTCCGGCGTAAATCCGCCTGTCTAGAACGCCAATAGCGTCTACCAAACATTTTCTGTTATCCGTCATTAAATTCAAACAGTTCCATTCACGTGACTTAATGAAGCTAAACAAGGGACTACATTCCCAATCGTACTACTATGGTACCATGGTACCCTTCGATAAAACTTTATTAATCACACGCCAGAAGTGATGTTCTCTGGCGTGAAACCGGTCGTATTATAGTATATATCTCTAATAACTCGAGGAGCTCTAAACTCAAGAAAAATCATGTTGTGGACAAAAGCTATAGGTGGGACTTGAACTCACGATACTTCAAAAAAGGGGCAATTCCCGTGTGTTTTAGTGTGTGGAGCTACAGGGGGAATGTTATATGATGTGTAGCAATATTCAGGCAGATACTTTCAAAAACATGAAAATAGTATTGGCATAATCAGAAAATATAGTTGAAAGTCTTCTTTAATCTGGATAACTTTTGGTATGCTTATACCGTCCATTGTTGAGTATCCATTGAATTAACAGAGCCTTTTAAACTCTGCCACCCATGTATAGCAATACTTTGTGTCCTTTCATTAGAGGGCTGGAATGATCGTTCTGTCATTTCAAGATACATTGAGGACCATAGAAAAGCACCAGCAGCGCATAACTATTTTGCTACATTTTAATTCAACAGGTTTCTGAGAATACATTGCATGTGTTAACTATGTGAATGTGCACAGCGAAATCTTCATATCCTCTGCATTGTAGTGTAGTTCCTATTTTCCCAATAGGCCCTGCGCATTGGAATAACATAAACAGTAGTATAGATGTAGAAGTGCGGTTGCCCCAGTATTGGAACTTTCATAGATTCCCATGCTTTGTATCATTCCCCGTCGTCGGAATGGGAGCCTCGGTAAATAGAAAAAACCATAGTATTAAGCACAAAGTGAAAAAATAGGCCTAAGCCTCATCTCATTTTGTAGCTTATCCACCTCTTTTTGTAAAAGAGACCAAAATTCTGCAGTAGCCAATCAGAGCAGCCTCACCCCATAGAATCTTCCTGAGAGAAGCTCAGAGCCTCAGATTTTCTACCGCACGTTGTGCAAGGGAGTCTCCATTGAGCTCTGCTCAGTTTTCTTCCGTTTTTTCTTGTTATTTCTTCAACTTCTTGGATATTTTCTCATCATGTCGGAGAAGAAAGCCTTCTTTAGAGCCTGTGCCACCTGCTCCAAAAAGAGGTTGTTTGTCGAGGACAAACACGAGGATTGTATCTACTGTTTGTATCCGGACCATAAACCAACAGGCTGTCCGATTTGCAGATCCTTCTCAGCTAAGACCTTGAGGGACAGGGAAGGACGTCTCCTCACATGGCTTCAGAAGATGAAGGACCGGAAGGACATTATCTCTTCGGACAGTGAGGGCTCCTCGTCGATGGTGTCATCCAGAAAGTCTCTGAAAAGGGGTAGGTCCCCCCTTTCTACTTCAGACGAGTCCCGTCACAAGGCCTTACCAGGGACCTCTGATAGGTCTGACAGGCCGGCTGCCCAAAAATCTCCTCACCGAGGTGAAAAGGAGAGGCAGGGTAAGCCTGAGGAACAACAGGCCTCAAAAAAGGTGAGAAAGACTTCTACAGTCTCTTCACCTCCTTCAGAGAAAGATCGAGGGGTCAAAAAGCCTTCAACCCCTGCTCAGGAGGTCGCTTCAGACAAGAGGCAGAAGTCGTCGACAACTAAACTCTCAGGTACGTCGTCGACGAGTGTTAAAAAGGACAGCTCTGCCAAAGTTGCCTCGTCGACGGGCTCGTCGACGACGGCTGTGTCGACGGCGCCTACACCGTCGACGGTTTTCAAGGCTCCGGAATCCTTTTCGTCGTCGACGAGAGTGACCATCTCCACGTCGACGACAATGTCTGCAAAGCTGGCGTCGACGGCGGTGTCGACGACGAGAACGACTTCGACGACGACGATGTCGACGACGCCGGTTACCATGTTGCTGACGACGAGCTCGTCGACGGTCCCGTCGACGATACCACCATCGTCGACGATGAGTTTCACCTCGTCGACGACGCAACCCTCGGCGACGAAGACAGTATCTACGTCTGCACTTCCACTGTCGACACAGACCCAGAAGAGCTTCCCGTCGACGACGGCCTCGTCGACGACGACCTCGTCGACGACGACCTCGTCGACGACGGAATTTTCTGAAAAACATGTTTTTTCGAGGAAAAGGAGGCAAATAACGCCAGAGATGACGTCTCCTCGCCAGGTTCAGAAATTACCACCTAGCCTACTATTAGAAGAGGACTCTGATGAAGAGACTTTTAGTGAATTTGGGCAGGCCTATAGCCCTTCTGACCTCCAGGTTAAGGTTCAGGACGTTAGCTCTGAGGAAGAGCAGATGGAACGACAGCACTATGCTCCAGAGCATTATTATGAGGAGGAGCGCACTACTACCAGGCACATGCCTCCACAGCAGCCTCTGCGTCAGGTACCTGAAGGGATGGTGGCAATACCATCCACTTTAGTGGCGGATTTACAACTTATGTTGCAGGACTACCGGCAACGTTTCCCTGCGCCTCCAGAAACCCAACAAGTGCGTCCCCCGACACCTCCGCCTCAGACATTACGACCTGTGGCAGACCATTCTTTGCCTCCAAGAGAGCGTGCCACTGCGCCGGAAGTGCGCCCACAAGAGGTGGTTCAGGTGCAAGATACTGATGATGACGCTGCGTCTTCAGATGCAGACCAGCAAGCGGATCCTGATCAAGATCAACAGGCGCCGTGGAATACTACTGACCCTATAGATCCGGACAACACCGATCCGGATAACATTACTTTGCCTCCAGCGGACGTTGGAGGGTTTCACAACCTGATGGACAGGGCATCCAAAAGATTTGGTCTCCCAGTGACCACGGTTCAATCGGATTGTTTTTTATATGACTTTAAAGAACCATTCAGAAAGTCAATGAGATCCATCCCGATCATTGAGCATGTCTGGTCTGAGGGCTTGAAGGCTATGTATAATCCGGCCACAGTCCTCCCGGTGCTTCAGAGACTGGAAAAGAAGTACAAGGCACCTGATGGCAGTCCGGCATGTTTGCTTGGCCAACCGAAACCGGATTCGGTCATTTCGCAGGCTGCCCAGAGCAAATCCAAGAATCCTTCTACGCCAATGACTACACTGCCGGATAAGGAGGGCAGGCGCCTAGACAATGTAGGCAAAAGATTTTCAGCTATGGCCAGTCTCCTGGTTAGAGCAGCCAATGCTTTAGCGATTCTGGGACGCTATGATCGGCAAATGTGGTGCGACCTTGCTCCATTTGTAGAAGAACTGCAGGATTCTTCTAAAGAGGAGGTGAAGAAGATTTTGCTAGAAGGGGAACGGGCCTCTTCGGAGGTCATTGATGTGGCAATGGATATAGCAACCACCGCATTCCGAGCACTTGCCGGCTCAGCGGTTCTGCAACGCCAAGGGTGGTTAAAGGCCACATGGTTCAGGCAGGAGGTGCAGAATAAGATCTTGGATCTACCATACGACGGTGAGATGCTGTTTGGCAAGCACGTCGATGAGGCCCTGCAAGGCATCAAAAAGGACACGGATACAGCTAAGTCCTTGGGTACATTGCAGTATCGTAAAGTGCCTTTCAGGGGAGCGAGAGGTAGAGGTTTTTCTTCTTATCGTGGAGGAAATCAAAATCGCTACTCTTCTGGATCTCAGTCCAGCCAGACGTATAAGCCTCAATACTCTCAAAGGGGTTCTTTCTCTCGCCAGCAGCCTAAAGGACGTCAGGGGCAGCAAAGGAGAGACAACACCAGGAAACAATAGCGGCCAGGTGGCTCTTTCCACTGTTCCTGTTCCCTCATTCACATCAGTGGGGGGCAGGATTGCCCATTGCCTAAACAGCTGGATGATTATTACATCGGATCAGTGGGTCCTACAGATTGTCAGAGAAGGACACACATTGGAGTTTCAAGACCTTCCTCCAACGAGAGCGCCGGATGCCTTCCCTCCCAAACATCTCAGACTCCTTCATCTCGAAGCCCACCAACTTTTCACCAAGGGGGCGGTAGAGCCTGTACCCCTTTCGCAGAAGGGGAAAGGGTTCTATTCCAGGTTCTTCCTGGTTCGGAAGACAAAGGACAAGTGGCGTCCAATTTTAGATCTACTGCAGCTCAACACTTATCTCGTGAAGTTGTCCTTCAGGATGGTCACTCTTCAGGACATCCTGCGTCTACTCAATCCAGGGGATTATATGGCGACCCTAGATTTGGAGGACGCCTACTTCCACGTTCCAATTCATCCAGCTCACAGGCAATATCTTCGATTTACAGTGGGCAAGAGCCACTTTCAATTCAAAGTACTGCCATTTGGTCTCCGGTCCGCCCCGCGGATCTTCACAAAGATTCTGGCTCCGGTGGCAGCTTTTCTCAGGAAGCAAGCTATTCAAGTGTTTCCATACCTGGACGATTGGCTGCTAAAAGCTCCATCTGTTCTAGAAGCGTCCACTGCAGTCCGGACATGCAAGGATCTGTTCGAGCGACTAGGTCTTCGACTCAACAAGGAGAAATCGGTTCTATGCCCATCCAAGTCAGCAAGGTTCCTAGGGGCCATCCTGAACACGGACAGTTGCTTAGCCCTTCCATCAGAGGAACGCCAGACCAAACTAATGCGTTCAGCTCGTCTTCTCCAATCTCGAAAGACACTGACAGTTCGCAGGTACAAATCGCTTCTCGGATCGATTTCATCTTGCATTCCTTTAGTTCCGCACTGCAGGCTCAGGATGCGTCCACTACAAGAGCAATTGGACAGACAGTGGCGGCAAGTCACAGGATCCTTCGACGACAAGGTTGTCGTTACCAAGGAGATGAGAAAAGCAGGCAGCTGGTGGCTGCGGAAAGACAATCTTTCCAAGGGTTTATCGTTCCTCCTTCCACCATCTCCCCTTATTGTAACAACGGATGCTTCCATGGAAGGATGGGGAGCGGTCCTCCAAGAGCTAAAGGTCAGCGGTCACTGGAGTCCAGTGCAAAGCAAGTTCCATATCAACCTCCTGGAACTTCTCGCTATCCGTTTGGCTCTTCAAGCTTTTCTTCCTAGGATTCAGAACAGTGCAGTGCTGGTTCGTACGGACATCACTACAGCCATGCACTACATAAACAAACAGGGTGGAACAAGATCCTCCACCCTCTCCAAGGAAGCCCAAACGCTATGGAATTGGTTAATACAGAACAATGTCTCCCTCTCAGCGGAACATCTAGCGGGGACACTCCATATCAGGGCGGACGCTTTGAGTCGTCAGAGGACAGTCTCTCACGAGTGGGAACTGGATCAAACCGTTCTGGAGGAACTCTTTGCACGATGGGGGACACCATCCATCGACCTGTTTGCGACTCCCCAGAACGCCAAATGCCTGTCCTTCGCAAGCAGGGTTCACCATCGGGAATCCTTGGGGAATGCGCTTTTGATTGCCTGGTCAGGCGCCTTTGTTTACGCCTTTCCTCCCATTCCACTGATTCCGAAGTTGATCAGCAAACTCAAGGTGGAACCGTGCAGGATGATTCTGATCGCTCCAGCATGGCCCAGACAAGTTTGGTACTCGGAACTTCTTCTCCTCTCCCAGGACCAGCCAGTTCTCCTGCATCCTGTTCCAACTTTGCTAACAATGTCTCACGGTCAGGTTCTACATCCGGACTTGAAGTCACTGCGATTGACAGCGTGGCTCCTGAGTTCAGAGAGTTCCAGGGTTTAGATCTCTCAGGGGAATAAAGAGACATTCTGGCTCAGGCTCGAGCACCTAGTACCAACAAGACCTATCGTGCTAAATGGAAGAGATTCTGTGTTTGGTGCCAGAAGGAAGGTTTACACCCATATACTTCTTCTCCGCACAAACTCTTACCTTACATACTTTCACTGGCGAAATCTGGATTGGCTCCATCTTCGGTAAAAGTCCATCTGGCAGCCATCTCTAGATTCAGACGTTCATCTTCAGGTCCTTCCCTATGGTCAGCGAGGATTGTCAAGCAATTCCTGAAGGGTTTATTCAGGGTCTTTCCTCCAGTCCGGCCCCCACCTCCGGCCTGGCATTTGAATCTGGTTTTGTCATCTCTCATGAAAGCCCCTTTTGAACCTGTTCATAAGTCTGACCTTAAGTTTCTTTCCTGGAAACTGTCTCTTCTCTTGTGCCTGACATCGGCTCGCAGAGTAAGTGAGCTCCAAGCTTTCACGATTGAGGAACCATTTCTCCAGTTTAAGAATAATGTGCTGATTCTACGGACGAATCCTAAGTTTATCCCGAAGGTGCCTTCGGAATTCCACCTAAATGAGCCCGTAGTCTTGAAACCATTCTTTCCAAAGCCTTCTTCACCTGCAGAAAGAACTTTGCACTCTCTGGACATTCACAGATGCCTGAAATTCTACCTGGAGCGAACGAAGCATTTCAGAAAATCTTCACAGCTCTTTGTTTCCTTCAGTGCTCCACGCAAAGGTTGTCCAGTTTCTAAAGCTTGTATTTCCCGTTGGATTTCCAGTGCTATACAATTTTGTCACCAGGCGGCTGGGAAACCTCTGCAGCGAGCAGTTCGTGCTCACTCTACCAGATCCATGGCTTCATCTGCGGCGTTATTCGCAGGAGTCCCTATCAAGGACATTTGCAGGGCGGCAATGTGGAGCAGTGTCCACACCTTCACCCGCCACTACTGTTTGGATTCTTCTGTGAAGGAGGATGCAGCAGTGGGCCAAGCAGTCCTGAGGAATCTTTTCCAATAAGTCGGTGAGCTTTCCTTTCTATCCCGCCTTCCTGTTGCATATTTTGTGTGACTGTATTATTGTCATATTTTATGATCCTATGTGTTCTGCTGTTCTTTTCAGAGATGTGTAACATTTTCAGGTTCATGTATGGCAAAATATGCTTTTCTGTTTACTGCTGGTTACTCTGATACAAAGCATGGGAATCTATGAAAGTTCCAATACTGGGGCAAGAAAACAAGTTACTTACCTGTAACTTTGGTTCCCCAGTATTGGTAACTTTCATAGATTCCCATGCGCCCACCTGCCTCCCCTGGGAAAGCTCAGTCTTCTGGTCTTGGTGGATAGCTGTTTACAACGGCTACGAAAATCTGAGGCTCTGAGCTTCTCTCAGGAAGGTTCTATGGGGTGAGGCTGCTCTGATTGGCTACTGCAGAATTTTGGTCTCTTTTACAAAAAGAGGTGGATAAGCTACAAAATGAGATGAGGCCTAGGCCTATTTTTTCACTTTGTGCTTACTACTATGGTTTTTTCTATTTACCGAGGCTCCCATTCCGACGACGGGGAATGATACAAAGCATGGGAATCTATGAAAGTTACCAATACTGGGGAACCAAAGTTACAGGTAAGTAACTTGTTTTCATCTTCCAGGTCTCCACTGACTATGCTAAACTTAATTGGGTTTGTTACCAACTAGCTCAGAGGTCACTGGAAACTTTCTTGACTGAATAGGAAGGGATTCAGTTTTCCAACAACCGCATAAACATGACAACTTTGCTCCTTAGTATAAGAGTCAATCTCTAGAGTCGTGTGAAACAATAGACAGTTATTTTACTCAGTCAGTTTTGTGCAGATTACTTTCACCAAAGTGCAGAGAATAGAGAGACGGGCGTTTTCAATAAAAAGGTATTATTTATTGAACAGTCTTTCTTCTCGTGCAAGAGAAATGAATTGCCACAATTGCAAGACTAGTTATTATAAAAAGTGCGTACAGTAAAATGAGGATTGCGGAATAATACTGTAAAAGCATTGATATGGTTTCTTAGCCATACAATGGTTTAAAATGAATAAAACATATATACATTCATATATACATTAGGCTAACGTACTCAACTGGTGCTTCTAACTACGCCTACCCCAGTGTACCTGACCTAAGCCTAATACTTGGGAGGGAGTAAGTAAGTAGCTTTAAGTTAAGTTGGTTTTGCCAAGGTTTGCTTCAAGAAATCTCTCTAAGGGTTTAGTCAACACCATACCTCTGGAATAGAATGTTGGAGGTCTTGTATCTCCTTCCAGGACTCGATATCCCAGTCACTCGCAAGAGTAGGCTGGAAACGCCGAAGCTGGATTTTCTCGGCAGGAGAAAAGACAGCGTCTTTCTCAGCGCGTCGAGGAGGAGGAGGGGCAGCGTCCGTGGGCATCTTGTATCTGCTGGGCTCTGCAGGGGACAGCTCTTCTGCTCCTATGTTCACCACACCATCGCTATCATCGATGTCGTTGAGACACCAGTAGCGGCAGTAGTAACATCAGCGTTTGCTTAAGGCAACGTTGGTAATATTTATACCTGAAAGGTGCCTGGTTTGACGTAAGTTTTTGGACATAAGACGTCAATAAAGATGTCACTAGGAAGTGATCGTCTGTCAGTGCTCATTAGAGTTCTATTACTAATCAAAACATAGCAAGCGGGGTTTTCCCAGGTTGCTGAGTTTTATCTTGTTGAAGAACTCTGAGTGTAATCTAGGAATCTTAGATAGTGGCTTCTGCTGTGTCATTTGCTCTAATGAGCTGCAGAGGAAGCTGCAGAGGAAGAGATTCTGAAATATGGCTCTGATCGTGTTAGGCCAGAGACGAGTTTCTGAAATATCACTCTTGATCGTTTATGCCATTATAGGGGAATAAATGGATTTATAGCCGCATAGGGGCATAAGGTCACAGTATTGATCGGGGTCCTAGATTAGAATGCGACACCCACTCCACGAATTTATGTCCATCAATTTACTAAAAACTATAGCAAAAGATGCATGTGTAACATTACCCACCCCAAAATACATATATGCATTTGAAATGGCGTATTTGAAATACATGGAATGTACTGTACGTCTTTAAGCATAGAAATCATTCAAAATTATAGCATATGTAATCAATGAACGATTTTGCGAAAAAATTACACATGAAATATCTCTTAATACAGAAAAGAAGGGCGAGATAATTTCATCACATATAAATGCATTCGTTATAAAATGTGCTAGAGGCAGATGCAAAGTTATTATGTCTCTAGATTTACCTAAAAATAGAAGCTTCTGTTCTTTATGAATAGGTCTACTTTAAGCAAAGAATTTCGTGCCAGAAAAAGGTAAATATTTTGAAAAAGTGTTCAATTAAAAAAAAAATTCTTGTTAAACGGGGGAATAGAGTTCCAGCGCTTTTCAGCAGTTTTTGTTGATCAAAACTGAAGGCCGAATTCACAGTTCATGGGAACGCTGTGTGTTGGAATGCTTTTCTAAAAATTATTGTTTCTGTTCGGGGGAGAACATCATATCAGACAGGCTCTCAAAAAATTGGTCTACAAAATCAGGTGACAGTTCGACCAAGTTTGATAACGCTCTAACTTGGCAGGTGTGAGAATGATTGCTATCATCAAAGTCTGGATCAGCAATGCTCACAGATGGTCGTACCTGGGAGATGTTGCTTTTATTTTTCGCTCCACTGTCACCACCTAGTCGTAGCACAGGAGTCTCATCGAATGCCGTCATCAGGATTGGTAGCCTCTGGGGACAACACAATGCGTGAGCCGTTATAGGACTTAGCAAAGTATCGATATCCATTGGTACTGCTGATGGAAGTGCAAGACAGATGTCCAACACGCACTCATCTCCGCATAGCATACATCGAAGCACAGGTAAGATGCAGGTCTGCCATATCGGTCTGAATGAAAGAAACCAGGTCATGTTCAGATCTCTCAGCCTGGCCAATCCAAGGACTCTAGTTATGCGGTCCCGGTAGCGTATTGCTAAGATCGTTTCTTCCATCCCTGTCGGAGTCATGTCTGTGTTTTGGCTTGCCATATCGGAGCAGGAGGGTCAAAATTAAAATGCCTGCTACAAGTCCCAAAATCAGGGGTATGCCGCCAAAGACTGAATGGACAAAATTAGGAATGATTCCCAGAATTGCTTGAAATGGTGTTAGCAGTCCCGTAAAAATCGTCTTAAATATGCCTGGGATGCCTGTGGCACTAGACATGTTAAGGAGTTGGCTAAGCATTTCTGTGAAATGCACGGGGCAATTTGTTGATAAAAGGTCATGAATCTCTGATGTTGTCCTTGCAACTAGGAGATCATATGTCTCTTTTGATGACGTGATGGGCACTGTCTTCTGCAAAAGCACAGACTTCATTCTGCTTAAAGTATCAATTCGTATAGAAGAGAAATTCAAACGAGGCCATATGGGAGTCTCAGTGTCTCCAGGGCCGTTTGGAAACAATGCTTGCTTACAGCATTTGACCATGGAAGTTACGCTTACGAGATATGCTTTCCCTGGCAAAAGGCCACAACAGCTGTGATCCGTTCTTAGAATGTAACTCCTGTTCGAGAGTTGCTTAAAGAAAGGCTCTATCTGCGTTGCAGGTGTGACATGCTGGTGGCATGAAAGGTTGTTTGAGTTACCTTCACAAGCTCCGTGTAAATTAATACCCTGGCACAAAAGTATACCGCTTAGTGAATGTTTACAGTTTTCCCCACTAAGAAATACATTTTTGTTGCTGTCACTATGGCATGTGTGTGTATATGGTAATTTCCATGTTGACTTAATGTATCCTTTACCTAATCGTCATACTGGCCAGTAGGTATGTATTCAAGGCAATTTTTAAATCGGAAAGTTGTTATCGGAATTGTGATAATCCTGTGTATTATCCATTCAATGACAGGACTTTCTGACATTGTCAATGGTAATCTCTCAAGTTTTTCGATGCTCAGGATTGTATAGTCTGCTCCTTTCGGTGCCAAGCTGATTTGTTTATCATTAAGGTTAAAGATGGAAAACAATGACGTTGTGTTGATTAAACGCCAAGGCACATAGCCTGAACGAAGATTTTGCAGCGTCCAGCCTAACTGTACAATAGAACGCAATTGTGACTGGCCATGCTGTAACATCAGCAAGTCTTTGTCTATTATATCTATGGCAGATGATACAATATTGTCCAACGAATATTTTCTGGAGGACAGAGTCATTAACCCATTGTCCACTACAGAAAGTGATTTTTCCAAATTAATACGATCAATTTCTCGTATTTTTTCAGCTGTTTCAATTTGTGTGACTTTCCAAGCCTCGTTGTATGCCGCGTAGATGCTGGCCTCTATGAAGCGTTTTTGACACTGTTTGCGTGGTCCCAGAATGAAATCGCGCAAATCAGCACCATCTTTAAGTAAAGATAAGTGTTGCTTAATTTTAGCCAGTGTGGATGATTCTAGCCATTCAAGGCACAGCTTCCCTACACTGTATGTTGTTACTGTCCCTGGATGTTGTCTCTGGGAGTATCTAGGGTCTGGTCTGGTCATTGCTAACCCCTGTGTTTTATTCAGGAATCTATCTTGACAGTTGTTTGTGTCAGTAGGCCAGATTAACCACTTTTTCCAATCAGGATGTGTTCTGTTTAAATGTAAAATTTTAGATACGTCTATCTCAATATCTGTTGTTGCATTATCAGGTATTGGCTTTGGAATAGACGGTTTGTTAAGGTCTTTGATCTTAGCTAGGCCAAGACAGGTTGTTTATTGAATTGTTTCATTTAAAAACATTATTTGCTCTGGGATCATGCAGGCTCGAAATAGTGCTTCTAGGCCTTGTACCTGCCACTCTTTTGTACTCCAGATTGTTTTTGTTTCAATGGTACTTTTCCAATAATCAAAACCAAATGTCATCATTTTTTCATAAAATGCTTCTGAATATATCAATTTAGTATTTGTCAGCATTGTTTTCAATCCTGTTTTATCTAACAGTTTATAATAAAACGTTTCTGCATCACTGGTGTTAAACCCTGAGAAGTACTTGAATTTCTCATAGAATATTTTAGAACTGCTTTTAGGTGGTGTAGCACAATGTTCCCATTTGTTATACTTAAAAACATATCTAGGCTGTGCAGATTTATGCAATAATGATCACCATAGTGTGTGTAGCAGAACATCTGTTCATAACTAGACGAACCTTGTAAATAATCATGTTCTGTGAATCTTGCTGACATTACTAAATCAGACATCATATTATTAATACTTTCAAAGTCCCAATCATCAGAGAATGTACTAGGTTTTACAAAGTCACTTAATGAAACCTTGAATTGATGAGGATACTTCAGGATTTCAACCGGACCATATATCTCATAGTCAGTTTTGTCCCATACTACCCCGCCGGGTATTGGAATGGCTGTGACATTTACTGTTATGTTATGTTATGTTATGTTACTGTTTGTTTTGTAGAACGCTCAGCTGCTCCAAAGAGCGTCCCGGCGCTAAAGCTCATCACACAAAATACCAGCAACCAACACACAAGGATGAGGCACCAGAGTTCAATATAACAGCATTTCAGGGCAAAAAGATAAGTTTTAAGTCCCTTTCTAAAAACAGAAAGATTGGAGCACGTCCGCAATGCCAGAGGCAGCGTGTTCCAGAGACGGGGTGCGAGATAACTAAAGGAACGGCCTCCACAGCGAGCACGTTTCACTATTGGGACGATGGCATTGGCCTGGGCAGCAGACCTCAAAGGTCTAGATGGAAGATAGAAGTTGACCCTTCTCTGCAGGTATCCAGCGCCGAAGTTGTGAAGCGCCTTAAAAGCTGTAGTTAAGGTCTTAAAGAAGATGCGCTTACGAATCGGCAGCCAATGCAGAGAGACAAGGAGCTTGCTGGCCCTGGCTCTTCTAGTAAGACCAAAGATTGCTCTGGCTGCAGAATTTTGAACTATCTGCAGACAAGTCAGCAGATATTCAGGAAGGCCTAAGTAAAGGATGTTAGCGTAGTGAAGACGAGAACCTATCAGGGCTTGCACTGTGATCTTCTTGTGCTCCAAAGATAGGTAAGGCAAGAACTTACGCAACATCCTTAAGATGGCAAAGCACTTCCCAGTCAGGCCGGCAACCTGTGCTTTGAAAGAAAGAGTGTTATCAACCATCATACCCAGATTCTTTGCTGAAACCGAGTCGCTGGCAGGGGCAAACATAGCCGAAGGCCACCATTGCTTCCATCTCAGGTCTGCAGGACAACCAAAGAACAATATCTCGGATTTGTCGGAGTTGCATTTAAGGCCACTTTTCCCAAACCAATCAAACACAAACTCCATACACTTCCTGATGGCTGCTCCGTCAAAATCACAGCCCCTGTCACAGGTGAACAGGAGCTGCGTATCATCCGCATAGGATATGATCTGGGCCCCTAGCTCCTCCACCCGTGCCGCCAGAGGTGTAAGGAAGATGTTAAAGAGGGAGGGACTAAGAATTGAGCCCTGCGGGACCCCCACCTCAAGCTGAGGCATCAGGGCGGAGAAAGGGGGGGGCCCAGATCGTTTGACTCCGGTCGGCCAAAAAAGATTGAAACCATGCGAACACCGTTCCCGGCAGGCCAATCTCCCAGAGTCTTGTTAGGAGAAGGTCATGGGGAACGGTGTCGAAGGCCGCCGACAGATCGAGCATGATAAGCAGGGCCTTTCCACCCCTGTCAAGAGTCTCCTTCACAGCCTCGGTTACCTCAAGTAGAGCGGTTTCAGTGCTCAGGTTAGATCTAAACCCGGACTGTGACTGATGTAATAAGGAGTTACCCTCTAAAAAGTTAGTAAGGGTAGTATGAACATGCTTTTCTGTAATTTTGGCCAGGGCAGGAAGCAACGAGATTGGCCTATAGTTGGAATGAAGTTTAGCATCTGCATTCGGTTTTTTAATAAGAGGGAGAACTAGGGCCTGTTTCCAAGATGAGGGGACTTTGCCCGAGTTCAAGGATGCATTGATGATAGGGTTGATGATAGGGTTAAGGGCAGGTGCCAAGGTCGCAAGACACTTGGCGGGACAAGGGTCCAGTGGGGAGCCAGATTTCAGGCTAAGCAAAAGATCGAGCTAGGCCTGAGGCTCTATGGAGGGGAAACAGTGCAGGGTGGGACCCAAGGAATCCCATATGCGAGGCCAGTGGGTGGAACCAGGGGTGGGAAAGGTCGTCGACCACAGAGCCCGAAATCGGGATGTTATAGGTTCCTTGCAAGGCTGACTGAATAGTGCGTATTTTATTAGTAGAAAATGCTGCAAGCTCCTTAATCCATGGTTCCGAGAAAGCAGACGTAGGAGTACAGCAAAAAGGAGAGGTGAATTCTTTAACAATCTTCAAGATCTCTTTGCAGGAGCTGTCTGCTTCCTCGATCCTTTTAGCTAAGAAGGATTTTTTCTCTGCAATGATCTCCCTATGATAATCTTTCACTGCTTCTCTGTAAGACTGCTTAGCAGATGTATCAAACTGCCTCCTCCAAATTCTCTCCATTCTCTTGCAATGCCTTCTCTTAGCAGCCAGGGCAGCAGAAAACCACGGGGCTGATGTTCTTGCCAGTTCGGATTTCACCTGGCGGGGTGGTGCCAAGGCTTCCAGACGTGTGGTGAGCCAGTTCTGAAAGCACACAACATCGTCCTCCAGTCTACCCATAAAAGCACAAGGATAGATTTCTAAAGCCTGGGTGAGCATGGCCGGGGTGACTTTGTGGAAAGCTCTGGAGCTACGAGCTAACTGCCGCTGTGAAGTGCGAGCGGCTGCTGGCTGATGTATTATTGTAAAATCCGCTAAAAAATGGTCCGACCAGAGGACTGGGGCAAGGGAGGAGAGGGCCACCGGAACGGTAGAAAAAATTTGATCTACGGTATGCCCTTTCTCGTGTGTAGGAGACTGCAGGTGCATCTGAAGTCCCACCGAAGATGTCATATCCAAGAATTTTTGCACTTCAGGATCCTCACCCTTATCCTGTTGACAGTTCTCTTTTCTTCACGTGGGATGATCTGTGTGGTTTGAGGACTAAGTTGATGTTCTGACTTGCTGTGTCCATTGTACTATATTTTCCCTCAATGAATTTTCCCAAACAAAGTACCATGATGAGCCAAAGCAGGAGGAAAAATATACCTAGACCAAACCAGAACTCTAACCATGGAGAAATAAGGTAAATTTCCTTGAGTTGATGAAAGAGTTCTGTTGCTTTTTCTTTAAAAGTCTTTTTTGTTTCTGGCATCACTTCGGGGTTGCTTTGATCCTCAGAAAAGTTATCGTAGTTGATAAAGTAGCCAGAGGCAGTTCTGTCAATTGTTGGGATTGTTTTTTCAATTTGTCTTTCGGTAGCACATTCTGATGCCACATTTTTGTAGACTGGTGTTTCTTGACGAACTGTTTCAATCTGTGTTTCAAGAGGCATGAGTTCCATGGCATTATTGCGTAGTCCCTCTCTGTGCACTGCAGGCTGATCGAATGTGATTAGTCTTTCAGTTTGAACCTCTTGAATTGATTGTTGCAAGTTTGGGTATTCTGTTGTTTCTCGGGAGTCCACTGGGCCTACTGTTGATTATAGGCCACATGCTTGTGGTTTTACCAGGTCGATTGATACAACTCTGTTCTCCTTTTTACCAGCAAGGGGCGGTAGTACTACTGATCTTGTTCCTTTGATTGCTAAGACAGGTACTGCTTTTCTGTAAGAAGGCCCAAATTCCTTCTTCACCGCAATTTTTTCTCTGACTAGATCCCCAATCTTTTGAATCCAGACAGGCCTTGCTGGGGCTGGTGGTGCCTCGTCAGTGGTAGCTGGCTGTTGCTTTAACTTTATGTTGCTTAAGCATTTTCTTGTTTCATTCAAGTCCTGTAAAACAGCAAAACGATCTTTGATGTCAAAGTCTGTTTTCTTATCTTCTACCACTGATACCTGACTATCTAAGTCCTGAATTCGCATTCTAGTTCCGAACAATAGTTCGTATGGGCTGAAACCTTTTAGAGAATTTCTTGGCAAGTTGGTAAGGCTTAACTGGACACTTATTAAATGTTTGACCCACCCAGCACCTGAACCTAATTCCTTCGCTGTTATAGATTGCTTTATGTCCCGGTTTTTTCTTTCTACCACACTGTTCCCTTCGGGGTGTGACAGACAAGAATACCGCAACCCAACTCCCATGCTGGCCATGGCCTCCTTATAAGCTCGAGAGCTGAAAGAAGGACCCTGGTCAGAATGGAACATGGCAATTGCGTATGTGCCGATAAAGACTCGCAGATCTTTTATAACCGTTCTGGCGTCAGCCGAGCGCTGGGGCCACATTTTTTAAGTGGGTTTAGCCTTAATGATATACAATGGGACGCGTTTCTCTTGTTTGATTGCGCAGATAGATCGCCTTCTGCTTTCTATTAGGGTTTCTGACACTACACTGGCCGGTTCTCCACTGCGATCTCTGTTGCAGTCTTCACAACTTTTTGCAAAATCATGAATTCCTTCACTCATTTCCGGCCACCAGTACTCTGATTGCAATTCTCTCAGAGAGTCCCTGATTGTTTGGTGTCTCGGACCCAACCCCATATGTGCTTCCTGTAATAGGAAACCTCTCCTGTTCATGTTTGGAATTACTTTATCCCCCACTCCAGGGATTCGAGCAAAAGGAACGGAGTTTGCATCAGTTACGTATGCATAATAGAGTGGATAGTTCATGGGTAGTGCTGCACAGTCACCTTTTACAGACGTTTTTACTGCCAGCATGGTTTCCCCGTCTATGTATTTTTCTGAACGCTTTTTTGTGGCTACGGAAGCCGGTTTAGTTGCTTCCGCTGTGGCTGTATTAGCCAATGAATTCCCTGCAACGTGAACGCCATCACGTTGATGACTCAGAGAGTGTATCACGTGAGTCTTTTGTAGTTCTTTCTGTAAAAGAGCTACCTGTTTCCAACGCATTTTATGCTTTATTGTGGCACCTGTGTCATCTTTGTAATCATTTTCAATCCAGCTCTGTAACTTGTTATTGTAAGAGTTGACGCAAAAATGCAAATCGCACACGATTAGTGTCGGGAATTCACGTTCTGCATTTTCAAGCGCCATCTTTAAAGATCTGATTTCAGCTCTCTGAGCCGAACAGTTTCTCACTGATTCAGTTTTTGTTATTTTCGGTCTGAATTTACTGCACAGCCAGCGACCTTTAACAATCGCGCAGGCTGCATCGTAGGATTTGCTCTCTACGTTGAAATGCTTTACAAATCTATCTGTATAGATTATACAGGCGTACTGTGGGAGAGGCAGAAGTTCGATTGGCAGAGGATATTGTTCTTCATAAGTCAAATCATTCAGTTTTTCGAATTGCGGGGCGAAATAGTATTTCACATCTTCCGCTCCAAGAGAATCTATACACTGTATCCATTTGGGATCCAGTGACACTGTAGGCAGGTTTACAGGGCTGAATAGCGCCTCAAAGGCGGATTCCGTTGTGAGGATATTAATCCTTTTGCTGTGTGCTAGTTCCCTTTCATTTGCTAATGCAGTTTCTACTGCTTTGAAAGTATTTTCTGTGACACTGAATGTTTTTTCTGCTTGTGTGTACAAATGTGATTTGTAAGCTATTGGTACCTTTTCTCCCTCATTAGAGGTCAGGTACGTGAATCCGCATCTTCCTGGGATGACTCGGATTACAAGATTGCGTGTGTTGTCACGTGTATCTAATTTTGTTTTTGCTAACATGTCTGTTTGCAGTGATCTCAAAATTTCTGTGTGTTTTTGAGTCCAAGTGATTGGTTTAAAATCAGGTTTAATTAGTTTGTAGAGAGGTTTAACCCTCTCCGCGTAATTTAGAATGTAAGTTCTTCCGAAATTCAGAAAACCTAGAATCGATTGTAAGTTCTTCAGCGTTTTTGGTGCTTGGAGTACAGCACACTTCTCTAAGAAGTTGTCTGCTAGGCTTTTCCCTTCACTTGATAATTCGTATCCTAAAAATAATACTGTCAGATGGGCAATTCGGGACTTTTTAAACTTGAATTTGTAACCCTCTGCTGCGAACCCAAGTATAATGGTGTTCACTCTTTTCAAGTGAGTCTCCAAGTCATCGTCTGTGAGATAGATATCATATACGTAAGATAATCCCTCATCATCATATATTTGTAGTAACTCTGTTACTCTGACTGAGATTAGTCCTGGGCTGTTCTTGAATCCCTGTGGGAGCCTACAGAAATTATTCTGAGACCCCATTACTGAGAAAGCGGTCAAGTATCTGCTTTCCGGTGCAATGTTTTGACAAAAGAAACCATTAGATATGTCTAATGTCGTTTTATATTTTTTCCTAACTATGTTATTCATTAGTGCAGCACTATGCGAATTTTGTACTGCAAATGTTTTGCAACATGCGTTAAGGTGTCTGTAGTCCAAAACTAGACGATATGAATTGTCTGGTTTGGAGACAGGAAACAAAGGATTGTTCATTTGAGGTGCATCTTTCAATCACCCCCTGATATTCAAGTTGATCTAAAATCTCAGTGACTTGTTTTTTAGCTTCTTTCTAATGGGATACTGCCTTTGTGCAGTCGGTTGACTTTTTAACTGGATTTTGTGAGGAGGAGAGTCCTCATCCCATCCTACATGATTTTTATATAATGCTGGTGCCTGGGCTACTGCCCATTTCCTTGCATACGTATATTTTTTGTGAATCGGAATGTGATTCGAGAAGGCAGGAATAATCATTTCTTCGCCACGAGGGCACTCCCTGACAAACTCTGGGGGCCAATCTTTTTCAGCTAACAGAATATCATAGCCTTTTGAGAATTTATCCCAAAATAGACCCCATATTTTCCTAGTCTTATCACCCTCTATACGCAGTGTTATTTCGTATATCTTATGGGGCTCGCTAACTCTGGTGTCGGCAGTTTCAACCTGAATGTATTCATTTGTGTTCACTGTCTCCAGATGACTCATCAGGATCTTGCGAGCTATACTGATTTCTGCTGCACTGTCTAGCATTGTCTGTGCCCACTCCCCGTTTTTTAACTGTGTCCTCAGTATTCTCGGCATGTTCGATTACTCTAATACTGGCTACCTTCTTTTTTGGAAATTTTAACTTTTTACTTTGAGCAGGTTCCTTGTCTTTGGACTTGGTGTGCTCTCCTTGGTCTGACCGTACTCTTCTTTCCGATTTCTGCGAAAAAGATCGAGAGGGACGTGTATCAATACTTTGATATCTATCAGGCTTCTTCAAATTATCCCTATTTCTAAGGTTATATCTTTTCTCAGAGGGCTCCCTCTGGGGAGACTGGTGTTCTCGAGTCGGAGTTCTTTCCCTCCGTCGAGGAGACCTTCCTCTGGACTGGAAAACTTTTTCCTTGGGAGTGGATTGTTTATTTCCATCCCAGCTCTTTTTAGGAGTGTTTGAATTATTTTTAATAAATAATTTTACTAACTCTCTATATGCCTTCGTTAATTCTCTTATTTTAACTAAGAGTTCTTCACTTGACATTTTATCAATGTCCGGATGTGGTGTGTAGCTGGCTAGAACCGGCCACGTTGCTCCTGGTCTACCTAGTGGACCGAGCCTGGTAATATGATCATTGTGTTTTAGGGCGCCTTTAAACCAGAGCAGGTGCTCTTGGAATTTTAATGGGATTTCAATCTCCTCGAAAGGAGCGTACTCTTCCGGTGGATCCCCTATTTTGTAATAGTGGAACTCGTGTGTTGTGTTGTTTGCCGCTGGAAATTTTATCCATGAATAGAATACCTCTGTCTGCCGATATTCGTGTGCCTCTATCACGAAGACGACTGTGCCACCTTGTGTGGTCAGTCCATTTTCTATAAGTTTTAACGCTATAGATTTTCTTAAATGTGCCGGGATTATTATTCCACCCGGGTCAGTAGTCCCGTCGGGACCCTGCTGAGTCGCATCTACTGCGGCATCAGTTCCGTTCTTTTCTACTGACATTTTATAAATGCAGGTTTTGCAGAGCAGGTCTCCAAGGAGACAAGGATTAGGTGCACAATATTTTGGAACACTGTATCCTTCAACGTTGAATAAACCAGAGCTTTACATAGGAATTTTTTCCTACTAAGTTCAGGCGGATTTTAACCTTTCACCCACTCCAGACGTCTATTGGAGTATTTACGGGAGAAAGGGGTCTGTGTGAAAAATGCACGACTGAGTTACTCTAACGTCTTGCGTTAGTTATATCGCCTTACCAAACGTTGGGCGCCATGTAGTGTAGTTCCTATTTTCCCAATAGGCCCTGCGCATTGGAATAACATAAACAGCAGTATAGACGTAGAAGTGCGGATCTTCCAGGTCTCCACTGACTATGCTAAACTTAATTGGGTTTGTTACCAACTAGCTCAGAGGTCACTGGAAACTTTCTTGACTGAATAGGAAGTGATCAGCTTCCCTGGTACAGACAAGAAGGGATTCAGTTTTCCAACAACTGCATAAACATGACAACTTTGCTCCTTAGAATAAGAGTCAATCTATAGAGTCGTGTGAAACAATAGACCGTTATTTTACTCAGTCAGTTTTGTGCAGATTACTTCCACCAAAGTGCAGAGAATAGAGAGACAGGCGTTTTCAATAAAAAGGTATTATTTATTGAACAGTCTTTCTTCTCGTGCAAGAGAAATGAATTGCCACAATTGCAAGACTAGTTATTATAAAAAGTGCGTACAGTAAAATGAGGATTGCGAAATAATACTGTAAAAGCATTGATATGGTTTCTTAGCCATACAATGGTTTAAAATGAATAAAACATATATACATTCATATATACCTTAGGCTAACGTACTCAACTGGTGCTTCTAACTACGCCTACCCCAGTGTACCTGACCTAAGCCTAATACTTGGGAGGGAGTAAGTAAGTAGCTTTAAGTTAAGTTGGTTTTGCCAAGGTTTGCTTCAAGAATTCTCTCTAAGTCTTGTATCTCCTTCCAGGACTCGATATCCCAGTCACTCGCAAGAGTAGGCTGCAAACGCCGGAGCTGGATTTTCTCGGCAGGAGAAAAGACAGCGTCTTTCTCAGCGCGTCGAGGAGGAGGAGGGGCAGCGTCCGTGGGCATCTTGTATCTGCTGGGCTCTGCAGGGGACAGCTCTTCTGCTCCTATGTTCACCACACCATCGCTATCATCGATGTCGTTGAGAGACCAGTAGCGGCAGTAGTAACATCAGCGTTTGCTTAAGGCAACGTTGGTAATATTTATACCTGAAAGGTGCCTGGTTTGACGTAAGTTTTTGGACATAAGACGTCAATAAAGATGTCACTAGGAAGTGATCGTCTCTCAGTGCTCATTAGAGTTCTATTACTAATCAAAACATAGCAAGCGGGGTTTTCCCAGGTTGCTGAGTTTTATCTTGTTGAAAAACTCGGAGTGTAATCTAGGAATCTTAGATAGTGGCTTCTGCTGTGTCATTTGCTCTAATGAGCTGCAGAGGAAGCTGCAGAGGAAGAGATTCTGAAATGTGGCTCTGATCGTGTTAGGCCAGAGACGAGTTTCTGAAATATCACTCTTGATCGTTTATGCCATTATAGGGGAATAAATGGATTTATAGCCGTATAGGGGCATAAGGTCACAGTATTGATCGGGGTCCTAGATTAGAACGCAACAGCATTACATCAATAGTGCAGAGGATGTTAACGTCTCATCCTTCCCCTAAACGGAAAAAATCCTTCAGGTGCTTGCACCACAAATATATATACATTTTAAAATAATTTTGAGCTGTGACTGTGACCAGTAGTACACTGAAGTCACAACAACTGCAATTGAAATCATTTTATTTCATTTAAGCATTATTTTGGCTAAGAACCATAAAAGCATTTCGGCAGAATACCACCTTTTATAAAACAAACTCAATGTAATACAAAAAATACATAGGTTAACCAATTAAAAACAACCTAAATATTTCATGATCAACTTGTTCTCCTCAATAAGCATCAACTTGTACAAACCAGGTATGCAGATCTAATCTTTGATCTAAAGCAATAAAACGAATTAAAAAAAAAATTAAAAAAGTCATAGATAAAATAAGCATTTGCAATGTAATCGGTCTCGCCTTTGGATCTAATATGTATTTAGCTATGCACCACATTAGCCTGGGTGCTGAAACATCTACTGTTCTTTAACATGGAGGGAAAGTAAGCACCAAACTTTGTGACATGCCAGGTATGGGAACACATATTGGCTTTTAGCTGGAAATTGTATAGTCCAAAGCTCTGTTTTTATATAAAATCAGGGTTCCGTGGTCATATCACTGAAATTACAAGATTTGAAAAAAATATTATTGTCTACAGGTGCTCGTGGAAGACCATTTCTATGGACTGGAATCTAGAGAATGCTGAAGTGAGTCTGGTATTTGATTAACCTCTGCTGGTCATTTTCTACCAAGAAAGTTAAATAGAGGCAGTTGCCAGAAAAATTAAAAAAAGAAAGTCCCTCAGCAGAAAGCAATTCTGGTATTTTACTGACCTCTAATGGTCGTTTTCTATCAAGACAGTTAAATAGAGGCAGTTAAACAGAAAAAAAAGTCCCTAAGCCAAAGCAGACAAGTACTAGGGCTGATCTCAATAGCCCACAAAGTACATATACATATAAAATATACTAAAGTATATACAAGAGGTCTCAAATGCTTGACCTAAAGATATTCAATTGCCAGAATGCATTTTCTGACCTAATCTAAAATATATATCAATAATTCAATACGCAGTTACTACGTTTGGATAGTTAGATTGTTCACCTTCCATATGATAGACACTATGTCAATGTACAAGAGCAGAAGCATCACAACATACATCTGCAATTGGCTGGGCTGTGTAGATTTAGCTGTATGATGTGTAATAGTGGTAACATTAAATTATACTTGTGCTTATGCATGTCTATATTGGGCTATACGCAGGTTTTCAGGTTTAAAGTTTTATAATCCACCTTTGACCTCAATATCCACATCCAGCCCAAATACTTAGCCACTTGTACAGCGATAGTTAGATGGGGATCTTATTTCAAAATTCAAAGTGCATTGGCTCTGCTTCTGGTCCCCAAATTTTTACAGAGTGGTTTAAGTCGTTTCAGCCGAGGAGACTCATTACTTGTGCAAGCAAACAGGACATGGGTTTCTGATTTAGCCTGACATGGGGACACTGGGCACACCCACCAACATCCCAAGAACTTTTAAAAGCTCTCCGGGTCAATGTGCCAAACCTAAATTGAAAGTACAGCTTCCTGTCTAGCGGTACGGTGATGGTATCCCAGGATGGTCCCAGGAAGCTGTAGCAATTGAAATCCGTAAACTTGTCAATAAAGGACATACTCTGTACCACACGTGCCTCACTTTAAAAAATCCATGACCGATAGTTTGACTTGATTACATCTGGTGATGATATCGGAGTAGCAGATGGATTATCCCCGAGCCCCTTCATATCTATATCAATTAACAATGTTTTAATCTGGTGTAACCATGAATCGAACTGGTCTATCGCGAAAACATCTCTCAATGCCATAAAATGGTGCTCTAATTCAGGGGAAAACCACAATGTTCTCCAATATAGAAGGGGGCGCACTTTTACTTTAGACGCAATTTATTTTACTGTCCAAATCTAACATTTTACAGGGTACTAACAGGGAGACCAGTTAAGGTTCTTAAAAACGTATTCTCAGCGATGGTTAGTGTTTCAATATTTGATAAACCCCATATTTTAGAGCCATAGAGGGCAGAGCCCAAGGCCTTTACATCATATATTGGTAAGGCTGGGCCTATTGGTTTGGTAAAGTAATAACTGTGTTCCTTTAGAATGACCACACTAATCTGCCTAAGCTTCAAGGACTCAGCATCCACTTTGGATTTCCAAGCCATATCAGACACCAAGGGTACGCCTTAGTAACTAAAAACATATGTGTGTTCAAGTGGCATAGCAAACACAAAGAGATGATTGACAGAGCGCTGAAACCGTTCAGACACTCACCCGCAGTCACAGATATGGGTTGAATTCATCATCGTTTTTAAGCTTACTTCTCCACCCCAGTTGAGACACATCTATATTTAAATCAGTCTTGACCTTGTGCCTCATGGCCAAGTGAGCTAAAGAACGATGATGGATTCAACCCAGATCTGTGACTGAGGGGGAGTGTCTGAAAAGTTTCAGCGCTCCGTCTATCATCTCCTTGTGTTTGCTTTGTTCGCCCTAAGTTGGCATGGTATGCCCAGATGTGGGTCCTGTGCTCACTTTGCCACTGGATTCAAGCTAGCCTGGCTGATGAGGTCTGTTAGCCCGAAACCGGTCCCAGGATGCTTATTTCTGGTCCAGGGAAGACATGGCTTGACAGTTCGGGCTGGACTGTTCCCATGAGGCACAGAGTCAAGACTGATTTGCATATAGCTGTGTCTGAACTGGGGTGGCGAAGTGAGCTAAAAAATGATGGATGGAATGCTGAATGATTCAAACATTCTCCCGCCATTTTTCATTTTCCCACTACGCCACCCCAGTTTGGATATAGTCATATGCAAATCATTCTTGACCCGTGCTTCATGGTAACAGTCCGGACCGAACTGCCAAGCTAGGTTCTCCTGTGCTCTCCATGTCACTAGAGTCATGTTCATGCGGCTGAAACCCCGAAACCGGTCCTAGGATACTTGCTTCCAGTCCAGGGAGGACCTGGCCTAGCAGTTCGGGCTGGATTGTTCCCATTGGGCGCAGGGTCAATCAAGACTGATTTGCAAATGGCTGGGTCCAAACTGGAATGGCATGGTGGGCAAAAAAACAATGGATATAGGCCCAGATCCCTGTACTGGGGTGAGTGTAATACATTGTTCTGCATTCTGTCCATCAGTTGTTCTTTTTGCTTATGTCACCCCGAGTGGGACGGGTATGCCCAGACGTGGGTCCAGTGCTCTACCATGCCACTGGAGTCAAGCTATCCTAGCTGGTGAGGGCTGAAAGCCCGAAACCGGTCCTAGGATGCTTGTTTCCAGTCCAGGGAGGACCTGGCCTGACAGTTCGGGCTGGAATGTTTGCATTGGGCCCAGGGTCAAGACTGTTTTGTATATGGCTGGGTCCAAACTGGAATGGCATGGTGAGCAAAAAAACGATGGATTTAGGTCCAGATCCCGGTACTGGGGTGAGAGTAATAATAATCTTTATTTATTGGTTTTAAAAAAACATTCACAATTTAAAACATGACAAAAATTGAGTTTAAAACAATTAATTTAAAATGACTTAAAATTCGGGGGGCCCATAAGATCTGATAATGTTCTAATACAGAACATAACTCTGGATTTCTTATAGTCTCTGATTTCGATGTTGTGTCTGTTAACTCTCTCTACTATGGTGGGGAGAGTTTGGATGGGAGTGTGGCTTTAAAGAGTTTTAACGCTTTGTGGACACATTTCAAAAGTCCAATGTTTAACTTGGTGTTGTCAGGGTTGAGAGCGACCATTATTGCTTGGCGGCAAGATCGGACACCCAACATAATACATTGGCCTCGCAACAGTGACCGTCTGGTTGTGAGCAGTGCAGGGCATGCGCAGACGATATGTTCCATTGTTTTTTAATGGTAGCCACACAATCTGCATTCCGTGCTACTGCCCGACCGGCGCCATTCCGGGAGGTTCTTCAGAAAGGGCCATTCTCCCATCCTCAAGGCTATAAACCTGTGTTTCCAATAAAGTGCGTATGTGCTTGATAGGTAGAGCGGCTGAACACCCACTTTAAAATTGGAGATTACAGCCCAGGCATGTCTCCTCTTTGAGAGTATCGCCCTGTCCGAATCAAAGGACCACAATCTAACAGTTTTTTTGGATGGCGGACTTTAGCACCGGGAGAGATGGATTTGCATCCCAGAGCTCTTTTGCACCTAGTAACTATAGGCTGTAATCCAGGAGTTGCCGATGCTTGTGGCTGGTCTGATTTTTCTGTATTTTCTGCCAGAGCCGGGCCTCCAAGGAACCCTCCCAGGCATGGCGCAGTCTATGACACAGTTTATCGAATGCACCTGCCTCCACTCCATGGTGATCTTGGAGTCCCAATTCAAGTCTCACTTGAGCTGGCGAGGCAGATTTTGGAAGCCGAAAGGCTCTTTTAAAGATTTTTGTTGTTAATTTGTTTATTAATATACTGGTTGTGCCCTTGGTGATCTAGTGGCCGTACGTCAGGGAGTTGATTACTTTGGCTTTCATTACTTTCAGCATGGGACTTAGGCTAGTACCTAGTAGCTGTTTTGCCAATTTTGCAGATGCCACCTCTAACGACAGAGCTTTAATTTTTAATGCTTCTTTGTGCTTGACAAAGGAGCCTCTTGTATCCAGAAAGATGCCCAGGTATTTATAACTGGGGGTTGACTCTAGCTTTGTTTTGTTGAAGTACCACCTTTCTGTTGACCTATTTTGCTTCCCAAAAGAGATAGTTTTGGTTTTTGACAAGTTAAGCTCTAGATGGTTTCTTGTCGTGTAGGGTAGCAATTCATCCAGTAACCTCTGGGGACCCACTTTTGTGTGACATATCAGCACCAGATCATCGGCATAAAGCAAGTTGGTAATGCGAGTCCCGTGAAGTTGAGGAGGATGGCAGTTTACACTGTCGAGAGCTGGATAGAGGTCGGATATAAACAAATTGAAAAGGAGTGGGGCCAATACACACCCTTGTTTGACGCCGTTTTCAGTTCGGATCTGCGAGGAAACGTGGCAGCCTTCTCCCATCTTGATTCTTATCCACGTTTCCGTGTGGAGTTGAATTATTGCCTGAAGAAGAGGCTGTGGTATGCTCCACGATTTTAGTTTCTGCCATAGCAGACCCCAGGGCACACTATTGAAGGCTGCTTTGAAGTCTACAAAGCAGCAGTGCAGCTGGATATGTTGGCATGTCACTTTGTCCATCAAGACGGTTAGCGTTTGCAAATTGGTTTTGGTACCGGTATTGGCCACAAAGCCCGTCTGGTTAAAAGGAAGGTGCACAGTTGTTTCGCCTAAGCCTGTAGCTCCTCTAGTAGAATATTTGCAAAGTACATACAGGTACATGCATCAAAGGATTTTGCGATCGCAAACGGTGCAAATCGCAAAAATCGGCCGTTTGCGATCGCAAAATCCTCTTTTGGAATGCATGAAAGTTTGCGATTTCGCAATTAGGGGGTTGCAAATTACCACTAGGGTGAACCTCGTGGTAATTTGCGAAAAATGATTAAAATGTTCAAATTTGCATTTTAAACACTGTCATGTTACAGACACACATGTCCTTAGGACATGTGTGTGTGAAACATGCACTTTAAAATACATTTCAGGGGTGCAGGAGGGGGACCCCCCCCCCCCCCTGCACCCATGGAATGCATTAACATTTTGCGAATCGCTAATTGCAATTCGCAAAATGTCAATGCCTTCCCATTGATTCCTATGGGCCTTTTGGCCCATAGGAATCAATGGGAATTGCGAAATCGCTAATTAGAATTCACATAATATTTGCGATTCGGTAAAAATTTTTACCGAATCGCAAAAATTATGTGAATAAATTGATGCATCCCGTTTTGCGATTCCTTATTTGCGATTCCTTAAAAATCGCTAATAAGGAATCGCAAAACGTTTTGTTGATGCATATCACCGATAGACTCCACGTCAAGAAGTGCTACCATTCGGTAATTTTTTGGCTCATTTCTCTTCCCGCCTTTGTAGATTGGGTCGATGACTGCACCTCGCCAAGATTCTGGGACCGTGTTATTTAGACTGCAGTAAAGAAATAAAGGAGTTAGGTATTCTGACGATAGGCTGACGTCAGATTTGAACATAGCTTGAGGGAGGCCGTTCGGGCCTGGGGCTCCCTTGGCTCTGGCTTTCCTTATGAAGCTTGAGATCTTGTTTTTTACGGCATCCGGTGACACCGTTGGCTCTGGTGAGGTATCATTCCATTTAATTGATTCTTTGTGTGTCAGATTTTCAGGTGGAGTGTTTACAGGCCGAGCCCGCCTCGGGCTCTCCAGTCCCAAAAGAAGGTTCAGGGGGTGACAGGGCTGGCGGAATCGGAGCTTGCTTCGTTTTTGTTGACGTCTCTGAAGTGAAGAGATAAAAGCTTACTCCAGACTGCTTCGCTAATGTTTGCACTACCGTATCCACTTGCACTTTGGTTACTCCTATTTACAAGAGACCAGAATTACTTCGGGTTAGGATTTTTACTTTCATGGATAAGCTCCAGCCATAATTGATCCGAGGCCGCTAGTTTTTCCTTTTATGTGGCGATTCTAAAGGCTGCTAGAGCTTGCTTGTAGTTATTGAAATAGATTTTATTGCTGGGGATATTTCTTGATTGACGGAGTGCTCGGTTCCTCTCAGTTCTTCATTTCCTTGTGGCTTTTGAGATGTAAAATTGAGAAGATTGGTTTCTCGGGCCTCTCCTTGTAGGAAGTTCGTTGAGAAGGAGATTTGTAAGAGAGGTCCAGCCACTAACAACATGATTATTTAGCTCTAGAGAATGATGTAATAAGGCTCTGCATTTTTCCGTCAGGGATAGGCCCATGGAATCTGATCACTTTATCCGCTTTAGGTCCTCTGTGTGACTGCCTGAATGGGTGTGGGCCAGTTCTTGATGATGTGGGTAGCCAGTGGAAAGTGTTATTATTTGTGCCCGGTGATTACTCTCTCTTTGTGGGGCATTTGATAGATCTTGACCCAGGGCAGTATTTCTTTGCTCCCTAGGGTACAGTCCAAGAACGAGAAGGATCTGCCATCAGATCGGGTCCATGCGGGCGGGATGTCAGAGGAAAAGCGCCCATTCAATAAGGTAAATCCTAAGCTGTTTAACTGCATTACCACATATTCACCCAATGTTGATGATTTGTTCCCAACAGGAATTGACTGGGATGCAAAATGTGGAGGAATTCTTGAAGGTTCCGTTCCTGTGTCGTCTGCAAGATTGCAGCAGAGATTAGTGTTGAAGTCACCTGAAATGATACTTGGTGTACTGCCATACTTGCCGATTAGGCCGCAAATGGTGTTGATCAGGCTGTTCATTTCAGATTTTTTATTTGTGGTGCAGGGGAAATATAGGAGGATGAGGATTAGCAGCTTTAATTTGTTTGATGCATTTGGATAATTTTGTTGATATATAGATCAAGAGACCGCAACTTGGTCTGCCGAACTTGGACTGCAGGTGTGGTTGCAGGTGTCATAAACTCCAGAAAGCCCACTATTGGTATACTTTCTCCTGCTCATGTCTCCTGTAGAAGGAGGATGTCGTGTTCTTTTAAAAAGTCCAAGATGGCCGGGGATTGTTTTTCCAGGCCAAATCCGTTGATGTTCCGAGGACATATCGTCAGACTGTGGTTAGTGGTGGTTCAATCGGTCTGGTTTCTGGATAGGATCCCCGGCAGCCATAACCAGTCTGCTTCACCAAGATTTTGTTGGTCAATTGCGGGCTCAGGGGTTCCAGTTGACGAGCTGCCTCTTGCGGACCTCAATACCAAGTAGGGGGCTGAGGAGGAGCTAGAAGTACCCGCCTGGTTGTTTTCCAATATTGAGGGGTAACGAGGGGCACTTGGTTTTGTTATTGTTATACCCCAGGTTTTAAATTGGTCAATTGTCGTCAAGACCAAATCCCCGGTTGCCAGTGTTACCAGTGTTACTTGCGTGACTTTGCCCGTGTTGGATCCGGTAGATGGAATAAATTTGATGGCGATTATATCTCTCGATTGTAGATGATTTAGGTCTGGTAATGATTTGAAAAGTTTTAGTATATTCCCCGGTTGAGGATGTCGTGAGGGCCCCTCAAAGTAAATTCTGGGATGAGCAGCAGTTTGGTGTTCTGGGGGCTGCTTGGGGACTCACAGGGCTCATTGGCAATTACTGGCTGTTTTTGCTTGGGTTTTTCTTCGGAAGGCTTTCTGGACAGTGTAGGTATGGTGAATGCTAAAAGGGGCAATTCCTTATAGTTGGTATTTAAGGATTGTAGGGGTTGACTTTTATTTATGGGCACCAACTTGCGACAGCTTGCTTGTTTGTATCGTTCTCACAACCAGATTCTATAGCTGTACTCTGTGTGCGTGATTTGTTCTCCTCAACGATAAGAAGAGGAGTGAAGCTGGTTTCCTGGGCTGCCATTTGAATAGTTGCAGGACTATGTTGCTCTACTTCTGATACTGGGTGCTTGGGAAATGGTTGTTTAGAACCAGGTTTTACTTGTATTGATGGCTGGAGGGGGTATCCCAGAACTGACTGCTGACGTATCCCGGTTGATGGTTCTGTCTAAAGGGGCAACTGATTTGGTAATAGTTTGAGGCTTGTCAGTTCATCTTCCAAAAGTAATGCCGATGCGGCTGATAAGACGTGTCCTGGAGGTCCTGCGTCACTCCTAGAGGAGTTACTCATATTTGAAGTTGTTACCCCAATTTTTGGTTTATTCCGGCTTTTTCGTTGTCTTTTCTTTTCCCTTTTCGACAACCGGTGTGAGTTATGGTTTTTAGATGGTTCGATAGAGGGTAGTTTAGCGACTACTGTCTTTGTTGGGTTTGAGAGAGTTGGACTGGTGTGTACTTTCAGGCAGGGTGGATCATGTGCCTGGCTTAGAGCCTGAGTTGAGGAGTCCGGCGACTTGGACTCCGAGGGTTTCTTTATTTCCTTTAAGACGCTTGAAAGGAATTGGGGCAGAGATGAGAGTGAATCGATTATAGGGGAGCAGCAGCACACTGATTGCACCAGTTGGGTTTGGGCTTGGGCTTTTTAGATAAGAGCGTTAAGCGCCTCCAATTTTTGGTCGATCCCGGCAGTGTACACCGCAAGTGTGTTTAGCAGGTACACCTGCATATCCATCTTGTCTGAATGATATGTTAGTGCAGCTGACGTTGTTTGAAGGGTTTGTAACAATTGGGACCATAGGTTATTAAGGTTGGCCAAGGGAGAACTATCCTGCCTTTCAGGCTCTTTGGATTCGGTATTGAAGAACGATAAGCCCAGAGAATTGTTAATTAGGTTAATATTTGACACTTCTCGGTTGACTGTTTGGTCGGCCTCTTCCCCTTGATTTGCCTTATCCAGAGAGTAATGTGATTCTGGTTGAACTGGGATGCTATAAAACGCTTGTGGATGGGGCACGGCCTGTAATGATGAGGCTTTTGGACTCTTTTGTAGCTTGTCCGATTTAGGATCGGTTGAGGAGTAAAATACAGATGAGGAAAACAGACTTAAATTTTAAAATGATTGATGGCTTGATGGATCAACGTTACTATGGCTTATTACCTTGGATAAAACTTGTTCTAGATGAGTTATATGTTGGACAGAGGGTTGGAGGGGAGCCTGTTGTGATTGACTGATGTCCAGGGATTCTGGTCCACTTTTGCAGGGAGATTCTGTTGTTGATAAAGAGCTTGATTGCCTTAAATTGATGGACCCTCTGTCGACGCTGTGGATCAGTGGCAGAACCGTAATTTGTTGTGGCCATAGCTCGGAGGCTACCAGGGCGAGTACCTGCCAGGGGGGGGGGGTTCCTGTTGTTTAACCTGGGTCCTTGTAGTATTCTTCCGTGCTGTAGCTGGGTCCTAAAGTAGTCCCTTAGTGAGGCCTTGATTTTTGTTGGTTTAGATAGTTCTTTAGAGCCAGATGTTTGGTCCTCAGAGGTTGGATAGGCATGTACAGGCCCTGGATCAAAAACTGTCCTTTGGTTTACTGGTGTTTGGTGAGGCGAGGATGCCATTGGGGGTTCTACCAGAAGATCACCGAGGTCCATTTTCATTGCACCTTTTTTGAGGCGTTTTGATGGGGCTTTCCTTACTCGTCCTGACCTCATCCGCGGTGCCTTTTTTCTTTTTTCCTATTATTTTGTTTATTTATTTATATTTTAAGGGCCGCAGGACTTCCCAATTGATCCTAGAAATTCCTGTTGAATGGTTTGAGTAGTGGTCCAGGTTGGTAGATTAAGGCAGTCAGGTTAAATTAATATGGGCCCTTGATTTTTTGCTGTAGTTTTGTTGTGCTGTAATTGAAGTTTTTTTTTCTTCCGTATTAAGAGCTTGCCTGTTTACCAATGCCAGATGACCCTTAGGTGGTCCTTTCGTGATTCTTGGGTGTCCGGTTTTCTAGAGACCCTGAACGGTCAGGGTGAATTGAATTTCCTGGTTTTTCGTAGTTTTTCCTTGTTCCTTCTTTGCACGTGTCCATTTATTGTTTCTGTCCTTCCAGCCCCTCCTATGTATTGGTGAGGTGTTAGAGCTGAGGCTGGTGGAGTTGCTGACCGTTGTTAATAATTTTGATTTGCAAGTGATGTTACTTTTGTTCTCCAATCTATTTTTAAGTAGTTTGTGGAAGGTGGTAGAAGTCTCAGAGATCCAGAGGTCCCGCAGTGTCTTGCTTCCTCAGCTTCTGGGTCACAGCTGCAGCACCTAGGCCCCCCACAGATCACCCTTGCCTTGCCCCTCCTCGCCCCACCTGCCCCTCTCTGCCCCCTTCTGCCGCAGCCCTGCTCACAGCCTTGCAGTGGCTGCTACTATGGGCATGGGGTGAGAGACTGGGGTGGTGGATGAAGGGCAGAGGGCTATGGTCCAGAAGAGACGGTGATGGACTTCAACCGTGCCCCCCCAGGACACAAGCCACGGGCCACAGGAGGGGCTCAGGAGTCACGAGAGGGTTCACAAAGGGGACCCAAGAAAGGGCCACTGCGCTGAACACCGCAACACCGTAGTCCGCTTTGCAGACCTCTTCAGTCTTCCGTAGTCCTGGACCACGCCAGCCACTAATGACGACGGGGGGGTTAAGACAGCGGGAGAAGGTCAGAGACCTGGTTCAGGAGAGGGAGCAGGAGCCTCTGGTCTGTAGTGCAGTGTCCAGAGAAGTGAAAAAAGTGTGTCAAAATTAAATTCTCAAAAAAAGGAAAAAAGGTTTAAAAACTGAGAAATCACCCAGAGTGATTTTAATTATTGGTGTGATTTCCAGGTTGATTAAAATAATTCCGGTACTACTAGATTGATCGAGTTACTGGATCATAGTAGTTTAAAACATTTTTACACAAACGTCGACATGTTTCAGCTCTGTCGGCCCTAGGGGTGAGAATTTAATTTTGACACACTTTTTTCACTTCTCTGGACACTGCACTACAGACCAGAGGTGCCTCGGGCTGAGGCTGGCAACATCACTATTTTGGAGCAACCAATGATAACTGCCAACAACCCATATGCGGGGCGGATGAACCAGATATACCGCACAAACCACATTGGCATAGGGTTTTTGAGGTTACTCTAAAAACTTTCCTTACCATTGGTCTGATGTGTTACAAGTGTCTGTTTCTCCTTTTTGATAAATTACCTACTTACCCTGGGGAATGAAACAGACATTCAAATCCCTAATCCCCCCTATTGATCAATTGTGAGGGAGCAGGAGCGGCAGAAGCAAAGCGACTCTCTCGCCGGGGGAGGTGCGCAGACGGTACTGCTGGCTGCAATGAGGGACCGGGTGGAGGTCCAGAATCAAGACCGGGACCGTTGCAGCCACTCACAGGCCCCCCTGCAGTCTTCTGCGACCCCACGCAGCCTCTGAGCGCCACTATCCGCCTCCTGCTGTAATCCCGCTGTGATTCACAACTCCGGAGCACACTGCCGAGTCTAGCCAAGCCACTAAACAATTCAAACTGGGCACTGTTCCAGCCGCGGTTCGTTGCTCCTACCGTGTCTCTCGGTGCAGGGGATCGAAATTGAAGACTTGTGGCTCGCGGTATCTGGGGTCATCCTCCCGCTACTTCTTCACTGCTGCTGCTGCTCAGCTGCTGCTCAGCTCGGATCGAGTTGTGCCGGGGAGGGGGTGGCGCCTCCTGCCTCCTTGCTTCGCCGCTTTGCCTCTCGGCTTCACCTCTCAGCTTCATCTCTCGACTGCTGACTGCTGAGTACACAGGGCATGTGAAAACACGGACTGGACTCGGACTCCTAGGAACCAGCTACCAGAGACTGGGGTGAATGTATGACATTGTTCTGCATTCTGTTCATCAATTGTTATTTTTGTATATTTCACCCTGAGTGGGATGGGTATGCCCAGACATTAGTTCCATGCTCTCCATGCCACTGGAGTTAAGTTATCTTGTCTGATAAGGGCTGAAAGCCCGAAACCAGTCCTAGGATGCTTATTTCCAGTCCAGGGAGGACCTGGCCTGGCAGTTCGGGCTGGAATGTTTCCATTGGCGCAGGGTCAAGACTAATTTGCATATGGCTGGGTCCAAACTGGAACGGCATGGTGAGCAAAAAAACAATGGATTTAGGCCCAGATCCCTGTACTGGGGTGAATGTATGACATTGTTATGCATTCTGTCCATCAATTGTTCTTGCATATGTTACCCCGAGTGGGACGGGTATGCCTAGACGTGGGTCCTGTGTTCTCCATGCCACTGGAGCCAAGCTATCCTGGCTGATGAGGGCTGAAAGCCCGAAACCCGTCCTAGGATGCTTGTTTCTCCAGTATTGGGGTGTCTTTTCATTGATTCACATGCTTGAATATTCCCCATTGTCGAAGTGGGAGCCCCACGGTAAATAAAATAGCAATAAAACCAATAATATATGTATATAAAAACATAATGACATACGTTCCAAAACCATAAATACTTATAAGTACCAAGGTTAGCATTAACACATAGGAATACATTAGAAGAAAAAGAACACTTTTATAGCATATCCATGTCATTATGTTAGTCCAAACTACAGCCAATCAGGCGCAAGCACCCCTCTAGAACCTTCTCCTCAGAGGCTTAGGCCCTCAGATTTTCTACCACACGTCATGTGAAAGGAGTCTCCCTTAGCTCTGCTCAGTTTTCAACTTCTTTCTGGATTTCTACAGTTTTCTGGGATGTCTTCTAGTAAGAAGTCTTTGTTTTGACCATGTGCTTCTTGTGGGAAATTGCGCCTCTTCTCAGAGGGCCTTCATAAGAAATGTATTTACTGTCTCTATCCAGAGCATGAGGTAGGAAAATGTAAAATATGCATGACTTTCTCAACCAAGACCCTTAAGGACAGGGAAGGGCGTCTCCTCCTGTGGTTGCAGAGTTTGAAGGATAAGGATTCACCTCTTTCTGATGCAGAAAGCCTTTCGTCAGGTGTGCCTAGTGCCACTTCTAAACGTAGCAGTGTGCAGGATTTGCCAACTCCTTTCCTAAAGAAGAGGAAACTTCAACTCCAGAAGACTCCTGCTGTGTCTCCAGCTCCTCCTGCTACGCTTACACTCTGAGATCTGACTCTCAGGCTTCCACGTCGCCTTCTACGCATGTTTCCACAAAAAAATGTGCTAAATCGTCGACGTGAGCGTCGACGGTCGTTCCGACGACGAAATCTGCCATGTCCAGCTCTCTGATGACGACGGTGACGACGACTTGTCCAGCGGATCGTCGACGGCAGCTGTGTCGACGTCGTCAGTGTCGACGATGGTGTGTGTGAGCTTCAAATCTGTCTCGCCAACGATTCCAATCTCCTCGTCGACGTCTAAAAAGGGAGTCTCGTCGGCATCGAAATCTTCGTTGATGCTTGCTGTGAAGAGTCTCTTCGTCGGCGGGTGCTCCGTCAACGATGCTTCCGTCAACGGCTGTTTCGTCAGCGGCGGCTCCGTCAACGGTGGCTCTGTCAACGCCGGCTTCGACGACTGCTGTGGTCTGGCGGTCGACGGCTTCGTTGACGGCTGCTTCGTCGACGGCTGTTGTCTTGCCGTTGACGGCTTCATTGACGGTTTCGTCAGCGGTGGTTCTCCCATCGACGGTGTTACTGTCGTCGACGTCTACCTTCTCATCATTGCCTCTGGTGCCAATTTCTTCATTCAGTTCTGGGTTTCCTGCTGTTGACCCTCTGCACCAACGTCGACATGTGCCTTTGGATCAGCTTCCGATTCCACGTCACTCAGCCTGCATCAACTTTTTGCCACAGGTTCGGAGCAGGACTCTAGTTCTGATGAGGAGGAAGATGATAGATTCCGGGCAGCTTGAAGCCCTTGGGAGCTGGCCATTAAATGTCAGGACTATGAGGATGATCAGGAAGATCCTTACTTCCATGAGGAGGAACCTTCTGCTCAGGTTCCCACAGCACAAATACCGCTCTCCCTCATTTCTAATCTCCAATACATTTTAGAGGATTATAATAGGTGATTTCCACCGTCTCACCAGGGGTCTCCTCAACCTAGAGTGCCTGCAACTACAGCAGCTCCTCCCTCTACTACACTGCCAGAGCCAGCTGCGCCTTCTGCACCATCTACAACCTCTATTCAGGTCCATGCAACGGTTTATGAGGATGATGACGTTCGCCCAGATCGGGAAGACTGCGAAGTTGATGATGATGATGGGAACATGGCGGATTGGGACGATTATCAGATACAGACACCGTCTCCACCGCCTATGGGTCCAGGGGATTCCCGTTCCTGTAGATATAGCTGGTTTTCACCGAATTATGGAACGAGCAGCGCTGCGCTTTAAGCTTCCTATGGTTCTGAAGGATGAGGACTGTTTTCTTTATGATTTCAAGAGTCAACCTTTTAAACAGGTCCGGACAGTGCCCATAATTGACTTCATTTGGAACGAGGGTGTCAAACTTATGCAGACGCCAAATTCTATTCCGGCGCTTCTTCCTCGTTTGGAGAAGGAATATAGAGCGCCCCAGGGTTCTCCAGCTTGCCTGGCAGCGCAGCCTAAACCAGATTCCGTGATCACCCAGGCTGCACAGCGCCGTTCCAGGAATCCGTCTTGTCCTATTACCACTCCTCCTGACCGTGAGGGACGTCGTCTTGATGCCATTGGACAAAAACTTTCCACAATGGCTTCTACCACCGTGAGGGCTGCGAATCCTCTGGCCATTCTGGGGTGCTACGACCGCCAGATGTGGTCGGATATGTCTTCTTTTATCGACCTTGTGAGAAGTTGGCCTGATATGCAGTGCTCACTATTCTAGTGATCACTATGCATCAGTCCAAACGACCCTTATGGTGATTGGTTGTAAGTCAACCTTAGACCAGCTATCCTAGTAGCTTGGATACAAGCAGTCTTCGGGCTAAACTCTAGAGGGCGTGTTAAGCCAGCTGTTATACCATCACATACCCCTTGAACACCAAGTGAAAGGACACCACACAAGTGTTATGAAAATAAACAGTGTATTTATTAGAATCACAACAGCCCTGTACTCTTTATGAGGACAGGGTACTAAGCACTGAACAAAACTCTTAGGAAAATACTTCAAGTGCACAATCAATACAAGTGCCCGAGGGCACGGAAAGTTTAGTGGTCTCGGGCGAACCCGATAAGGCAAGTCGGAAGCGATAGGGACTCGGGACCCTTCAGTAAGGAGGCTATGCGGGCACCGAAATGCCGAAGTTACCTAGCCCCAAGGGCTGCGGCTGCACAAGTCTTTACAGGCGTCGGGAGTCTTCGCTGACGAGCCAGGAGCCGGAAGGAAGGAGTTGCTGGCCGGCGACCAGGGGAAATAGTTCGTAGAGATCCAAGCCTGGATCAGAGATGGATGACACCTGAAAGCAGAGGGGACCAAGTTCGTAACTACTAGCCAGTAGTCAGAGGGTACCAGGAGGGCACCGGATGATCGTCACCTCGACTAGGTGAGTGGGCGACGCTAGGCTCTGCAGTCTCACGGACCAGGAGGCGTTGTCGGTGACCAGGATGGAGGTGCGAGCTGTCCTACGAAGGTTGATGCTGTCGGTGTCGCTGGGCCCAGGATTGGGGCAACAAGCCTTGGCAAATTTCAGGGCCACGTGGTGGGCCTAAAATGGCGTCTTGAGTGGACCAGGAGGGTCCGGAATGGCTCCTCTCGCAGATGGAAGCAAAGGCCAGTCTGGAGCAACCAGACCAGCAGCGTTGGTTGTCGGTTGTCGTCAAGGAGGTCACAAGCCAGCGGCTAGTGATCAGACAACGTGCTGAACAGCAAAGAGCAGAAGGGCCCCACGCAGATCGTGGATATGCGGGGAGGCTACACTTCGGTGCTGGAGCGGCTCAGGGTCGGGGCTTCTCGGACCCCAGAGCACTCACCAGAGGATCCCTCGGTGGTCGTGCTGGTTTAAGAAATCGTGCAGGTCTTGATGATGGCCGGTCCCTCGAGGTCTCGTCACACCCACAGATCTCAGCTGAGCTGACGACGTGGGTAGAGGTCAGAGGTGCCAGGGAAGCCGGTTCTCGTCGAGCTGGGCAGTCGGATTCCTGAGACAGGACTTGCAGCAAATCGCAGAGTTCTTAGATGGTGCCTGCGGGTGCAGGGTGACTACTCCTTAGCCACAAGGGAGAAATCTTGAGAAGAGTCGAGAGTTCCTTTCGTAGAAAGTATTCTTGATTCAAAGATGATCTAATTTGGAAGGGTCCCCGCTCCTGCCTTTATCCTAAAGAAAGGGGTGGGTACGTGACTAGTCCTGCCCTAGGGGTGGGACCAGGAAGGGGGGTGGTTACACCCCTCTCCCGTGCCGGACTTTCCCCAGGTCAGGGGCTGGGGTGCCCCTGGAACTGGTTCTAGCCGGCAGATGCATAGTGAGCACCGGGGTGCCACTCCTCAGTCACCTTCTTATAAAGCCCTGCCTACCCAGGATACACAAAACCCTGTCTGGGATGGTGCGAACACCGCCCCGGACAGGAAACCCTTTGTCCAAGCTCTCCTCGCTGGAAGGACTCCCAGCAGCAGGAGGTCAGACTCGTGTCTGTGGTGGCAGCATCCATTTTGTGGAGCTGAGGTTTCAGTTAACTTTAACCGGGGTTCACAGTTACGTACATGTCGTGTCCCTCTAGAAGGGCGGAATGCTAACCTCGTCGCCAGCATTGGTGAGGGGTCAGCATCCCGATTCGTATGACACCTTACTCGACATGTCTTGATAACGCGATACCGAAGTTACCAATATGGTACGCGTTATCATGGAACAGCCATTGGGTCTTGGTTCCGCAAGCTGCAACCGGGCTCGGCTCGTGCATGAGCCCAATTCACACGATTCCACGCACTCTGCCTTCAGGATTATCAAGGCCTTCCATAGGAGTGACTGATAGGAATGCGGGTGTCCATTTTAGGGTTAGATATAGGCATACTATACCTAAAGCAACGGGCGGGTACACCACGTTGCCCCAGCTGTCGCGCAGCCAGTTGTGTCAGATTTAGATGGCCATCCAGGGGTGGCATAATACATGCTTCAGCCCCTGGTAGGCCCTGGGTACACCGATGCCCTGAGTTACAGGGTCTGACAAGGTGGCCCAGTTCCAATTGGTTAATGCACCTAGGGTACACACATCAATTTAGCGAGAGAACAGCTAGGCTGTGGGTCTGATTGGCAGGCCCACAGCCCGAGAAAGTCGTAAACCAGTGAAACAAAAGCAAAAAATCTGGGTGATCATAGGATTGCAGACCCTACTCTCCTACATGACCCCCCCCCCCCCAAACGTTGGGACAATAAACTAACCTTGACCAGGTGAGTCTTCTTGTTCTAAGTGGAAATACCTGGAGAGCCCATCTGCATTGCCATGATCAGTGCCAGGTCTATGCTCCACTGTGATGTCCATCCCCTTTAGGGAAATGGACCACCTAAGCAGTTTGGGGTTTTCACCCTTCATCTGATTTAGCCATAAGAGGGGCTTATGGTCGGTCTGAATCTTGAAATGAGTGCCAAACAAGTATGGCCTCAGTTTCTTCAGGGCCCAAACCACAGCAAAGGCCTCCCTCTCAATAGCTGACCAATTTTTCTCTCTGGGGGTCAGCCATCTGCTTATAAAAGCAATGGGCTGGTCATTACCATCAAAATTCAGTTGAGATAGAACAGCTCCCACACCCAACTCAGAAGCATCTGTTTGGACAATGAATGGTTTGGAGTAGTGTGGACTCATGAGGATAGGTGCCGTGCACATGGCCTGTTTTAGGTCATCGAATGCTTTTTAACAGCTCGCTGTCCACTGAACCTTTTTTGGCATTTTCTTACTTGTCAGTTCATTAAGCGGAGTCACAATCGATCCGTAATTTCTGACAAACTTTCGGTAGTAACCAGTCAGGCCCAAGAAAGCTCGAACCTGAGTCTGGGTGGTTGGAGGAGCCCAGTCCCTGATTGACTGTATTTTGCTCTCCAGTGGTTGAACTTGGCCTCCACCGACAAGGTGGCCCAAGTATACAACCTGTGTCTGCCCTATCTGGCACTTGGTAGCCTTGATAGTGAGACCTGCTGCTTGCAGAGCCTCTAACACTTTCCGCAGGTGGACCAGGTGATCCTCCCAGGTGGAGCTAAAGACAGCAATATCGTCAAGATACGCCGCACAAAAGTCATCCAGCCCAGTGAGAACGTGATTCACCAACCTTTGGAAGGTGGCAGGTGCATTTTTCAAACCAAAGGGCATTACCACAAATTGATAATGCCCGCCAGGGGTAGAAAATGCTGTCTTAGGCTTGGCGTCCTCAGCTAACCTGATTTGCAAATACCCAGCTGTCAGGTCAAACGTACTTAAGTAGTTGGCAGAAGCCCTCGGTATTGGGTGGGCATCAGTCTTAGTGACTGCATTGAGACCCCTGTAGTCTACGCAGAACCTCATCTCTTTCTTACCACCCGGGGTGTGAGGTTTCGGCACTAGAACTACGGGACTAGCCCAAGGGCTATCCGAGGGTTCAATGACTCCCAACTCCAACATTTTCTGCACTTCAGTTTTGATGCAGTCTCTAACGTGATCGGGCTGCCTGTAGATTTTACTCTTCACGGGCAAGCTGTCACCAGTGTCAACCTCATGGGTACACCAATTGGTTTGACTGGGTGTTAGAGAAAACATATGCCGGAAGGATTGAAGAACCTGTTTACAATCCTCCTGTTGATGTTCGGAGAGGCTGCCACAAAAGACAACACCGTCTACCGATCCATCGTCAGGATTCTGAGTGAGCAGGTCTGGGAGAGGGTCACTCTCTTCCTCCTGTCCCTCATCTATGGCCATGAGCAAGCTCATGTCCTTCCTGTCGACATATGCCTTGAGCCTGTTGACATGGAGCACCCTGTGGGGGCTCCGGGGAGTTCCAAGTTCCACCAGGTAGGTGACCTCTCCCTTTTTCTCCAGGATGGTGTAGGGCCCAGACCATTTGTCTTTGAGTGCTGCTGGGGCCACTGGCTCCAACACCCACACCTTCTGTCCAGGCTTGTACACAGTCAGGACAGCCTTTTGGTCATGCCAAGCTTTTTGGAGTTCTTGGCTGGCCTTAATGTTTTCGGATGCCTTCTCCATGTACTCAGCCATCCGGGAGCAGAGGCCAAGCACATAGTCCACTATGCTGGTTGCAGGCTTTCTGAGAGGTCTCTCCCATCCTTCCTTCACCAAACACAGGGGTCCTCTTACAGGATGTCGGGACAAAAGTTTAAAAGGGCTGTAGCCAACCCCCTTCTGTGGGACCTCTCTATAAGCGAATAAAAGGCAGGGAATCAGGACGTCCCATCTACGCCGGAGCTTTTCAGGTAGTCCATGAATCATCCCTTTCAGGGTCCTGTTGAACCTTTCAACAAGCCCATTGCATTGTGGATGATAGGGTGTAGTGAACTTGTAGTTGACACCACATTCCTTCCACATAGCAGTCAAGTAGCTCGACATGAAGTTTGCACCTCTGTCAGAGACAACCTCCTTAGGGAAGCCCACTCTGGAGAACACTCCAACTAGGGCTCTTGCCACAACAGGTGCTGTAGTGGTCCTAAGGGGAATAGCTTCAGGATACCTGGTGGCATGATCCACTACCACCAGTATAAACTTGTGCCCTGATGCTGTCTGGGGTTCCATTGGACCGACAATGTCAATCCCCACTCGTTCAAAGGGCACCCCCACCACAGGCATTGGTATAAGGGTGGCCTTTGTCGTGCCACCTGACTTACCACTGGCTTGGCAAGTGACACAGGAGCGACAAAACTCCTTGGTATCTTCGTTCATGTGAGGCCAGTGAAAGTGTGAGACAAGCCTGTCCCACGTCTTCGTCTGGCCTAAGTGTCCTGCTAAGGGAATATCGTGGGCCAAGGTAAGAAGGAAACCACGCTGAGACAAGGGGGTAACCAGCCTCCTGGTCATGCCAGGCTTGGGGTCTCTTGCCTCAGTGTACAGGAGTCCATCATCCCAGTATACCTTGTGGGTACCTGTGGCGTTCCCAGCAGCCTCAGCAGCAGCCTGCTGTCTGAGGGGTTCAAGGGAAGGGCAGTTTAACTGGTCCTTCCCCAGGTCCTCTCGTGTGGGTCCCCCTGAGCCCAGAAACTCAACTTGATCAAGTTCGAGTTCTTTAGGTTCAGTTTCCCGCAATTCCTGTAGGTCAGCCTCCTCTGAGACCTGATCCTCGACCTGGGGCAAGGGGGAAGGCGAGGCCTTAACCCGACTGCTCTTCTTCTTGGGAGGTGTCTGGTCCGTTGTTCCAGGATCCAGCACCGGTTCAGTGGGGCATCTTCTGACCTGTGACCTAGTCACAGCAAGCACATGTGCTGACAAGCCTAACATTTCCATTGGAGTCCGGTGCTCCACTTCTGACCATTGCGATGACTCCAAATCATTGCCCAACAAACAATCCACTGGGAGGTCTGAACTAACAACAACCTTTTTCTGGCCATTTACCCCTCCCCAGGAGAAAGCAACAATCGCCATACTATGACTGGTAGTGACGTTGCTGGCATTGGTCACCAGGAAAGCTGTACCTGGCATGATCTGTCCAGGGTCCACAAAGTTAGGCGTCACCATCAATGTTCCCTCTAATTTTTTTCCCCTGTGTGCGGCAGATTAAGGGCTCTGTGCACTGCAGCAGAGGCTATGTGCGCCAAGAGCCCGACCGTGCTTGTGGAACAGGGCTGATATCCTCCAGGATCAGGTTTGTGCTCTATAAAACTATATAAATAAATAAGTAGGATGAAAAAACTGGGGGTCTCTCAAAGAGGCGTGACCAATTCAATTAATGGCGAGGCTTAAAAAGCAATTAAGCTAAAAATCTGTGCTTAGCATAGTGTGCTACCAGAATGATATTTAGCTTCTTCTGTCATTGCATCCAGATATATAATACAAGTAACATTACACCTACCAGAAGCCAGGACTATTGGCTTTGTCAATGGTTGTTTGTGGCATAAAGCTGTATGGAATATTGAAAATGCTTCTGCTCTTGTAGTAGAGGTTGTGGCTTAATACTCGAGCTGCCGTCTTAAGAGATGGGTTTTGAGTCTAAGGGCCAAATAAATATAAAAAATCATGTAAATCGCTCCAATGCCTTTGGGTTGAGTTTGCCCTATATAAAACTTGCTGCAATTCTTTTCTAAATGCAGGGCTGTCTTTTGAAAGCACTTATGTTAAATGCAGGCCATGACGGATGCTGTGATCAGGGGGACCAACTAGACCCGAACTTCAGGGGGGGCTAACACTCCCAGCCAAGGCTGGCCCAAGCACTGATCCACACTATGCAACAGTGGCGCCCCCTCCCCCATTTCCTCCTCCTACATGAATTCCCTCACCACCACTCACCAACAAAGCACTTCATCTGTCTACGCTGTTTATGGAAACAATGCTTCTGATGATGCCTAAAGGTCCATTCAGGAGTGACCCCCTGGGGGGGCACTAACAATTAAATGTGGGAAATTAATTATTGGAAAGGGAGTGATAAGTAATATACAAAGTAAATCGTAGGGTCAAGTATATACAGGATTTTTTTTTTAAAAACAATAGTATTCAGGAGCTCACATAATAAGTGACAAGCAGCGTGGTGTGAAAAGTGAAGGTGAAATTAAAATAAAACATCGCATTGACAACAGTAGTGCGAACTCCTTCGAAAAGTTATACAAAGTAAAAGGAGTTCATGTTGTTGGGGGTCGACAGTGTTTTGAACTTATTTATTTGAGTTCATCATCAGGACAAACATTGGTGAGCAAGCTGAATCTAAAATCATTGGAAGGGGGGGGGGTAGAAAAGGAAAAAATAATAAATATAACATAGTCTGATCCCTGGATATATTTATCACAGTTAAGTCACTATTTAATTTTAAAGGCTCCCTATTGAGTAAATATGCATATTTAGCTCATGCATACAATGCATATCATAGAGTAAATCGTCATTAAAAAAAATAGGTAATTAAGAAAACGAAAAAGGGTCAGAGGGTCATAATTAGTAGTCGGAAAAACAGAGCAAACCAGACCTGACAGTTAAGAATGCACTTGCGAACTGGGCAACATTCGGAGTTCATAATTAATTAGATACAGTCAGGGAAGGGAGTGGCGCTGTTGTGAAGAATGACAGGAAAATTCTGAACGCAGCTGCGCTGATATGGAAGCCGTTATGAACTCTAATCAAGAAATGAGAGCATGTAAGGCGCGAGGACAAAGCACGACGACAAGCGATAAAGGTACACTTACTGGGTATGAACACAGTTAATTGCATGTATTTGGTGGAATGCGCCTGTGAGACACTGCAGTCCTTAAAGTGAGCGCGTGGAAACCTGGGAGGGAACGGATGGTCAATTAATTACCAGGTTCAAGGAGTGATGCGAATGGGTGTGAGAAGCTTGTTGAACAACCGTAAGTGATTTCTGCTGAACATGGGCCTTTTGAAAGTATGTTTATCACAGCGCCCATCAAGGGCTGCATTTAACGGAAATACTTTCAAAAGGCAAACAATCAGCCCCACAGCTTCGCTCTATTTAGAAAAGAAATGCAGCAAGTTTGAAAGCACGAACGTGTGCTGTCAGATGATTGATTGTAAACTTGCTGCATTTCTTTTCTAAATAGAGCGCAGCTGTGGGGCTGATTGTTTGCTTTTTGAAAGTATTTCTGTTAAATGCAGCCCTTGATGGGCACTGTGATTAACATAAATACTTTCAAAAGGCCCACAATCAGCATTTCAACTGCGCACTATTTAAAATAGAAAGGCAGCCAGTGCAGTAGCATTTTATTCCTTACGGCGCAGGAACTCTCTATCGGGATGTGCTGTGTGTGCGCGCTTCACAGAGAACTGAGGTGCGCGCGAGAGCAGCCGCGCAGGTTACAGGGAACAGTGGTCACCATGGTGACACTGGCACAAGTGTCCCTATAGGCCTGAGCCATTCTTCCATTGATCAAAGGCGTCTGTCGGTATTTGCCCAAAGTATTGGGACTGACATCAGGGGATATATCCACATCCCCTCTACAGACAAGGACAGCCTGAGTGAGTGTGCCAACTAGGTTGTCACACCCCTCAGAACCCAAGGTTAACCCAACTAGTCCCTTGGGAGGCGCACTACTACTGCTGGCTGTACTAGGGGGCACAGGTGCCTTAGGGGCTGCAGTAGCAGGAGTCTGCCCTCCTTTCTTGGTGCACTCACTAAACCAGTGAGTTTTAATTTTACAGTATTGGCACCACCTTTTCGATTGGCCTTCTTGATTCTTCTTTTTCTGGGAAGCCTGACCCCCCCCCCTTTTTGGGTTGTTGGGGACCTGTCGAAGACTTCTGGTCATTTTGTTCCCCTTTCGAATCTTTACCCTTCTGGTCTGCTTTCTTCTGACCACCCTGGTTCTGGCCCTGGTTTTGCTTAACCCTTGTTCTGACCCATCTGTCTGCCTTCTTTCCCAATTCTTGGGGAGAGGTCAGATCCGAGTCGACAAGGTGCTGATGCAACAACTGGTTCTGACAATTGTTTAAAATCTGTTCTCGCATGATCAAATTATACAATCCTGTGTAATCAGTAACCTTACTTCCCAGCAACTAGCCCTCCAAAGCCTTAGTGGCACAATTGACGAAATCAGACCAGTCCTGAGACTGAGGTTTCTGGGTATCCCTGAACAGCAACCTGTACTGCTCAGTGGTTAGGCCGAACCCATCAATCAGTGTGTTCTTCAGGACCTGGTAATTGTTAGCGTCCTCAACTCTAGTAGTGAGGAGCTTATCTCTACCTTTACCTTCAAAGGAGAGCCACAAGATAGTTGCCCACTGACTCTGGGGGACGCACTGTACAGTGCAGGCCCGCTCCAAAGCAGTAATCCATTTGTGGATATCGTCACCTTGCTTAAAGGGGGGCACTATCTTACTCAGGTGCCTAGTGTCTAAACTCCTGTTTTCCCGTGGGGGAATCCTGCCACCAGTGGGATTTGTCCAACTCAATTCTTGCTCTCTAGCAAAGGCGAGTCTTTCTTTGGCCAGGGCAAGTTCTTCCCTTTCGATCCGCAGGTTGACTTCCCGCTCCTTAGCTTCGTACACTCTCCTCTGAGGGGATGTCATCCCTCTTCGAGAAGAGCCTCGAGAGCCATTGGTTCGAACGGATCTATTAGAGCCTCTCGACAGAGACCTAACTCGTCCATTCCCAATGTTAAGCTGGCCGGAGAGGGGCCCCAGGGGTCTCCTAGTACCACTCTCGTGCCTGCTTAAGTTGTCCCTAGTTAGCTGGCTAACTACGACTGGACCTTTGTCTGCCTCGTCCCCAGATGTCTCTGGATCCTCGTCCTCCTCTTCACCTTCTGCGGAGAGATGGATAAGTTCAGGGTCACCTAGGGTTCCCTCGAGGGGGGGCATATTCCCTTCTGGATGAGAAGGGTCTGTGTTACCGGCCCTCCTAGCATCATAAGTCTCTAAGAGACCAATCAGAAACGGAATGGTAGGGTTTGCACCCTGTTTTAGCTTCCGAGATGTACAGATCTGTTGCATCTCTTGGAAGCTAAGTGCAGCATATCTGGACATGACCTGTGGATGGTCGACTGACACAAGGGGAGACTCAGAGTTTCCTCCTTTGTCTGACATGCTGCTTCTAGTGTGGTGTAAGTGATGCACCTACCTACACTATATGTATACCTACTGATCCCTTGCTAAGAGTTGTAGCCAAGGTGTGCTAAGTCTTTAGGAGCTACAACAGCTGGTTCAGTAGAACTCAGAGTATTCTAAGCTAAGTTATATGTACCTGGAGTACTTATGCGATCTTTCACAAGATATTCTTAGGATACGCGTGGTAAAACAACAGCAAGCTCAAATCCCAACCGCTGCTCACCAATGTGAGAAGTTGGCCTGATATGCAGTGCTCACTATTCTAGTGATCACTATGCATCAGTCCAAACGACCCTTATGGTGATTGGTTGTAAGTCAACCTTAGACCAGCTATCCTGGTAGCGTGGATACGAGCAGTCTTTGGGCTAAACTCTAGAGGGCGTGTTAAGCCAGCTGTTATACCATCACATACCCCTTGAACACCAAGTGAAAGGACACCACACAAGTGTTATGAAAATAAACAGTGTATTTATTAGAATCACTAAATCAAACAAAATGATTCCCTTGGGTCGTGTACAGGAAAAGCTTGAATTTAGCTGTAACCACAATTGAATGTAAACACACTAACTAAAGAAATTAATCAAAAATGAAGTTACATAACAATTTATTGAAACAATAAAAAGACAATTTACAATTACACTGGAGAAAATGTTAAAAAACAATTAAAATACTATATAATTTTGTGACCAGCACAAAATAAAGGACAGACAAAACTCAATTGTAAAACATACAAATTAGAAATTACAAAGCGTACATTCACAATTAAAATTTCAACATCCCCTGGTTTTATAACCTTACAATCTTATATACATCTTATTATGTGCCACCTTTATCAAGACTATTGATTTGTTGTCTGTCGTGTTACTGGATCCTTATGGGTGTCCTACAATAGATATACATACAGTTAATTATCTAAATTGAGAGAACTCTCTACATTACAGTAATTCAAAGGTACAATGTCTAGCCTGTTAATAGACAGTATTACTTAATGACTACTCTTTATACGTGAGTTATATATTCTATTACTTCACAATTTGCTCTACATACAAGCTCACAGAAACACAGGGTCCCTCGATTGTGGGAGCTTAATCCGGTTATGGTATTTGAGACTTCTCTAATAAAAACCTAGATTTCGACACAATGATGTACACTGGTAGCCTAATAGGCGTAGCTAGGCGAGAACAGATACTAACGTGGCATAATCTCCCTAAGTCAGAAAAAAGATTGTGCTTATGGGATGCTAGGCATATGGCTCTCTTTACGCTCTTGCTAATTGTGGAGTTTTAGTTGATGCAATATAGAAGGAGACATTGGCTTCCCATCTGTGTGTGCATCTATCGGCTGTATCTCTGCTACTAAAGTTCAAAGAGACTCAAAAAACTTTGTGAGAAGTATACACACTCAAAATTGTGTTTCCCTATTAAAGTTCTGCTTTTACCTGTTTAGTCAGGTGGGATTCCTTGTTATGTAGAAGAGATAAAAATTCTTTCAGGATGTGAGGAGATATTCTTATTGGGCGGTAACTATCTGGAGAGAAAAGCATATGAAACCGCTAGAATAAGTAGGAGGTGGAAAAGATCCTATGTCCTTAATATTAATTTAAGCTTGTTGCTTGACATACCTTAAGGTTACTAATGATTCTCCTATCCGATAAGGATTAGATAACTTTTCGAAGTCTGTAAATCTTCAGACACTTCTATGCCACTACTCTTTGGTTGTTCTTGACTTGTAGCGGGGATGAAGATCAAGATCAATGGCGGTTAGCTTCAATGACCAGAACGAGTCTCTCTTGGGGGAAAAATGAAAGAGAAGGGAGTACTTTTAGACCTCAATTATATGTGATGGAGTAAATGGTTGTGGAGATGCACCTAGATTACTAATTTACCAGTGGCGTCATCTTACCTATAATGGTCAAAAGAGATCTCGCTGTAGGAGGAATAATAGAGGCGCGGTGAGCTGCCTTTACTTTTCTGAGCGTTGGGGTAGTTTCTTAAAAATGGTATTATTGTATCCCCTAGAAGGACAAAAGTAGAACAATAGTTCAATTTTGGTTCGTTAATTAGTGTGGCCTCTTTAAAAGCTCCCTCCCGGGCTGAGTCTTACCTGCTCTAGCGATAGCGTCTGTTCGTATCGGGTCTTCGTTTTAAAGTGAAAGATTCATAGTGTATCACGGGCTTAGTTTAAATACACCCCTTTGTGCTGCGATTGGATAAAGCTAAAGTATTGGATTGTCCAATCATGTGCGTGTGCTGTTGAAGCTGCCTATTTGCATGTTTGGGCTTACTAAGCGCTCTATTCTATTGGCTGTTAGGTGTTTAGAGGGTATGTTTTTTTTGAAAGCTTAATTCAGTTCCCAATGAGGTCCTCAAGACGGTGGGAAATGTTCGCGCTCGCTTTAGGCTTGCTGAGCGCTATATTCAATTGACTGATACGTGGTTAGAAGGCATGTAAACTCGAATGCTTTTTTAAGTTCTCACTGCGGTCTTTTAAGTGGCGAATTATTCGTGCTCGTCAAATGAGGATAATTACATAAAGGTTGCTGGGTGTTGACCTAATTCTCCCGCTACCTGTGTATATCACGAGGTATCATTAGCTATATTTATACGCTCATAAGCGGTGTAAACACACTTGAGTTCTTGGTACCTGGGCTTGTGTTTCTATAAACAGATAAAACATGGGAATAAAACACTTTTTAGTCTGTTCGAGGGATGGGGCTATACTGAACAAAATCCGTAGTAAAGTTATATATTATTGTTGATCCTTTGATTTGGGGCTGAAAAGCAGGAATGAATTTAACCTTGGCTAATCACTAAATGGATATGTTTGTAGTTGTTTAATCGGACATCGAAAAATGTCGCAAGATATGGGTATGGGACTCACTAAATTCCTGCTGATAACGAAGGATTCCTGGGAAAAAAACCAAAGGTTGGAGTTTAAGCAGGGATTGGTAGATTATCGAGCATAAGGCTCCCATGTGTTATCAGGCCGGATCACTAGTCCCAAAGTGTAGGACTGTGTGACTGTTGTTGGCGGATCCCAGTTACAGGATTAACAATCATTGGGGGTTTATTCAGTTTTCTTCACAGGCATTTGGCCCAATCCTCTCTAGTATTAAGGCCCTTGTCTATTGTGTTTAGGTAGCAGAAGTACCATTGCTCTCTTCTTTTCCTAAGTCTGTCTACATCTCCCCCTCTTCTATTTTGTCTCACTTTTTCTAATATGAACCATCTAATGTCATCACAGGAGTGTTTCTTTTCCTTGTAATGTTCTGTTAGGGGCGCATTGATTTTAGAAGTACGTATCGCTGACTTGTGCTCTAAAACTCTGATTTTTTTTGTAAATATCTTTTTATTGCAGCTATGATGGATAAATACACAGTACAATTTATGCCATTCCCCTTGATGCTCAGTGTGAGTTCCGCTCCCACTCCCCGGTATCACACAGCCATTCAGCTCGCACCCCGGAGGTCGAGCGGCAGAGTCGTAGGTACCTAGGAAACTGCGTTAGAACATTCTGTGCATGGCTACAGCCAACAAGTGGATGGGAAACGGCAACGCTGCTTTTCGGACCTAACACTCCCTCTCCTCTGTCCCAAGTCCAGTGGAGGCCAAGAGTTCCTGTGCAACTCCCTTGAACATATCCCCCTCCCCTTCCCCTAAACCCCCTCAACTTTTCCTACCCCGCCATCCCCGTCCAGGATTCCCCCCCCCAACTTTCCCTGCCCCCTACCCAGCCCCCCCACCCCCCCAGGCGTGCCAGAGTATCACCTAATTGAACTCTCAACCTTGTCACCAAGATCAGACCCGAAGCATGGTACCAGGATCCGTCTGCAATCATCCGTAAAACATCTCGATGGAACGCAAGGGCAGTGCAATAGCCGAGCGGGTCTATGCCGCCCCCCCGTCAGGCGGGCGTCCCTCTGGAGCCGGGCTATGTACCGGGGATTCCTCCTCCTCCTCGTCCAGGAGCGTGAGATCTAGGACCAGCCCCTCCCACGCCCTGGCCCTCTCCAGTGCCAAGTCATTGTCTATCCTGAGCGCAGCTCGCAGGCGAAGCTCACCCTCACATCTAGCCCATTTAAGCAGTTCAGCCTTCCAGCGCTCTACTACGGGGCCCCGGGACGCCTTCCACTGGGACGTAATGGCCCGCTTCGCCAGGAGAAGCCCCAAGTCCAGGAACTTGCTAGTGACTTTGTTCTTTGATGTGTGTGGGAACCAATGTAGTATGCAATGTGCCATGGTGAGTTGCAGGTCCCTCTCCGTCACCTCCCTCAGGATCTCCACCACCTCCCCCCAGAAGGGCCCCAGCTCGGGACAGGACCAGAACATGTGTCGGAAATCTGCGGGATCCGCCGGGCAGCGCGGGCAGGATGCTGGGTGAGCCGGGAAGTACTTATGTAGTTTATCAGGGGTCAGATACGCCCTATGTAGGACATAAAAGTGCACCAGCTGGAACCTTGCGTTGCGCGTGCCGTTCCGGGCCCCCTCCAGTATACCATTCCAGGCCTCTTCGGGGATCTCAGTCGCCAGGTCGGCCTCCCATTTCGTCTTCAGGGTCAGCAGCGGAGCGGTGGATTCCGAGACCATGCGTCGAGTCAGGCACGTGACCGCTTTGACCGTCCCCGCCATCATTACGACGTACTGACATCCCAGGGACAATGGTGGCTCCGAAATGCCCGCCCCCCAGTGTTTGCGGATCGCCGCCGTTAAAGCCGCATGAAGAAGGAAGTCCCCACCCGCCAGTTCGAAGCGGTCCTGCAGGAGGTCGAAGGGCAACATCACTCCATTTTCGTACAGGTCGCCTATGGATGACAGCCCCTGCTGGTCCCAACCGCTCAGCCCGCGCCACGAGCCTCCATGCGGAAGCGCCCCGCAGAGTCTAAGCGGGATCTCTGGTGCGTAAGGAACCGCAACACCGCATCTCCGGCGATATCTGTTCCAGCATTTCCGGGCCGTCGCAAACTCCTGGGTGAGGTGGAAGTCCCCCATCGGCAGTCCCAGGACAATCCGGGACAACACCTGGACCGGACCCGCCGGTTCTCCTGCTCCATCCTCCCCCCTCCTGGCCCGAGCCACCCACTGTGTCAGCCATTGCAGCTGCGCCGCTAAGTAGTAGAGCTCGTAGTCCGGCACCGCTAGACCTCCTTCCGCCCTAGGGCGGAGAAGCGTGGCATGGGCCACCCTGCGTCTTCCCGACCCCCACAGGAAGCCGATGACCATCGATCGCAGCCGCCGAAAGTAGCTCGCCGGGATCCAGATCGGGAGGGTCCCGAAGAAGTAAAGCAGCCGCGGGAGGGTTACCATCTTGAGCAACGCCACCCTGCCCATAAGTGACAGTGGGAGCGTGCCCCAAAAGTCGAAATTCTCTCTAGTGTGCCGTATCGCCGTACCGATATTGCCCTCAAGGATATCGGCTCTGTCATGGAAGATCGAGGTGCCAAGGTATCGCAGGCTCCTCTCTTCCCAGGTCACTCCCTCTGTAGTTTGCGGGCATGCCCTCCGTGGGCGGGCCGGGAATAGGTGGGACTTCTCCCAGTTCACTCGGAGGCCCGAGATTCTGCCCAGCGATTGCAGGAGGGCCTTAGCTCCTCGCAGGGAGTCCGTCGAATCCGCCAGGAACATTAGCAGATCATCTGCGTATAGTGCGATGTGGTGGTCTTGACCATAGACGTCCAGGCCCCGATACGCCTGCCCCAGCCGGGCCCGAGCCGCCAGCGGCTCGACGGCCAAGGCAAACAGCAGGGGGGAAAGAGGGCAACCCTGACGGGTGCCCCTGCCCACTCCGCACATCTCAGAGATGATCCTCCCCGTCCTAACCCGTGCCGTCGCGTTCGTATAGAGCAGCCTCGTCCAATCTACGAAGCCTTCGCCCAGGCCCAGCGCTCGCAACACATGGAAGAGATACGGCCATTCCAGGCTGTCGAAGGCCTTCTCCATGTCGACAGCAAACACCACTGCCTCATCCCCGTCGTAAGTGTCGGCCTCTAGTATGTGCAGGAGTCGCCGCACGTTAAGCGCTGTGTTGCGGGCCGGGATGAAGCCCGATTGGTCCGCATGTACCAGCATGGGCATGTGAGGGAGCAAACGCGTCGCCAAGATCTTGCTCAGAATCTTATAGTCCAGGTTGAGCATGGACAGCGGGCGATACGCCGACCTGTCCCATGGTTGCTTACCCGGCTTCAGTAGGGGGACTATCAGCGCCTCTCTCGTGGACGCCGGGAGGCAGCCTAGCCGCCTCGACTCGTTGTAAACCCACGTCAGCCGGGGCGCTAGGAGATCCGTGTAGGTGAGGTAGAATTCCGTCGGGAATCCGTCGGTGCCCGGCGTCTTATTTCTTGCCATGCTTTTGATGGCAACCCGTACCTCCCTCTCCTCAATCTTGTCCCCAAGTCGCTTTGCGATCCCCTCCTCCAGCTCCGGTAGGTCAAGACCCTCCAGAAAGGCCCTAAACTCCTCCGCCGACGAGAGGACCCTGCTGCGGTAGAGCTCTGTGTAGTAGTCATAAAACAATGCGTTAATTCCCTGTTGATCGAACCTCGCCGCCCCCGCCTGGTCTCGGAGCTCAAGAATGACCGAGCTTCGACGGGACGGGTTGGCCAGCCAGGCCAGGAGAGCCCCCGATTTGTCGCGTTCCGAGTGCGCTCGCGTGAGGTAGGCCTTGTAGTCAAAGCATCGGAGACGCTCCACTGTCGCCGCCACCGCCTCTCGCGCCCCTAGCAGGGCCTCGTGAGTGTCCGGCCGCTCAGGTCTCGCCCTCTTTAGTCTCCGCAGGGTCTCGTCCTCTCTCTCGATGTCTTCCAGTAGCGTTCTCCGCACTCCCGAAGCCGTTGCAATGCACTGGCCCCGAAGTACCGACTTGAAGGCGTCCCATTCCGTCGCGGCCGATCCCGCCGTACCCGCGTTCTCCTGGAAATATGCCTCAATGCCCGTGGCAATCGTGGCACGGAAGAGCTGATCGTCCAGCGCCTCAGGGCGGAGCTTCCAAGCCGGGATCTTCGGGCGGAGCTGCGACCAGCGCAGCCGCATGAGGAGCGGGTTGTGGTCCGAGATCGAGCGCGTGAGATACTCACTGTGGCACACCTCCGCGTTCACGTCCTGCGAGCATAGTAAGGCGTCGATGCGGACATGTAGTTCGTGGGGAGCGGAGAAGAAGGAGTAGTCCCTGTCCGACGGATGGTTAGCCCTCCAGGAGTCAACCAGTCCCCACCGGCGCTGCCAGGCCGAGCGCGCGAGTGCAAGTTTACCAGCTGGTGCATTCGGAAGGGGAGGGTGGGATCTATCCAGGTTAACGTCTGCCACGCTGTTAAAGTCGCCGCCCAGGAGCAAGGGTTCCACCAGAAACTGAGCTAGTTTATTGGACAGTTGTGCGAGGAATGCAGGTTGGTCCACATTTGGGGCGTATATGCAACCCAGGTTAAGGTCCCTCCCGTCCAGCTTGCCGCGCACCATTATGTACCTCCCCTCTGGGTCAATCACCTGTTGTGTGCATTGGTAGGGAATCCCCGCCCGCACCCAGATGGCCACCCCCCTAGCATAAGCGGAGTAGCCGGTGTGAAAGACCTGCCCCCTCCAGCGCCGCTGCAGTGCCCTCCCTTCTTTGTCCAGCAGATGGGTTTCCTGAAGGAAGGCAATGTGTATGCCCCGCCTGACCAGGTATGAGTGGATCTTATGACGCCTGTGCATCGAGTGCATCCCCCTTACGTTCCATGTGAGACATCTATAGCCTAAGTCGGATCCCATGGCGAAGTCTGCCAAGCCCCATCCACTCCATTCACTCTCCCGGCAACCCCCCCAGCACGCCTAGGTCCCCCCCCCGTCCCCCCCCCAACCTGCACAATCAAACTACCCCAACTCCCACACCCCCGGACAGACAACCAACGTGGAAACCCCATCCAAACTCAAGAATCAAAAAGCGTATCACTACATAGTAGGGCTGGAGTGGCAGCGATACCGCCTCCAGACAGGTCCGAAGCCCCCCGCCCCCGCCCCACTACCCCTAACAACAATCAGGAGAGGCCCCCCGACTCACCCCGTCCCCCACGGTGCCAGTGCGAAGTCCCGGGGGGGGGCATCCGCATCCCACTGCAGAGCGTCCAGAAGCGGTCCCCCCCCCCCCAACCTACATGTCCCATTATCTTACTTGTGCGGCCAAGGTCTCACGCTCCTCCTCAGCCAAGGATACCTTCCGCTGTCTGGGGTGTCACCACCGGCAGGTCCGTCTCAGAATGTTCGTGCCCACTGCTGGAGCCAGGGCTGAGAGTGCTGTCCTTCGACTGCTCAGATGCGCTGCTGGAGGGGCTGGCGTCCCCCTGGCTGATGGCCGCCACCGCTTGCACCGCCTTGGCTCGCTCCTGCTGCCAGCCCGTTGGGGAGCCAGATCGTCGCGTCGGTGTCCCTTCGGCGGAGTGTCTCCTGGGGGGGGTCTGCGGCGTGGGGCCCGCGCCCGGTTCCCCTCTCGCGTCCAGCCAACTCCAAGCTTCCTGCGGCGTCAGGAAAAAGTGAGTGCGATCCCCATCGACCACCCGCAGCCGCGCCGGGAACAGCATAGCGTAGGGCAGGTGCAGTGATCTCAATTTTCGTTTGAGCGCCAGGAAGGAGGCGCGCTGCTTCTGTACATCTCTGGTGAAGTCCGGAAAGACCATGACCCTGCTGTTCTCTATTCTCAGGTCCGGGATTTCCCTCACCCTCCGCAGTATATGGTCTCTGTCTCTGAAGTGCAGCAGCCGCAGCACAATCGGGCGCGGAGGCACCCCCGGTTTGGGGGGACGCGCAGGGACCCTGTGTGCGCGCTCAATGGCAAAGAACGGCGAGAGTCCCTCCGGGGCCACCTCGGATCGTAGCCAGCCCTCCAGGTAGGTGACCGCATCCCGCCCTTCTGCGTTCTCGGGGACCCCCACCAGGCGGAGGTTATTGCGCCGAGAGCGTCCTTCACTGTCCTCTGCTCGGAGCTCCAGGACCCGCACCTTCTGGGCCATTACCGCCAATGACGTTTTGAGCTCCGCCACGTCCCCTGGCAAGGTTTTCAGGGCCACCTCCGAAGTCGTCACCCGCTCCTTCAGTTTCCTGTGGTCGTCCTTCAACAGGCTTAGGTCCGACCCGATGGTGTCCATGCGCTTCTCAAGAGCCTCCCGCGACGCCACAATCGCCTGCATTATGTCCCCCAGAGAGGGATCCCGTGGGCGGGTCGAGCACCCGGCCCCTTCCCCCGGCGGGTCGTCCTCGGCGAGGTGCCCCGGGTCATCCCGCCTCAGGGCCTCGAAGCCTTTCTTCCTGCTGTTGCCCCGCACCATCCTGCCGGTCGGTGATCGTCAAGCGCCCCTGCGGTGGCCACCGATGCTCTCCCTCACTCCGTCCTTGGTCCGCCTCCGGTCCGCCGTGCCTTCCGACCACTGGGCCTGCGTCTCGTGGGGTCCAGTTCAAGGGCCAGTCTCCGCCGGCGTCGTGTGGCACCAGTGCCCCTGGTCCGGGCACCTAGAAGGCTAAGGCAGGGTAGGCACCGATGAGAACCTGGTCCGCTGTGCTCGGATGCCCCCGGTCAGGCAGACACCTCTTTCCGCCCGGAGCTTCAGGGATTCATGGGGGTGGGGAGTCAGCACCCTGTCTCCTGTTCCCCTCTTCGCCCCCCGTGTGCGCGTGCTGCCAATCCACAGTGGCACAGGCCCCCTGGCAAGGCCGTCGCCGGGATATCAGGACAGGTGCCCCTCGTAGGTCCAGGCCTCCACTCGGCCCCTACAGCGCCACAGACAGTCACCCAGCTCAGGTAGGCGCCTTGTGACAGGGGGGGGAAGGGCAGTCAGTCTCTCAAACTCCGCGCCCCCCAACGCCACCACCAGGGGGTCGGGTCGTTCGTTGTGCGCTGGTCCAGCGGTCCACGCAGCACCAGGAGCTCTGTCGCCGGCCGCCAACGCGGTCACTCGGTCTCCGCCGGCGCCATCTTAGGGTCAGGCAAGGTCGCCGACTCCCGTCCTTCAGCGTCGCCCGCGAGTGTGCCAGCCAGGTCCCCTCACCTTTGTCCGGTCTCCGGGGCCGTCCGCCGGCCAGCGGTCAGTCGTCACCGCGTCAGGGGGTCCTTCCTCGCCTCCTGGAACCAGCCGCCAGGCACTTCAGGTCAGGACGGCGGCCGCCATTTTGGGCGCTCTCCTCTCCGGGAGCCGCGCTCGAATCCTTAAGTCCAGGGGGGGTGTACACAGGGGCCCCCAGTCCACCAAACTCACCCTGCGTGCCCCCGTTGCCCTCCTATGTACTTTTGGGGGGTCTGGGTGCGAGCCGGGGTTCAGGATATGCGGTGGTGCGAGGCGGGCACGGAGGAGCTCCGGAGTCCCGCTTCCACCTACATCGGCGCCTTAGCCACGCCCCCTTGTGCTCTAAAACTCTGATACGCAATTCTCTACCTGTTTCGCCTACGTAACCTAGATTGCATGGGCAAAGCAGCAAGTATATTACATTCTGGCTGCGACAGTTGTTAAAAGTAATAGGTTTAAGGTTCTTGCCATTGTGTTCGAATTTGCTCCCTACAATGCATTGTGGACAAATGGAACATGTTCCACATTTGAAATTACCTGAAGCAAGGTTTCCTGACAGAGTTAGTTGCTGTTCTTTTGCGGTGGGATAGGTGTGAACTAGACTGTTTTTAATGGTCTTATTGCGACGGAATGAGAATCACAACAGCCCTGTACTCTTTATGAGGACAGGGTACTAAGCACAGGACAAAACTCTTAGGAAAATACTTCAAGTGCACAATCAATACAAGTGCCCGAGGGCACGGAAAGTTTAGTGGTCTCGGGCGGACCCGATAAGGCAAGTCGGAAGCGATAGGGACTCTGGACCCTTAAGTAAGGAGGCTATACGGGCACCGAAATGAAGTTAGCTAGCCCCAAGGGCTGCGGCTGCACAAGTCTTTACAGGCGTCGGGAGTCTTCGCTGACGAGCCAGGAGCCGGAAGGAAGGAGTTGCTGGCCGGCGACCAGGGGAAATAGTTCGTAGAGATCCAAGCCTGGATCAGAGATGGATGACACCTGAAAGTAGAGGGGACCAAGTTCGTAACTACTAGCCAGTAGTCAGAGGGTACCAGGAGGGCACCGGATGATCGTCACCTCGACTAGGTGAGTGGGCGACGCTAGGCTCTGCAGTCTCACGGACCAGGAGGCGTTGTCGGCGACTAGGATGGAGGTGCGAGCTGTCCCACGAAGGTTGATGCTGTCGGCGTCGCTGGGCCCAGGATTGGGGCAACAAGCCTTGGCAAATTTCAGGGCCACGTGGTGGGCCTAAAATGGCGTCTTGAGTGGACCAGGAGGGTCCGGGGTGCTCTTCTCGCAGAGGGGAGCAAAGGCCAGTCTGGAGCAACCAGACCAGCAGCGTTGGTTGTCGGGTGTCGTCAAGGAGGTCACAAGCCAGCGGCTAGTGATCAGACAACGTGCTGAACAGCAAAGAGCAGAAGGGCCCCACGCAGATCGTGGAGATGCGGGGAGGCTACACCTCGGTGCTGGAGCGGCTCAGGGTCGGGGCTTCTCGGACCCCAGAGCACTCACCAGAGGATCCCTCAGTGGTCGTGCTGGTTTAAGAAATCGTGCAGGTCTTGATGATGGCCGGTCCCTCGAGGTCTCGTCACACCCACAGATCTCAGCTGAGCTGACGACGTGGGTAGAGGTCAGAGGTGCCAGGGAAGCCGGTTCTCATCGAGCTGGGCAGTCGGATTCCTGAGGAAGGACTTGCAGCAAACCGCAGAGTTCTTAGATGGTGCCTGCGGGTGCAGGGTGACTACTCCTTAGCCACAAGGGAGAAATCTTGAGAAGAGTTGAGAGTTCCTTTCATAGAAAGTATTCTTGATTCAAAGATGATCTAATTTGGAAGGGTCCCCGCTCCTGCCTTTATCCTAAAGAAAGGGGTGGGTACGTGACTAGTCCTGCCCTAGGGGTGGGACCAGGAAGGATGGTGGTTACACCCCTCTCCCGTGCCGGACTTTCCCCAGGTTCCTTACACTGGGAAGGAAACAAGCTCCCGGGACCGGTTTCTGGCATTACAGCCGTCTTCGGCCCGGTTTGCTTGAATCCTGATGGTGCAATGAGCAAGGGTCTCACATCTGAGAATACCCTTCCACGCTTAGGGTGGACAAAAATATTTACAAAAAGGGGGTGGTGAGGGAGCTCCATCAGGATTCAAGCAAGCCGGGCCGAAGAGGCTGAAATGCCAGAAACCGGTCCCCGGTAGCTTGTCTCCTTTCTGGTGAAGAATTGGCTTGGTAGTTTGGTCTGCCCTGTTCCCATGATGCACTGGGACAGGGACAGACTAATTTGCATATAGCCAGGTTCTGAGCTGGGATGGGGCAGTGAGATAAATAACGGTGATGGATCAAGCCCTGATCTTTGGACTGGGTAAGAGTGGTCTGCTTAATTCAGACACTCTGTTCATCACCACCCCCTTTTCTAAATCGTTTTTGGCCACTATAGGTGTGGCAGGGTATACTCAGACATGAGTCCCTTTCTCACTGCTTAATCAGGATTCAAGCAAGCCGGGCCGAAGAGGCTGAAATGCCAGAAACCGGTCCCCGGTAGCTTGTCTCCTTTCTGGTGAAGAATTGGCTTGGTAGTTTGGTCTGCCCTGTTCCCATGATGCACTGGGCCAGGGACAGACTAATTTGCATATAGCCAGGTTCTGAGCTGGGATGGGGCAGTGAGATAAATAACGGTGATGGATCAAGCCCTGATCTTTGGACTGGGTAAGAGTGGTCTGCTTAATTCAGACATTCTGTTCATCACCACCCCCTTTTCTAAATCGTTTTTGGCCACTATAGGTGTGGCAGGGTATACTCAGACATGAGTCCCTTTCTCACTGCTCCATCAGGATTCAAGCAAGCCGGGCCGAAGAGGCTGAAATGCCAGAAACCGGTCCCCGGTAGCTTGTCTCCTTTCTGGTGAAGAATTGGCTTGGTAGTTTGGTCTGCCCTGTTCCCATGATGCACTGGGCCAGGGACAGACTAATTTGCATATAGCCAGGTTCTGAGCTGGGATGGGGCAGTGAGATAAAAAACGGTGATGGATAAAGCCCTGATCTTTGGACTGGGTAAGAGTGGTCTGCTTAATTCAGACACTCTGTTCATCACCACCCCCTTTTCTAAATCACTATTCTATTCAAGCATGTGAATCTATGGAAGACACCCCAATACTGGAGAAGAACAATTGTTACTTACCTGTAAACGTGTGTTCGAGGCATGTGGGCTGCTGAATTCATATCTGTGCATAGATCGCCGCCTAGTGTTGGGTTCGGATGATTGCACATTGTTGTCCTGGAAGAGTCTTCGAAGTATCACGAGATAGGTGGCTCCTCCCCTGGACTACAGTGCGCATGGGCATCCTTTCCATCCTTAGATTGTTTTTTTCCGCCATTGGTTTCGGATGTACTTTCTCGACTCTAGTTCGGAAATTTTGTATTGACGTCGGAGGCTGCTTCTCGCTTTCGACACCAAAGGCCCAGACTACGACGACGATGGATCGGAGCCCGTTCAAACGATGCCCTGTCTGTAATTCGAAATACCCCCACATTGATGTGCACCCAGTGTGCAATAAATGTTTGTCCCCCGAGCACGACGAGGCCAGCTGTATGGCCTGCTCGAAGTTCCGCTCCAAGAAGACGCTTAAAGTTCGACGCGCAGCAAGACAGTTAGCGCAAAAGTCGGCGCCCGAGCCGGTCAACATCTTCGAGGCCGGTGACGAAGAAGGCCCTGAAAAAGAAGAAGAAGAAGAAGAAGAAGAAGAAGAAGAAGAAGCTCCTGACGAGCAGTCGGAACCAGCGTCGGAGCATGACTCCAACTTCGAGGTGGACGAGCAGATTGAGGAGTACGTCCACGAAGAAGACGTCGTCAAGGTAGGGGACGACGAAGGGGCCACCGGAGCCGTCGATGACGACTCCAGTGATGAGCCAGGCCCATCCGCAGTAGCGGGGCCTACAACTGACAATACGCTCCCTACGGCTCAGGTCGAGGCATCGCCGAAAAGCCTTAGCCAAGATCTTCCTTTACATTCTATAGCCCCGCGTTCAAGCCCGGCTAAGAATACTTCGAAGGAGCCATCGGTCGATTCTTCAAAACCGAAACCATCAGAGCCAAAATCGAAACCGAAACTACTTGCGATGGTCGTTGGTTCGACGTCGACGCCAGTCAAATCAAAGACTATCGACGACTTTTCGGCGTCGAAAGGGGCCATCGCCTCAAAGACTGGAGCGTCAAAGCAGAGCTCGACCGTCAAACACGTCACCTTGACGCCGTCGACGTCGACGCACAAACATGGCGACAAGGCCAAAAGCCTCCAGATCAAGAAGGCCGTCGAGACGAAGATTTCAGCGCTCAAGCCGCTACTGAGCAAACAACTCGAGTCGAAAACCAAAGCCGACCCGAAACAGCAAGTGACGTTGTCGCCTAAGGCCGTGCATGCTACGCACCGGGAGCTCGAGTCGACGCAATCAAGCAAGTGTCCTACTTAGTCGCCGAAGCAGCTCGGATCGACCACTACAGCGAGCTCCAAAAAGGTCGGCCACCCTCCGATTAAATTCGGTCTTCCGCCAACGGCTCGAGCCAAACATCTCGAACACCACAAAGGCACCGACCCTTCCAAAACGTTGTCTGCGCCTTCGACGCCCACCCCTGAAGGGGTTGTGTTCCATGAAACCTCGTACGACAACCAGTCGAACGTCTTCATCAACTCGGAATCGGGCAGGCTTACCATCCATAAATGGAAGATCTCACCTGAACATCCCTTGGAGGGTTATAAAATTCCTCTTAAACGGAAGAAAGACTCGGCCACCTCACCAGTTCTCTTTGAACACGTTGAGAACTATCCACAACAAATGGCATATTCTCCAGCACAAAGCGAGGAGGACATGGGTGATGATTATGGTCAGGCGGCCTTCACTTATCACGCCGACACTGATCAGGAGGAACCTCAACAGTGGTCTGATGCTGTAGATCGAACTGTAGATCCTGATGATCCACAAGCTGCACCGGACGCTCAGTCCTACAACGTCAAAACCTCGCCAACTGAGGACACGGCGGCGTTTAACGCTTTGATAGAGAGGGCAGCCCTTAACCATGACGTGGAAATGCACGCAGAACCTGTGGAAGAAGATTTCTTATTTGACACTTTCTCCACCTCTGAAAGATCCACTTAGACTTTGCCTATGCTTAAAGGGGTCCTCAAGCATGCTGCGGACATTTTCAAAGAACCCACAAAAGCAAGGGTTATCAACCCACGGATTGAACAAAAATATAGGCCTGCTCCAGTGGACCCCACCTACATCAAAGGCCAACTCCCATTGGACTCCCTCATAGTGGCCAATGCCCGCAAGAAGGCAAACTCGCAAACTAGTGGTGACGCTCCTCCTCCGGACAAAGAATCAAAGATCTTGGAGGCGTCAGGAAAGCGAGTGGCAGCACAGGCTGCTAATATTTGGAGGATTTCAAATACACAGGCCCTATTGGCTAGATACGATAGGGCTCATTACGACACACTAGAACAGTTGTTGCAACACCTGCCTGATGTTTACAAAGAGGGAGCAGAAATGATCATACAGGAAGGGAAGTTGATTTCTAATGCATCCATCAAATGCGCACTGGATGCGGCAGACACAGAAGCTAGGGCCATTAACACTAGTGTAATGTTAAGACGTCACGCATGGCTCCGCATCTCTGGGTTCTAACCCGAGATTCAAACAACTTTGCTCAACCAGCCGGTTAACCCAGACTTCCCTTTTGGTCCCGAGGTAGACACAAACATCGAAAAAATTAAAAAGGACACTGAGACAGCAAAATCCATGGGGGCTCTGCAATCACAGCAGTTTCGGGGCAGTTCTTTTCGTCGCACCGGTAATAGGGGAGCCTCTTGAGGACAGGCTTTACAGCAAGCCCAGTACACCAAAGGGAGCACACAATCCACCTATACAAAGAATACCAGGGGTGGATACCGTGGGAACAGCGCCAAGGGCAGAGGACGTGGCAATAACAACACCAGATCCTCCGCTCCCAACAAACAGTGACACCTTGTCACTGCCCCCCGACCATCTAACACCTGTCGGGGGAAGACTCCAGTAGTTCCTGCCTGTCTGGGAAGGCATTACCAAAGACAGGTGGGTGAGACAACTTATCCGATACGGCTATTGTCTAGAACTAACCTCCACCCCCCCCCCCCAACAAACCCCCAAGGCACCGTCCTATGTCCGCAGAGCACATGAACTTATTGCAGCAAGAGGTACTCTCCATGCTGCAAAAAGGGGCAATAGAGCTCGTGCATGCAGAAGAACGAGGTACAGGAGTGTACTCTCTGTACTTCTCCAGTATTAAGGGTGTCTTTCATAGATTCACATGCTTGAATATTCCCCGTCGTCGAAGTGGGAGTCCCACGGTACATAAAATAGCAATAATGCTAATATATATATCTATGTAATAACATAATACATAATAAAACAGAGATAATATACACTGAAAAACCTCAACAATGATTCCTACATAGGAATGCATTATAGAGAGAACTCATTTGCAACATATCAGTGTCATTATGTTAGTCCAAACTGCAGCCAATCAGGCTCAAGCACCCTCTAGAACCTTCTCCTCAGAAGCTCAAGCCCTCAGATTTTCTACCGCACGTCGTGTGAAGGGAGTCTCCCTGAGCTCTGCTCAGTTTTTCCTCATCTTCTCTTCTACTTCTGTAGTCCTAAGGATGTCAAGTAAGAAGTCTTTGTTTAGGCCTTGCTCTTCCTGTGGGAAACTGCGTCTGTTTGAGAAGGACCCCCACCAAAAATGTATTTACTGCCTTTATCCTGAACATAAGGTGGCTGACTGCAAGTTCTGTAGAACTTTTCCTGCTAAGACTCTCAGGGACAGGGAAGGTCGTCTTCAGTTATGGTTGAAGCGCCTTCAGGACAAGGAAGGAGTCTTGTCTGACGCAGAGAGTTTCCAGTCAGGTCCTTCTACTGCCCCTCTTAAGCGTGGCAGTGTTCAGGAGTTACCATCTCCTTTCCTGAAGAAGAAAAAGCTGGCTTTATCAGTAGCCCCAGTGAAACCTACTGCTACTGTCACCTCTGTGACTACGCCCACGAGACCTGGCTCTCAGGCGTCCTTTCCAGCATCTACAAGTGTTTTTACACTTCAGTCAGCGCGGTCGTCGACGGGCTCGTCGACGACCATTCCATCGACGAGATTGGCTGCTGTGGCTTCGTCGACGACTACTGTGACGACGACGTCAGCTTCGTCGTCGCCGACGAGGGTTTGGTCAACGGCTTTCACGACCACGAAAGCCTCTACTTCTTCAGTCTCGTCGACGATTCCGATCATATCGTCGACGAAAAAGCTTCCGTCGACGAAGAAGTCATCGTCGACGATGCATGTCCCGTCGACGGCGAAGATCCCGTCGACGGCGAACATTCCGTCGACGGAACTCTGTCGACGGCTGTGTCAAAGCTCTCGTCGTCGACGAATACATCCAAGACATCACCGTCTCCGACAGCTGTCTCTAAATCATCGTCGTCGACGGCTGCTCCGGTTCAAACATCTACGTCAACGACTACGTCGACGACAGCTTTAACTTTACCTTCTGGTTCACAGCAAGAAGACGCAGCATCCACTTCAGGATCACTGTCTTTCGCCAATATGCCCTTAGTGCCTTTGGACACTTCAGCTCCTACAGTTGTTACGGAGTCTTCTTTGAGCAATATTCAGGACTCTGCTCTCCAGTTGCCGCCTCCTACTCTTCAGCCACCTTCACCATTGTTGGTAACTGACCATGAAACGGAATCTGTTACAGACGACAATGTTTTTGGTGATGCTCAAAGTCCATCGGATTTGATTATCAAGTGTCAGGACACTAGTTCTGAAGAGGACGAAGAGGAGGTTGAAGACCAACAGGAGGAACAATATGTGCAGGTTCCTATGGCGACTTTTCCGGTATCACTGTTTTCCAACCTCCAACATATGTTGGATGATTACAATAGGAGATTTCCGCCTACGCCCCAGGGTACCCCGGGCCATGCTACCTCTGAGACCACAGTGCCTCTTCAACCTCAGCAAACTCCTCCGAGGCAGACTGCTCCATCAGAAGGGCCACGTCCGGCTATCCCCACTAATTCTCAACGAGATGTGGATGATGTGTCAGAGCCGGAAAGAGAGGAAGGAGAAGTTCCTCAGGATACAGATGATGAACAAGACCCGGATATGGCAGAATTCGATGACTATCGAATACAAACGCCCTCTCCACAACAGGGCGATTCCGATGATTCACCTCCGGTTGACATCGCTAGCTTCCATAATTTGATGGATAAGGCGGCAGACCTCTTCAAGTTGCCAAGAGTGCAGCGAGAGGAAGACTGCTTTCTCTATGACTTTAAAAACCAGCCTTATAAACAGGTCCACACCATACCAATTATCGAATTTGTGTGGAAGGAGGGAATGAAGATCATGCAGGCTCCTAACTCCTTACCTGCTCAAATCCCTCGATTGGAAAAGAAATATAAGGCACCGACTGGCTCGCCTGCTTGCTTGCTCTCGCATCCTAAGCCAGATTCCGTGGTGACCCACGCAGCGCAACGTCGGGCACGTAACCCTGCAGCTCCTATCACTTCCCCACCGGATAGAGAGGGTCGACGTTTGGATGCGATTGGGAAAAAGTTTTCATCCATGGCATCTACTTCAGTCCGTGCCGCTAATGCTTTAGCCATTCTAGGTCGTTTCGACCGACAAATGTGGTCGGACATTTCTGCGCTGGTTGCGTTGATTCCAGAAACATCCAGAGCGGAAGCGCACCAGATCCTTCAAGATGGAAAAAGGGCTTCAGAAGAAATAATTGACTGTGCTGTGGACGTTGCGGGTACTGCTTTCCGTATCCTTGCAAGTGCTGTGGCGCTCCGGCGCCAGGGTTGGCTAAAATCCACATCGTTCCGACAAGAGATCCAGTCAAAGATACTTGACATGCCGTACGACGGAGAGTCGCTTTTCGGCTCTCACATCGAGGAGGCGTTGGAATCGATAAAGAAAGATACCAACACAGCAAAGTCGCTTGGTTCCTTGCAATTCAAGAAACAGCCGTTTCGTGGTGCGCGTGGACGAGGCACCTCGTCCGGCATTTCTCGAGAAGGGCAATCCCAGTACCGCCAGTACAATCAAGGGAACCAGCATTACTCCAACCAACAATCTTCTCGTCAGCAGCAGTCCAAGCCCTATAGAGGAAAGTCTAACTATAGAGGCTCCAACAAACGACAATGACTTTCAAGTTCAGCAGAGAGTTGGAGGGCGAATCTCGCAGTTTTACTCCCAGTGGTCTTTGATAACATCGGACCAATGGGTTTTAGACATTGTGCACAAGGGTCATGCCTTGGAGTTCACAGAGATTCCTCCACATTCTCCACCTTCAGGTCCGCCACCTCCCCATCTAGAGGAGCTACAACATCAGGTTCATCTTCTAATAGAAAAGGGTGCAGTCGAAGTGGTTCCTGTATCTCAGCGAGGGAACGGTTTCTACTCAAGGTTTTTCCTCATTCTCAAAAAGACGGGGGAGTGGCGACCCATTATGGACTTGAGAGCTCTCAATCTGTTTCTCAAACAACAATCTTTCTGCATGCTGACGTTATCGGAAGTCTTACGACTTCTCTGCAGCGGAGATTTCTTAACGACAATAGACCTGCAAGACGCCTATTTTCATGTGCCAATTATCCATCGACATCGGCAATACTTGAGGTTCAAGGTGGGTCATGATCACTATCAGTTCAGAGTCCTGCCTTTTGGCCTACGATCAGCACCTCGTGTCTTCACGAAAGTTCTGGCTCCGGTCATGGCTCATCTGCGTCTTCAGGGAATTCAGATCTTTCCTTATCTGGACGATTGTCTTCTAAAATCCCAATCTCCTCGACAGCTGACTCACGACACACGTCTATGCCAACAAATGTTCAAGGCTCTAGGGTTAACCATCAATGTGGAGAAGTCACACTGTACACCGCTGCGAAGGAGAAATTTCCTAGGTGCAATCCTAGACACAAACCTGTCAAAAGCCTTCATCTCCCTCGAACGACATCAGAAGATAGTTCGTCTGGTCTCACTCATCATGTCAAAAAAATCAGTTTCTGTGCGAACGTTAAAGTTGTTTCTGGGGATGGCATCATCTTTTATCGCACTGATCCCAAATTGCAGGTTACGTACTCGTCCTATACAGGAGGAATTGGACCTGCAATGGCGTCAAGTGTCGGGGTCGTTCAGCGATCAGGTGACGGTCACACCCCGCATGAGGAACAGTTTGCTCTGGTGGGAACAACCAGCCAATCTAGACGAAGGGATTTCTTTCCTAGCCCAGTCTCCGGATCTGACGTTGACTACAGATGCGTCCATGGAGGGCTGGGGCGCTCATCTCCTGGACCTTTCAATCAAAGGCAAATGGACGGCGACACAACGAACCTGGCATATCAATCGGCTGGAGTTGATGGCAATCTTCCTAGCGCTCAAATCATTCTTGCCCTTAGTACAGGGGGAGTCGGTGCTGGTTCAAACAGACAACACCACCAGCATGCACTACATGAACAAACAAGATCTCAGCCACTGTCTCGTCTAGCTCAAAGAATTTGGGATTGGGCTCTTCATCACCAAATTTCTTTGACGGCAGTCCATCTGCCGGGGGTATTCAACATCCTTGCCGATTCCTTGAGCAGGTCCGCGTCATCCACTCACGAGTGGGAGATAGATCAACCGACTCTGGATCTGGTGTTCCGCCGTTGGGGTCGTCCCATGATAGACCTCTTTGCAACCCCAGTGAATCGGAAGTGCCAATCTTTCGCAAGTTGGCATCCCCATCCAGAGTCCAGCGGAAATGCCCTACTCATAGATTGGAGCAGACTGTTTGCTTATGCATTTCCACCGATCCCGTTGGTGCCAAGGACGTTGTGGAAGATGCGCAGGCAACCCTGCCACTTGATACTGATCGCCCCCGCTGGCCCAGACAGGCTTGGTTCTCGGAACTCCTTCTGCTATCACAATGCACACCCATTCATCTTCATCCACGTCCAGACCTCCTGACTATGGACGACGGTCAAATTTGCCATCCAGACCCATCCACGCTTCAATTAGCGGCATGGAACCTGATTACGTTGAATTTGCGAACTTAAATATGCCCCAAGAATGCAGAGACATTCTAGCGTCTGCTAGAGCTCCATCAACCATCAAGACATATAAGCTAAAGTGGAAGCGTTTCTGTCATTGGTGGGCTGCATCCAATATCCACCCAATCAACTCAACTCCCGAGCAGCTTTTGCCTTTCTTTCTGAGCCTCGCTCAGTCTGGTCTCTCTCATGCCACCTTGAGAGTTTTTCTACCGGCACGATGGCTCTACGTCTCTCTGTTCATCCAGAATCATCCAACAGTTCTTTAAAGGACTTTTCAGGAAGTTTCCTCCGATTAGGCGCCCTCCTCCGGCATGGCACCTCAACGTGGTATTGTCACAGCTTATGAAGCCTCCATTTGAACCGATCCACAGAGCAGACTGTGAGAAATTGGCCTGATATGCAGTGCTCACTATTCTAGTGATCACTATGTATCAGTCCAAATGACCCTTATTGATGATTGGTTGTAAGTCAAACTTAGACCAGCTATCCTAGTAGCATGGACAAGAGCAGTCTTTAGGCTAAACTCTAGAGGGCGTGTTAAGCCAGCTGTTATACCATCACATATACCCCTTGAACACCAAGTGAAAGGACATCACACAAGTTGTTATGAAAATAAAAGGATATTTATTTAGAACACAACAGCCCTGGACTCTTTATGAGGACAGGGCGCTAAGCACAATACAAAGCTCTTAAAGAAATACTGAAAGTCGCACAATTTACACAAATGCCCGAGGGGCACGAAAAACCATATACTCTAAAAGTGGAATGCGAAATACTAGCAGGTAAGTAACTAGTCTCAAAGGCTTTAGGATCGCTAGGACTGGACTACTGAACATTCAGATTATGAGCAGGAGGGCTAGGGAGATCGGGTGCAGAGTGTGCACTCTCACGCGGGATGCGGGACAAAGTCTATGGATGCTAGATTTAGTAAAGTTAGTGTTATCGGACGAATCCGACTAGGTAGAGCTGAAACGAAAAAGGATCTGGACACTTAGATAGTTAAGCTATGCTGGAGCACCGAAATGCTCAGGTTACCTAGCCCAGGGGCTGCGGCTGCATAGGGCTGAAATGTCGTCGGGAATCCTCGTTGCAGTCTATGGAGCCTGAAAGAAGAAGTTGCTGGCAGGCGACCAGTGATGAAGTTCGATGTGATCCAAGCCTGGATCGGTGATGGAGGATACCTGTAAGCAGAGGGGACCAAGTTCTGAATCACTAGCCATTGATTAGATGGGCACCAGGATGGCACTGGACGAAGTCACCTCGACCAGGTGAGTGGGCGACGCTGGGCTCTGCAGTCTCTCGGACCTGGAGGCGTTGTTGGCGACCAGGATGGAGGTGCGAGCTGTCCCACGAAGGTATCTGCTGTCGACGTCGCTGGCCCCAGGATTGGGGCAACAACTCTTGGCAAATGCAAGCCCACGCGGTGGACTCAAAATGGCGTCTGGAGTGGACCAGGAGGGTCCGGGGTGCTCCTCTGTTGGAGGGGAGCAAGGGCCAGTCTAGAGCAACCAGACCAGCGTTGGAAATGTCGTCGTTCGTCGTCAAGAGGGCCACAAGCCAGCAGGCAAGAAGCCGGACAACGCGGTGAGCAGCAAAGAGCAGAAAGGCCCCTCGCAGATCTGGTGGATGCTGGGGGGCTGGACTTCGGTGCTGGAGCTGCTCAGGGTTAGGGCTTCTCGAACCCCAAAGCACTCACTCGAGGATCCCTCGGCGGTCGTGCTGGATAAGTGTAGTGCAGTTCTGAAGATAGCCGGTCCCTCGAGGTCTTGTCACACCCACGAATCTCAGCTGGGCTGATGATGCAGGTAGAGGTCAGAGGTGCCAGGGAAGCCGGGTCTCGTCGTGCTGGTCGGTCGGATTCCGGAGGAAGGACGTGCAGCAAACCGCAGGTTACTTAGTTGGTGCCCGCAGATGCAGGGTGACTACTCCTTAGTCACAAGGGAGAAATCTTGAGAAGAAGTCTTGAGGTCCTTTCGTAGAAAGTAGTTTCAGGATTCAAAGATGATCTAATTTGGAAGGGTCCCCGCTCCCACCTTTATACTAAAGAAAGGAGCTGGTACGCGACTAGGTCCTGCCCATGGGTGGGACCAGGAAGGGGGGTGGTTACACCCCTCTCCCATGCCAGACTTTCCCCAGCTCAGGGGCTGGTGTGCCCCTGGAACTGGTTCTAGCCGGCCTCTGCATAGTGATCACAGGGGTGCCACTTTCAGTCACCTTCCTCTAAAGCCCTGCCTACCCAGGATACACACAACCCTGTCTGGGATGGTGCTAGCACCGCCCCTGACAGGAAACCCTTTGTCCAAGCTCTTCTCGCTGGAAGGACTCCCAGCAGCAGGAGGTCAGACTTGTGTCTGTGGTGGCAGCATCCATTTTGTGATGCTGAGGCTCGAGTTAACTTTAACCGGGGTTCACAGTTACATACATGTCGTGTCCCTCTAGAAGGGTGGAATGCTAACCCCGTCGCCAGAATTGGCGAGGGGTTAGTATTCCAATTCGTATGACACCTTACTCGACATGTTTTGATAAAGCGATACCAGAGTTGGCATATAACTGCAAGGATTATAATGCACTTAAGAGTATATGGTATGCGTTATCATGGAACAGCTATTAGGACTTGGTTCCGCAAGCTGCAAACAGGCTCAGCTCATGCCAGAGCACCATCTCACATGATTCCAAGCACTCTGCCTTCAGGATTGTCAAGGCCTGCCATAGGAGTGACTGATAGGAATACATGTGTCCATTTTAGGGTTAGATATAGGTATACTATATCTACAGCAAAGGGTGATTACACCACTTTGCCCCAGCTGTTGTGCAACCAGTTGTGTCAGATTTAGATGGCCAGCCAGGGGTGGCATAATACATGCTGCAGCCCCTGGTAGGCCCTGGGTACACCTATGCCCTGAGTTACAGGGTCTGATAAGGGGGCCCAGTACCAATTGGTAAATGCACCTAAGGTACACGTGTCAATTTAGTGAGAGAACAGCTAGGCTGTGGGTCTGATTAGCAGGCCCACAGCCAGGGAAGTCGTAAACCAGTGAAGCAAAAAGTAAAAATCTGGGGTGATCATAGGATTGCAGACCCTACTCTCCTACATAACCCCCCCCCCCCCAAACCTTGGGACAATAAACTAACCTTGACCAGGTGAGTCTTCCTGTTCTAAGTGGAAATACCTGGAGAGCCCATCTGCATTGCCATGATCAGTGCCAGGTCTATGCTCCACTGTAAAATCCATCCCCTGTAGGGAAATGGACCACCTAAGCAGTTTGGGGTTTTCACCCTTCATCTGATTTAGGCACAAGAGGGGCTTATGGTCGGTCTGAATCTTAAAATGAGTGACAAACAAGTATGGCCTCAGTTTCTTCAGGGCCCAAACCACAGCAAAGGCCTCCCTCACAATAGCTGACCAATTTTTCTCTCTGGGGGTCAGCCTTCTGCTTATAAAAGCAATGGGCTGGTCATGACCATCAAAATTCAGCTGAGATAGAACAGCTCCCACACCCAACTCAGAAGCATCTGTTTGGACAATGAATGGTTTGGAGTAGTCTGGACTCTTTAGGATAGGTGCTGTGCACATGGCCTGCTTTAGGTCATCGAATGCTTTTTGACAGCCTGCTGTCCACTGAACTTTCTTTGGCATCTTTTTACTTGTCAGGTCATTAAGTGGAGTCACAATTGATCCATAAGTTCTGACAAATTTCCTGTAATAACCAGTCAGGCCCAAGAAAGCTTGAACCTGAGTCTGGGTGGTTGGAGGAGCCCAGTCCTTGATGGACTGTATCTTGCTCTCCAGTGGCTGAACCTGGCCTCCACCTACAAGGTGGCCCAGGTATACAACCTGTGTCTGCCCTATCTGGCACTTTGTGGCCTTGATAGTGAGACCTGCTGCTTGCAGTGCCTCTAACACTTTCCTCAGGTGGACCAGGTGATCCTCCCAGGTGGAACTAAAGACAGCTATATCATCAAGATATGCTGCACAGAAGTCATCCAGCCCAGTGAGAACTTGATTCACCAGCCTTTGGAAGGTGGCAGGTGCATTTTTCAGATCAAAGGGCATTACCACAAATTGATAATGTCCACCAGGGGTTGAAAATGCTGTCTTGGGCTTGGCTTCCTCAGCTAACCTGATTTGCCAATACCCAGCTGTCAGGTCAAATGTACTTAAGTAGTTGGCAGAAGCCAATCTATCTATAAGCTCATCTGCCCTTGGTATTGGGTGGGCATCAGTCTTAGTGACTGCATTGAAACCCCTGTAGTCTACGCAGAACCTCATCTCTTTCTTACCACCCTGGGTGGTCTGGGAGAGGGTCACTCTCCTCCTCCTGTCCCTCATCTGTGGCCATGAGCAAGCTCATGTCCTTCCTGTCGACATATGCCTTGAGCCTATTCACATGGAGCACCCTGAGGGAGCTCCTGGGAGTTCCAAGGTCCACCAGGTAGGTGACCTCTCCCTTTTGCTCAATGATTGTGTGGGGCCCAGACCATTTGTCTTTGAGTGCTGCTGGAGCCACTGGCTCCAACACCCACACCTTCTGTCCAGGCTTGTACACAGTCAGGACAGCCTTTTGGTCATGCCAAGCTTTTTGGAGTTCTTGGCTTGCCTCAAGGTTTTTAGAAGCCTTTTAAATATACTCAGCCATCCTGGAGCGGAGACCAAGTACATAGTCCACTATGTTGGTTGCAGGCTTTTTGAGAGGTCTCTCCCATCCTTCCTTCACCAATCACAGGGGTCCTCTCACAGGATGCCCATACAGAAGTTCAAAAGGGCTGTAGCCAACCCCCTTCTGTGGGACCTCTCTGTAAGCAAACAAAAGGCAGGGTATCAGGACATCCCATCTACGCCTGAGCTTTTCAGGTAGTCCATGAATCATCCCTTTTAGGGTCCTGTTGAACCTTTCAACAAGCCCATTGCATTGTGGATGATAGGGTGTGGTGAACTTGTAGTTGACACCACATTCCTTCCACATAGCAGTCAAATATCCTGACATGAAGTTTGCACCTCTGTCAGAGACAACCTCCTTAGGGAAGCCCACTCTGGAGAACACTCCAACTAGGGCCCTTGCCACAACAGGTGCTGTAGTGGTCCTAAGGGGAATAGCTTCAGGATACCCGGTGGCATGGTCCACCACCACCAGTATAAACTTGTGCCCTGATGCTGTCTGGGGTTCCATTGGACCAACAATGTCAATCCCCACTCTTTCAAAGGGCACCCCCACCACTGGCATTGGTATAAGGGTATCCTTTGTTGTGCCACCTGACTTACCACTGGCTTGGCAAGTGACACAGGAGCGAGAAAACTCCCTGGTATCTTCATTCATGTGAGGCCAGTGAAAGTGTGAGACAAGTCTGTCCCAAGTCTTATTCTGGCCTAAGTGTCCTGCAAGGGGAATCTCATGGGCCAAGGTAAGAAGGAAACCTCTCTGTGACAAGGGGACGACCAGCCTCCTGGTTGCACCAGGTTTGGGGTCTCTTGCTTCAGAGTACAGGAGTCCATCATCCCAGTATACCTTGTGGGTACCTGTGGCGTTCCCTGCAGCCTCAGCAGCAGCCTGCTGTCTGAGGGGTTCAAGAGAAGGGCAGTCTAATTGTGCCTTCCCCAGGTCTTCTCTGGAGGGTCCCCCTGAACCCAGAAACTCAACCTGATCAGGTTCAAGTTCTTTAGGCTCAGTTTCCCTCAGCTCTTTGAGGTCAGCCTCCTCTGAGACTTGATCCACAACCTGGGGCAAGGGGGAAGGCAATGCCTTAACCCTACTGCTCTTCATTTGGAAGGTGTCTGGTCCATTGTTCCAGGATCCAGCACCTGTTCAGTGGGGCATCTTCTGGCCTGTGACCTAGTCACAGCAAGGACATGTGCGGCACACCTAACATCTCCATGTGAGTCCTCTGCTCCACTTCTGACCATAGTGATGACTCCAAATCATTGCCCAACAAACATTCAACTGGGAGGTCTGCACCAACCACAACCTTCTTTTGGCCACTTACCCCTCCCCAGGAGAAAGCCACAATTGCCATACTATGGTGGGTAGTGACATTGCTGGCATTGGTCACTAGGTAGTCTGTACCTAGTATGATCTGTCCAGGGTCCACAAAGTTAGGTGTCACCATTGTGACACTGGCACAAGTGTCCCTATAGGCCTGAGCCATCTTTCCATTTATAAAAGGTGTCTGCCTGTATTTGCCCAAAGTATTGGGACTTGCATCAGGGGATATATCCATATCCCCTGTACAGGCAAGGACAGCCTGAGTGAGTGTGCCAACTAAGTTGTCATACCCCTCAGATCCCAAGGTTAACCCAACGAATCCCTTGGGAGGTGCACTACCACTGCTGACTGTACTAGGGGGTGCAGGTGCCTTAGGGGCTGCAGTGGTAGGAGTTTGCCCTCCTTTCTTGGTGCACTCACTAAACCAGTGAGTTTTACTCTTACAGTATTGGCACCACCTTTTAGACTGGCCTTCTTGAGTCTTCTTTTTCTGCTGTGAAGCCTGACCCCCACCCTCTTTGATTTGTTGGGGGCCTGTCGAAGACTTCTGGTCATTTTGTTCACTCTTAGTATTACCCTTTTGGTCTGCTTTTTTCTGACCACCCTGGTTCTGGCCCTGGTACTGCTTGACCCTTGTTCTGACCCATCTGTCTGCCTTCTTTCCCAATTCTTGGGGAGAGGTCAGATCCGAGTCAACAAGGTGCTGATGCAACAACTGGTTCTGACAATTGTTTAAAATCTGTTCCCTCATGATCAGATTGTGCAATCCTGTGTAATCAGTAACCTTACTGCCCAGCAACCAGCCCTCCAAAGCCTTAGTGGCACAATCCACAAAATCAGACCAATCCTGAGACTGAGTTTTCTGGGTATCCCTGAACAGCAACCTGTACTGCTCAGTGGTTAGGCCAAACCCAACTATCAGTGTATTTTTCAGGACTTGGTAATTGTTAGCATCCTCAGCTCTAGTAGTGAGGAGCTTGTCTCTACCTTTGCCTTCAAAGGAGAGCCACAAGACAGCTGCCCACTGACTCTGGGGGACGCACTGGACAGTGCAGGCCCTCTCCAAAGCAGTTATCCATTTGTGGATATCATCCCCTTGTTTAAAGGGGGGCACTATCTTACTCAGGTGTCTAGTGTCTAAACTCCTGTCCTTTTCTCTAGGTAAAATGCTGCCACCAGTGGGGTCTAGCCCACACAATTTTTGCTCTCTAGCAAGGACAAGTCTCTCTTTGGCCAGGGCAAGTTCTTCCCTTTCAATCCTCAGATTGACTTCCCTCATCTTAGCTTCATGCTCCCTTCTCTGAGGGGATGTCATCCCTCTGTGAGAAGAGGTCTGAGAGCATTGGTGCGAATGGATCTGTTAGAGCCTCTGGATAGAGACCTAACTCGTCCACTCCCAATGTTAAGCCTGCCTGAGAGTGGCCCTGGGGGTCCCCCAAGTCCATTCTCATGCCTACTTAAGTTGGTCCTGGTGAGTCTACTGACTTCTACCTGACCTTTGTCTGCCTCATCCCCTGACAACTCCTGTTCCTCTTCCTCACCTTCACTGACTGCTTCATTGAGGTTGAGGTCAGGGTCCCCAAGGGTTCCCTCTAAGGGGGGCATGTTCCCATCTGGATTAGAAGGGCCTGTATTAGAAGCCCTCCTGGCATCATAAGTCTCTAAGAGACCAATCAGAAATGGGATTGTAGGGTTAGAACCCTGTTTTAGCTTCCTGGATGTACAGATTTGTCTTATCTCCTGGTAGCTAAGAGCAGCATATCTTGATATGACCTATGGAGGGTCAACTGACACAAGGGGGGCCTCTGAGTTCCCTCCTTTGTCTGACATGCTTCTAGTGTGGTGTAAGTGATGCACCTACCTACACTATTTGTTTGCCTACTGATCCATTGCTAAGAGTTGTAGTCAGGGTGTGCTAGGCCCTGTTGAACTACAACAGCTGGTTCAGTAGAACTCGAGTATTCTAAGCTAAGTTATATGTACCTTGGTACTTATGTGATCTTTCAAATGATATTCTTATGATACATGTGGTAAAACAACAGCAAGCTCAAATCCCAACCGCTGCTCACCAATGTGAGAAATTGGCCTGATATGCAGTGCTCACTATTCTAGTGATCACTATGTATCAGTCCAAATGACCCTTATTGATGATTGGTTGTAAGTCAACCTTAGACCAGCTATCCTAGTCGCATGGACAAGAGCAGTCTTTAGGCTAAACTCTAGAGGGCGTGTTAAGCCAGCTGTTATACCATCACATATACCCCTTGAACACCAAGTGAAAGGACATCACACAAGTTGTTATGAAAATAAAAGGATATTTATTTAGAACACAACTGCCCTGGACTCTTTATGAGGACAGGGCGCTAAGCACAATACAAAGCTCTTAAAGAAATACTGAAAGTCGCACAATTTACACAAATGCCCGAGGGTCACGAAAAACCATATACTCTAAAAGTGGAATGCGAAATACTAGCAGGTAAGTAACTAGTCTCAAAGGCTTTAGGATCGCTTGGACTGGACTACTGAACCTTCAGATTACGAGCAGGAGGCCTAGGGAGATCGGGTGCAGAGTGTGCACTCTCACACGGGATGCGGGACAAAGTCTGTGGATGCCAGATTTCGTAATGTTAGTGTTATCGGACAAATCCGACCAGGTACAGCTGAAACGAAAAAGGATCTGGACACTTAGATAGTTAAGCTATGCTGGAGCACCGGAATGCTCAGGTTACCTAGCCCAGGGGCTGCGGCTGCATAGGGCTGAAAAGACGTCGGGAATCCTCGTTGCAGTCTATGGAGCCTGAAAGAAGAAGTTGCTGGCAGGCGACCAGTGATGAAGTTCGATGTGATCCAAGCCTGGATCGGTGATGGAGGATACCTGTAAGCAGAGGGGACCAAGTTCTGAATCACTAGCCAGTGGTTAGATGGGCACCAGGATGGCACCGGACGAAGTCACCTCGACCAGGTGAGTGGGCAACGCTGGGCTCTGCAGTCTCTCGGACCAGGAGGCGTTGTCAGCGACCAGGATGGAGGTGCGAGCTGTCCTACGAAGGTATCTGCTGTCGACGTCGCTGGACCCAGGATTGGGGCAACAACTCTTGGCAAATGCAAGCCCACGCGGTGGACTCAAAATGGCGCCTGGAGTGGACCAGGAGGGTCCGGGGTGCTCCTCTGTTGGAGGGGAGCAAGGGCCAGACTGGAGCAACCAGACCAGCGTTGGAAATGTCGTAGTTCCTCGTCAAGAGGGCCACAAGCCAGCAGGCAAGTAGCCGGACAACGCGGTGAGCAGCAAAGAGCAGAAGTGCCCCACGCAGATCTGGTGGAGGCTGGGGGTTGGACTTCGGTGCTGGAGCTGCTCAGGGTTAGGGCTTCTCGAACCCCAAAGCACTCACTCGAGGATCCCTCGGCGGTCGTGCTGGATAAGTTTAGTGCAGTTCTGAAGATAGCCGGTCCCTTGAGGTCTCGTCACACCCACAAATCTCAGCTGGGCTAATGATGCAGGTAGAGGTCAGAGATGCCAGGGAAGCCGGGTCTCGTCGTGCTGGTCGGTCGGATTCCGGAGGAAGGACGTGCAGCAAACCGCAGGTTACTTAGTTGGTGCCCGCAGATGCAGGGTGACTACTCCTTAGTCACAAGGGAGAAATCTTGAGAAGAAGTCTTGAGTTCCTTTCGTAGAAAGTAGTTTCAGGATTCAAAGATGATCTAATTTGGAAGGGTCCCCGCTCCCACCTTTATACTAAAGAAAGGGGCTGGTACGCGACTAGTTCCTGCCCATGGGTGGGACCAGGAAGGGGGGTGGTTACACCCCTCTCCCATGCCGGACTTTCCCCAGCTCAGGGGCTGGTGTGCCCCTGAAACTGGTTCTAGCCGGCCTATGCATAGTGAGCACAGGGGTGCCACTTGCAGTCACCTTCCTCTAAAGCCCTGCCTACCCAGGATACACAAAACCCTGTCTGGGATGGTGCTAGCACCGCCCCTGACAGGAAACCCTTTGTCCAAGCTCTCCTCGCTGGAAGGACTCCCAGCAGCAGGAGGTCAGACTTGTGTCCGTGGTGGCAGCATCCATTTTGTGATGCTGAGGCTCGAGTTAACTTTAACCGGGGTTCACAGTTACATACATGTCGTGTCCCTCTAGAAGGGTGGAATGCTAACCCCGTTGCCAGAATTGGCGAGGGGTTAGTATTCCAATTCATATGACACCTTACTCGACATGTTTTGATAAAGCGATACCAGAGTTGGCATATAACCGCGAGGAATATAATGCACTTAAGAGTATATGGTATGCGTTATCATGGAACAGCTATTAGGACTTGGTTCCGCAAGCTGCAAACAGGATCAGCTCATGCCAGAGCACCATCTCACATGATCCAAGCACTCTGCCTTCAGGATTGTCAAGGCCTGCCATAGGAGTGACTGATAGGAATACATGTGTCCATTTTAGGGTTAGATATAGGTATACTATATCTACAGCAAAGGGTGATTACACCACTTTGCCCCAGCTGTCGTGCAGCCAGTTGTGTCAGATTTAGATGGCCAGCCAGGGGTGGCATAATACATGCTGCAGCCTGTTGTATATTTATCCTTTCTTTATTTCCATGCTTTACTGTAATTCTTACCTGTGTCATGCATTCCAGAATGTAGATGGCTCTGCCTCTTCCTAGTGTTCTAGGTGGAGACAGTTTGTGCCTGGCCAGCTTGTGTCGAGGATGTTACCTTCTGCTTTCCTGCATTAAACCAGTTGTGGTTCACCTGTGGTCTCCAGATCTTTACTACAATTTTGGCGACGTTTTAACGCTGGCCAGTACCTTCTGAAGACCTCCAGCTGATGCCTGACTCGTCCCAGACATCGTTCCTGTGAGCAGTGTGCAGCGTAGCATCCTCGAGAGAACCGAACCTGTTGCGTGTGGATTTCGTCAATTTCCTTTTGGCGCGTCTCAATTCTGCGTAAAGATGCTCCCCTGGTGAAATTGTAAGTACTTTTGGCTCTTGCGCGAGCGAAGCACGAGCGCACTCATAAGCCTTCAGCAACGGCTTGAGTTGTAGCTCCGATGTCATCGTTTCATTGTTGTTGCCTGGGAGACGACGCTTCATCGGCCAGCTCTGACGACAGCTGATCGGCAGCTTCATCCACTTGCGTTCCAAGCCTCAATAGGTTGTATTCCAAGCCTCGTTTTCGTCCTTGTCCTGGTGGCGGCCATTTTAGCTCTTGTGTGTTTGCTTGCCAAGCCTCGATTTCGATCGAGTTTCGGCGGCGGCCATTTTAAGTCGTTTTTAACGCGACTTTACATCGGGCAAACCCTTGCTCATTCCCTCATCCTGTCACAACATCTAAACATCGCGTTTCGGACATTTGCCAGATTCTCAAGGAAGAGAGGTATGTTCTCACAGTGATTACAACTTTACCTGGTTGTGCAATTTTTTCCTTCTTTTGTTATTCAGTTCATTGTACTTTGGACATGGCACAACAGTTTGTAGTTACTTTACCTCCTCAGTTCTTACCTGAGCCTGGGGTTCCTGAGATACCTTTGGAGGACTGGTATATAATGTTTGACAACTACCTCGAGGCTCTAGATGGACAGGAATTTTCAGCCAAAAGGAAAAAGGCCATCCTTTTGAGCACTCTTGGCAAGGAGGGACAGAGGGTTTTCAGATTTTTACCGATTACATTAAGAGCTAATGGCCAGGACATTGACGAGTTTAAAGAAGCGGTTGCACGTCTGGAGATCAGATTCGCTAAGGAGGAGAATTTGGTTATGAACCGCTATAAATTTTATACCCAACGTCAAAAAGATTCAGAGACAATAGACGACTTTGTGGGTCGACTTGGAGAGTTATCCATAAAGTGCAAGTTCGGTGCTATGAACGACGAACTTATAAGAGACCAATTAATTGTCCAGTGTTCAAGCAAGAAAATTCAAGAGAGGTTATGGGCTGCTATGAACCCGTCCTTGAAAGATGCAATTGACCTGGCTAAAGTAATTGAGGAGTCCAGCAAATGCATTAAGGTTCTAGACTCACATAAGTCGTGTCCTCAACAAGAGGTCTCTGTTGTCTCTGACAAAGGTAGTGTGGCGGAGTGTGAACATTGCTGTGGAGACAATGTTGCTGTAGTAAAAAACAGACCCAGACCTCCTGCTAAAAAATCCTTCACGAGTAGATTCTGCAATAGGTGTGGCAGTAGTAGCCATTCATCTGACGCAAGGTTTTGTTTTGCTGCAAACAAGGAGTGTTTGAAGTGCGGCAAAGTCGGACATTTCTCGAAGATGTGCAAAGCAAAAGCTAGACAAAGAGTAGCCATTGTTGATGACTATATTGATGACACCGTAGCTGAGCCCTAAAGACTCCTGGTCATTGACGATGTGGATGTCATCTGTGATGATCCAAGACAAAGCAGACCCAAGGCCATTTTCAAGATAGACTCCCATGAGGTGTTGTTGATGGTTGACACAGGTTCTCGCCATACCATCATCCCTAAGGCTACTTTTGACACTTTTTGGGAGGGGGTGAATTTACATGAGAGTGATATCTCTCCTAAGGGATTTAATGGCCAGAAGATTGAAATCCTTGGTTTCTTCGAGTCTGAGATTGTCTTCGAGAAGAGGTCTATATTTGGGAAAGTTTATGTTTCTATTGATGGCCCTCCCATCCTTGGATGGGTACATCAATACGACCTCTACATAGTCATCAACCCTAGGGCAAAGAATCAAATAATGGTTGTAGATGATGACTCTATTGAGTTTATTCTTTCTGAATTTGGGTCTGTGTTCAGGGAGGAGTTGGGTGAGCTTTGTGGGTATGCTCATCTTATTAAGTTGAAGAAGGATAGTTTGCCTGTACAACATCGTGTAAGGAGGATTCCCATTTCTATTCGCAATGAGGTGAAACTCCTTATTGAGGAGATGCTTCAATCCGGGGTAATAGAACCTACAGAAGCATCGGCATGGGTTTCGCCCGTTGTGATTTCTAAAAAATCAGACGGAAAATTGAGGTTCTGTGTGGACCTCAGGTCCCTAAACAAGCGTGTTGTTGCGGACACCTTCCCTTTACCTAATATCGCCGAGATGGTGTCCACTCTTCAGGGGGCTAGATATTTCTCTAAGCTCGACCTGAAGAGTGCCTACCATCAGGTCAAACTCCACGAATCCTTGAAGTACCTTACTGCCTTTATCACTCCCGAGGGGATTTTCCAGTTTACTCGTCTTCCCTTTGGGTTGATTTCGGCAGCGAGTGTCTTCCAAAGGTTGGTTAGCGAAATCTTCGAGGGGCGAAAGAACGTAGTGTTCTTTCAAGATGACATCTTGGTTTTTGGAGACTCTGTAGCAGATCACAATCATGTTCTGAGAAATGTTTTGCATAGAATCTGGGACACTGGCCTTACTTTGCGTAGGGAGAAGTGCTCTTTTCTTGTCCAGAACATTGAGTACTTGGGACATGAAATCTCAGTCAACGGAGTTAAGCCAAAGAGGAACCTTCTTGACGCAATACGTCTAGCCCCTTGCCCGTCTGATAAGGACCAATTGCGGTCATTCATGGGGTTAATCGAATACTACTCCAAGTTTGTGGAGAGGTTCTCGGAGAAGACCTTGCCTCTGAGGGCTTTGTTAAAAAAGGGTTGCAAATTCACTTGGGGGCCCGAACTGGAAATGTGTTTCAATGATATCAAGGAAGCTATCTGCAGTGCTAAGGTTCTGGCACCTTTTGATACCTCCGAGACTTCCACTCTGTTGGTGGATGCCAGCGCTCATGGTCTTGGTGCTGTATTCTTACAGTCCCATAAAGACGGTGAGAGGCCGGTTGCCTTTGCTTCACGCACTCTTTCTAAGTGTGAACAGAACTATTCTGTAATCAAGAAGGAGGCTTTGGCTGCTGCGTGGGGTGCTCACCATTTTCGACCCTACTTATGGGGCATTCGTTTCAACCTGAAGACTGATCACAAACCCCTTATCCGCATTCTTTCTCCTGGGGGTGGGGCCTTTGGTTCTCCGAGGTTGGCGAGGTTGGCTTCCAAACTCCAGGAATATCATTTTGACATTTCCCACATCTCTGGGTGGTGAAATTTTCAAGCTGACTGTCTGTCTAGATTGGCTGTTCCGTCTGGTGCTGATGTTGGCTTCAGCCTCGAGGGTTTCGATGAGAAGGTTGCTTGGATAGATGATGTACTCTTGTTAACTGAGAGCTCTTTTTCTTGGTCTGAATGGGTGGATGCTATGTCTAGAGATAGTGTGTTACAGGAAGTCATCCAGTTGATAAAACTGGGTTCCCGCAGGGAGAGCTGTGTTCATGTTTCTGTTCGCCCTTTCCTAAAGGTAATTGATGATTTGTCTGTTTGTAATGACAATGTTATAATGCGTGGCGATAAATTTGTGCCTCCTGTTGATTTGAGATCCAAACTCATTTCTTTAGCGCATGAGGGTCACCTTGGCCAGACCCTGACGCAACAGCGTCTCAAGTTGAACTTCTGGTGGCCTGGTATGGACTCTATGGTTTCTTCTTGGGTTGAGGACTGTCATACTTGTAAGGTAGGTGAGAAGAGACTGAAGGTTTCTGTGGGGTCCCACATGGGTGTGTTACAGTTTCCTGAGGTCCCGTGGCATACCATCTGTTTAGACTTTATAGGTCCAATGGCGGAGTAACCTCCTTCGCAGAGGTTTGCTGTGGTCATTGTAGATTGCCATTCCAAATGGTTGTCCGTGGAGTTTCTAAAGGATATCACCACGGATACTACCATCAAACACCTGAAATCTGTATTCTTTATGGAGGGATTCCCAAGTGTCATTATAACTGACAATGGCACACAGTTGGTTTCGCATGACATGCAAGCCTTTTTGGCTGATTGTGGAGTTTCTCATCACAGGACTTCTCTTTACAATCCCCAAGGGAATGGTCTTTGTGAACGGTTAAATAGATTGGTGAAAGGTACTGTTCAAATGGCCCTCTCCAGTAGTTCTTCTGTCTCCTCTCTTGTTCGTGAAATGGTTTATGCGTATTGTACCACCCTTCATGGCTCCCAGCCCAAGTCTCCCTTTGAAATGATGAGGGCTAGGGTTCCTAGTACCAAATTGATTCCTTCTTGGCTCAAGGATGTGGTTTGTCAGTCGGTTTTGGGTAAGGATGTTTGCTTTCCTCCTTCTTCTTCTCGTCCTGCCAACAACTGCCCTGTGGGTAAGGTGTCTAGAGGGATTCCTGGGGTTCCTAATTCTTCCGGTAAGTGTCCCATGGGTCTGTCTGCTAAGGCTGTTTCAAGTAAACTTGCTAAAGGTGACCTGGTCAAGGTAAAGTCTGGTCGTGTTTCTTGTGGTTTGTCAAAATTCCGTGGTCCCTTCCTTGTAAAGATGGTCTATCCTCACTATGTGGTTCTCTCTAATGGGGAGAAATGGAATTTAAGGAGGGTCGCTCTCTTATCAGAAAGCGGTTACCGGTCCTGGCTCTGTATCCTCTTCGTCCTCCCTTTCCTCCTCTGTTCCTGCTCAGGATCTTTCTTCTTCAGGGTTCATGTTTATTCCCTCTCAGGCTACTGCTGCAGCTCCTGCTGCGCCTGTCCCTGTGCATACTTTGGTGAGGGGCGATGGTGGGGGGGATGCTTCTGATCCTGTTGTCTCTGATTCCAACTCTTCTTTGTCTGCTTCCAGGCCTCAAAGATGCCGTAGACCCCCTGTTTACTTGAATGATTTCTGTTGTGATTAGTTTTTTGAGAGGGGTGACGTGTGTCCCTTTCAATGCCCAGTTTTATTGATCTATTGCTTTGCCTTACTGCTAGTTTTATTGCTCAACTGATATCGCTAACTTTCTTTAGTTTTGTGTTAAGTTTCCTTTTATGACATGTTTGTTTTATGCGTCAAGTTTCCTTTTTTCCATGACATGTTTCTTTTTCTATTCTACGAGAGGAGATGTGTTGTATATTTATCCTTTCTTTATTTCCATGCTTTACTGTAATTCTTACCTGTGTCATGCATTCCAGAATGTAGATGGCTCTGCCTCTTCCTAGTGTTCTAGGTGGAGACAGTTTGTGCCTGGCCAGCTTGTGTCGAGGATGTTACCTTCTGCTTTCCTGCATTAAACCAGTTGTGGTTCACCTGTGGTCTCCAGATCTTTACTACACAGCCCCTGGTAGGCCCTGGGTACACCTATGCCCTGAGTTACAGGGTCTGATAAGGTGGCCCAGTACCAATTGGTAAATGCACCTAAGGTACACGTGTCAATTTAGTGAGAGAACAGCTAGTCTGTGGGTCTGATTAGCAGGCCCACAGCCAGGGAAGTCGTAAACCAGTGAAGCAAAAAGCAAAAATCTAGGGTGATCGTAGGATTGCAGACCCTTCTCTCCTACACAGACATCAAGTATCTTACCTGGAAGGTTGCTTTACTTTTGGCCTTAACATCGTCTCGTCGAGGGGCGTGGCTACGCAGGCGAACGAAATGGCCGCCTGACTGTAGAGCTCCGCCGGGCGAGAGAGGAACGGGGCCGTTCACAAGTGATCCGGCACTGCGCTGGGGTCGAATTATGCCTGCAACTGACCCCTACAGCCATCTGATGCAGCCTGCCTAGTCTAGAGGACGGGGGACGACGCGAAAGGGCGGAACAGCTGAGAGGTGCTGAGGCCGGCTGAGCCTCGCGGGCCGTTCCATTGCAGCGCCGGAGCGCCTGGTGAGTCTCTCTGATTGCCCCCTCGTTATTCCCCTCGGCCCTGGGGCCGCTGTTGTGCTCTCCCGGGTCCGCTGCTCGGCCCCGGTGGTGTCCGTTGGTGGAGGTGCGGCCCCTCGGTGCGCGACCGGCACTAGCGGCCTGGTCCGGCCTTGGGAGCCGGGGCCTCGATTTTCGGGGACTGCCTGGGAAGTGCGGCGGCGGGCGGGGGGCGCGGGCGGCGGGCTCCGGGGTTGGGGGGAGATTGGCGGGGGGTGTGGCCGGCGGGCTCTTGGGCGCTCTGCAGACGGCCTGGCATTGCTGCACTTGGTGGGGGTCTACCACCTTTGCCCCCACCGCTACCGTGCACCCCAGCCCGCGTCTGTCCCCCTGCAGACCCAGTACCTACAAACTCTCCTGCACTCCTGCTGATGCGGTGGCCTGGAGTGTCGGACGCCTGTGAAACTCCTCGTGGCCGGTGCTGACTGCGGGACCTGCGTGGCTTCGCCCAACTGGGCTGCTGCTATCTTGAGGCCTTACTTACCTGGTCCCCCCACTATACCACTCAGCGGGTCCCTTGATCCGCCGGCTGCCGCCGGGGGATTGCCGCGGCCACCTACTGACCCTGCTTCTTGACTTCTGATACATTGCTCCAGCCGGATTGACACCCCGACGTCCTGTGTGCGACTCGGCCTTGAGGCGGAGGAACAACGAGCACCCCTACTCCTCCGGTCCCGACCTGACCGCCTTGCTGCAGGGGTGCCCTGTCGCTGTGCTCGACTTTCTGGAGGTCGCGGTGATCGTAGAGTCCTGTGCCACTGGTGATCTCTCCGACAGTGCTTCCAACATGGTGAAGAAAGATGTTACCCAGAAGAGACTTACCTTCAGTTCTGCGCCCACCCGTGCTTCTGCGGTATCGCCGGCAACTGAGGCGGACACTGGGGGCCAGGCGGCGCCGAGGGACACTGCGGGTATGGTCGCTGAGATGATGGGTGAGATGCGGGCTGGATTCAAGGCCTTGGATTCTCGCTTTGATACCCTCGATAAGAAAATGGCGGACATGGGCGCGACGATCCAACTGCACGATAGGCGCCTGGACCTGGCGGAATCCAGAGTTTCCGACATCGAGGATGGAGCCGCGTCGACGCTGAAAAGGTTGGAACGTGTGGAGAAGATCCTTAAAGACGTCGCAATTAAGAACGAGGATTTGGAGGCACGCAGTAGGCGCAATAATCTCCGAATAATTGGCGTGGCGGAGACGACAGCCACCGGACGCTTTGACACTTTTGTGGAGCACCTCCTGATCGAGCTTTTTGGTCGAGACACGTTTACCACTGGCTTCGTGGTTGAGCGTGCACACAGATCGCTGGGGCCCCGGCCTAACCCTGGCCTGCCGCCCCGGCCCATTATAGCCAGGCTCATGAACTTCAGGGACAGAGACGCGGCGCTGAAAGCTGCCAGGGAAGCGGGCGAGGTTCGGTGGCAGGGAGATGTGCTCTCTTTCTACCCGGACTTCACGATCATGGTCCAAGATGCGCGCCGTAAGTACACTGGTGTCAAGGCTGCATTGCGCAAACTAGGGTTGCGATATGGGATGCTGTATCCTGCCAGGCTCAGAGTAGACGTGGATGGCAGGTTTCGCATTTTTGACTCCCCTACAGAGGCACAGGAATTTTGTCGAGTCTACAAAAACAGAGGGTCGCCTCGAAAGTCGGATGACGCACAACAGTCTCCGCCACGCATTGACTCACAGGCTAGTGCTGACCTGTTTAATGAAACCGGACAGGGTTGACTTATCTCCTCTCCATCTTTTCATGCCAGGCTATTAGCCCCAGTATTCTGCATCTGCAATGCTGTTATTTTTTTTTTTTTTTTGCAGTGCTTTTCATAATTGCTGACATTTGAACGTTGCCCCGATTGTGGTTCTCGCATGGCGGAGCGTCGCCTACCCCCATGGCGCGAGCCGTGCTGTACTTTTCTCTAGCGTTGTTTTTATCTTACAGGTACATTAGCGGACACTTGTTGTTGTCTGTTGCTCTAGATTGTCTCCGAGTGGGTGGGAATAGCCTCCTTGGGTTTAAGGAGTGGCTGGGTGGTGGGTGGTTGGGATGGGTTTGTTTACGCATTGGTTCTGTTGTTCGTGCACACGCACTGTTTTTCTATTTGAGTGATGCCTACTTTGCGGGAGGGAGCCGGCGGTTCTGCACACACATGTTTCCTTACGATTCCACCGGTTTGAATGGCTAGGATAGGGCAGCAGTCTGGCCCTTCCAGACTTACCTCCATGTCTTGGAATGTCCGGGGTTTAAATGACACAAGGAAAAGGCGACAAGTTCTAAACTATGCAGCGCGACATGGGGTGGATGTCTTATTTCTACAGGAGACGCACCTAATGGGTGCTGACTCTTCCTCCTTTGCGAAAAGCTGGGGCACGCACAGATTTTTTTCTAGCTATAGCAGATATGCGAGGGGGGTTGCGATCTTGATACATCGACGCGTCCCATTTGTGCTCTCAGACAGTGTATTGGATGTAGATGGCAGGTATGTTGTGGTTACGGGGGTGCTTCTGGGCTTCAAGGTCACCTTTGTTGGAATATATGGCCCCAACTCGGACTCCCCTGCCTTCTTCCAGGGTCTTCAGAATGTTCTGCTGCGATTAGACACTGATATGATGATAGTGGGGGGTGACTTTAACCTGCTGATGACCCCTGCCAGGGACAGCACCTCCTCTTCCCCGGACTGTAAGCCCCGCTCACGTGCTGTGCTGGCGGATATGTGCGCTCACTACTCACTGATTGACATTGAGGCCCGTTTACACTCCGCCGCTCCCATCTACACCCACCACTCGGGGTATCACAACACTAGTACCAGAATAGACTACTGGCTCCTTTCCCCAGGGGTGGCCGGTTGGGTAAGTGACCACTCGACACTCCCGCGCACACTGTCTGATCACTCTCCCGTAGTGCTGACCCTACTAATCCCCAGGTTGGGAGGGTATGAGAGGCAGTGGCGCTTTCCTGGCAGGGCGTTATCTGACCCGGTCTTCAAGGAAGACGTCCGTACTGCCATTGAGGAGTACTTTGAGTTCAACGAGGGCACGGTGGACACTTGGGCTACATTGTGGGAGGGATTCAAGGCCACTATCAGGGGGGTTTGCATCGACAAACATGTAGGGGCTCTGCGCGACATCCGTGCCTCCCTGACCCGTATTGAGAAGGACATTGCTGCATTAGACACTGACACGCTCACTGATACGGTTGCTGGGGTAGAGGCGAAAAGGCTAGAACTACTGCAAGAGTTCAGAGACACTGCAGACAGGGAACTGAAGTATCTCTGCACACAACACTCGGCTAGGCAATATGGTGAAGGTGACAGGCCTGGCAAGCTCTTGGCCCATTTGCTTCGACCCCCCCGCCAGGCATCTTTCATCTCCGACATGGTTGATGATCTAGGTGTTCGTCATCAGACCACCCCTGCCATTTGCGGTGCCTTCCTCTCCTACTATAAGGAATTGTACACTTCGGGCCTGTCGGCTGACTGTCGCGACCCTGGCCCCTATATTAACGAAATCTCTATGGTGTTCCTGGAAAAACATATGCAGGAATTTCTGGCGATGCCTATCGACCCGGACTGTGTTGTGGAAGCCATTGATGCGCTGAAAGGCTCCTCGGCGCCGGGTCTGGATGGCTTTTCGGCCGACTTTTATAAGGAGTACAAGGAGGAGCTGGTACCTCGCCTGATCGAGGTGTATGCGGAGGCGCTCGAAACAGGGATTCTGCCACCCACATTGCGGGAGGCAGTTATCATTTTACTTCCCAAACCAGGTCGGGACCCCACTAGGTGCGGTTCCTACAGGCCCCTTTCCCTACTCAATCTTGACTATAAAATTTTGGCGAAAGTCCTTGCCACTCGACTATCTTTACTTATGGAATCTATCATTTCGCCTGCCCAGTCCGGATTCGTTCCCCATAGATCCACCTCCTTTAATCTGCGGACGCTGTTTTCTGTCCTTCACAGGATTGAGCCGGATACGCCGGCAGCTGCGATATTTCTAGACGCCGAGAAGGCATTTGACTCCTTAGAATGGTCGTTTTTTTTGTCCGTCATGCACCGTATGGGCATGCCGTCCTTGTTTGTCTCCACGGTCGAGTTGCTCTATACTGCCCCCAGAGCGAGGCTGCGCCTTAATGGCACGCTCTCTGATAGTTTCCCTCTTTCCCGGGGAACCAGACAGGGATGCCCCCTGTCCCCCCTGTTGTATATCCTGGCCATGGACCCTTTGGTACGACACTTTCAGGAGCACCACTTGCACCGCGGGCTCCAGTTCCGGACGGGCCCGGTACTCATCTCCCTCTACGCTGATGATACCATTCTATATGTTAGATCTCCGGAGTCCAACCTGTCGCCCTTGCTGCTTGAGGTGGAACGCTTTGGGAGATACTCCGGCCTTCGTATCAATTGGCACAAATCTGAGATCTTTCCGCTCACCCCCTCCACTGCCCGCTGGGACTGCCCGTTCCCGCTGGAGTGGAATACTGAATCGGTGAAATATCTGGGTATCCACATCCATCTGGACACGGTATCCATGATTCGTCTTAATTACGGACAGGCGTTAGACTTTCTGGAGGATAATATTACACGTTGGGTTCGCCTCCCTATCTCGATGGCCGGCCGTATCGCCATAATTAAAATGATTATACTTCCCCGTTTTCTGTATTTATTTAATAACATACCGATCCCACTCACTCGAATTTTTTTCACCCAACTCCGATCTTTGTTGTTGCGTTTAGTGTGGGGGAATAAGAATCCGCGAGTTTCTTGGCGCATCTTAACGCTGCCTTATGAACGGGGTGGCTTTGGAGTGCCAGACTTTTATATTTATTACCTAGTCGCGCAGTGCGCATATGCGCATCCTTGGTTCCATCCAGACGCTCGGATTCCATATTTGAGACCTGAAGCGGACTTGGTACTACCACTTACCCTCAACTCGATATTACCCACAGGCTTCCCCCGAGACCCACTTGACATACAAACTGTGTCCACTACTTCATGGGCCTGGATGCAGCTGCGTAGGCTGCTCCAGCTGGACGTGCTGTACTCCCCGGCTCTTCCACTACCTAACCCGCATTGGCTCCCCATCACTGCAGAGGCGGTGGTCCGCAGAACGCTGTCCAAATACCAGCTCGCCACAATAGGGGATCTGTTCCCGGACGGACATGTTTTTTCTGTGTCCGAGGACCCGCGATTCACGGACCGGACGTTTATGGATTCCTTCGTCCTGACTAGGGTGAGGTCCATGCTTAGAGCGCAGTTTCCGTCGTTCCCACTGCCGCCGGATGACATGGCAGCACTGACTTTCCTAATCCAGTCGCAAACGGGAGCCCATATGGTCTCCAGGTTGTATGGACTCTGTGTGGCGGCCCTCCCGGCCTCGGATGCGAAAGTTCGTGCGGCGTGGGAACTTGATTTGGGTGGCCCCATCACGGATGACCAATGGGATGCCTGTTGCCGCTCCACTAAAGAGGTGTCAGTCAACAGTAGGCATAAGCTAATTCATTTTAAATTTTTGAGGCGCCTATACTTCACACCGGCGCTGGCCCACAGAATTGACCCGACCAGACCTCATCACTGCCCTAAATGTAGAGCTCCCCATGCCGATTTTGCACATCTCACGTGGACCTGTCCGAAACTGCACACCTACTGGCTGCAGGTGCACCATATCTTGGGCGACATTTTGGAATGCGAATTGCAACATAAGCCAGAGATTGCACTGCTTGGCTATGTCGCTGAGTTCCCCCGGACCACGCGTAAACTTGCTGCCATAGGTTTCTTGCTGGCGAAAAGGGAAATTGCTTTACTTTGGGGGTCCAGGCGGATCCCTGATTCCAAGACTTGGATGCGCAGCCTTTCCCAATGCAATACCAATAGTGTGGAGTACTCCACGCAGATCCCCACAGCCTCACGCCCAATCGACATCTGGGGCCCATACCGACAGTATATTAGCAAGATTACACGGGACACACACTCCCAGGCTGCTAGCTCTATTGTCCCAGAGGGGGTGGGCTAGGTGGTTTTGGCCGACCCGCCGTGCGCTGCCTATTGAGTTATGCAGGGCCTAGCGTCCACGCACTACTGGAGTGGGATATGCGTGAGCTGCTGATTTGTGGACTGTATGCTGGTTTGGGCCGGGACGTTTCTCTCCTCAGTTCCTTTACACACCTTGCCCCGGCTGGAGTGGTTGCTTCACTCTAGTCTTTACATTAGTCGTTTTACCTGCCCTTGACTGCCTATGCCTCTGGTTATGCCATCTTGCCAGTCAAATAGATGTGTTACTTGCCGCTCTCTCTGTCACGAAGGCTCACTCATTTTTGTTTTGTTTGAAGAAGGTTATATCTCTTTGTGTCATCTTTCCGAGTGTGCATTATTCCTTCAGATATGGAAAAGTGAAAATAAGATTTTAGACTGTGTTACACTGCTTGTAATATCATTGGTCCAGTCCTCCATTTATTTCCTTTGTATAATGATCATTAACGTTTTCATTGTCAACAATTTACTGTGTACTTGTATGCTTGCACGGACCAATCTGATGCTAATAAAGAGATTTAAAAAAAAAAAACATCGTCTCGTCGTGTAAGTGACCTTCACGCTTTCACGGTCAAGCCTCCATATTTACAGTTTAAGCCCGATGGAGTGTCACTTCGGACCAATCCTTCTTTTTTGCCGAAAGTACCTACTGACTTCCATTTGAACGAACCTGTCTTCTTAAAGACTTTTTTCCCGGATCCAAAATCTCCGGCAGAACAACAACTACATTCTTTAGACAACAAGCGTTGTCTGAAATTTTACATTTCAAGGACCACCCCTTTTCGTAAATCCGATCAACTGTTTGTAGCATATGGACGGATGCGGAAGGGACATTCAGTGACAAAACAGACAGTGGCAAGATGGCTCTCAGCAGCCATATCCTTTTGTCACCAGCAAGCTGGCAAGCCTTTACAACGTCCAGTACAGGCACACTCAACGAGAGCGATGGCGTCATCCACCGCTTTGTTTGCTGGGGTGCCTCTACACCAGATTTGTCGAGCAGCGACATGGTCCAGCAGGCACACCTTTACCAGACATTACTGTTTGGAAGCCATCAACGAAGCGGATTCCGCAGTGGGGCAAGAAGTGCTTCGTCATCTTTTTAAATAAGGTGAGCCTCTGTTCCCTCCTCCATTTCTTTTTGAGATTGCTATATGCTTTTAAGCCATATGTTATCGTTTTCAAGTTTTAAGAATTATTGCAATCTCAGCTTTTAAGGAGGTTATTGCTATCTATTCTATTCAAGCATGTGAATCTATGAAAGACACCCCTAATACTGGAGAAGAACAATTGTTACTTACCTGTAAACAGGTGGTTCTCCAGTATTGGTGTCTTTCATAGATTCACATGCGACCCTCCCCCCTCCCCTCAGAGGCTCTTTTCTCCTCATCAGTAGGGTCAGGTCCGACCCAATGGTGTCTATGCGCTTCTCGAGAGCCTCCCGCGATGCCACAATCGCCTGCATAATGTCTCCCAGGGAGGGGTCTCGCGGGTGGGCCGAGCCCCCAGCTCCCCCCCCAGGCGGGACGTCGTCGTCAGGGTGCCCCGGGTCGTCCAACCTCAGGGTCTCGAAGCCCTTTTTCCTGCTGCCACGTACCATCCTTGCGGGCAACGCTCGTCCGATGCCTCCGCAGCGGCCGCCGATGCTCCCGCTCCCCGTCCTCCTCAGGTCCGCCGTCCCTTTCGATCTCTGGGCCTGCGCCTCGCGGGGTCCGGTCCGCGGTATCGTCCAAAGGCCAGGTCCTGTCCCACCAGCGTCGTGGGGCACCAGCGCCCCAGGTCAGGGCACCTGGAAGGCTCAGGCAGGGTGTGCGCCACTGATCACCAGTCCCAGTGTGGCCCCCTGTATTCGAGCGTCCCCGGCCAGTTAGGCGCTTTCTTCCGTCCTTTATTTCAGCGCCTCATGAGGGCGGGACGCCAGCAACTCGTCCCCTGCTCCCCCCGTCGCCCTCTTCACGCATGTGCCACCGATCACCTGTGGCGCAGGCTCCCTGGTACTGCCACCGCCAGGAGGGCAGGAGAGGTGCTCTCCGCAGGTCCAGCACCCCACGCGGCCACCGCGGCCCAGCAAACGACCGTCAAGGCCAGATAGGTGCCTCTTCCCGCCTTCAAAGTCAAAGGCGCGTGGGGGAAGGTAGCCCGTCCCTCGTCCCCCACTCTTCTCGCCGCCTGCCGCTCTCGCGTGTCCCCAGATCCCCCGTGGTGCAGGCTCTCCCCTCAGATCACCACCAGGGGGGCAGGTCAGGTGCCCCACGCTGTCTCAGTGCCCCACGCGGGTCCAGTGGGTCTCCAGCCGGCCGCTAAGGCGATCGCCGGGTCTCTGCCGACGCCATTTTGGGGTCAGGCAGGCCGATTTTCCCCGGTCCCCCAAATCCGCCCGCGAGGGTGGCAGCCTCTGCCCCTCACCGCTGCCCGCTCCCGGAGGGTCTCTTCTCACCAGTGGGCCGCCACCTCAGCTCCAGGGGGCTTCTCCCCTTCGCTCGGGCTCCGTCACCAGGCGCGTCTCGTCAGGACGGCGGCTGCCATTTTGGGCTTTCCCGTCCCCGTGTGCCGCGCTCACCGATGGAAGTCCGGCGGGGGCAGTTACAGGGGCCCCCGGTCCTCCAAAATCTCCCTGCGTGCCCCTGGTGTCCACCTGGGCACTGTTGGGGGGTCAAGGAGTGAGTCGGGGTGCAGGATGTGTGGTGGTGCGAGGCGGGCACGGAGGAGCTCCGGAGTCCCGCGTCCACCTACATCGGCGCCCTAGCCACGCCCCCTGAGGCTCTTTTCTCCTCATACGCTCTTATTACTTGTGCTACGAAAATCTGAGGGCTTGAGCTTCTGAGGAGAAGGTTCTAGAGGGTGCTTGAGCCTGATTGGCTGCAGTTTGGACTAACATAATGACACTGATATGTTGCAAATGAGTTTTCTCTCTATAATGCATTCCTATGTAGGAACCATTGTTGAGGTTTTTCAGTGTATATTATCTCTGTTTTATTATGTATTATGTTATTACATATATATATATATATATTAGCATTATTGCTATTTTATGTACCGTGGGACTCCCACTTCGACGACGGGGAATATTCAAGCATGTGAATCTATGAAAGACACCAATACTGGAGAACCACCTGTTTACAGGTAAGTAACAATTGTTCTTCTTAATCCCAAAAAAGGACGGTTCCCTGCGGCCCGTTCTAGACCTCAGGCCCCTCAACCAATACATACTGTCAGAACACTTTCATATGTTAACCTTACAGCAGGTCCTGCCGCTGCTCAGTCAGGGCGACTTCCTAGCGACCCTGGACCTCAAGGATGCATATTTCCACATTCCCATTCACCCAAGTCACAAGAAATATCTCAGGTTCACCATCAACAATCAGCTTTACCAATTCAAGGTCCTGCCTTTCGGGGTCACCACTGCCCCCAGAGTGTTCACCAAGTGCTTAGCGACTGTGGCTGCGCACCTTCGAAGACAACACATTCATGTCTATGCCTACCTGGACGACTGGCTTGTTCAAGCCAAGTCAACCCAGCAGTGTACCAGCCACATGTCGCGCACAATTCACCTCCTTCACAGTCTAGGGTTCTCACTCAACTAAGCAAAGTCGCACCTGCAGCCCGCCCATGTGCAACAGTACCTAGGGACAACATTGAACACTCTGACGGCAACAGCGCAGCCGAATTCTGCCAGAGTCAACAGCATGCAGCTGCTCTTTCGGAGATTCAGGCCTCAACAATCGCTCCCAGTGCAGGTGTTCATGCAGCTCGTCGGTATGATGGCATCCTGCATATTCATAGTCCCGCACGCAAGGCTGCACATGCGTCCCCTTCAAGAATGCTTAGCACAACAGTGGAACCAGGCTCATGGGCATCTAAAAGACCTAGTGTTGGTGACGGTCGTGCATACAACTCTCTGCATTGGTGGAATACACAAAACCTTTGCAGGGGACGACCGTTCCAAAAGCCTGTCCCACAGATAGTGCTAACGACGGACGCATCTCTCCAGGGTTAGGGAGCGCATGTCCTCCATTACACGGTGCAGGGACTATGGACAACACAACAGCAGAAGATGCATATCAATCTGTTAGAGCTGATGGCAATCTTCATGGCACTAAAAGCGTTCAAGTTGCACCTGTGCAACAAGGTCGTGTTGATCCGGACGGACAACATGACTGCCATGTATTACATCCAGAAACAGGGAGGCACACACTCCCCGCAGCTATCTCACCTAGCCCAGAGCATGTGGAAGTGGGCCATTCAAAGGAACATCTTCCTCATGGCGGAGCATCTCCCGGGCGTGGACAACCAGATAGCGGACCTGCTCAGCAGGCACAGTCATCAGATGCACGAGTGGGAAATTCACCACTCGGTACTCCAGCCATACTTCCAGCAGTGGGGTCATCCAGAGATCGACCTCTTCACCACAAAAGAGAACGCAAAATGCCAAAGCTTTGCGGCCAGGTTCCCACACCCGCAGTCTCAAGGCAATCCGATATGGATGAACTGGTCAGGCCGATTTGCGTACGCTTTTCCCCCAGCCCCACTCATACCGCTGGTGGCGCGCAAACTGCGGCAGCACTCCATGACGTTCATCCTGGTTGCTCCAACGTGGGCACGGCAAGCTTGGTACACCATGTTCCTGGAACTTTCAGTGGTGCCTCACCAACGGCTGCGCCTCACTCCCAGCCTCCTCACTCAGAGCCATGGAGACATTCAGCACCCAGATCCGCAACAGTTGAGCCTAGCGATTTGGCTCCTGAGGTCATAGAGTTTGGCTACCTCAACTTGCCCCCTGAGTGTATGAACATCATCAAAGAGGCAAGGCGACCTACAACTAGGGCGTGCTATGCAGCCAAATGGAAACGTTTTGTCATATACTGTTCCAACAATAACATTAATCCGCTAGATGCGTCCACGCAGAACATCATATGTTACTTGCTGCATCTGTATCAATGCAATCTAGCGTATAGTTCCATCAGGATACATTTGGCTGCTATGGCCGCTTATCTTCAGAACAGGCAGCACCTTTCCCTCTTCAGAGTGCCTGCCATCAAAGTCTTTTTGGAAGGCCTTAAAAGAGTGATCCCTCCCAGACACCCTCCTTCGCCTGTCTGGAACCTAAATATCGTTCTCACCAGGCTCATGGGGCCCCCCTTTGAGCCTCTCCATTCTTGTGAGATACAGTTTCTTACATGGAAAGTAGCTTTTCTGATAGCCATCACGTCGCTCCGAAGAGTCAGTGAGCTTCAAGCCCTGACAATTCAAGAGCCCTACCTACAAATTCATGCTAATAGGGTAGTGCTGCGCACCAACCCCAAGTTCATGCCAAAGGTCATCTCGCAGTTCCACATTAATCAAAACATAGAACTGCCAGTTTTCTTTCCAAACCCAGATTCAGTGGCAGACAGAGCACTGCACACCTTAGATGTCAAAAGAGCTCTCCTGTATTACATCGACAGGACAAAAGACTTTAGAAAGACTAAACAACTGTTTGTTGCCTTCTCTCCACAACACAAAGGCAACCCTATTTCCAAATCAGGTATAGCCAGATGGATTGTTAAATGCATACAAATCTGTTATCAAAAGGCTAAACGCACTTTAACAGTTCCCCCAAGAGCGCATTTCACACGCAAGCTAGGGGCATCCATGGCTTGCCTAGGTAACATTCCTCTAGAGGATATATGTAGAGCAGCCACATGGACCACCATACATACATTTACCAAACACTACTGCGTAGATGTACACTCCAAACAGCAAGCTGCTGTAGGACAGGCTGTTCTCAGAACTCTCTTTCAGACTGCTGCAGCTGGCACGGGCAACCGCCGATAAGGAGGTAACTGCTATTTATTCTATGCACAGATATGAATTCAGCAGCCCACATGCCTCGAACGGAATATGCTACTTACCAGTATGCATCTGTTCTTGGCATGTAGGGCTGCTGACGTTCATATCGCCCACCCTCCTCCCCGGTGCCTGTCGCAGCTGTAGCACTCAGAATCATTCTCAGGCATGGTCATCACTTACTGTATTACACTCCATCTCTGCCACAATGGCGAAAAACAATCTAAGTATGGAGAGGATGCCCATGCACACTGTAGTCCAGGGGAGGAGCAACCTATCTCGTGATACTTCGAAGACTCTTCCAGGACAACAATGTGCAATCATCCGGACCCAACACTAGGCGGCGATCTATGCACCGATATGAATGTCAGCAGCCCTACATGCCAAGAACAGATGCATACTGGTAAGTAGCATATTCCTTCTCCAGTATTGGTGTCTTTCTTAGATTCACATGCGACCCACCCACCTCCCCTCAGAGGCTCGCTTCTCCTTCTAGACTGTTTTGTCACTCTTGTGCTACAAAAATCTGAGGGCCTGAGCCTCTGAGGTGAAGGTTCTTGCGGGGTGATTGCGCCTGATTGGCTGTAGTTTGAACTAACATAATGACATGGATATGCTATAAAAGTGTTCTTTTTCTTCTAATGTATTCCTATGTGTTAATGCTAACCTTGGTACTTATAAGTATTTATGGTTTTGGAAGGTATGTAATTATGTTTTCATATACAGATATTATTGGTTTTATTGCTATTTTATTTACCGTGGGGCTCCCACTTCGACAACGAGGAATATTCATGCATGTGAATATATGAAAGACACCAATACTGGAGAAACACCGTTTACAGGTAAGTAACAATTGTTCTTCCAGTCCAGGGAGGACCTGGCCTAGCAGTTCGGGCTGGACTGTTCCGATTGGGCGCAGGGTCAAGACTGATTTGCAAATGGCTGGGTCCAAACTGGAATGGCATGGTGGAGAGGAGTACAAAATCCCAAAGAGGCGTAGGAGTTAATGTATTGCCACCAATTTCGGAGTCGACGTCTAGTAGGGGCCAGCCCCTTAGGCAACAAGGGGATGTAGAGCTAGTCGACCGTGGGTCCTACAGGGCTGAAAACATGACAATACTGTCCTGGAAAGTCGCAGGACTGGGCTCCAAGGTAGTACTCCCCGAATAGTCAGACTTCATTGAATCCCACAACATATGCCTCCTACAGGAGACATGGGCGACTGAACCTGTGTTTAGGCTGGGGTACCTCACATTTCAAGTTTCTGCGACTAAGCAACCAATGGGCAGAGCAATGGGAGGCCTGACGGCCTGGGTCAGACAGACACTGAGCTGTAAAGTATCTCAAGTTCATACCAACAACATAGACATACTTCAGATAAGAATCACCCGTGCATGGTCCTAAACTGTGTATTTTCAATGTTTATGCTAGAGGCATTAAAGGTGGGAAAAGATCAGATGTTGTTGCTGACTTGGAATTAATATTGAATAGTATGCCGAGGGACACTGACGTAATAGTAGTAGGGGACTTCAACACCACGTTTGAACCGTTGGGGTTGGAGGATCAGTCCCTCATAGAGGATGACGATATGAAATGGGGCATACCTACCCTAGAGATCGAGCCAATTAAGAAGTGGACGGAGGCAGCCGTCCAAATCAATGGGATCTGTGTAGGCCAGCAGTTGAGGGCCACAAACGGGCAAACATTGTCAGATAAGCAGGGGGCTGACACCTTTAATAATGGGGCCAGATCTAGCCGCATCGATTATGTCCTTGTAAGTCTACCTTTGTGGCAGTTTGTAAGGGACCGTGCTGAAAGCGACCATGACCCACTTATAGTTACGGTAAGCGTACTGTTTGGAGAAGAAGTACGACCTATTAAACACAAAAGTGTTAGGCGTAAGGAAGTGGAAGGTTGGTTTAACGAGAGATGCCGCACCGCCCGGAGATCATTAGGGACAGCACTAGGTAATGGGGACCCAGTAAATGTAAGACTGGCCCGCGACTCCTATAGAAAGGCAGTAAAAGAAGCAAAAAATCTCCGGGACCAGGAAAGATGGCAGGAGCTTAAGGAGACATGTGTATCTAAGAATTGTAAAATATTTTGGGACACATATAAATGGGACCAGGGGGGGGCGCCCTGATCCCCCACAAAACAATGTTGCCCATCATGCAAGGGTTGAACACTATGAACCCCAATATGCGTCGCTGGGGGACGTGGCGAGCACGGATCCCTACGTCCACTGCTATTTCTCAAGTGGGTTATTTACACCAGAGGACGTGGACAGGGCAATTAATTCTATAACCCCAGGACGAGCACCTGGAACAGACAGAGTCTCTGCGGATGTGTTTTTGAGCTATAAACCCTCCTGGCAACTGTACATTTCACATTTAGCAAATGCAATTGCCCGTGGAGCACTAATCCCTGCCCACTGGAAGGGGGCAGAGATAATCCCAGTATATAAAAAAGGGAATAAATCCTTAGCAGCAAACTATAGACCAATTAGTCTCATAGATTCCAAAAATCATGGGTCGACTGATACTAAAAAAAGTCCAGACATGGATGGAAGACGAGAATATCCTATCTCCACTGCAAGCGGGGTTCCGGCCCCTTACTAGCACGATCGACCAGGTCTTCCGATTCATTAACATCTACTGGAAGACAGTTGTTTTGGGGTAAGGGGCCTTGTTTGCGGTTTTTGTGGCCCTGAAGGCAGCCTTTGACCTAGTGCCCCGAGATAGGCTGTGGTGTGTCCTGAAGGATATGGGAATGCTGCTTGAATTACTATCTTTGATCGTCCGCCTACATGAGGGTAACCATGCGTATGCGCGATGGGGGGCCCGGGGGTAGGTGACGGAGTCATTTTCCGTGGACAGGGGAGTGAGACAGGGTTGTGTGCTTGCACCAACCCTGTTTTCGCTCTTCGTCAATAGGGTGGCTGGTTTCCTCTCCTCGGTCCACCTGGATGACCCGATGCTGGCGAATGAACATATACCTATCCTCATGTTTGCGGACGACACACTAATCATCTCTAAGACTCCCAGTGGTCTGCAGAAAGCCTTGAGTAGGTTTGAGGATTTTTGTTCCATGCGGGGCCTTACCATTAACACGGAAAAACAAAGCTCATGACCTTTAATGAACATAGGTCATTCCGGGGCAAGGTATATATGAATAATGTCCCCCTCGAAAAAGTTGACGCTTTTACGTACTTAGGAGTAACGATCCAGGCAAACATGGGATGGTCAAAGCAAATCGACATTGCCACACTAAAGCATAAGCAGCAGGCCGGGATTCTTGCAACTAAGTTTAGAACCTCATTGTCGAAACCTATTAGTCCATTGATGGAAATGTATGGTTTAAAGGTCCTCAGCTCAATGCTCTATGGGGCCGAGCTCTGGGGGTTTGCAAATCTATCAACCCTGTCAGTAGCTGAAAATTCTTTTTTTCGGAGGGTCACTGGTGTCCCGAAAAGCACGCCAATGTACCCACTGTTGCTAGATTTGGGTAGAAAAACTGTAACAGATCTGGTGAAACTTCGACCACTCTTGTACTGGCGAAGACTGTGGTGCACGGCGGAGCTTGCTCACTATGACTTAAAGATGTAATGGTCACCGATCGATTTTATAAGATTAAATGGCTAAATGAGATCAGCGGTACAAAAGGAGGTGGTGATGGATGGAGCATCTGAATCAATCAAACACTCACACCCAGTCAAAAGATCTGGGTTTAATCCATCACTGTTCTTTAGCCCACTCTGCCACCCCAGTTCAGACATGGCTATATGCAAATCAGTCTGACCCTGTGCCTCATGGGAACCGTCCAGCCCGAACTGCCAAGCCATGTCTTCCCTGGACCGGAAACAAGCTTCCGAGGACCGGTTTCTGGCATTCCAGCCGTCTTCAGCCCGGCTTGCTTGAATCCAGTGGCAAAGTGAGCAAGGGACTCACGTCTGAGCATACCCTGCCACACTTATGGCGGCCAAAAGCGGTACAAAAGGGGGTGGTGATGGACGGAGCATCTGAATCAATCAAACGCTCACACCCAATCAAAAGATCTGGGTTTAATCCATCACCCTTCTTTAGCCCCCTCTGCCACCCCAGTTCAGACATGGCTATATGCAAATCAGTCTGACCCTGTGCCTCATGGGAACAGTCCAGCCCGAACTGCCAAGCCATGTCTTCCTTGGACCGGAAACAAGCTTCCGAGGACCGGTTTCTGGCATTCCAGCCGTCTTCAGCCCGGCTTGCATGAATCCAGTGGCAAAGTGAGCAAGGGACTCACGTCTGAGCATACCCTGCCACACTTATGGCGGCCAAAAGCGGTACAAAAGGGGGTGGTGATGGACGAAGCATCTGAATCAATCAAACACTCACACCCAGTCAAAAGACCTGGGTTTAATCCATCACCGTTCTTTAGCCCACTCTGCCACCCCAGGTCAGACATGGCTCTATGCAAATCAGTCTGACCCTGTGCCTCATGGGAACAGCCCAGCCCGAACTGCCAAGCCATGTCTTCCCTGGACCGGAAACAAGCTTCCGAGGACCGGTTTCTGGCATTCCAGCCGTCTTCAGCCCGGCTTGCTTGAATCCAGTGGCAAAGTGAGCAAGGGACTCACGTCTGAGCATACCCTGCCACACTTATGGCGGTCAAAAGCGGTACAAAAGGGGGTGGTGATGGACGGAGCTTCTGAATCAATCAAACACTCACACCCAGTCACAAAATCTGGGTTTAATCCATGACCGTTCTTTAGCCCACTCTGCCACCCCAGTTCAGACATGGCTATATGTAAATCAGTCTGACCCTGTGCCTCATGGGAACAGTCCAGCCCGAACTGCCGAGCCATGTCTTCCCTGGACCGGAAAGAAGCTTCTGAGGACCGGTTTCTGGCATTCCAGCAGTCTTCAGCCCGGCTTGCTTGAATCCAGTGGCAAAGTGAGCAAGGGACTCACGTCTGAGCATACCCTGCCACACTTATGGTGGCCAAAAGCGGTACAAAAGGGGGTGGTGATGGACGGAGCCTCTGAATGAATCAATCAAACAATCACACCCAGTCAAAAGATCTGGGTTTAATCCATCACCGTTCTTTAGCCCACTCTGCCACCCCAGTTCAGACATGGCTATATGCAAATCAGTCTGACCCTGTGCCTCATGGGAACAGTCCAGCCCGAACTGCCAAGCCATGTCTTCCCTGGACCGGAAACAAGCTTCCGAGGACCAGTTTCTGGCATTCCAGCCGTCTTCAGCCCGGCTCGCTTGAATCCAGTGGCAAAGTGAGCAAGGGACTCACGTCTGAGCATACCCTGCCACACTTTTGGCGGCCAAAAGCGGTACAGATGGGGGTGGTGATGGACGGACTGATTTGCATATGGCTTCGTTCAAAGTGGAATGGCATGGTGAGCAAAAAAACTATGGATTTAGGCCCAGATCATGTACTGTGGTGAATGTATGACATTGTTCTGCATTCTGTCCATCACCTGTTGTTTTTGCAATTGTCACCCCGAGTGGGACGGGTATGCTCAGACGTGAGTCCCGTGCTCTCCATGCCACTGGAATCAAGCTATCCAGGCTGATCAGGGCTGAAAGCCCGAAACCGGTCCTTGCATGCTTGTTTCCAGTCCAGTGTGGACCTGGCTTGGCAGTTCGAGCTGGACTGTTCCCATGGGGCACAGGGTCAAGACTAAATTGCATATGGCTGGGTTCAAACTGGAATGGCATGGTGAGCAAAAAAACGATGTATTTAGGCCCAGATCTCTGTACTGGGGTGAATGTATGACATTATTCTGCATTCTGTCCATCACCTGTTGTTTTTGCAATTGAATGAGATCAGGGCGTTGTTGGAACACCTAGGTTTGAGTGACTTATGGGTTGATCCACTCAATGCATCATTTCCTTCTAAGAAGACTCTAAGGGAGCTATATTGGGATAGGATCACGACCGCAGCATGTACAAATGGGTCAATAAGGCATCTGACTGGCCGATTCTTGGAATTCAAGTCCAGGCCAGTATTAGAACAATATTGGGATGCTATTGAAAAACCATTTGACAGAAAGCTGTATTTTCAATTAAGGGTCGGTACACTACCTGTCAGGTCATTCACTAGTAATTGGGCAGGGGAGACGGAGAAGGTCTGTCTAAAATATCATGAAGAGCGGTAAACAATTAGTCATCTGTTGTTCTTCTGCCCTTTGTGTAAGAAACCCCGAGCTATGTGGATAAAACCTATTTGCAAACTACTTGGATTTAGTAGGCATGGAGAAGCAATGAGAGTATTAACAACGGATTCATCTCCATTAATAGCAATTGCGGTAGCTAAATTTCTGGAATGGGAAGATAATATCACAACCGCAGCATGTACAAATGGGTCAATAAGGCATCTGACTTGCCGATTCTTGGAATTGGAATTCAAGTCCAGGCCAGTATTAGAACAATATTGGGATGCTATTGAAAAACCATTTGACAGAAAGCTGTATTTTCAATTAAGGGTCGGTACACTACCTGTCAGGTCATTCACTAGTAATTGGGTTGGGGAGACGGAGAAGGTCTGTCTAAAATGTCATGAAGAGCGGGAAGCAATTAGTCATCTGTTGTTCTTCTGCCCTTTGTATAAGAAACCACAAGCTATGTGGGTAAAACCTATTTGCAAACTACTTGGATTTAGTAGGCATGGAGAAGCAATGAGAGTATTAACAACGGATTCATCTCCATTAATAGCAATTGCAGCAGCTAAATTTCTGGGATGGGCCTGGTATATCCGGGCAAAGGCACTTTCCTAGGACTGATCATGGACTTAGTTATCTTAATGGATGGTAATTTTGTATTTCATTTTTTGACAATGAATGGGGTACGAAATATTTGAGGAATATTGTAGATACATGTACCTCTCCTACCATTTTTAACTCAAGCATAATTCGGCAGTTATGTGAGGTTTAATATTCTCTTAAACTGTTCTTAAAATGTGTAATATTTATTATTTTAAATTGTCTGTATATGTATGTTGTGCTTTTATGACAAAACTGTCGAATAAAGCTATTTTGATGATGATTACCAGTGACTGTGATTAATTTAAGCATGCCATATATATCACTATTTATTTGAATAAGTGCCTCAGCCTAGACCAATGCCATTAGTGATATTTTGTTTATTTTTTTACAGTGTTTGCTCTGGAAACCCTTGCCGGAGTGAAGGATTATGAAGTGGTGTATCCTGAGCAACTTTATGCAAGGTACAGGGGTGACACAAAGGTAAATAGAAAAAAATAATGTTTTTTGTTTCAGATTTTTTTTATTTTTATTTTTTTTTTCCTAATTTCCTCTTACTTGGTTGTTGGACCATTAAGGCATATTGTTAACAGTTTTGTATCAATCATACTACTATTCTTCTATAAGCGACTGTTGAAAAAATAGTTCATCTTGCTTCTTTTTAAAGATGGGTTTGTCTCCAATTCTGCAAATAGGTTTCATCAAACCTTGGGTTTAAAAAGAACAACACAGTTGAATAACCTCTGATTTCCACTGCATGGAAAATATTGTGAACTTGACCAATCTACAAACAGAATCTATATATGTGACGTTGTGAAGGGAAATTGCCTGTACCTAAAAAGCAAAATGCATTATAATAATTCAAACACAATTTCAAAGTAATTTCTGAATGGTATAATAACCCTAACCAAGATGAAAAGTGATTTGATATACAGATCTCTGTATAAGTCAGGTTTTTTTTTTAGAAGTGTATGAGTACGGCAAAGTCGTGTACCAGAGACTATTGCTTTGCCATGCCATCGGTCCGGTGTTTCGGGATCAGAATTTTTAAAGATATGGTAAAACAGATTTTATGTTACAAGGTATGAATCTGCACATACTAAAATGGTGGGTGAAGAGAGTCAATGTCTGTAGACTGTTGCTAGCGTATGGTCTAAGCTAAGGCAGTGACAATGGTATTATACCAATCTATTCCAAAACATTCGTTTCTATTGTCAAGATGCATTGGTTCTCCTCCAGGACTCCTCTTCAATAGTCATAAGCAATGAATTGTCTGTCACACCTGAGTGCTAGATCCTGGAGTCTTTTCATTTTACGTTCCACTGAAACCTCTGCTTGTGCCTACAAAAAAATAACGCTGAATGAATGTATGCCAAACTTGGCATGAAAATAGAGCTTTACTCCGAAAGCATGCTTTCTCTGGTTTAGCGTCAATCAGTTCAGTTATTATAGAAAACTTGCAAGTCAGGGGTGGATCGCCAGTTTCAAAATGGTAAAAAATAAATGTCAGCCTTAATACAGGCAGTCACATTTTGCAAATAATTCAGTGTGTTTGACCCAATTTGTGACTCATGACTAGCGAGTTAAAATGGCAGATATATACAAAATGTTGACCCAAACCAAACAAATATTGTCTACTGGGAAAAAAAATTCTCATACCACGTTTGGTTCAGCCGATGCGCTTGTAGTAGTAAGCAAAATTTCCTATGGAAGCTAAAATGGGAAATTACTCATTTTTTCACTGCCACCTTTAGCTTTTTCACCGTGGACTGATATTAAATGAGCATCAAGAAACAAGGTGTTAGAAACGGGACCCTGGCCGGCCAAGACTCGCGTCGAGGTCAGTCAGGGATCACCATTTCTAAAGTCAGGGCAGGGGAGTAACACACCAAGGCAACCCCCACTCGCCCTCTAGGTAGCGTGGCGCGAGCAGTCTAGGCTAAACTTGGAGGCGGTATGAGTTAAGTATTTGCGCACGCACCCCAGCAACAACACCCAAGGCCCACCACAAAGAAAGACTCCACACAAGGATATATATCACAAATAGCCTTTGTATTTATAATAAACAAAATACATTAGATAACACACGTAAACTGTACAATGTGCCAGAGGCACGGGCAGAATTTACAAGGGGAATTATGTACAGGACAGGGCCACATGGACCACTGTCAGGGGTAGGCACTTGTTAGAAGATAATACTGGTAGATATACACTTATGTCGTAAACATAGAATGAGTAGCACCAAAATTACAAATGCAACACACATCCAGTAATCACTGGAACAGTAAGGACCTCCTACGCAACCCTAACTCACTGTGGGTAATCACGCAGGTAACTAGGACCTAAGGAAGGAATACCAACGCCTAAGCAATTCACTTTTAGCAAAGGGAAGGAAACCTAAACATAACATGAACCATCAGCAATCCTCTATGCAGGTCACATTTAGCAAAAGGGGATAAACATAAAATACCTAATCAGGTCACTTTTAGAAAAGGTAAGCGGACATAAACAATTCACTATGCAGGTCACATTTAGCATAATGGATAAACATAAACAATCCTCTCGGCAGGTCACGTTTAGCAAAAGGGGATAACCATAAGAATACCTAGTCAGGTTACTTTTAGAAAAGGTACAGGTTAGAACACATGCGCAAGAATTGCATCACAAGAAATTACAATGCGTGGGGTGCACAAAGCACAACACTCATAAATGTGTCCCTCAGGCCAACTGGCCTCGCAAGGGGCGGAATGCCCTGAGTCTCAATGTCAGGGAAGCTGCGCAGGCAGCACAGCACACAAACCTAAACGTGGCAACTGTCCACTAAGTGCTGGACAGTTGTAAATATGCACTGGGCAAACGTTGGCGCCAGGAGGGCTCAAGAACAAAGTGGGCAAGGAGCCTCTCAGGGGCTTGCCAAACAAATCTGCAACTTAGAGCTTCAGCGCTCTCAGGATAATCACAATGCCCCCAGAGCCTCTCTCAGGGCTCTCACTCGATGTGGGCAATGATTGACTGTGGGCAAGGATCGTTGGAGCGGCCCTCTGCCAACTGGGGCCGCTCGGGAACCAAAAGAGGAATGGCCAATGCCCCACGAGCCACTCTTGGCTCGAACACACCAAGGACCTCACTTGGTCCGCACACGGAAGGGGAGGGGCGGCACCGACAACGTGCCCCGACGCCCTCCTCCCTCCCTTCACTCACCGGCTGTCTCCGTCGGCGGCGAGGTTCTGCGGGGGCCGCGGGCGGGGCTCCTCTTCCTCGGGAGCCTCGTGGACACGGGAGCCGGCTGCTCCTCTCGCGCTCCGCCTGGACCTGTCCCGCTGCACGCCGCCTGACTTCCGCCGGGGCCGCCAATGGCAGCGCGGCCCTGGGGGTCAGGAGGCGGGACTTCCGGGTCGCTCTAGGCAGCGGCCCGGCAACAACTTTCAGGGCTCCCGGGCTGCGGCGGTGAACAGGGGGCAATGCCGGGTGGGCACCGGCTTGAAATAAAATCAGCACAACGGGGCAATGCCGGGTGGCACCGGCCTTCAAATTAAAAATAAAGCGAGGTGGGCACTGGCTTGCTCCAAAAATCAGCAAATCAGCGCCAATGCCGGGTAGGCACCGGCAATATCGACAAAGCGCTCCCAAGCGCTTAGGGACTCCAGAAAGCGCGCCTAGCGCTAGAAATATCAGCAAAGCGCTATTGAGCGCTGGGGGCACAAGGAAAGCGCTCCTAGCGCTACAAATCAAAATCAGGGTGCCTCCAGGCACAGGAAAGCTCCAACAGAGTCTGGAGGCAGGCAGAGGGGCAAGGCAGGGCCAGAGCCAGCACACTGGGTCTCCAAGCAGGGAGACAGCCAAGTGGCGGTCCTCTTGGCCCCTGCAGCAGCAGCAGCCCCCTCTGGCAAGATCCTAGGCAGAACCAAGAACAGGACAAATTGTATGGGGACACAGCCCCTTCTTATACAGACAAACCCTTTGTCTCAGGGTGCAGGGTGGGGGAAAACCAGTCGCAGCTGGTTCTGAAGTACTCTGTTTACCCCAACCACCCTCTCTATTCACTGGCAGGGCTAGGGCCATCAGTCGCACTACAGGGGGTGGAGCCAGCATTGTCTGGGGAAAGTCCAGGCCCATCAGGGACCGGGTGCACTCCTCCCAAGCCATCAAGCATGCTGATCTCACACTCACCACCGGGCAGACCCATCCAGCCTTCCTGGAGCCAGGCTCACCAGCCAGCTCCAGCCAATCACACTGCAGGCATATTTTCCATTAATATGCCAAGTCCCAGAAATGGCATTTCTACACATGCCACACTCACGCAACATACATCATTGTGAAGCATTCATTCCCACGAACACGCACATACCTAATTCGAGCATGCACTCCCCACACATCAGGAATTACTAGGGACACAGACATTCCCCATGCATCCCTATGGGAGAGCAGGCCAGCCTAACTACATGCACGCACTTTACTCTGGGGCACAGAGAAAAAGTGCGCACAGACCAGAAAATCATACATACATATCACAGATTAAAGGCAAAAAGATTAGGGGTGAACCTGCCATAAGGGCCAAGTCCAACACAACCCCCTACCAGCCAAAACGCAGGGCAGACCAATCACCACCGTGATGGACTTACCTGCTTGGGGCGATAAAACACGGACGCGGGCCCGCAACTGCAGGGACACCCTCCTGTTTTACGCCACTGTGAACCCCTGGGGTTCTTTCTAAAGCTACTGTAGGGACTCACTGGATTACCCCACTGGTACTCCCCAGCTGCCCTCGGCGAGGACCAGGCCCTAGGCCACCCAGGTGCCACTGGTTCCTGCCAACTCACCAAGTGGGGGGTAGTAACCCCTGGCACATAACAGCCATGTTCCACTCTTCCTGTCTGCAAGACAGGGCTAGACTGCCACTGGTTCTCCAGCCTATGGTCTACAACCTTAGGTGGACCAGGAGTCTCAGGGAAGGCTCTCCTCCCCTTACCTCTTCTCCTAGGGTTCCTCCTCCTCCTGCGAGGGGTACCCTCTAAACACCATTCTCCCAACCTAGGGTTTAACCCCTCAGGTGGTACCGGGGTCAGAGGTGGGCTTTCCCACCCTCTGCACCCCCTTCCAGAGTCCTGCTCCCTCCCAACCGGGGCGGTACCTCTGGAGAAAGAACTGGTCAGGACACTGATTACAGTGTTCCCACCCTTCAGGTCAGGCAAACCCTGAACCTGGACCTCCAAACTCCGGTCTAGAACCTTTGGTGGAATCACTGCCTGGCACTCCAGGACTTCTGAGGACTCACAGGTCACTCCCAAATCACTCATCTCACTGGACTTCTGTACTCTCCCCACTGGAGCAGTACTGCCAGACTCCAAAACTACAGAAGCTTCGCTCACAGATGCTCCAGGTCCTCCACACACTAGGAGATCTCCCTCAAGTGGACTAGCAGGTAAGCATAGGTCCACACCCTGGTGTTCCCTAAAGAAACCATCCAGGCTCTGAGGCAGGGCTTCGGGCATCTGGGGACTCTCGGTCTCACACTCACTTCCGCTCCACTGAGACAGACAGCAAGCCCCTACACCCTCCTCACTATACTGAGACCTAGCTGGGCTACTCTCACCCTCCTCCACCACGCTGGGTTGGAGAAAACCTGACCCACTATTATTGGAATTACTCTCTAGCGGCGCTAAGGAACCTCTTGCACTCTCCCATCGGTCGGCTTCCGCTGCAAGCTCACATGCACAAAACGATCCAAACTTCAACAGGTGCTGGCGCAACCCTGGTGAACAATAACTGAGCAGGTGCTCTGTGACAACCATGCTAAACAATCCGCCAGACTTGTCGTTCACGTGAGCCTTTTCCCAATCAAACAGTGCTCCACAACACTCATCTTCAAAGTCTTCCCAAGACTGATGAGGCAGTTTCCTAAGTCTCCTGAACTTCAACCCAAACTCTTCTGCGGGGGAAACAGGCAACATACTCGGGGAACTGGGAGTGGGACTGTCAACACCAACACTTAAAAAGACCTCACTTGGTCCGCACACGGAAGGGGAGGGGCGGCACCGACAACGTGCCCCGGCGCCCTCCTCCCTCCCTTCACTCACCGGCTGTCTCCGTCGGCGGCGAGGTTCTGCGGGGGCCGCGGGCGGGGCTCCTCTTCCTCCGGAGCCTCGTGGACACGGGAGCCGGCTGCTCCTCTCGCGCTCCGCCTGGACCTGTCCCGCTGCACGCCGCCTGACTTCCGCCGGCGCCGCCAATGGCAGCGCCGCCCTGGGGGTCAGGAGCGGGACTTCCGGGTCGCTCTAGGCAGCGGCCCGGCAACAGCTTTCAGGGCTCCCGGGCTGCGGCGGTGAACACGGGGCAATGCCGGGTGGGCACCGGCTTGAAATAAAATCAGCACAACGGGGCAATGCCGGGTGGCACCGGCCTTCAAATTAAAAATAAAGCGAGGTGGGCACTGGCTCGCTCCAAAAATCGGCAAATCAGCGCCAATGCCGGGTAGGCACCGGCAATATCGACAAAGCGCTCCCAAGCGCTTAGGGACTCCAGAAAGCGCGCCTAGCGCTAGAAATATCAGCAAAGCGCTATTGAGCGCTGGGGGCACAAGGAAAGCGCTCCTAGCGCTACAAATCAAAATCAGGGTGCCTCCAGGCACAGGAAAGCTCCAACAGAGTCTGGAGGCAGGCAGAGGGGCAAGGCAGGGCCAGAGCCAGCACACTGGGTCTCCAAGCAGGGAGACAGCCAAGTGGCGGTCCTCTTGGCCCCTGCAGCAGCAGCAGCCCCCTCTGGCAAGATCCTAGGCAGAACCAAGAACAGGACAAATTGTATGGGGACACAGCCCCTTCTTATACAGACAAACCCTTTGTCTCAGGGTGCAGGGTGGGGGAAAACCAGTCGCAGCTGGTTCTGAAGTACTCTGTTTACCCCAACCACCCTCTCTATTCACTGGCAGGGCTAGGGCCATCAGTCGCACTACAGGGGGTGGAGCCAGCATTGTCTGGGGAAAGTCCAGGCCCATCAGGGACCGGGTGCACTCCTCCCAAGCCATCAAGCATGCTGATCTCACACTCACCACCGGGCAGACCCATCCAGCCTTCCTGGAGCCAGGCTCACCAGCCAGCTCCAGCCAATCACACTGCAGGCATATTTTCCATTAATATGCCAAGTCCCAGAAATGGCATTTCTACACATGCCACACTCACGCAACATACATCATTGCGAAGCATTCATTCCCACGAACACGCACATACCAAATTCGAGCATGCACTCCCCACACATCAGGAATTACTAGGGACACAGACATTCCCCATGCATCCCTATGGGAGAGCAGGCCAGCCTAACTACATGCACGCACTTTACTCTGGGGCACAGAGAAAAAGTGCGCACAGACCAGAAAATCATACATACATATCACAGATTAAAGGCAAAAAGATTAGGGGTGAACCTGCCATAAGGGCCAAGTCCAACACAAGGCATGCCAAAAGACTGACCGATAAAGTATATTACCATGTTTCATGTAAATTGGTGCACAGGATCAACATTTGTAGGCAAATCAAAATGCCTTTTTAATGGAAAAACCCTTTGAACCATAACTACACAGTAGCGACTGCTTACACGGGTGAGACAGTTGTATGCTTGCAACTTTGATGAGGATTCCCCTGGAGGAGAACTGGAATTATAGGTAATATTTCCCTTTCAGTGATCTCCATATTGATTTTTGGAATCCATGCCCTTGCCATATTGCCCTTGCAAAATAAGGTGTCAGTGGCTGACTTTCTTTCGGACATGAGTAGGTTGCCAGTACCTGAGCTAGTAAAATGATTGCTGTGGCATCCTGGTTATTAGCATTGACAGGTAAAGGATACAGCAAAATATTGCCTGGCGTGAATAACACCTCTGAGTTTTGCACGCTCTTCCACGCAAAAACAATGTGAACTTAAAAAGATGGAAGACTTACATATCTCTTTAGAATCAGGATTAGGTCATCTCTTTATGCAAGTTCTATAGTTCCGTTTCTTGTATATTTTGGAATTCAAAATTGCACAGCCTACATATTTTTCTATCACAAATGCTTTGTCAACGCTAAATAATATAACAAAAATACATACTTAAAATTTCTTTCTACTTAATGTTATGTAGACATGAATTTATCATCCCTTTCCATAAACTTTAAAAACCCAAGCTGTGAATACTTTGATTCTCTTCCAGGGGATCCTCATCAATAATCATAAGCATTAGAATATTCCCGCCCATGCGCGGGACCCCGGAAACACTATATTATATGTGCCCCACATATATATATATATAAATAATATATATATAAAAACAAGCAATAGCAGCCAAATCACATTAGAGCTGAAAAATGCTGTGAAGAATTTCCACCATACATGTATAATAAGCATTAGAAACATGAGAAACAACACCAAAGATTGTTTAGAAATTGTTTTAATGCTCAGAAAGCAGTAGAAATTCTCATAACTCACTGGAAGCATAGGAAGCTCCCAGGCTGCATTGCAAACACACAGTCTAAAAAGACTGAAAAGCTAACCTGTAGCTGAATAGCAATAAACTGACACCGTGCCTTTAAGGCACTCATGACCCCCTGTATCCCATCATGCCCCAGGGGTGACAGTTAGGTCAGTTGTTCTTTTCGGAGACTGAAAACAAACCCAATAACAAATAGGTTAACAATATCTCCTTATTAAAGAGCATCCTTTGCCCGGGGAGGCGGGAGGGTTGCTTATGACTTTGGTGAGGATACCCCTGGAAGAGAACTAGGATTACAGGTAAGTAACTAATCCTTCTCTTCCAGGGGATCCTCATCAATAGTCATAAGCATTAGAATAGAGTAGCGAGCCTCTCCTCATCCCTGCGGGCAAAGGAATGATAAGACAGTAATCTCATCAATAAGTCTGAGTAGACTATAGACTACCCAAACAGATTCCTTAAGGAGGCTTGCCCTACTTGAGTATCGGCCCTGGAATCAGATTCGAGGCAGTAATGCCTCGTAAAGGTATGAACTGATTTCCAGGTTGCAGCCTTGCATCTTTCCGACATTGGAATGTCATGCAAGAAAGCTACTTTAGCGGCCTTCCCTCTAGTGGAATGCGCTTTTGGAGACATCAACAAAGGTTTGCCTGCTAGCTGATAGGCCAACTTAATGCAAGAGACAATCCATCTGGAGATGGACCTCTTGGCCGCTGGAAAACCTGTTCTCATTGAGCCATAGTTCACAAACAGTTGGTCCTTTTTCCTAATCCCTTTAGTCTTTTCCAAATAAAACTTGATCACTCTCTTAAGATCTAAGGAGTGAAGTTACCGCTCGGCTGGGGTCGTAAGATTTGGAAAAAAGGAAGGGAGGGAAATAGACTGATTTATATGAAAATCAGAGATGTCCTTAGGCAAGAAAGATGGGTGAGCCCTTAGGACTACTCTGTTGTGGTGGAAAATAGTATATGGTTCCTTCGCACAGAGCGCTTGTATCTCACTTACTCTGCGCGCAGAGGTAATCGCCACCAAAAAAGCTGCCTTCCAAGAGAGATGTTGTAAGGAAGCCTTGTGGATGGGCTCGAAAGGAGGAGACATTAACCTGGATAGAACTAGGTTTAATTCCCACGGAGGAGAAGGATTTCGCACAGGGGGATACACTTTCTTCAACTCCTGGAGGAAGTCCTTAACCACTGGAACCTGAAAGAAAGACATCTGATCAGGTGATTTTCTGTATGCTACAATAGCTGACAAATGCACTCTAATTGAAGTGTACTTTAAACCAGCAGTTGCGAGGGAAAGGAGGTATGGTAAGATGACGTCCTCCTGTCCCTTAGTCGGATCCAAGTGATGATCTCCACACCACAAGTAAAATCTTTTCCACTTGAATGCATAGGACGCACTTGTGTTCATGCATTCGGGAGGCAAGTTCAAATGTCCATATTGCAGGACCTCAGGAGCCATGCTGTTAGGTTCAATGATGGGAGGTTGGGATGCATTATCCTCCCGTTCATCTTGCTCAACAGGTCCGGCCTGCAAGGGAGCCGTTTGTGTGGACACACAGACAGATGTAGAAGGTCCGGATACCACCACTGCCGAGGCCAATCCGGAGCAATCAGGATCATTTCCATGTTCGACCTGAGGAGCTTGGAAACTACTCTCGGAATCAGCGCTAGGGGAGGAAACGCGTATGCGAACATCCCTGCCCAATCCAACAGTAGAGCGTTCCCCTGCGTTCCTGGCCGGTGGAACCTGGACGCGAAGGCGTGGCATTTGGTGTTTTCGTCGTCTGCAAACAAGTCTATGGATGGACGACCCCAGCAACGAAAAAGCTCTTCTACTACTTCGTCGCTTAGCACCCAGTCTGGCTGATCTTCGAAGTGCCTGCTGAGTGCATCTGCTTTGACGTTCAACTCGCCTGGAAGGTGCACTTTCACTACTGCGAGACCTCGAGAGAGAAGCCAATGCCAGATTGCCTGAGCCTCTCGAGAGAGTGGGCGAGATCTTGTGCCTCCTTGTTTGTTCAGATAGAACATGGTGGTCGTATTGTCCGTCTGAACTAGGACTGAGTTGGATTTGATCGCCGGCAGGAAAGCTTTGAGAGCCTGGAATACCGCTCTGAGCATGGGCGGGAATATTCGAATGCTTATGACTTTGATGAGGATACCCCTGGAAGAGAACTAGGATTACAGGTAAGTAACTAATCCATACTGTACCCGACAAACTTTGCTGTTGATCACATCATCCTAGGTAGATGAATAAAGCATATACATTTTCTTTGAATCTTTTTTAGACCATTTTAGACTAAAACAGCGGTTTCATTTACCGATGTCACCTAGCATTCAGTATTATACGCCTGATGTCATGTATTCAATCCTTAGTTTTTATCAACCATAAATAGTATATCAATGTGCTCATTGAGGTAAAATAAACATATGATTTTTTTAACCAAAATTCTAGAACATTTTTGCTGGTAATATTCAAAACTGACCTTTATGCTACATTGTATAATTTTGTTGAATTAGTAACTCAACATTTCAATCTATGAGAGTACTATCTCTCTCAATTTTAATCAGTTATTCTAAATATTACGTAGTAAGAGTAGTAAGAAAACTTGTATTTTACCACAGTTATAGTAAAACAATTTGAAGCAGTGTGTCTTTTAATCTCAGTGCTATTCTTTTCTTTTTAAGGTTCTCATAAACATTGATATTTGTTTTGTGGTCCATGATAATTTCTTGTAAAAAGTAAATAAACATGAAAATTATCTCTATCGCCATGGCTCATTTTGTTAACAGTGTGCGTATTTGTGACACACATGTTGTGCCATATCTCATTTATCAAATGTTTCTATTTTCTAGTGTAAAACCCAAATTCAGTTTCAGATGATGTTTAAATAGCACAATTTTCATTGAGAGCACACCAAAGGCACCTTTGTATGCAGTAAGAGACACTCTTCAATTTTTGTAAATTCATTGATTACGCAAATAAACTAGACCATTTTCCATTTTATATTTGCAAATGAAAAATTGTAAAATGGATTTATAAATAGCACATAAAGTAATAATCACCAGTAGTGTCATATTTGTACAATTGTTTTTCTCTGTTAAGCACAAAATTGCCCTTTTATAGTGTGCATGAACATGCAGTACTTTGTATTGGAGACCTTTGATTAAACCCCTGTGCAATTGTGTATATCGACATTTACTTTCCTGAACAGCTAAACAACAATCATTTCTTACTACAATCTCCTTTCTTTGTAATTGTCATTCATTCTGATTATATCCCTCTTCATCATGAGATATGCCCAAATAACCTGTTTTAAAATTTTTTGTTCTATACTATCAGGGGTACAATATCAGTTTTGTTAATGATTTACCTATCAAATTAGCACATATAATTACATCGTTATTTTACTTACATAAATAGCACTGTGGGACATAATAATACTTGCTCAAAATATTGTGGTACAAAAAATAGAGCCTGATTCACATAGGTAAATGAGACAAAAGTCTAACTTGACGACTTTTGCTTTTCACAAAGGGCATTTACTACTCCTAAATGCCCTTTGTGAATACCAAAAGTTGAACTTTATGATTTTTGGTATTCATAAAGGGCATTAACAAGTAGTAAATGCCATTTGTGAATCCCAAAGGCCGGGCCCATTGTGTGCACTATTGTACTTTTTTTCTAACAAAAAAGTTTTAGTGTCTGTTAACCCCTTCGCTGCGGGGGGGGGGGGCGCGCGCGGCGCCACTGTGCTTGTGACGAGATCGGCTCGTCATGAGGCACAGTGCTGCTGCACTCATGACGAGCGGAGCTCGTCATAACCATATCCGTTTTGGAATGTTCAGCACAGGGGGGTAATTATCCCCGCGTGCAAACGTTCCAAAGGCCGTGACGAGCTCAGCTCGTCATGAGTGCAGCTCAACCGTGTCTCATGACCAGCTGAGCTCGTCATGAGCATGGTAGAGGTTAATATTTGGTGCTTGCAATTTTTTTTCCTAATGTTACAGGTTTAAGTAATATGGGGATTATAGTTGACATTAAGAAAATATCAGCGATTTATAGTTGTAGGGTTTGGGTGTGTAGGTATTTAGCATGATTTATTTCATGAGTACAGATATATTTACACGGGTTGTGGAATATATTAGGGATTTGGAAAGGCATGTTTTTTTACATTTATGGGACCTATCTACAAAAACTGTTTTGTAACATGCAAAGCAATTCAGAAACCTGTCCAGAGATCTACCCCTTTCCTATCTTTTTTGTAAAGAGATCTTTGACCATTTGGTGGGACTTTCTGAACACGTAGGTATAGGATTGAGCAGTAAATATAGGAGGGACAAGGGGAATTATTACTACAAAATGGGTTGACTTAAGGTAAACTGAAGGTGTTTGCTTTTGTGGAAAGGTCATGCTAATACAAAACACACACCCACATAAGAGTAAGCCAATTTGCAAAATACACTTTAAAGTAGTACAACTGTCAAAACAGGCTCAAATGTACTCCCGCCTATCCTTTAAATGAGAAAAATACCACATATGATCAGCCAGTAGTAATGCAACAACCCCCATAGTCGTCAAAGAAGGGAGATAGTAAGTATCACATAGGAAGAAATAGACAATAAATTAAATTCGATTTTGAAATAAACTTTATATACATTATTTATGTTTATTGAATTTTTAGGGGGGGGGATGAATGTAAAGTTTAAGACAACAACATTTTAAGTATTTTTCAAATCACAAATTAAATAATTAAATTCTTGCTTCCAAGTTTGTAATACACTGATCAATCAATTTCAAGCTTTATTCGACTATTAAAAACAATCACAAAAGCGTACAATAAAACACAATACAAACATTATAATAAAACAATAGCTCAGAAATGAAGAATTTAGGAAGATTTAAAACACCAAACTTTTCCTATGAGAAATGGCTTTAAGTAAAAAAGTAGCAGTAAAAAAACAGGTGTCTGCAGAGTCAAGTGCAAATAACAATTCCATGGCTTGGGTAATAGTATACACTGATAATCTTAAAAACATAGGTCTGAGATAGAGACGGCGAAGATGCATAAAGAGTGGACAAATAAGCATAAAGTGCCGAGTACTTTGCCTAGTCTGACCATCGCAAGGACAGGGGGAATGGCTAGGAACTTTCATCTCAGGGAAGGCTACTAAATTATGTACTATACCAAGTCTAAGACGTGTCAGAACAAACTGATGAGACTGCTTTGTTATGAATTTTAAGTACATGGGCATGCCCTTTCCTTCAAATTTAGTGGTGTGATAAAATACATAGGTAGACATGGTAGAACACTTTACACTGCGCATATCAGACTTAGTTTGGATGAAAACATCTTTAAGTTCCTTTTTCGATACAGTAACGGCACAATAGGGGTCCTTAATGATGTCAAAATTAAATACCTTGTCATAAGTATAAGAGACATAACTTAGCCAGGGAATCTTAAGGACTTTGTCCAACTTCAAACAATCAGTAATAATCTTCCTGGAAAAAGTAGTCTCTTCTTTAGCCCATATTGACCTCCATACCATGAGGGGTCTTAAACCCGTAAGATCAGTCAGATAGTTTAAACATCTGACTTCGCTATGGCACAGTACAGTAGGAGCCGAGGGAGGTAGGCAAAGCAATCTTCTAAGGAACCCATTCTCGGTATTTTGCAGTGTCCTATGCTGACTGTAGCCCCATATACCGGAACCGTACAGAGCAATAGACGCACATCTATGCCTGTAAATGTCTACCATATCAGGTATACGGCGGCTTCCTAGCTTTGCAGCGAATCGAAAGATACCAGATGAGCTTTTGGCCTTTCTACCATTAACATTTAAGATCTCCTGGGACCATGTCCCCTTGTTGTTAAAGGTAACACCGAGGTAGCAGAACCTATCCACTACCTCAATAGTATGATTGTTAAAATGGAACGGCATAACAGATTTCATCCGTTTACCACAGGCCATAATAAAAGTCTTGGTGTTATTTATTTTCAATTTCCTCGCATTAATAAAATCATAAAAAGTGTTCATAAGTTTCTGTAGCCCATTTGGAGTACGCGAAAGGAGCACCGTATCGTCGGCATAAAGCAGAACTGGTACGGGAAGTCCACCGACTTGAGGGGAATCCGCCTGGACCTTTTTGAGTTCAGATTCGATGGAATTGATAAAGAGGGAAAATAACAGGGGGGCCAGTACACAGCCCTGCCTTATGCCTGACTTAACCCTGATTTTCTCGGTACATTCACCCGACGGACCAAAACGTATCTGGGCCGACAGCTTATTATAGAGACGGGCCAGAAAGTGAATGATTGCCTGGGGGGCGCCCATGACCAATAAAGTGCTCCACAAGAGTTCATGGTCCACAAGGTCGAAGGCGCTCGAAAGATCGGCAAAGCAGAGAAATAGGGACCCTTGTTTCGCTCTTGTATATTTCCCTATAAGGAGATCAAGGTTAAGGCACTGCTCGGTAGTCCCCAAGCCTTTGCGAAAACCAAATTGGGATTCAGCCATGATATTATTTTCTTCAACCCACTCCTCGAGCCTTATAAGGAGAACCCTACTCATAATCTTCAGGGAGGAATCAAGAAGGGAGATAGGGCGTATATTTTATTTTTTATATATTAGGTGCCCACGTTACTGTATTAGACCTAGGTGAATATGAGTTAATGAAATATGTTTAAATATTTTGTTAAACAAGACATATATGTTTTTAAATGGAAGATCAATTTTCTTAATATTCTCTGTTGCTTTCCATAAGGAGATATCCACCACTGTGGTGAAGATCTCCTCCAACAAGCAGAAGGTAATTAATAGTAACTGTATGGTGGTAAATTTAGTTGCAAGAGTCTCCACTCCCTCATTTGAAGGGGTGGAGACGTGTATGTCTACATTGAAGTTTAAATCTGCTGGTGGAAATGATGAATTCCTCCTATATGACTTTATGAGTAGGGTGCATTGTGTTTTGTATTCTATTCTTTGGGGGTCATATTAAATTTAGAGGGCTTTTTGTGATATTTGGGAAATAGGTGGGTAACGTGTTATTTTCTAACATTTTTGGGGTTATATATACTTTGAGGGGTTTGGGTGCATAATGTTTTAGCGTAAGCACAACAGAGAATTATGCTGTAATCGCTGAGAAACTTAGCTACCTCAAATACAGGGAATACCTGGAGCCCACCTACTTCGAAGGAGATAAGTATCCTGGAGTTGCTTGTGAAACCTGAATCCAAGGACTATTCATTAGCTGTGTAGAAAGATAGCAAATCGGGTTCACTATTTACACACAAATAAATGAACCATGTCATCCTGGCATACCGTACCGATTTTTTCTGGGAAGACTGGGGATGCAGCTCAGACTGATATTGACACATTTTTAGAGATTATGACATAACTAATTTGCCTCAAAATTAGCTGCACCATATGTAAAATGGCACCTGGGAAAATCCTGGGATCTAATTGTCCAACCACTGCATTTTGTTTTTATCTTTATTTATTGGATTTTCATAACAATACACCGCGGCTCATTACATGGTAGCATCTCTTATATATATTGATGAGGAGTGCTATACAGCATACAACATTTGCAATCTATGCATATTCTTGTTCCTGATTTAACAGTAAGCTGCCTCCGGTAAAGTATTGATTAACAGTTTTACACCTCATTCTCAGTATAGCAGAGTACAGAAGCACATTTGTAGATACTAGCACCACAGTTTATTTCTACATCGCTTCTCAGCTGTATCTGGGCAGATTCCATTTGCATAGTCCAATCCATACCATGTACTGTTCCTCTAGTTAGTGAGCATGTTAAGCCATAAAGGGGGGTGGGGGGGCAAAAGGGAGTTAAGGACATGGGCCAGCAGGCAGCTGATGTATTTCTCATTATTCGGGTGTACGCAGGTATTTAAGTAATGAGATCCTCTGTGTAAGCCAGTATCGTGACAATGGGCGACGTAGCAACTTGATTGCTTACCATTTCAGACACAGCCTCTACTACCTCTGTCCAGTACCTCTGGATTGTTTTGCACTGCCATGCTAAGTGTAGAAAACCAGCGCCTTTACTACGACATCTATCACAGCTGCTATCTTCTCCTAGTTTATAGCTGTGTAGGCGCTCTGGGATATAGTAGGCCCACTGTATGAATTTGAAGTATATGATTCTCAGTCGCCTGCTTGCCGTGATAGCCCCCGTTTGTTTGCAGCAGTAGTCCCATTGTTTGTCTGTATGCATGGTATTTAGGTCTGCCTCTCATCCATTTCTTGCTGCTTGCTGTGTGTGGGGGTGTTTCAATGAAGCAGCGCAGTAAAGACGGGACACTGCGTGTGGCCCATATTTCATTTGGTATAGTGTGTGCAAGGGTATCACCTTTAGTTGGTTCCTAAGGGAACGTGGGAGTGTTTGCTTTTATCTTGTGCCAGAGTCTGATGTGTATGAAGACTTCTAGTGGTGTTGTGTCTCTCTCTCCTAATACTGTTTATCTGTCCTTAAATGGGCCCTCCTGGTAGAGGTCCCCCATTGTGTGCAAATTTCTTATTTTAAAGCATATTTCTGCAGGCAGCTTCTTGAGTGACCAGCGGCCAGTGCAAAAATGGTGGAGGGATCAAGGGGGAGTATGGAAAGGGGCTTCCCACCTTCCCAGTCAGCCGCTTCCACGAGCGTTCGTACATGCTCCAGTGGAGTGTTTGGTACCTGCCAGCAGGACGTCGGACCCTAAATATGCTTCTGATGGAAGCGGCGCCATGTAGCCTCGTTCAGTGGTGAGATGGGGCATGAATGGTGGCTGGTAGAGCCAATATATTGCATGATGTGCTTGAGCACAAAAAATATAGCTCGATGTCTGATGCTTCAAACCCACCCTGAGAGAATGGAAGTGTTAGAGTTTGCCAGCTTATACAGGGTTGCTTTTCACCCCATGCCAGTCTAATGAGTTGTGTTCTGATTACATTGAAGAAGGGGCGACCAGTATGGTATGGTGATGAAAAAGTAGTTTCTGTAGAACTACAATTTTCATCAGCGAGATTCTACCTGCCAGGGAGAGTGGCATAGCTATCCAGCGAGTGATTAGATTAGTGATGGATTCCATGGCTACCCCGTAGTTTGCCCTCAGCGTCTCCTCTCTGTCTCCAGTTATTCTAACCCCCAGGTATTTTATCTCTGAGGAGCATCCTTTTAGTGGAAATTCGGGGGTGAACGTGATTAGAGGGAAGATTTGTGAGTTGCTCTGGTTAATGTTTTCCGGAAATGTTGCTAAACGTTATGAACTCGCTCAGAACACGGTTCAAGCTCACATTGGGCTCTTGGAGGTAGAGGGTGATGTCATCTGCGTACAGTGACACCAATTTTTACCGGGAGGGAAACAGGATAGCGTATTCTCTGTTGTGTTGCTGGAGTTTGGACGCTGGTGGCTCGATGGCCAGAGCAAAAAGCCGGGGTGAGAGAGGACATCTCTGCCGAGTGCCCCTGGAGATTGTGAAAGGATCAGATAACCATCTGTTGATCTCTGCCACTGCAGTGGGCTGGCTATAGAGAAGTGCTATCCAGATGAGAAACGCCAATGGCAGGCCCATAAGGCCCAATATAGCATTCCGGTAGTCCCATTCAAGCGAGTCAAACGCCTCAGTGGCGTCCAAAAAGATAGCAGTGGCATTTGACTCTGGATCTATGTCCTGCTGCAGGGCAAAAATGGTTATGAAAGGTGGGTCTTCCAGGAATAAATCCGGCCTGATCAGGCAGTACCATCCTTCCATAAGTAAGCTTAATCTATTGGCTAGGATTTTGGCAATTATCTTGGAGTCACAGTTTATTATGTCAGTCAGTCATTAAAACTTTATTCGGGTTATTACAACCATAAAAGTATACACAATACATTTATAAAACTTTATAAAAACACAAAATATGTAAAATTTAAAAAAAAAAATTCAGTCCTTCCCGGGAGGAAACCCCAGTAACTTTGTTATTAATCAGTATCCTCCTAGGATGTGAAAATCACAAGGGTGAACATGAGAAAACATATGTGGCCAGGCCTTCCAAACATAATGCATACATTAAAGTGCAATCTCGTTACCATACGCCTATAAACCTCTCTTCTTAAGTGCTGATTCGGCAACCTATCCAAGTAAGAGTAGGAGTGGACTTCTGAAATCCATACTTGGATCATATGGGACACCGATATTTTTTGTCGGAGATACTCCTGATCGCATATGCAGGACACATCCGCTCCCAATGACCGTAGTTCTTTTTTGCCTATATAGGTGTGTCCTAACTGGGTATCTAGTTCTATCCCTAGCTTCCCATAGGCTTCCTTTAGTGAGAGTCTTGTTTCTTTAGCCCACGAGAACTCACTGGAGGCAATTTCCTCTCTACACCACTGTGATATTTTTCTGGGAGGTTCCCCTGTCTCCAGACGCTGCCAGAACCGTATTAGTGCCATCCTGGATGTAATTGCCCAGGAAGTGACTCCTATCTCCAATCTTGCTGCTTGTACCATTGCTGATTTCGGCAACGAGAACAAGCTTTTTAGGATCATACCCTCCTCTTTATCCCAACCTTTTTTCCCGCTAAGGAGGAGAACCTCTGATCCAAATAGGAATTGCGCGGGGACCATTGCCAGGTAGGCCTTTATAGCCGGCCCATCTGACAAGTCTCCGTAGAAGCTATTAAACCTTTTTAAGCCCTTTATAGAGGCTGTTGCCCTAATTTGTAACGCTTCCAGATGGGTGGTCCATTTCAAGTTACTCGTGAACCATACTCCCAGATATCTATATTCTGTTACCTTCTCAAGTTGTTCCGTACCTAAATACCAAGGGAAACGAGTCTTACTTTTGCCGAAGCATAGGATTTGGGTCTTTTCCATATTTACTACCAGTTTTTTATTTAAGCAGTATTTATGGAACATATCTACTTTCCTCTGCAAGCCTATTTCCGTCTGGTCCATGATCACCAGATCGTCTGCATAAAGCAGACAGGATATATGGTTACCCCCTAGCTTTGGGCTAGCCCCTCTAACCTCTTTTAGATTCCGAGGTAGGTCCGCTATAAACAAAGAGAATAGCAACGGGGCTAATACGCACCCCTGCCTCAGGCCATTACCAATCTGGATCTTACCAGATAATCCACCATCCTCGTCCAGGACTACCTGGGCCCAGTTATCTGTATGCAAGGCCTGGTTAAGGGCTAACAGGTCTGCGTGTAACTTATAGCCTTTCAAGGTAGACCATAGCTATTCCCTGCTTACAAGATCGAATGCTGCGCGGAAGTCTACAAAGCAGCAGAACAGATTACCCCTTTGCTCTATAGACTTCCGTGCTACCGCCCAGAGGGCAAAGCAATGATCCACTGTTGAATGACCTTCTTTAAAACCCCCCTGTTCAGGAGGTATGTCACGGGTCTGACTGTCAAGAGACATCTGAATTTAAAGACTGGTGGTGCGCCACCCCCCTTTCACCTTGCGTCTTGTCTCAACAGCCGCAGACTTCTACGTGGCATGAGGAAGAAGGAGACCCCGACACGGAATGGCCATCAGGTGTGAATGTATACGGCTCCTTTAAGGCTGACGGCTGGGATTGTGGAGTCACGCCCCTAGTGACGACAAAAGCAGGAAGCACGGCATCGAAGACGGACGGCGTTTTCCCCGAGGAGGAGATCGAGGAGGAGAGCAGCACGGAACCAAGTCCAGGAAGAGAAGCAGACGGAAACGACAAGCCAGGAGGCCAACGGTCGGACGAGTCGCCCTGCCACGCGCCCACGGGAGGAGCGTGGCTTAAAGAGGTACGGGGCCGGGTCGCGGGTTGGGTTGGGAGGCGGAGACAGCCCCCGGCGTAACACTTCCTGCAACCAAACCCTTACCTGAGCACGAGCACCTTCCGTCACTCCCATAGTTAATTGGAGCACTTCACGGGGTTTTCGTGTCCCTCACTCCCGGTCCTTGTATGTGTCCAACCAGAGTGCAGGCAGTAATTCGCCTTCTCTTGATTTCCTTTTCTTTCCGGTACCACGTGGATTCCTGTTGTTGAGACGTATCAAGATAAAGACTTCCACGACCAGAAGGCACCGCGACATTCAGCGAAACCCAGAGACTAAAGACTACTTACCTGTTCATGAAGAAAACATATATAACAATAAAGCCCTCCTTAAAACCTTTAATCAAGGATCCAGTGTTTCTCTTTGAACCGGCCCCTCCCGCTCCAGTGGTCGAACCTCCAATCCTTCCTGAGCCCCCGGGACAATTGGTGTCAGAAGTGGGATCTGCTTCATCATCCATCAGAGAGATCAAGATGGAGACCCTGATCGACCACCTCATAAAAGGGCAGGAGAAGTTAGGATGGGCCGTGGAGAACCAGCTGTCCATTGCTCAAGCGGACCGAGAACTTTTTACTAAAACAATGACCGCACACGTAGAGGGTCTTAAGTCCATACCCTCTGTTCAACAGGCGGCCACGGGCGAAGGACGGGTACACACGCCACATCCGTCAGGGATGGCCCTCCAAAAATATGTACCCGGTGAGGATCCTGACGCATTTTTGGTAAACTTTGAAAGGGCGGCTCGGGCTATGAGCTGGCCCGAAGAAAAATGGCCGTTCTTTCTCGCCCCTCTCCTGACTGCCGAAGCCCAATCTGCATATCAAGCGGCGAATCCCCTGGGGACAACCCCATATACGACTATTAAAATGGTCATATTGGACCATCTAGGGTTGGACCAGGAGGCCTATAGGGTCCGTTTCCGAAAAGAAAAAGGGGTTCCTGGGGAAAACCCGAAAACGCTGTTCTTCAGGCTAAAAATGGCGGCTGACAAATGGCTTCGCCCTGATGTATGCACCAAGGAAGAAATACTGAATAAAATCTACGTAGAGCAGTTTATGGAGGCGTTACCATATGCGACCCAGCGTTGGCTCAAACAGCATGTAGGCCTGACAGTAGAACAAGCCATTGAGATGGCATCCCAATATGCCAGGGCGCAACCCAAGTCTATACCGTGGGAGCCAGAAAAAAACTCCAAAGGTACTCCTACCATCAAAACGGACAAAAGGCCAAAACCAGTACTCGAGGCTCCCCGACCCTACAGACCTCCCGGTATGATGGTTCCTCCAACAAAAGGACCTCAGTGTTTCGAATGTGGCGAGTGGGGCCACATAGCCAGGATGTGTCCCAAAAGGAAGAGCCATGAGGAACCCATGGAGGTGGGGTACCTGCCCCGGACTGTGATGTATTCCGCCGAAATGGGCAGCACGTTTTACGTGAGTATAAAGATGAATGGGTTCCAATTGAAAGCATTGTTAGACTCAGGGTGCAGGCAATCTGTGGTACAGTCCAGATTCGTAACCCCGGACCAGATGAAACATAAAACTCCCGTATATATCAGGTGCGTCCATGGGGACGTAAAGCCTTACCCCATGGCCTCCATCACTCTAACACCGCAGGATAGGGACCCCTGTACTGTTAGCGTAGGGGTAGTTGATTCCCTACCTGAAGATATGATCCTGGGGACCGACAATCCAGCATTCCTGTCCCTATTTAAGGAACACCTTTGCACAACCAGGAGTGGGGTGCATATACCATCCTACCTGTCCCCCGAACCCTGGGTTATTGATCGCAGTTTCAGATTTGCCCAGACTGAAGACAGATCCCTTTTCAACGCATGGGAAATCGCCCATAGCTCAGACAATCAGTCCTCTCCAGTATTTCCCCGCTTTTTGATCAAAAACGATTTGTTATACAGACAAGCCAACCAAGAAGCAGAGATGCAGCTATTGGTTCCCCAGTCTTTCAGAGAACAAGTGCTATTCTTTGCACATGCCCACTTGATGGCAGGACATGCCGGCAAGGAAAAAACCACTGACTGTATCCTGCGCAACTTCTATTGGCCGGGTATTTACAAAGATGTTCAAGAATTCTGTGCCCGGTGCGAGGTCTGTCAACGTAGAAACACACAGCGCCCTCCGGCTGCCCCCCTACAAAGGATGCCCTTAATTGGTGTCCCCTTCGAGCGAGTGGGCATGGATCTGATAGGGCCCCTACCAAAGACGGGAAGAGGCTTTCTATATGCATTGGTAATCGTGGACTATGCAACTCGATTTGTGGAGGCTTTTCCCTTAAAGAACACTACCACAGCGGCCATCGCTGAAAAATTTGTGGAACTTTTCAGCAGGGTAGGTTTTCCTAAAGAAGTTTTGACCGACCAGGGGACTCCCTTCACCTCAAAATTAATGAAGGAGGTGTGTGCCTCATTGGACATAAAACACTTGAAAACCTCGGTGTATCACCCCCAAACTGATGGTTTGGTGGAAAGATACAACCAGACTCTGAAGCAAACACTAAAGAAAATGCTGACGGCGGAAGGGCCCGCCTGGGATCGGCTCCTACCTATCGCCCTTTATGTGATAAGAGCCCAAAAGCAAAGCAGCCTAGGATGCTCATCGTTTGAGTTACTGTATGGGAGGATGCCCCGGAGTCTCCTAGACATCACCAAAGAGATGTGGGAAAACGAAACGTCCCAGGAGCAAAAATCCATGTTGGAATATACCTCTCAGCTCCGAACTAGACTTGGTAAATTAAGAGAACTCGCCTATACAACCATGGAGCATCAACATGAGAGATACAAGAAATCTTTTGATAAAGGTAAAAGACTAAGATCCCTGGACGTAGGAAAATGGGCTTTAGTGCTACTGCCTTCCATCAGTACTAAGAATAAGCATGAGTGGCAAGGCCCATATCAGATCACGGAAAAAATCGGAAACACTACCTATAGACTCCGATTAGCCCCTCACAAAACACAAATCTACCACATCAATCTCTTGAAAGAGTGGTTGGGACCCCTACCCCGGGTGGGACAATTCGTAGGGCAGATGGATGTCCGACATGACTCTACTCTAGAACAGTTGGTGGTGAACCCCGAGCTGACTCCCCAGGAAAAGCAGGAGTTAACAGAGACTCTAACCCCGTATACAGCAGTGTTTTCCGACTTACCAGGAAGGACGGAGTTAGCAGAGCACTGCATCGAAACTCTTCCGGGGGAAGTGGTAAAACAAAGGCCATATAGAATTCCAGCAGCAAGAAAAGAGATTGTACGGAAAGAAGTGCAGGACATGCTCGAATTGGGAGTCATACGCCCTTCACAGAGTCCTTGGTCATCCCCGATTGTTCTGATTCCAAAACCTGATGGCACAAAAAGGTTTTGTATGGACTTTCGTGCATTAAATGCTGTCTCGCAGTTTGATACGTATCCGATTCCTAGAGTCGATGACTTGATTGAAAAAATTGGAGACGCCAAATTTATCACCACCATTGACCTCACGAAGGGGTATTGGCAGGTCCCCCTTCGGGAGGAGGATAGAAAGAAAACAGCATTTGTAACCGATGAAGGTGCTTTTGAGTTCACCGTCCTGCCTTTCGGATTACACGGCGCCCCGGCAACATTTCAGCGCCTGATGAACAAAGTCTTACAACCTTATTCACACTTTAGTTCAGCTTACTTGGATGACATAGTCATTTACAGTCAAAACTGGAAGGAACATTTGAGACACTTACAAACCATTCTGGAAGCCCTACAAACAGCAGGTCTACACATCAATGCAAGAAAATCGCGAGCAGCTTTTCAAAGTGTGAAATACCTGGGCTACGTGTTGGGTGAAGGAACCATCGCTCCCCAAAGCGAAAAAGTAAGAGCGATAGCAGCAGTTCCGTTCCCCAATAACAAAAGGGACCTTAGAGCCTTTCTTGGCCTGGTGGGTTATTACAGGCGCTTTATTCCAGGCTTTGCAGAGTTAGCAGCACCCTTAACCAATCTGCTCCGCAAAGACGTCAAGGCCAAGGAATTTAGTAACCCATCGAGAGAGGCCTCACAGGCTTTTCACCGTCTTAAGTCCACGATGACAACGGCTCCTGTTTTGATATCACCGGATCACAGCAAACCATTTGTGTTGTCCACAGACGCTTCTAATCAGGGGATAGGTGCGGTACTATCACAAGTCAAAGAGGGCGTTGAACATCCGATCCTATACATCAGTAGGAAATTGTTCCCCAGGGAGTGCCGATACTCTACCATCGAAAAGGAGGCCTTGGCAATCAAATGGGCAATTGACAAATTGCATTACTACCTGGAGGGCAAGCCCTTTGTTCTACACACAGACCACGCTCCCCTGAAATGGATGCACCAAAACAGTAGCCACAACCCCCGGGTGTTGCGATGGTTTCTGTCCTTACAACCCTATGCATTTACTGTGCAACACCGCAAAGGAAGAGACAATGCAAATGCAGACTTTTTATCCCGGGTGTTTCCTCTCCCCGATCGGGAGATGCCAGGGGGGGAGGTGTGTCACGGGTCTGACTGTCAAGAGACATCTGAATTTAAAGACTGGTGGTGCGCCACCCCCCTTTCACCTTGCGTCTTGTCTCAACAGCCGCAGACTTCTACGTGGCATGAGGAAGAAGGAGACCCCGACACGGAATGGCCATCAGGTGTGAATGTATACGGCTCCTTTAAGGCTGACGGCTGGGATTGTGGAGTCACGCCCCTAGTGACGACAAAAGCAGGAAGCACGGCATCGAAGACGGACGGCGTTTTCCCCGAGGAGGAGATCGAGGAGGAGAGCAGCACGGAACCAAGTCCAGGAAGAGAAGCAGACGGAAACGACAAGCCAGGAGGCCAACGGTCGGACGAGTCGCCCTGCCACGCGCCCACGGGAGGAGCGTGGCTTAAAGAGGTACGGGGCCGGGTCGCGGGTTGGGTTGGGAGGCGGAGAAAGCCCCCGGCGTAACACTTCCTGCAACCAAACCCTTACCTGAGCACGAGCACCTTCCGTCACTCCCATAGTTAATTGGAGCACTTCACGGGGTTTTCGTGTCCCTCACTCCCGGTCCTTGTATGTGTCCAACCAGAGTGCAGGCAGTAATTCGCCTTCTCTTGATTTCCTTTTCTTTCCGGTACCACGTGGATTCCTGTTGTTGAGACGTATCAAGATAAAGACTTCCACGACCAGAAGGCACCGCGACATTCAGCGAAACCCAGAGACTAAAGACTACTTACCTGTTCATGAAGAAAACATATATAACAATAAAGCCCTCCTTAAAACCTTTAATCAAGGATCCAGTGTTTCTCTTTGAACCGGCCCCTCCCGCTCCAGTGGTCGAACCTCCAATCCTTCCTGAGCCCCCGGGACAAGGTACTATATCATTATCTTCAGCCCAATCTTTTAATAGACCCAGTATGATTTTAGAGAAGACTTTTTCCCCAATGTCCAAGAGATTTATCAGGCGATAGTTTTTAGGGGAGTTTACGTCACCTTTTTTGTGTATGGGTCTAATAATAGCCCCTTTCCAGCTATCTGGTAACGTTCCTGTTTTTAGTATTCTTAAGAAAGTCTTTGCGAACAAATCCGCCCACCAATCTATATTTGTTTTTATGATAATGGCGGGTAGATTGTCTGGACCAGCAGCTTGTGTTAAGTTTAAGTTGGCTATCACGATTTTAATATGACCTTGGGAGAACTGCTCCATTACGTCACCCCTCACTCCTGGCCAACTAGATGGTACTATTGCCTCCCTCCTTGGCCATTTGCCGTAGATCTCCTCAAGGTAGATTACCCACTTATCCTCTGGGACAGAACATTGCATGGACCCTGCTGTTTTCCCCGCACATTCCTGTATCGATTTCCAGAAGCCTCTGACTTCTTTTCATCGATTGTCGCTAGTAGGTTCTTCCAGCAGTTTTCTTTGAAAGATCTTTTTTTGTCTCTAATCAATGCCTTATATTTAATCCTTAATTTCTTAAGGGCTAGAAATTCTACTTAATTATCGCTACGCCTAAGGCTTCTTTCACTCTTTCTAATAACGGCCTTTGCTTTACGGCAATCTGCATCAAACCATGGGTTACTAGTTGCATGTAGTGGAAGATTCCTTTCCAAGCTATGCTTCCCCCGTTTAATGTTTATTCTGAGGCATTCTACGAGTTGTCTTATCATATCCTCATACCAGGGTATCTCTTCCCCCTTTACTAGGTTTCCTAAGTCAGCTACTATCTGAAGGTCCTTCAGATTATTTAGATGTTCTTCACTTATCCGGGTTGTAAGTCGCTTGGGATATTCAACCTCTACATGCGACACCTTCTGTCTTGGCGGTACCTTATTTACATACATTTCTATCAATAGTGGGAAATGATTGCTGCCCTCTACTTGAAGTATTTCAAAATGTTGGATTGTGTGGAAAACCAGGCCTGGATGAATACATAGTCTATCGGGCACAATAGATAGCAGTGGCATTTGACTCTGGATCTATGTCCTGCTGCAGGGCAAAAATGGTTATGAAAGGTGGGTCTTCCAGGAATAAATCAGGCCTGATCAGGCAGTACCAATCCTTCCATAAGTAAGCTTAATCTGTTGGCTAGGATTTGGGCAATTATCTTGGAGTCACAGTTTATTATGGATAAAGACCTATAGGCCTCACATTTAGAGGTATCTTTGCCAGATTTAAGAAGGGAGAAGATTAGGGTCTGTTTTATTGATGGTGGAAGTATGCCATTCTCTGTTGCTTCCTCGTATAGTACTTTAAGAATGGCGGACAAGGCCGTCTATATAGCATTTATAAAAGTCTGCCGGAATGCTTCAGGCCCGATGCCCTGCCAGACCTAACACTGCATTTTATAAAGAGTACTCAAATATTCTGGCTCTGCGCCTAATGCAAATGTATACCCAGGCTCCACAGGTAAGATAACGCCACTCTTCAATGAGAGAACCATTAATAGTTACTTTCTAAACCTACTGCAAAAGCAACACGGTGATGGACAGAATGCTTGAATTAATCTAACACGGCACTAAGGGGGGGGGGGGTGAAAAGCAAGATATTAAGGATGACCCTGTCCTCCCAATCTAAATGAGAGGGTTATCCTACCTTATCTGTCCTTAGAAGGATGGTTGAATATGTGACCCTAGGAATACTTTAGATAATTTATAAGGATCCTCACCGACAGGTACCATCCATGAATTTTTTTTGTTTTATTAAATATACAACTTATGCAGTATACAGCACAGTGGTCATAGAAAATAAGTGATAGAAACATTGTATAACACAGGTTTGATTCAGAAACAATTAGCTCATTAGATCGCAGGATTCACATCGCAACTGTTTACATGTATGAATCTTGCACAACCAATGACAGACCCGCCACTCGCCCGCCCTCTCTGCTTCTACCTACAGACCCCTATAAAGGACCCATTGGTGCCACACTTTCTCCCATTTCTTAGAGCAACCCCTGCCTTCATACACTACTTTTTCTGCAGCACAACACCAGTCTAAGTCAGGCGTTCATTGGCTCACTCTCGGTGGCAGGACAGCCCCTATGCCTGAGCCATATTTCTTTTTGCCACCATCGCAGCCACCATCAACCAGAGTTTCTGGTATTTCGGCCACATCTGATCCCCGTCACACACAGTTGCCATCTGGCATCTAAGGGAATGTCTAATCCCAGGACCTCCGACATAACCCGTGCCACCTGTTCCCAGTAGTGGTGTACAAGAGGGCACTCCCAAAGGATATGAAAGAAAGTGCCTTTACTGTTGCAGGCTTGAATGCAAATGTCTGTATGAATGTCCCTGAGTTTGTGCACGAGTGTGCTCGTGGAATAGTACTTGTGGAGGATCTGCAGCTGTACTAATCTGAATCGTGCCCTAATTGCCAATTCTCTTGGGCTTTGTACGGCTTCTACCCAATCATCGTCCTCCAGTATCCCAGGCCTCCCTGAGCGCCCCCAAGGAATCAGGCAAGTTATTGACGATCTTCTTGAATGTGATGGATTTTTTTTTTAATTTGTTTTTATTGCAGAATTAGAAACCATTGCATACAATAAATCAACCAGCACACTCATGGTGTCCCCACGCATGGATCGAGTAAACCATAGATCATGCACAGCCATTCAGCCCATATCCCGGAGGCCGGGCGGCACAGTGTTCCAAACTTCCAGCAAGAACATCACAGTGAGCATCCCTGAGGGACAATAGGTCGATAATCTCTTCATGTATCTGCATTTTACCCCCCTAACGCCTAACCATCCCCCAACACCGTCCAGCATATCCTAACAGTCCAGTCACATGGCGATATTTGTAATCCTACCCCCCAGTCCATTCGGTGGTGGGCCCCTATCATAACAGTTCCATGTGTCCCTGTGCCTACCCCGCCATCTATCCAAGCTCTCCCGTCCCGCCAGGACAGTTCCAACCCCGGGGATCACTGCTGCCTCCCGACCTGGATCCCGGTGCCCAACCCCCCCCCCCCCCCCCCCAACAATCCCAAAACAACCCCCCATCCCCTCCCCCCCCCCCCAGCAACCGCTAATGATGTGGGCCATGCTCCTAACGCCATAATGGGTCCCGCTACAGGTCTATTAATACCTCCATACTCATAAACCTCATGGAGTCCTTATGCACTATCCATTCAGTCTTCGTCCTCCACCATGGAGTCACGCAACGCCTGTACTATCATCTCCCACGCTCGCGCTGATTCTAGGCTCTTTTCATTGTCGAGCTTGACTGCCTGCCTCATACGGAGCACACTCTCGCATTCAGACCACCTCAGCAGTTCATTCACCCATCTCCTCACAGACGGTCCCTCCCTGGACTTCCAGTGCCAAGTGATTTCCCTCTGTGCCAGTATCAGCCCCAGGTCAATGAATTTACTCGTCACCTTAGTATTTTTCGTGTGTGGGAACCAGAGCAACAAGCACGCCGCCATGTCAAAATCCACCTCCCGATCGGTCACTGCATTTAGGAGTTCCCCAACCTCCGCCCAGTAAACCTCCAGTTTCGGGCAGCCCCATAACAGATGATCTAGATCTGCCTCCAATGCCAGGCATCTCGGACATCTCGCCTCCTGCACCTGGAAATACCGTTTAATCTTCTCCGGGGTCAGGTAGGCCCTGTGCAACACGTAAAAGTGTGCCTGCTGAAAGCGTGCGTTCCTTGTACCCTTCCACGTACGCTTAAGGATATGACCCCACACCGTGTCCGGAATGGGCCTACCTAAGCTAAGTTCCCATTTCGATTTCAGGCCCAGGAGCGGATCCAACCCCTCATGCAACATCCTATTATGGAGGCAGGTCACCGCTTTAAAGGTACCAGTGGCCATCACGACATACTGGCAAGCCATAGTCGTTTCCGGTTCAATGAGCCCCCCTTTCCAGTGCTTCTGCATGGCCCCACCACAGCCGCATGCAGAGGAAGCTCCCCTCCGGTAGCCCAAACTGTTTCTGCAGCGTCTGGAAGGGGACCAGCGTCCCATCAAGATACAGATCCCCCACCACCTGCAGTCCCAGCTCCTCCCATTCCAGTAGCGGAGACCAATCGCTCCCATGCGGCAGCGCAGTCAGCATTCCCAACGGTATCTCCGGCGCATACGGTCGGGACGCCTTCGCCCTCCTCAAACTCCTTTGCCAACACAACCTGAGCGTCTTCTCCTCCATGGTGAGGCCTCGCAACTCCAGTCTCTGCTGCATGATAATGTAGGCCAGGACATGGCGTTGTATACCCCGCTCTCGTTCATGCTCTGGCCCTCTGAATACCCTAGCCACGTACTGTGTGAGAACCTGAAGCTGCGCGGCCAAGTAGTACAACTCAAAAGTCGCCATCCCCCCTCAAGCTTGGGACGAAGCAACGTGTTCAATGCTACCCTACGGCGACCGTGCCCCCAAAGGAAATCGATTATCATCGTCCGCAGGTCCTTAAAGATCCTCTGAGGAATCCAAATGGGCAGCGTGCGAAAGTAATACAATAGCCGCAGGAGCGCTACCATCTTCAGGCCCAAAAAGACATACAGCCTCTCAGCGCTCTTATACACCGCCCAATATTACCCTCCAATAAGTTCACGACCTCGTGGTAGATTCGGACTCCCAAATAAGTGAAGCAAGATGGCTCCCAGACCACCCCTATATCGCGAGAGGGACACGGCGCGTCCGCCCTGAGCGGAAAGACACAAGTCTTCGTCCAGTTAACCCTGAGGCCCGACAACCGACCAAACCCGGACAGCATATCCATCGCCCCCACCAGAGCCCGCTCCGCATCCGCCATATACAGCAACAGATCGTCTGCATACAATGATATATAGTGCGACTGCCCGCCTCTGTCGATCCCCGTGTACATGTCTCCCGACCTGGCGCGCGCCGCTAATGGTTCCATCGCCAGTGCGAACAGCAGTGGGGAGAGGGAACACCCCTGTCTCGTCCCCCTACAAACTGGATAAGCCGCGGATACCAGAGTGCCCAGGCGCACTCGCACTGTAGCCGAGGAATACAACACCTTCGTCCATCTACGAAACCCCTCGCCAATGCCAAACTTTACTAGGACTTCGTCTAAATAGATCCACTCCAGACTATCAAAGGCTTTCTCAATATCCACAGATAACACCGCCTGGGCACCGTCCGCTTCCGTTGCGCCGTCCAATATCCCAATCAGACGACGTATATTAAGCGCCGTGTTCCTCGTAGGGATAAACCCCGCTTGGTCCCTGTGCACCAGCCTGGTCATATGCTGGGCTAACGTAGTGGCCAAAATACGGCTCAATATCTTGTAGTCCACTGTCAACATGGACAACGGCCTATACGATCTGACATCAGTCGCCTCTCTGCCGGGTTTCAACAATGGTACTATCAACGCCTCCCTCATTGATCCGGGCAGACTCCCCAGCCTGTGAGCCTCCCCATACACCACCAGTAATCTAGGCGCCAAGCTATCTACATACTTCTGGTAAAATTCAATCGGCGGGCCATCTACCCCGGGCGTTTTATTCCTCGCCATATGTTTAATGGCCGCCCTAATCTCGGCGAGCGTGATAGGTCCCCCCAAGTCCTTCGCATCGTCGTCATCAAGCACCGGAAGCTGCATCGATTCTAAGTATTCACTGATCTCCCAGGTCTCCACCCCCAATTGACTCTCGTACAACTCAGCATAATAGGTCCGAAAGCATTCCATCACCGCTGTTTGTGAATAAACCATCTCCCCCAGTGTATTTTTTATGCACAAGATTGGGCAGCCTCTGAGTTCAGGATTAGCGAGCCTGGCCAGTAACGTGCCTACCTTATCCCTTACAGCATGCGCTTTAATGGCATATTGTCTGTAATCATAACTCCGCAGCCGTTCCATTTCGGTAGCCACCACCTCCTTGGCTTCCAATAACCGGGCTTGTAAGTCCGGTCGGTCCGGTCTACGCTGTTCCAGATCCCTCAACTTCTCTTCCGCTTTGGCAAGCGCATTCAACACCGACGTTCGGCCATTCGAAAACCTACCCATGCACACTCCTCTCACCACCATTTTCATCGCGTCCCATTCAGTGGACCTACAAGTTGCTGTCCCCTCATTCTCATTAAAGTATTGGTCTATGCCCCGTTGGACCGCGTCACTAAGCACCGAATCCTCCAAGGTGTCGGGCCGGAGCCGCCATGTTGGAATCGCGGATCGCGCACGCTGCCATTGTACGTGCACCAGCAAAGGATTATGATCCGAGATGGTCCTGGCCAGGTACTCCGTATGGGTGACCAATGTGGCTAGGGACCCACTGCACAGGACCGAGTCGATCCTAACATGTAGAGCGTGGAGAGCCGAGAAAAAGGAGTAATCCCTGCTACCCTGGTGTTGCTCCCGCCACACATCCAGCAGTCCCCATCTTTCCTGCCAATCCTTCCTGTGTGCAGCTAGTCTACGTACTGGGGAATCGACCAGTGGTGGGTGGGACCTATCCAAGGCTACATCCGTGATCGAGTTAAAGTCCCCTCCCAGAATCATAGGGCCCGCCAAGAAAGAGGCCAGTGAGCAGGATAAGCCATCAAAAAAGCGAGCCTGGTCAACATTCGGAGCATATACACAGCATAAGACCACATCCCGACCATACAGCCTTCCCTCCACCGCCACATATCTACCCTCAGGATCCACCAGTTTATTCAACATCTGGAACGGTACCCCCGCTCGTACCCATATCAGTACCCCTCTAGCGAACGCGGAGTAAGTGGTTCCAAAGACCTGACCTCGCCCTCTCTTCTGTAACGCAGTGCATTCCTGTTTCGTTAAATGAGTCTCCTGCAACATGGCAACCTGCACCCCCCGCCTCACCAAATAAGCATGCACCTTGTGGCGTTTGACCATAGTTCGCAGTCCTCGGACATTCCATGTTAGGCATTTCAAGTTAGGTAACGTCCCCATACCAACGCAAAACGATCCAGTTCAGGTGTAGCCATTCATTGCCCACATCGTAGCAGTTGCCCCCCCCCCAAAAGAATCATAGAAAAAACTCCCCAAACCCCACTCCCCAGGACAGAGCCTACAAACCCAATTTCAGCCCTGATCCAAACCTTAAACAGAACACACATCCGACTAATCTGTGGTCGCCACCACAGAAGGCCTTAAGGGCCCCGAGGGGGTGAGTTATCGCCGACCCCGGGCAGGCGGAGCCCGCGCTCCGCGACTTCCATCCCGTAATGCTGACACCACACCCTACCTGGAAGCCCTTCTATTACCAGCAGAGCACCTCCCAGCAAGAAGTACAGTGTCCCAAGTCCCATACATGAGTCAGCCATGAAAGATCTCGTCGGATGTCTGGGGGGTGACCACCCGGCCCTTCGAGCTCTCCGCCTCCGATAATTCCTCTCCAGTCCTGCTGCCGTCATCGCCAGAGTCCGTTACAGCCAGGTCACTCTCCTGTTGCGACCTCGTGATGCTCGCCGTCGCTGCCAGCGCCCCTCTCTTGTCCGCAGCCATTTGAGCCTCCCGTTTCGCTCTCTGAAGCTTGTTGCAGGAGCGAATCCGTTGAGATTTCCGGACCTGAAGCGGTTTAGGCCTCTCTCGCTGACTTTTGCCAGTCCTGTCCGTGCCAGTGCGATACAATTCTAACCATGACCACGCTTCATCAGGAGTCTGGAAAAATTGAGTGTTCCCATCCAGGATTACTCGCAGCTTGGCCGGGAAGAGCAATGAGTACTGGATGCCCTCCTCCCTCAGCTCCTTTTTCACCGCCAGGAAGGATGCTCTATTCTTCTGGACCGCCTGTGTATAATCCGGGAAAATCGTGACTCGGCTATTTTCCACCTCATATGGGCCCGAAGCTCGAGCTTTCTGAATTAACAGGTCCCGATCTTTATAATGGAGGAGCTTCACCACCATCGGTCTAGGGGGGCGGCCAAGCGCTGGTGGGCGAGCCGGCACCCTATGTGCTCGTTCTAACGTGAAGAAAGAAGTGAGGCCCTCCGGTGCCACCACCGTCCGGAACCAGTTCTCCATGTAGGCCACCGCATCCTCCCCTTCAATTCTCTCCGGTAGGCCTACGACCCGCACGTTGTTCCGTCTATTGCGGCTTTCGGCATCCTCCGCACGTCTCTCCAGCGTGTCCAAACGGTGTAGGATGTCCGTAATCTTATGTTCCGCGGTCACCACCGCCGGTTTCAGGTCTAGAAGCAGCTGCTCATGGTCCTTTACCTTGTCCGTCAGCTTGGCATGATCCGCCCTCAGGAGACCCAGCCCCGTGGTGACCTGCGCAATGTCCTGCTGCAATGCCTCCTTGGTCGAGGTGATGGCCTCCAGGATAGTATCCAGGCGCCGGTTCAGTCTCTGCTCCTGTTCCATCATCATCGGGGGGGCCTCACCGACCTGGGATAGCGCGGTCGAGTCCTCCCGGCCCTGCTCCGTGATGGCCGCTCCTCCCGCAGCCGCCATCTTAGGTGCCTCTGTCTTCGTCGCACGGACTCGCCCGATCTTCACCAGGACCCGAAATCCCCTGCCCGTGGGACGTGCGCACCAACGGTGATCGTGGTAGAGTGCCTCCGTGGTGCCTGCGACTCAGAGAACCAGGAGTGCCAGAGCCGCCCGTTCCACTGTGCCAGAACCGGGGGGAGGGGGGAAGGGGGGAGGCAGAAACGAGTGCGTGCACCCAGTACACCAGTCCAATGTTGGCCTCCGAACCCCTAGCTCCACAGGTCTGTGCCAGCAAGCCCCCGTAACTCCGATCTCGCAAAGGCGGGCCACCCCGCAGCCGACTCCAATCCTCCTCAGTTTCGGTTCAGAGACCATCGACCCTCTCCGCCGCCATTTTCTTCGCACTCCGGGCAACACCTCGGGCGTCGTCTCTCAAGGTCTCAGTGGCACTGGCGGTCCCCCAAGAGCTCTCAGCCGCTCTCCAGTGGTTCCCCAACACCTCGCAGGCCAGTTACGCCGATCAGGGGTCTCCCTGGGTGTAGTTTTCAGGAGAAAAAGCGGGACCCTGCGCGGAGCTGCAAGCTCACGCCGCCATCCCGATCGGCGTCCAAGCCACGCCCTTCTTGAATGTGATGGATCATGCTTTTTCGGGAATAGGATCCAACAGAAGCTGATCTTCCAATAGGCTATATTCCGGGTTACGTTCTCCCTCACGGATATGTGTACGGAGTGCATGCCCTAGCTGCATATATTTATATCACTCTGTGTCCGTTAACTGGAAGTCGGACTGTAAATTTTCGAACAATGACTGCCGGGCCCTCCCATACATCCCCCAAGTGGGCAATATCCAACAGTTTCCATATGCCAAAGACCCGCAGCTTCCCAACTTCTTCCAGCATATCACTGTTCCACAACGGTCTGCTTTCCGCCAATCTAGTGACCCACCCCAGGAATTTATTAGTCCCATTCCATGCTTCCAACACTGCTTTTGTATGAGGAGGCCTAGATTTCCCAGCTCGTTTACGATACAAAGCAGCAGGGTAGTCGCCTGAGCACATCACTAGGTGGTCAACACCATTTGCTGGGTCGTTTCTGTCCCTGAAGACCCAGGTATTTATCACCATTAGTTGTGAAGCATAATAGTACTTTCTGAGGTTTGGGACTGCCAGGCCCACTTCATAAACGCCTCTTTGCAGTTTGACCATTGCTTTTAGCGCGCCACCCCTATCCCACAATAACTTATGCAGTTCACAGTCAACCTCTTTAGAGAAACCGTCGGAAATCCGATAGAGGGTATTCTGGAGTATATATACCATTCGCGGCAGCAACATTATTTTAAATAGGACAGCTCTCCCCATCAGGGAGATAGGCAATGTCCTCCAATGCGCCACGTCTCTTCTCATGCTTTCAAGTTGGGGTAGTAGATTCCGAGCCATGAATTCGGACTCTGTCTTAGTAACAACAATGCCCAAATAGTTGAAGTGATCACGCACCTGAAGCTGGATCCCCTCGAGAGGAACGGGTGGTGTACTGCCCAAGAGCATAAATAGTAAGGACTTATCCCAGTTAATTTCATATCCGGAGTACCCCCCCCCCCGAATAAGTGAAAGATTTGCAAAAGTCTACTGATGGTGAAGCGAGGTCTAGATGCATACAAGCGACTGTCATCAGCATATAGGGAGATTTTCTCTTCCCACTGCCCACCCTCAGTAATTCCAGAGGCCACAGGGTCTGCCCGCACCCACACCACAAGAGGCTCTAATGCTACTGCAAATAACACTGGGAAAAGTGGACATCCCGGTCTCGTTCCCCTGTGCAAGGTGAAGGAGCGGGAGCTTTAGCACCTGGATACCCTAAAGGGTGATAAGATGTGCCACCCACTCTGATGCACTTTACATTTGCGCTACTCTCAGGGTCGAAATGTCGACACGCCATATATGTCCGCACAGCCCTCATAATCATGATTTATTTCATTATTGGATCTTGCAGCACATGTGCAAAAAGAAACAGGACAAAAAACTTTTTTGAAACATTTTCCTCTCCCCTCTTTTATCTCAAATATATTCGTCTTGTATATAGTGTACTGTCTATATCACTAAATCACTACATGTCACTTTTTCACCACAGTCACTTATTGTTTCTTGCTGCAATTGAATTTGTAATTGTGACAACAATTAGTATTTGATACTCATTTGGAATATACTACTGAATCTCATTTTGGTGTGTGTTTTTCCTTTTATGTTTTTCCTTTCATGAATCATTGTTTTATGTATTGTAAATAAGTAATTGCTCTCTTTATTTAGAAACAGTACTCTGAGCAATTGTACACATCCCGACAGAACCAGTTGTTTTGTTTAATACTAATACCCAGGTTCTAAGGGACACCGGGTAACCCCATTATTTTTAATACTGACATTAAATATAGAGAGCTACAATACCTCATACTAGAATTTATTGAGCCAATAATGCTCCCTCTTTTATACAGTTATCACCATGTAGCTGGCTGTTCGCTATCCCAATGTAATTTAATCAATCAATCGAAGATTTATAAATCACAGTAAATCACCCGTGAGGGTCTCAAGGCTCTGTAGTTGCTAACTGCGTCATGGCGATCTGTTCAATTGAACAGCCTGATCTTGAGTCCTTTCCTGAGTTGACGGAGAAGTGAGGCCGTGGGTTGCAGGGAAAGGTCATTCAAAGCTTTGGTCGCAAGGTGTGAGAAGGAGTGTCCTCTACAGTTGCTTCGGGGGATCCGTGGTGTGTCTACAAGGAAGAGGGAGGCAAATCATAGGTGTCTGGTCTGTTGGTGGAAGGTCATGCGTTTGTTGATGCTAGTCCTTCTTTGTGCAGAGCTTTGTGTCTGTGGATTTAAGTAATTTAGTACACTATATCGGTTGTTGTAGGCTAACTCAGGGTAGTTTAACACAGGCCAGCCTAACGTTATGTCCCATCGGAGTTCATCAAAATGTACTGTCTCATCTAATTAGTGAGTTTTCATTAATATATTTTATGTTGTTTATTAAAGTTGAGTGGCATTATTGGCCTCGTATTTGTGTACAGTAAGCAATATACATTCTGCCCCATTGGAATTTGGCGCCCTGCCACAAGACATTCTCGATTTAGAAAAGGGGGTGGAGATGAACAGAGTGTCTGAATTAAGCAGACCACTCTTACCCAGTCCAAAGATCAGGGCTTGATCCATCACCGTTATTTATCTCACTGCCCCATCCCAGCTCAGAACCTGGCTATATGCAAATCAGTCTGTCCCTGGCCCAGTGCATCATGGGAACAGGGCAGACTAAACTACCAAGCCAATTCTTCACCAGAAAGGAGACAAGCTACCGGGGACCGGTTTCTGGCATTTCAGCCGTCTTCGGCCCGGCTTGCTTGAATCCTGATGGAGCAGTTAGAAAGGGACTCATGTCTGAGTATACCCTGCCACACCTATAGTGGCCAAAAACGATTTAGAAAAGGGGGTGGTGATGAACAGAGTGTCTGAATTAAGCAGACCACTCTTACCCAGTCCAAAGATCAGGGCTTGATCCATCACCGTTATTTATCTCACTGCCCCATCCCAGCTCAGAACCTGGCTATATGCAAATCAGTCTGTCCCTGGCCCAGTGCATCATGGGAACAGGGCAGACTAAACTACCAAGCCAATTCTTCACCAGAAAGGAGACAAGCTACCGGGGACCGGTTTCTGGCATTTCAGCCGTCTTCGGCCCGACTTGCTTGAATCCTGATGGAGCAGTTAGAAAGGGACTCATGTCTGAGTATACCCTGCCACACCTATAGTGGCCAAAAACGATTTAGAAAAGGGGGTGGTGATGAACAGAGTGTCTGAATTAAGCAGACCACTCTTACCCAGTCCAAAGATCAGGGCTTGATCCATCACCGTTATTTATCTCACTGCCCCATCCCAGCTCAGAACCTGGCTATATGCAAATCAGTCTGTCCCTGGCCCAGTGCATCATGGGAACAGGGCAGACTAAACTACCAAGCCAATTCTTCACCAGAAAGGAGACAAGCTACCGGGGACCGGTTTCTGGCATTTCAGCCGTCAGATGTGAGACCCTTGCTCATTGCACCATCAGGATTCAAGCAAACCGGGCCGAAGACGGCTGTAATGCCAGAAACCGGTCCCCGGGAGCTTGTTTCCTTCCCAGTGTAAGAATTGGCTTTTGTAGTTTGGTTTGCCCTGTTCCCATCATGCACTGGGACAGGAACAGACTAATTTGCATACAGCCAGGTTCTGAAACTGGGATGGTGCAGTGAGCTAAAAAACGGTGTTGGATCTAGCCCTGATCTCTTGACTGGGTGAGAGCTTTCTGCTTAATTCAGAGACTCTGTCCCTCACCACCCCTTGTTGTAAATATTTTTGTCCACCCTAAGCGTGGAAGGGTATTCTCAGATGTGAGACCCTTGCTCATTGCACCATCAGGATTCAAGCAAACCGGGCCGAAGACGGCTGTAATGCCAGAAACCGGTCCCCGGGAGCTTGTTTCCTTCCCAGTGTAAGAATTGGCTTTTGTAGTTTGGTTTGCCCTGTTCCCATCATGCACTGGGACAGGAACAGACTAATTTGCATACAGCCAGGTTCTGAAACTGGGATGGTGCAGTGAGCTAAAAAACTGTGTTGGATCTAGCCCTGATCTCTTGACTGGGTGAGAGCTTTCTGCTTAATTCAGAGACTCTGTCCCTCACCACCCCTTGTTGTAAATATTTTTGTCCACCCTAAGCGTGGAAGGGTATTCTCAGATGTGAGACCCTTGCTCATTGCACCATCAGGATTCAAGCAAACCGGGCCGAAGACGGCTGTAATGCCAGAAACCGGTCCCCGGGAGCTTGTTTCCTTCCCAGTGTAAGAATTGGCTTTTGTAGTTTGGTTTGCCCTGTTCCCATCATGCACTGGGACAGGAACAGACTAATTTGCATACAGCCAGGTTCTGAAACTGGGATGGTGTAGTGAGCTAGAAAACGGTGTTGGATCTAGCCCTGATCTCTTGACTGGGTGAGAGCTTTCTGCTTAATTCAGAGACTCTGTCCCTCACCACCCCTTGTTGTAAATACAAGACATTCTCAGCCTGTTTGCTTTTTATGACTGTACAGTGAAGTATCCTTTACCGGTTGGGGTTTATTGGGGTAGAGTAGGGCAACTTCTGTGCATTATGCCATTGGCGGGCCTCGCAGGGCATCACCTACAGCATGTGCTGCACTTGATCAACTCTGGGCGCATCTCAGTGATGGTGTAAGTGTGCCACATAAATCAAACAAATCCCAAGAATTGGCTCGAGAAAAGGGGGTGACAGGGTGTTAGTTTGGTTTTTACTGTGTCTCTGAACACGCCTAACTGTATTGTTCTGGTGAAGGAGATCTTTTAACATGCCCGTTTTCCAAGAGGTGTTGATGTTAGGCCACTGGCAGGAGATGTTTGCGTGTGCACCTGTAGGGCAATCTCTGCCCTTTCACTCACATCACGAAATAAGACAAGCATAGGCAATGTAGATCGCTTTTTATTATGTCGACTGGAAAGTTTTATACCGAGCTACACACCACAATAAGGGTACAACATGTACTGCCACGGCTCAACCTTCCCTAACACAAATTTTAAGTTAATGTTTATTTTATAATTTCAATTATTTATGTTATGTTTATTTTTCTTATGTATTCATATAAAGTACACATTATCTATTGTTTTAAGTGAAAATTGTTTTGTATTATTTATTTAAATCTAATAATTTATACAACAGAGGTTGTTTTACAGTGAGCATCCTTAACTATTTCAAGGTGCTCTGTAATGATTATGGAAAAGATGGCACAGTGAAGAAAAGTAGGTATCCATGGTCACACTGTTTAGTCAAGATTGGGAGCTTGGATTGAAACCAGGTTTTCTGATTAGACATTGTGCAATTCAGATCCTCGCTAGATCTGATAGATATTGCATTATTTCCCCACTTCTGCTTGGATGACCTTCTTACTCCACCTGTTCAAAATGTGGAGGGCCGTCTATGTATTGTGGTAAAGATCACGGAATTGCAACATTTGTACTTCTCACCACAGAGTGAGTTTTTCCCTGACCCAATTAAATTCATCTTAATTCAGCTGGCATTTTGGTGTCTTGATTTTATTTTACAGTACTGCACAACATTCCGAGTGAGGTTTATTTGAGTTAGGTGAGGTATTTTGTGTCTCCTAAATTATTGTTGTCAATTTAGTTCAATGTACTTCATAATATTACCCCGCGACTCTATCTACATCGTGACTACTTAAAAAAAATAAACTGAACGACAGGTAGGATTGTGAAAATATTGCAGAGTTTAAACTAGGTTTGGGAGATTAGTAGTAAGATGTTTTAGCGAGTGCTATTTGATCTGTTGAGAATGCAGGCCTGAATCTGCGCTTTAAAAGTTGTACTCAATATTTGCAGGTGCAGTATCCAGATGAAGTACAGTATGGATTTAAAGTTCACGGAGAAGACCTGGTGATGCATCTTGAGAGAAATAAGTGAGTTTTCTTTCTATTTGGTTTGCCAACCTCATTCTGCTTTTATGAAGAGCAAGGTGAATTCATGTTGTAGTTTTTTCATCGACTTACTGGCGCGAAGAAAGTGATAGTTCAGCCGACCTTCAGTTACGAGGGATAGAATCACATTTTTAAGAGGGTGAAAACAAATGGAACATCAATATGCAAAACAAAACCTAGAATCCTCCCAGAAATACAAATGATTCCACTTTAAAATGCATCATGTCACAGCTTCACATGCTTTAACTTACCAACAAGGAACTGAAAAAGGATTCATTGCACAGTTGCTCCCTTAACATCAGACTCACAGAACTTGGACGCTCAGTCATTTAAACTCCCTTACAGTGAACCCCACACTGGCTCATTTATTAACTATTCATGTGAGGTGGGGGGAGTCTAGGTATCAATAATAATTGGAATTTCACTGTGCTTAGACTTGTGTCATCATCATCATCAAAACTTTATTCGACCTTAAAACAAAAGATCCTAAAAGTACAATTCACCATATCCCGGCTTCTTCTAAAGTGACAGTGCATAAAGTCACATTCATTATATTGAAGTAGCCACACTCCCTGAGTGCTTCGTTTTAGGTCTGAGTGCTTCGTTTTAGGTTAGCAAACCTTTTTATTTCACTAAAATTATATATATAATAGACTTACTTGAACAGGCTTTCAGCCTGTCCTCTCATTCATTTGTCTGTTATTGTGTAATTCACATTTTTGTTCTTCCCACTTTAGCATACACCACAAGGCAAGAGAACAGCTCACTTTCGCCATTGGCTAACATCAAAGTGAGTGATAGCATTCTCCCATTTCACAAGGAGCACATGCGCACCACACAAAGTATTTCCCATCAGTGCCAGCAACTACTAGGGCAATTTGTGCTTTATCAGTTTTAGTTTCTTTCCCTTTTCGTCACTGTTTTCATTAGATTTTCGAGCGCCCAGCAGTTTCTCAAACAATAAATATTTTGTAAAAAACAAAACAAAACAAAAAAACAAGCATTGAAAAGGGCTGCCAGCTAACACCAGACCGTTTGGCCTAGCTAACACTTGTTTTCTTACTTAAATGTATTATATGTATGCAGGGCACAAGTCCTAAAAAAAGAAGTGGGGAGACTAACCTAGTTAGGCAGTATGCAAGTGACATCATGGCCCGCGATATCAGGGCACATGATATCGCACATGGCATCGCAGGGAATGAGATCATAGAAAGTGGCATCACAAGCTTCGACTTTACAGAAAGTGGAATCACAAGAAGTGACATCAAATCTAAAGCCCTCACATATATGTTTAGCAGGTCTATTGTGTGTACGTTTGAGTGCATTGCGAGGATAATAGCACTGTGAGCTATGGAAGATGATATGTGACTTCTACACCTTACAATCCCCCATTTTTATGTAACACATCCTGTACATTAATTTACAAACGTATATAATTTATTGTACATGTAATATTCACGTGTTGGTGTAAAGCGCTCTGACACTCCAAATTGGGATAAGTTGGACTATATAAGATGCATGCATATCTCCTAAACAGGGACTCAACAAAGTGAAAAGCTGCCTCTCCTAAGTATGTGTGAACTGCTAACTAGGTGTGAGGCTCCTGAGTGCTCCAAGCCAAGACACTCTAACCAAAGGAGACCTGATGACCCCTCAAATTTGGCCTTTGTTATGGGCCCAGCAGAAGTCTTAAATAAGAAAACCCCATCCCCGCCTGCACGTTGTTGTAGATGGAAAGTAGACAAAGTGCAGGTGCTGCTGAAAGTGTCCTGGTGTTTGGAATCTACACTGGGACAAGTTCAGCACATTATTCAGTGAGTCCAAAAATTCCTAGTAGGGTGAACGGCGTTCACCCTGTGGAAATCGTGGGTGGACGCCGTCCACCCACGTGTACACCCAACTGGTGCCCTCTGTGTATGTCATATTGTCTTTGTGGCAGTGTACATAGCAATCTAGTTAATGTTGAAATGTGGTTTCAGTAGAAAACTGACCATTTTGGCTCAAGAATAACTTTTCCTCCTACTCGACCAATATATACCAAGGCAGTGCCACCTCTTTTTTCAAATGTGTTGCAGAATTCAAATGGCGAACGTTTTTAGGGAGTGTTGCAGAAGTACTATTTCCTTTCTGAATGCCCATAGAAAATTCTCTCAAACTCCCCCAAAACGGCTGATACAAAAAGTACACAGCAAGTTGCAAGCACCAGGCGCTTAGTTTCATTGAGCGGATTTTCATTGTTTGGTGAATATCACTTTCTCTACTAGCAATGGCGTAACAAAACTTGAGGGGCCCACCTGCGAAGCACATGGAGGGGGCCCCCCAGCGGCCTGGCCCACCACCTACCACTTTGCCCTACCACCCAGAAATCTAGTATATTTTGATTTGAAACCTCCAATATTTAAATGAAATGCCTCTATATTGCCTTTCTCTAAGTTCTAATGAGAACGTGGGAAACACTCTTAATATACAAGTTATGCCATTTGTAACAATACTGTCAAAAGCAGATTATTTAACTGAGCCAGCAATCAGAACAATGCCATAGTTCTAAAGCTGGTAATTGCCCCAGAGAGATTCAAGAGTAATTTCAAAGTTTGTTATCACGTGACAACCAGTATCGTTCGTCACCTCGCTTAAACTGACACGCAAGTCGTTGATGTCCTTGTGTGTCAAACTGTACTACTTTGTGCTGCATTAGGGCATTTCCGGGAGACCTATTGTGACATGTTCAATAAATACAAATTCATTATAAAAGCTTCTATGTGAAGGGCGAAATAATCTGTAAAACATATCTTTTGTTAGTGGAGCAATAAAAATGTCTATTTATGTCACAGAACCCAAACTAAGTTACAGATTGGCACTTTAAAAAGTTCATTTTTATTCATCTCATAGTACCTCACGTCGTGCATCTCATATTTATTCACATGATATTTTTATTCATCTCATGATAAGTTTATTAACCTTGTGATATTTGTATTCATCTTGTGATATGGCCCTCATGATATTGACCTCTGAAGGATTAACAGCTTAGTTGGCCTTACTAGGATTCGGAGGAGGAAGAGTTTGCTGGGATGAGGGGAGGAAGGGAGATGCGGACTGGATACTTGCAGCTTGGAAAAGCTGATGTGCACTTGCTGTGTGAGCTGAATGAAAGCTGGTGATGAATCATTTTGGGCAGCTTTATTCCTGCCTGGCAGCGAAGCTGCCGCTTTTAATATTGTTACTCTGCCTGGGCTGGCTAGCAAAAAAGCATTGGCAAAGCCAATAGATTTCACTGCCAAGACTTATTCACTTTGCCAGTGCTAGTTTTAATTGGCTTGGCAAATGTTCTCACAGTCCCTATAACTAATGTAAAAAAAGCCGCACAAAGAGAAGGTTTCCTCTAAATGAACACCGGTCAAAAAAACTAAAAATTAAATATTTCACTCACAGTGAACACCTTCCTTACTGTTTGACTTCAGCATGACATGGCCACTTTTTCTATCATGTTCACCAGTCCACCGCTTAGTGTGCCTTGTCATTGGAGTCACTGCTTTCAATAAACATTATCTAATTCAAATAGGGATAACAAACTGAAAGCAGCAGATGGAAAGCAAAAAAACAGGTTCTCTCAAACTAGGAGTCGCTAATGCAGACCGAGGGATGGCCCCCGGCCCAGCTACCCTTCCTTACTCTTTGTTGCGTTGACCATTTATTTGTAGTTTCCTTTAGTGCCTACCAGAACAAGTTGTGACCAAGCACTTTATGTAAAGGACAAATATGTGCAAATGTATGAGTTGGAATCGGACAAAAGCGTTTTTTGTCTTAGAATCCTAGGTTTTCAATAGCACAATTCATCCTAGGAGATATTGCTTGAACAGTAGGGGGTCTCCGTTCATTTTTAGAAACCTCAAAAAGAGGTGTGTTCGTCTGGTTGGAGGAATGTTTCTGTTTCCTGCGTCAATGTCTCGCTGGGAAATAAATCAGAGCCCCTGTCACCCCAAGGTGGTTCATGTTTGTGCGAGGTTGCACGTCTCTGTACTCAATGCTGGCTGGATCAGACGTCAGCAGAGCCCACAATGACATCACAGGCAATGAACGGACAACGTCCTCACTAGATATTTCCGAACGTCTCCATTAATAAAATATAGATTAGGTCTGCGAGGTTTACACTTCACTGGTGAGGTTGAACCGATGTATTCGTTTTACGTGGTTTCGCAGAAATATTCCAGACGACGCCCAAAAAATCTCCAGAATGAGTAGATTGGCAGGCTCCTCGCTGAGTGAGCCCCCAGACCCTACATGTGCGCAGTAAAGCTTTGTGACCGGTGCGTTGTGCCTTTCCCACCCCTTATTCACATGATATTTTTATTCATCTCACGATAAGTTTATTAACCTCGTGATATTTGTATTCATCTTGTGATTTGGCCCTCATGATATTGACCCCTGAAGGATTAACAGCTTAGTTGGCCTTACTAGGATTCGGAGGAGGAAGAGTTTGCTGGGATGAGGGGACTCAGATATTTCTGCAGCAGGTGTCTTAACCCGTTAAGATATTTAAAATGCAGCTTCTTTAGGGCAAATTAAGCCAGAAGAGATTTACTGCTGTATATGTCCATGTTGCAAATTTATTTCCAGCAGATTCTTTTAGAATCAAGGTATATGGCTCAGCCTCACTTTTTGCATGACACCGTACCTCGTAAATCCAAGTCTTTCCTCTGCTACACCTCAACCCCCCAATTTATAAATTCCCACAGTATATTTTTTTCAATTCCAACACTGATTATGGTGCAACATGAACTTTCCGTTAAAATCCATTGGTTGGGTTACTTATTATTTGCGGTCTCACCTTTAACCCCTTCCATGCTCATGACGAGCTCAGCTCGTCATCGTCATGAACAATGGGATTTACAGATCCCTCAGCACAGGAGGGGAAATGTCATAGCACCCAAGGTGTTAAAGTGGCCATCTTCTGAGAAAAAATGTACATCAAAGCTTAATCCAAAGCGATACCTGAGGGGTCTGTACTGTCTGAAAGAAAACCAGTCAGGTGACATTATAAAGTACATCATACGATTAAAATATCACCCTCTTCAAAATAAATAATCCTACCCATTTATATTGTTTACTACTTCTTCAGAAGGTAAAGTGAAACAAAATAACTCTGTTGTGCATCAAAAAAATAAATTGTCTTAGGTTTTCTCAAAAATTGGCATGTGTGATTAATATTTGACAAGCTCAGGCAGGTGTAAACTGCTGTTACTTAAAATTTACAAGAAAGCTGCACGCAGTGCCCTGAACTACATTGGGACTAGGAACAGAGCTTTCCATGCAGCAGGTGAATGAGCCTAATACAGCAATTACATCGAAGAACGGGGCAGCGGGCAGCCCCGTGAGCCTCGTGTTTTTACCTGAAAACAATGTGCAATGTTTTCTGCGGGGGCGCCCAGCAGGACACAGACTTCCAGCACGACAAGGGCAAGACCTCCTCCATGGCGAGGGTCCATTCTGTCCCTCAATTGTTCTTTTGCATTTGTCACTCCGAATGGGATGGGTATGCACAGACTTGGGTCCCGTGCTCTCCATGCCACTGGAGTCAAGCTATCCTGGCTGATGACGGCTGAAAGTCCAAAACTGGTCCTAGGATGCTTGTTTCCAGTCCAGGGAGGGCCTGGCAGTTCTGGATGGACTGTTCCCATTGGGTGCAGGGTCAAGACTGAATTGCATATGGCTGGATCCAAACTGGAATGGGATTGTGAGCAAAAAATAAAAAAACAATGGATTTAGGCCCAGATCTCTGTAATGGGGTGAATGTATGATATTGTTCTGCGTTCTCTTCATCTGTTGTTCTTATGCCTACGGTCTTATGGATAGCAGCCATATACACACAACCAACGCACCAGCTCTTGTCAAAGCCACCCTTTTCACTGAAGTTTTTTTTTCTAAAGGATTTTTTTTGTTTTGTTTTTTGGGGATTTGTGACAATGTTGTGATCCCCGCGGACACGTCATGGAAATGGAAAAGAAATGTAAACATTCAGTGGCCACCAACACATTCAAAATAAGTTTCAAAATTCACACATATTATTATATACATACTTCTTTCAAAGCATGTTGAAACCCATATTTTTGTACTGTTTCTTTATGTAATTTCCATTTTTGCGGTTATTCCATAAAGTGAAAACACATACATGCACACACAATACAGTATTTTACATACTAGAAGTTTATTACTGTATACTTAAAACTCATGTTTTTCTAGTGTATTTCTAGAACAACCATCTCTAAAACCCATTTTCCGTTTTCGCTGTGCCTGCGGAGATTGCAATAACGTCGGTAATCGCGATCCTCGCAGGTACGTCACAAGAGGATTTCAATAGCCACCACCACATAAAAAAATTATAATTATAATTAATTGTATGTGTGTGTATATATATATATATATATATATATATATATATATTACCTATTGGCGGTCGCCAGTAGGTCGTTATAGTTATGACCTAGTTTCCATAGGAAAGTATTTTTTCTTTTCCTAATAACTTTGGCGCCGGGTGACGAATCTTCGTGAAATTATTAAAACTAGTGAGGCGCTCCGGTCCGCTCCTATGTTGAAAGTTTCGGGTTGGTTCGGTAAGCGGGGCCCGAGAAAAAAGGAATGGAATTACACCAAATTTGGCAAAAAGGTCATGAGCTGCATGCTAATTGGCTGTCAACACTTCAAACCAGGAAGTGTTGGCAGCCATCTTGTGCCTCGGTGTAACCGAGGCACAAGAAACTAGGGAAACAAACGCGTAGAACAAGATAAGGGGGCAGGGTAGAAACACCCTGACCCCATAGGCCTGTTTAGGGCGTGCCTCAAGGACCCCCAAAACCCCAAAAAGCATTAAAAAAAAAAACCGCGAGATGCGCTGAGAATCCGCAGATCCGGCTGGGAAAATAAAAAATAACCGAACTGCGGGCTCCCGCGCTTCGTTATTAATTAGCTCCCAGGCGGGCTAAGTCCTGGGGGCAAGTAAAAAAAATATTTGCCGGGGCCCAGGGGGGCCCCCGCATCCCCGGTGACCGCCAAACCCCCGGGCTCTCTAGAAATATTTGCGAAGGGCACACAACCCACCCCGCAGCCCCGGAGACCACCACCCCCGGGGCTTATTCCTTTAATATATGGGGGGCTCAAAGGCCCCCCCCAAACCCCACGGATCACCACCCCCAGGGCTTTCATTAATTATTGTGCGGGCTGGCACACAGCTAACTGCTACCCCGGGGACCACCACCCCCTGGGGCTTCTTTTAAAAAAAATAATACCTGCGTGGGGGGGCTCGAGCCCCCCCACACGCCCCGGGGACCGCCACCTCCCCGGGTCACTAATATATAAATTTGGGTTTCGTTAAATTGTCAAGGCTATGCTTAGAAATTTGGGGCTCCGATACGGCATGCTTTATCCAGCTCTTCTCAAGGTGGACATTGATGGCAGGCCTAGGATCTTCGACACTCCAATTGCTGCACAGGAATTCTTTTGTGACTTCAAGAACAATGCAAGCGAGGCGTCGGGTGGCTCCAGATCCACTTCTCCTCCTCAGCAGGCATCACAATCCAGCATAGACCTCTTTTCCCCTACAGGAAATGGCTGAGTGCAGGTTCTTCCTTTTCACTTTTTGTTAATTGGCCCCATGGCGTGTCATTGACTTTGGCTCTTTCACATGTTTTCATGTTTTTCGCTTATTTTGCTGCTTCATTGTTGGGTTGCCCGACTGGCGTGGCGTCGCCATGCCCCATGGTGAATACCTCCATGGTTTATTTTTGGGGATTTGATGTTAGGGTGTTCCACTTCCTCGGAAATGAGAGGTTGGGTGGTGGGTGGAGGTTGGGTGGTTTTTGTTTTGTTTAAGGACGGATATTTCAATTTGCTGAAAATGAGGTTTGCTTTATGTGATGTGATGCATTTTTACACTAACTTTCCTTTTTTTTTTACAGTGTAGATGGTACAGTTAGGAAATGTGCCCGGTCCTTCCAGGCTTTCTTTATTAACGTGGAATGTGCGTGGTTTGAATAATAATAGGAAACGTCGACAGGTTTTGAACTATGTGGCACGACATAAAACAGATATCCTCTTTATGCAGGAGACCCACCTGGCTGGCACGGGTGCTAACTCAAAAGCTTCTGCATGGGGCCCGCACAGGTTCTTTTCTACTTACAGTTCGTACTCGAGAGGCGTGGCCATTTTTGTACACAAAAGAATTCAGTTTGCACATTGCTCCACACAACGGGACTCCGAGGGCCGGTTCTTGATAGTCACTGGTCTGCTGATGGGACATAGGGTTTCCCTTGTGTGCGTATATGGCCCGAACACTGACTCTCCTTCTTTCTTTCAGTCCCTGTTGACCTGTCTTCTCGCGGTAGATACTGGGCTTTTGATACTAGGTGGGGACTTTAACCTCCTTTTGGACCATTCTAGAAACAGCACTGCTTCTACCCCTGACTCCAAGCCCCATGCCCGTATAGCCCTCCGAGAGATTTGCACGCATTACTCCTTGGTAGAGGTAGAGGCCCATTTGCACTCACAACATCCTGCCTTCACCCATTACTCTGGATTCCACAACACCTGGACCAGAATTGATTATTGGCTGGTCTCCCTCCCCGTGAGGGTGGTTATGAGCGGCAGTGGCGCTTTCCCGGCCGGGCCTTGATGGACCCCGTTTTCAAAGAGGAAGTCAGACAGGCTATCGAAGATTATTTTGACCTGAACACTGGCTCTGTCGACACATGGGCGGTCTTGTGGGAGGGCTTAAAGGCTTATATGAGGGGGGTCTGTATTGCAAAACATGCTGGAGTCCTCTGTGATCTGCGCTCCACTTTGGATCAGATCGAAAAGAAAATTGCTGCTACTGATCGCAAATTGCGTCGAGTTTCGGGAAGCGGCAGAGAAGGAATTATTGTTTCTTAACAAACACTGTGTGGCGCAGCGGTACGGGGAGGGTGATCGCCCGGGCCGCTTATTGGCCAACACACTGCGTCCCCCCAGGGGCCCCACATATATCATCTCTATGACCGGACTGGACGGCTCCTCCGTCCATTCCAGCCCCGCGGTCGGCGAGCTGGTTCTCGCTTATTATAAGACCCTTTATTCCTCACGCCTCTCTGGGGATTCCGGCGGTCAGGAAGATTATTTATCCAAGGTGGCCTTGGTCAATCTGGAGCGTTACATACAGGAGTTTCTTCTGACCCCCACCACGTCGGATAGTATCGTGGAGGCGATCGATGCCCTGCGCGCATCCTCTGCCCCGGGACTTGTCAGCAGCATGTCAGCAGCTCCCCATTTGGAAAAGCAATGCCGGCTTCCGCAGGACGCGGGGAGCCGGCAGGGACCGTGGGGCAATTAGGGCTCCCCCCATTGTCCCCACGAGAGGCCAGGCCCCGATGGATGGTGTCCGCGGGCCAGTAGTGGCCAGGGAGCGGGACACGCAGCCCTCTCCCCCATTATGAGAATAAAAAAAATATTTTTTAAGCAAAGGCCAGCCCTTCGGGATAGGGTCCCCGGGGCCATAAATGGCCTGAGGAGGGGGCCACGCAGCCTCCCTCCAAATAAAAAAAAAGGATGGCCAGGCCCCGGGGGATGGGGTCCCCGGGGCCAGAAGTGGTCTGGGAGAAGGGCGCCACACGACACCCCTCCCACTTCAATAAATAAAAATTAAAGGTGGCCCTGGGGGATGGGGTCCCCGGGGCCAATAGAGGCCTTAGGAGGGGGGGCCATGCAACCCCCCCCCCCTTCCTAAACAAAAACAATGTTTGGCCATGCCCCAGGGGATGGGGTCCCCAGGGCCGGAATTGGCCACCAGAGGGGTGCCCACGCGTCCCCCTTCCCGTTCATTTTCTTTTTATTTTTTAGAAAGGAATTAGGTCCTGGGGATGGAGTCCCCAGGGACCAAAAGAAGGGGGCCACACAGCATCTCTTCTAACAAAAAAAAAGACCGAAATCGTGTCAGAGGCCCTGCCCCTCCCAGAAACACTCTGCAAACGCACCCTGTGACGCGTTTTAAATTGGGGAATTAACTCCCCTTCATACTGAGGGACCCTGGGCGCCACCTAGCCCACCAGCCCACCAGTTACCTCCAGTAAGCACCACAGGGTTATGTTGCAGAGAGGTGGTCCAGGCCACGCTACTTTTTACACCTCTCTACAACGCAGCTCTGTGGAGCTTACTTGAGGTTCCTGGTGGGCTAGTTGACCCCAGGGAGCCTCAGGATTGAAGAGAAATTAATTCCCCAACTTAAAAAGCGCCACAGGGCGTGTTTGCACACGTCACCTCAGGCCCCGCCCCCTTCCTTCACCACTGTACAAACGCACCCCCTGGCGAGTTGTACGGGATCAACAAGAAAGCTGACGATCCTTCAGCCCCCACTACTCTTACAGGACATTAGTTCTGTAATCTAAGGAACGTACTTCCTGACTGTCTTGCTGCATACCAGCCTTGTTGCCATCACCCATTAGCCTCTAACAAGGTGTACCATCCCGCACCTCTTCCAAGAGGTGCTCCTAAAACTCAGGCAATCCCTATTATATAAGTCCTGAAGATGATCCCCTTTATTTAACGGATCGAAACGTCGACACCTATGAGTTGGCATACATGAAAATAATTTTTATATGACTTTGTATGTACTACTCCAGGCGACACTGTCAGTACTCTTTATCTATAACAGTGCCCTGCCTGCTCCTTTCTTTTGCCTGAAAACACCCCTTTCACTCTTTTCTATTTCCTTCTTTGCTCCAAGTACGGCACAGGATTGTGTCTTGCTACTGTTGTAGAAATGTATTTGTAACCATATCTGATATTTGTTGAAAAATAAATTCCTTGCCCGGCTGTACAAGGAAACTCAAGCATTGCAGAGAGGTGGCCCAAGCCATGCCCCTTTTTACACCACTCTGCAACGCAGCTCTGTGGCACTTACTGGAGGTAAGCGATGGGCTAGTTGGCACTAGGGACCCTCAGCACTCATGGGGACTTAATCCCCCCAATTACATCGCACAAGAGGGTGCGTTTGCGTAGTGGTGCAGGGAGGGGGCGTGGCCTGATGTTACAAAAGTGCAAAGGTGCGTTTTAAGTTGGGGAATTAAGTCCCCTTGAATCCTGAGGGTCCCTGGGGGCCAACTAACCCACAAGGTACATCCATTAAGTTATGTTATGTTATGTTATTCAAAATTTGTTAAGCGCACGGGCACCCAGGGGTTTCATGGCGCTAGAGGTGAGAAGGATGGTAAACAGTACCCTAAACGTGCGCTTGCTTGAATAACCAGGTCTTCTGTGCGCCCCTGAATTCCACCAGATTGGTGCACTTCCAGAGTGAAAGGGGAAAAGAGTTCCAGATCTTAGGGGCCAAATAAGCGAATCGGCATCCGCCAAGTCGTTTCTTTTTGAAAAGGGGCAAGGTGAGGAGGAACAAGTGAGCAGAGCAGAGATTACGAGTCGGTTCGTGTTTGTTTATCAGATGGTTAATGAAGTTGGGACTTTTGTCATGGAGAGCCTTAAAGGCCAGGCAGCCTACCTTGAAAGTCACCCGATGGACTATGGGTAGCCAATGAAGCGTGGCTAGCAATGGTTTCGCCGAACTCCTGCCGTTGCTTTTAAATATTAGTCTGGCCGCCTGATTTTGCACAATCTGCAGGCGTTTAGAAAGAGCCAGGGGAAGGCCTAAATAAATAGAATTGGAAAAATCTAAACGGGAGAGGACCAAGGCAATTACCACCTGGATGAGGGCAGAGTGTGTGAGCAGGTAAGCGCAGGAAGCGCAGCGGACGAGCGCAGCGGGCACGCCGTTTGCGCGCCTAAGGCAAGCCCGTCTGCGCCTGTCCGCGACGGGCCGGGACCAGGGGCCACAACCCCTACATCTCCCGTCACGCAAACTCGGCATTATACCTCCGAGGAACTCCGAACCATCAACTCTCAGGTAATCCTGTCCTGTGCTCATAAATACGGCCCACTCGACCTACCTTCCCAATGCAATGATTGGAAGACTCACCTCAAGCCTAAACCCCCCACATCAAACCAACAACTTTTTAGACTATTCCTGCTGAACTGCAGGTCTCTTCCTAGACACTGCACAGAGCTTTCCCTGTTAATTGAAGAGGAAAAACCGGACGCTCTCTTTTTAACGGAGACATGGCTAACCCCTCACTCTGACCCCGAGTTGGTTCAAATCCTGGGGCAGGAATATCAAATTGTAAGACTGGACCGGGAACAAGACAGAGGGGGTGGACTAGCCATAATTTTTAAAGATTGTTTCACCTGTCGCTGCACCCCCAATCCCTTTCCGGAATGTGAAAGCATGTCCTTTACCCTGGATTTCTCTCCCAATTTAAGTTTCTCCGGAACTCTTATATACCGCCCACCAGGCACTCCCAAACAGTTCTATGAAACTTTGCCACCGCTAGTCGCTGATTTGGCCCTATCACCTTCCAACTTCACATTATTGGGTGATCTCAATATACACTTTGACGACCCCAATAATTCCATCGCTAACAAACTAAGCAGGGACCTATCTGCTTTGCAGTTGCTCCAGCTGGTCTCATCCCCTACGCATACGAAAGGCCACTTGCTGGATCCAGTCTTCAGCAACTGTACACATTTGAAGGCTTGTCCCCCTATAGTACTTCCGTGGACAGACCATGCCTTAGTCCCGTTGCTCTGGACAACAGAGAAATCTATACCCCCTACACCCACTGTCCAAGAAACTCGAAACTGGTCTAAAATACCGCTGGCCCAGTGGACCCAGGAATTACAAAAATCTATTCCCTTAATCGGTCACACTCCCTCACAGGCCAATGAAACATTCAATGAATGGATTCAGAGTTCCCTAAACACCACGCTCCCCCTGAAGAAAACAGTTTTCAAAAGATCCAGAACCTCAGCTCCCTGGTACTCCACTGAACTAAGGGAGAAAAAGCGTTTTTGTAAGAGACTGGAACGTAAATGGCGACTAGGTTACGCGGAAACAGATAAAACTATCTACAGAGACGCCATCAGGTCATACAAAAAAGACATAAAAAGTGCGCAATCCTCATACTACTCCAACCAGATTGCAGAGGCCAGCTCCAGCTCAAAAGAGATATACAAAATAGTAAAAAGCCTCATCACCCTCCCCACACCCCCATCTATAACAGAGAATCCACAGCTCCGCTGTGAAGACCTGGCTAATTTCTTTTCTCAGAAAATCAACCTTATATACTCATCCTTCCCATCTACAGAACAGACTGTTCTGATTAAAGCAGCCCCTTGTCCCCCTCAAATCTACTCACCCAACCACCCTCCGGTGTTGGCGGAATTCCCCCAGTTGCAGGCAGAGCACCTCACTTTCCTCATGCACCAAGTGAAGTCAGGCTCCCCTAGAGACCCAGCACCCCCATATGTTCTAGTCTCGGCTATTCAAACCATCCTTCCCACACTGCTTGAAGTACTCAACACATCGATCGCTACCAGCATAGTACCAGCAGCGTGGAAGCAGGCTATGGTGAGGGCCCTGGTTAAAAAACCAAACCTTGACACCAAGAACCTCAATAATTTCCGCCCGATCTCCTTGCTGCCTTGGGCAGCCAAAATCCTGGAGAAACATATAAAGAGCATAGTAACAACTTTTCTCGAACAACACCAACTGCTCGATCCATCCCAGACTGGCTTCCGCCCCAAGCATGGGACCGAGACGGCACTGCTGGCAGTCACAGAGGAGTCCAGGAGAATCTTAGATCGGGGAGGATCGGTGGCAATCATCATCCTCCTCGATCTGAGCGCCGCATTTGATACCGTTAACCACGGTATCCTCCTGCAGCGTCTCCTGGACACCGGAATATCTGACAGAGCCCTGGAGTGGCTCAAGTCCTACCTGAGTGAAAGATCCTTCCAGGTGTATGAGGGCAATGTCACTTCCTCCAGCAAGCCTCTGGGGTGTGGAGTCCTGCAGGGATCTTCATTAAGCCCGACGTTATTTAACGTCTACATGAGGCCACTGGCTGAGATCGTCCATCCATTTGGTATTAAGATCGTTACCTACGCGGACGATACCCAGCTGGTGGTCTCCTTGGCACAGGCGGGCGGTCCGTCGGCGAATGTAGATCTCGCAGGTTGCCTGGAGACGGTCAAAAGCTGGATGACCAAGTCTTGTCTCAAACTTAATGGAGACAAGACAGAGCTCATGCTCCTGGGTCACACTTTACCATCGACCATAGACACTCTCTGGCCCACCAGCTTAGGTCCGGCCCCGGCACCCAAAGACGCCATTAAGAGCCTTGGTGTCTGGCTCGACAGGTCCCTGTCCTTTGACCAACAGGCTACACAACTTTCTGCCACCTGCTTTGGTATCCTGAGAGTCATCAGGAAGATCTTGCCTCTACTCCCCTTTGAAGCAAAAAAAACCGTAGTCCTGGGTCTGATCCAATCGCGGCTGGCCTATGGAAATGCATTGTATCTCGGAGCTCCTGACTTCACCTTACGCAAACTACAATTAATACAGAACTGCGCAGCCAGAACACTTTTACAAATCCCCCGCAGATCCTCAGTAAAACCCGGAATGAGGAAACTGCACTGGCTCCCTGTAAAGGAAAGAGTAGACTTCAAATCACTCTGCATCGCACACCAGACTTTCTGGTCTCGAGGCCCGGCTATCAATCTCCCTCTCATCACACCCTATCTACCCACTAGACAGCTGCGTTCCACCTCTGCTAATCTAGCCATTGTACCGCAAATAAAGAAATCAAGGTCCGGAGGCCGTTCATTCTCCTATAATGTGGCTAAAAAGTGGAACGCCTTGCCCCAGCATCTCAGATCAAACCCCGACATTCTCTCCTTCCGCAAACAGCTGAAAACGCTCCTGTTCACCACATAACTATGGTACTGAATCTGCCTTCCTCCTAACTCAAACCTCAGCGATATGCTTAGCGCTTGGACGCCTCAGGGCAGCTACCCGCGCTTTAGAAATCCAAATTCATTCATTCATTCATTCAGGTGAGCAATTTTCTTGATCTTTCGTAGCTGGAAGAAGCTAGAGGAGATCACCGTTCCCACCTGACTTTTCAGTGAAAGGTCGGAGCTAAGGGTGACCCGAGACTTTTCACCAAAAGAGAGGGAGACGGAGGAGATCCCATTGAAGACGGCCAAAAATAAGGTCCCCAGCTGGTTGCACTTTTACCTGGGAGTACCAACTCCGTCTTTCCAGGGTTAAGTTTTAGATGGTTCTGATCCATCCACCCTTGGATGTGCAGCATAGTAGCCTGGAATTTCTTTACGGAGTGCGTTGAGTTTAGTGGGAATATAAGCTGCAGGTCGTCCGCATAGTTGTATATTGTGACCTTCCTGTTTTTTAAGGAATGCAGCAACGGTTTAAGGTACAGATTGAACAGGAGGGGGGACAATGACGAACCCTGCGGAATGCCGCAGGTGGTGGAGAGTTTGGGCGCCATAAAGTTCTCGAGTTTGACTGCCTGGGATCGGCCAGGCAGTCATAAGTGCCACAGAGTTGCATTGCAGAGAGGTGTAGAATGGGGCATGGCCTCGGACCACCTCTCTGCAATGCAGCTCTGTGGTGCTTACTCAAGGTACATGGTGGGCTAGTTGGACCCAGGGACTCTCCGGATTCAAGGGGACTTAATCCTCCAACTTAAAACGTGCCACAGGGTGCCTTTGCACAGTGGTAAAGGGAGGGGGCGGGGCCGGAGGTGACGTGTGCAAACATGCCCTGTGGCACGTTTTAAAGTTGGGGAATTAAGTCCCCTTACAATCCTGAGGGCCCCTGGGGGCCAATTAGGCCACCAGGTACCTCCAGTAAGTGCCACAGGCCTGCTTTGCAGAGAGGAGGTCCAGGCCACGCCAGAAACTGGTACTAGGATGCTTGATTCCGATCCAGGAAAGACATGGCTTGGCAGTTCCGGCTGGACTGTTCCCATGAGGCACAGGGTCTAGGTTGATTTGCATATGGCCATGTCTGAACTGGGGTGATGTGGAGTGCACAAAAATGAAGGATTTACGCCCAGATCTCTGTACTGGGGTGAATGTATGACATTGTTCTACATTCTGTCCATCAACTGTTGTTTTTGCATTTGTCACCCCGAGTGGGATGGGTATACTCAGACGTGAGTCCCTTGCTCTCCACACCACTGGAGTCAAGCTATCCTGGCTGAAGACGGCTGATAGCCAGAAACCGGACCTAGGATGCTTGATTCCGGTCCAGGAAAGACATGACTTGGCAGTTCGGGCTGGACTGTTCCCATGAGGCACAGGGTCAAGGCTGAGTTGCATATGGCCATGTCTGAACTGGGTAGTGTGGAGTGCAAAAAATGATGGATTTACGCCCAGATCTCTGTACTGGGGTGAATGTATGACATTGTTTAGCATTCTGTCCATCAACTGTTGTTTTTGCACTCCCCTTTTTATACCTCTTTGCAACGCAGCTCTGTGGCACTTACTGCAGGGACCTAGTCGGCTAGTTGGACCCCAAGGACCCTCAGGATTCAAGGGGACTTAATCTCCCAGCTTAAAACGGCCACAGGGCATGTTTACACACATGTTACCTCAGCCCCCCCACCCCTCCCTTCACCACTGTTCAAACGCACCTCGTGGTGTGTTTAAAGAGGTAGTTTTAATCCTCCTACCCTATTATGTACTAGGGCCGTACAGAGGAGGTCATGCTAATCACAGGGGTACACCAACGCAAAGTGTTCCCTAGTGTATGTAGGTGTTTTCACTGTATTCTAAGAGTCTTTTAGCATAGCACTGACTCTAGACCTGGTTAGTCAGTCAATTACCACCAGTACCCATCTGAAAAAGTTATGGGTACAGGATGATTTTGCAACAAGGCCTTTTTCTGCTCCTCTGTTGGTTCTTTCTGCACGTCTTGCTTCTTCCCGCACTTTTCTACATCTTTGTGGACTTCTGTTTCCTCTTTCTGCATTTCTTTTGCTTCTTTGTATGAGTTTTTTCTTCTTTCTTCACATGTCCAACCTCTGTAGGCATAGTTAGAAATTAGCATTTAAAAAACCTTTGAGATTCACTGAAAAAAACATAGGTTTCAAGCATGTTATAGTTAGAAATCAGCATTTTAAAAACCTTAGAAATTCACTGAAAAAAAACATAGGTTTCAGGGGCATTATAGTTAGTTGGACATGTCACTTGTACAAAACCATAGAAATTCCCCAGTTATAGTTAGTTCAGGTAACTAACTCGCGCCCCCCAATGCACTGCTGATGACGTCACATATTACGTAACTCATGACATGGTGAGTGACATCACTCATGACATCACTGATGACATAACTAATGACAGCATCCAGTGAATGTGTGTTTTTCTGAAAAAGAAGTATGTTCTATATATGGCTGTTTGACAACTAAGGTTTTTCTAAAACAGTGGATAAGATGCAGTTTTGAAAAAAAAGAAAAAATGATTGGCTGTTTGAGAACATTATAGACTGAAAAGTAGGGTGCATGTTTCTGTGTTTTAAAAGCATGTTTCTTATTGGTTAATGAAAACTGTTTGAAAGGAACATTACATAGGATATGCTTATATTTTGAAAAGTCAAGCACACTTGCTGTTTGGATTAGAAACATTGTGTGCTGAACTTGTGACCTGATAGTTCAGTTGAGTGTTCCATGAACTGTTACTATGGTAACCAGCTGTAAGCAGATTGGGGGTAGGGTTCAAAGTTATGTCAATTGAAAAGGGTTGAAATGTGTAACCAAGAGAATTGTGTGTTAGCTTTTGAATTAATGTGGGAAGCAATGTGATTTGATATTTACATGTATATGTGTGCAGAATGAGAGGGAAACTTTGCAATTTTTTGGTTTTACTAAGAACAGTGCTGTACAGACTTTCTGTATAAGAAAATCTGGTGTGTGACTGACATACTTCTTAATCTACAAATCAATTTGAAAGGTGATTTAATAATTTGTGAGGGTTTGTATGTAGTGCATTTGTTTTTAATAAGACTAATGTGTTTCTCTTGCTAAAGTCCAGGGAGTAGCGTTGCTTATCTAGAATCACATTGTGAGTCTGTCTGCATTTGGGCAACCATTGTGAGAGAAGCATTTGCTAACTTCATGGCTTTGCTGACAGATAGCTGCTTTAAAACCTGTCCGGTTTTAGTAGTATTAGAACACAGTCACTGCTTATGCATGCACAAAATAAGTCAGGCTTTCACAATAGAGTGTAGTTCTGAAATATGTAGAATGTGTGCAGTCACCTTACCCCTTCCAGACTAGTGAATGTGTGTTGGTAAAGTCCAAGAAACAGTGTTGCTTGTCTAGAATCACAGTGTGAGTCTGTGTGCATTTGGGCAACCATTGTGAGAGAAGCATTTGGTTACGTCATGTCTTTGCAGACAGATAACTGTTTTAAAACCAGTCATGTTGTCAAGTTTTAGTAGTATTAAAAGCCAGTCACTGCTTATGCATTTTCAGAATGAGACAGACATTCACACTAGACTGCAGTAGTGAATTATGTAAAACGTGTGCAGTCACCATACCCCGTCGAACTAGTGAATTTGTTTTGGTAAAGTCCAAGGAACAATGTTTCTTCTCTAGAATCACACTGTGAGTCTATGTGCATTTGGGAAACCATTGTGAGATAAGTATTTGGTTACTTCATGTCTTTGCAGACAGATAACTGCTTTTAAACCTGTCATGTTGTCATGTTTTAGTAGTATTAGAAGCCAGTCACTGCTTTTGCATTTGCAGAATGAGACAGGCATTCACAATAGACTGCAGTAGTGAATTATATAAAATGTGTGCAGTCACCTTACCCCTTCCAGATTAGTGAATGTGTTTTGGTACTTCCAAGGAACAGTGTTGCTTGTCTAGAATCCCACGGTGAGTCTGTGTGCATTTGGGCAACCATTGTGAAAGAAGAATTTGGTTACATCATATCTTTGCAGCTAGATAACTGCCTTAAAAGTGTCATGTTGTCAAGTTTTAGTAGTTTTAGAAGCCATTCACTGCTTATGCATTTGCAGAATGAGACAGGCATTCACACTAGACTGCATTAGTGAATTATGTAAAATGTGTGCAGTCACCTTACCCCTTCTAGACTAGTGAATTTGTTTTGGTAAATTCCAAGGAACAGTGTTGCTTGTCTAGAATTATTACTCTGTGAGTCTGTGTGCATTTGGGAAACCATTGTGAGAGAAGCATTTGGTTACTTCATGTCTTTGCAGACAGATAACTGCTTTAAAAGCTGTCAAGTTGGGCAACCATTGTGAGAGAAGTTGCTGCAGTTCAAATTCCTTCGCCGGATGTACTTCACCCCGGCCCACGCACACAGAATTTACAATTCCAGGCCACACCACTGTCGGAAAAAGTCTGGGCCCCTTTGCTGACTTTGCACATTTAACCTGGACTTGCCCTAAAATACACCAATATTGGATAGATATCCACTCCACCTTGGGTGATATATTGTCCATGCTTCTCCTCCCTTTACCTGAGATTGCACTGTTGGGTTATGTAGTGAACTTTCCTAAGAAGGTTCGTAGGTTAGCTTTGCTGGGCTTCCTTTTGGCAAAACGGGAGATTGCATTGCTATGGGGCAGTAGACACACTCCTACCCTCCGCTCCTGGTTAAACAGCCTAGCGTTCTGCAATGTGAACTGCGAGGAATTTAGCACTTTCCTCCCCTATTCTTCCGGACCAATCGATATCTGGGGCCCATCCAGGGATTACATATCCTGGCGCCAATTAGCTCATGATTCTCAGGTACAGTCTGGCATTACCCCTACTGGAGTGGGATAGATCCCATGGACTCCGGAGAGGAGTGGCGGGAAGATGACTATATCACATTATGTTGGCTCCTTGTGTTTGTTCTCTACAGTTTATATTGTTTTCAGATATGTCAGGTGATTGTTTTTTTCATTATGTGTATCACATTTGTTGTTGTCGGTGCTTATGTATCACATTGCTTTTTTTGTTGTTGTCATTATGATTCGGATTTATGTTTCAATTGAAATGTTTTTTTTTTAGAATCATCACAAATGTCATTTTATGTCAGTATATTGCAGTCTCATTGTTATTGTGTTTTGTTTCTTTCTTTCTTTATGGAAAATAAAGTAGAAATAAATAAATAAATAAATAAATACGTTTGGGTTCCGTTAAGGACCCCCGGGGACCACCACCTCCCCGTGGCTGTGTAAACATTGGCGCGGCCCCCGCCTGGCGCCTGTGATGGCCCTAGGGACCGCCACCCCTATAGGCCGGCTCCTGCAGTGTCCCGGGGTGCCCACCCCTGGAACACGGCTGTTTGCTATGACAGGGCAGGAGCCTCGCGGCTCCCTCCCTATCATAGCAATCACTGGTTTCAATTTTGGAAGAGAGAGCAGGAAACCTGCTCTCTCTTCCAAAATCCAAATCAGATTGCTATTCCACACGGGGTGCTGCATGTCAGCAGCTCCCCATTTGGAAAAGCAATGCCGGCTTTCGTAGGACGCGGGGAGCAGGCAGGGACCGTGGGGCAATTGGGGCTCCCCCATTATCCCCACGAGAGGCCAGGCCCGGAGGGATGGTGTCCGCGGGCCAGTAGTGGCCAGGGAGCGGTCCATGCGGCCCTCTCCCCATTATAAGAATAAATAAAAATTTTTTTAAGCAAAGGCCGGCCCTTGGGGATGGGGTCCCCGGGGCCATAAATGGCCTGAGGAGGGGCCACGCAGCCCCCCTCCAAATAAAAAAAAGGATAAGCCAGGCCCCGGGGATGGGGTCCCCGGGGCCAGAAGTGGTCTGGGAGAAGGGGGCCACACGACACCCCTCCCACTCGAATAAATAAAAATTAAAGGTGGCCCTGGGGGATGGGGTTCCTGGGGCCAATAGAGGCCTTAGGAGGGGGGCCATGCAACCCCCCCCTTCCTAAACAAAAACAGTGTTTGTCCATGCCCCGGGGATGGGGTCCCCAGGGCCGGAATTGGCCACCGGATGGGTGCCCACGCGGCCCCCTTCCCGTTCTTTTTTTTTTTTATGTTTTAGAAAGGATTTAGGTCCTGGGGGATGGAGTCCCCAGGGCCCAATAAAAGGGGAAAGAAGGGGGCCACACAGCCCCTCTTCTTACAAAAAAAAGACCGAAATCGTGTCAGAGGCCTGCCCCTCCCAGAAACGCTCTGCAAACGCACCCTGTGGCGCGTTTTAAATTGGGGAATTAACTCCCCTTCATACTGAGGGTCCCTGGGCGCCAACTAGCCCAACAGCCCACCAGTTACCTCCAGTAAGCACCACAGAGCTATGTTGCATAGAGGTGGTCCAGGCCACACCCTTTTTTACACCTCTCTACAACGCAGCTCTGTGGAGCTTACTGGAGGTTCCTAGTGGGCTAGTTGACCCTCAGGGAGCCTCAGGTTTGAAGAGAAATTAATTCCCCAACTTAAAAAGCGCCACAGGGCGTGTTTGCACACGTCACCTCAGGCCCCCCCCCCCTTCTTTCACCACTGTACATACGCACCCCCTGGTGAGTTGCAAGTTGGGGGAATTAATTCCCCATGAATACTGAGGGTCCCTGGGGGGCCAATTAGCCCACAAGGTACCTCCGATATGCACCAGGTCGTTGCGTTGCAGAGAGGTGTTCAGAGGTGACGCACCTTTTTACACCTCTCTGCAACACAGCTCTGTGGCTCTTACTGGAGGTACCTGGTGAGCTAGTTGGACCCCAGTGACCTTCAGGATTCAATGGGACTTTATCCCCGAACTCACAATTTGCCATGGGGTGCGTTTGCACAGTGGTGAAGGGAGGGGGCGGGGCCAGAGGTGACATTTGTCGGAACACACCCTGTGGCGCTTTTAAAGTTGGGGAATTAATTCCTCTTCAATCCTAAGGGTCCCTCTAGGGAAACTAACCCACCACCTTCCTCCAGTAAGCGTCACTGCGCTGCATTTCAGATATGTGGCCCAGGCCATGCTCCTTTTTACACCACTCTGCAACACAGCTCTGTGGCGCTTACTGGTGGTAAGTGATGGGCTAGTTGGCCCCCAGGGACCCTCAGGACTCATGGGGACTTAATCCCCCCAATTACATCGCACCAGAGGGTGCGTTTGCGCAGTGGTGCAGGGAGGGGGCATGGCCTGATGTTACAAAAGTACAAAGGTGCGTTTTAAGTTGGGGAATTAAGTCCCCTTGAATCCTGAGGGTCCCTGGGGGCCAACTAACCCACCAGGTACATCCATTAAGTGCCACAGAGTTGCATTGCAGAGAGGTGTATAATGGGGCATGGCCTCGGACCACCTCTCTGCAATGCAGCTCTGCGGTGCTTACACGAGGTACATGGTAGGCTAGTGGGACCCAGGGACTCTCCGGATTCAAGGGGACTTAATCCTCCAACTTAAAACGTGCCACAGGGTGCCTTTGCACAGTGGTAAAGGGAGGGGGCGTGGCCAGAAGTGACATGTGCAAACATGACCTGTGGCTCGTTTTAATGTTGGAGAATTAAGTCCCCATACAGTCCTGAGGGCCCCTGGGGGCCAATAAGGCCACCAGGTACCTCCAGTAAGTGCCACAGGCCTCCTTTGCAGAGAGGAGGTCCAGGCCACGCCAGAAACTGGTCCTAGGATGCTTGATTCCGGTCTAGGAAAGACATGGCTTGGCAGTTCGGGCTGGACTGTTCCCATGAGGCACTGGGTCTAGGCTGATTTGCATATGGCCATGTCTGAACTAGGGTGGTGTGGAGTGCAAAAAAATGATGGATTTAGGCCCAGATCTCTGTACTGGGGTGAATGTATGACATTATTCAGCATTCTGTCCATCAACTGTTGTTTTTGCATTTGTCACCCCGAGTGGGATGGGTATGCTCAGACGTGAGTCCCATGCTCTCCACACCACTGCAGTCAAGCTATCCTGGCTGAAGACGGCTGATAGCCAGAAACCGGTCCTAGGATGCTTGATTCCGGTCCAGGAAAGACATGGCTTGGCAGTTGGGGCTGGACTGTTCCCATGAGGCACAGAGTCAAGGCTGATTTGCATATGGCCATGTCTGAACTGGGGTGGTGTGGAGTGCAAAAAAAATAAATGATGGATTTAGGCCCAGATCTCTGTACTGGGGTGAATGTATGACATTGTTCTGCATTCTGTCCATCAACTGTTGTTTTTGCACGCCCCTTTTTATACCTCTGTGCAACGCAGCTCTTTGGCGCTTACTGCAGGGACCTAGTGGGCTAGTTGGACCCCAAGGACCCTCAGGATTCAAGGGGACTTACAGGTACGTGCATCAATCTCGGCATTTGCGATTCCTTAATTGCGATTTTTAAGGAATCGCAATTAAGGAATTGCAAATGCCTATGCATTAAGAAATCGCTAAATAAATTGCGATTTCTTAGAATTCCTTAATTGCGATTAGCATTTTACGAATCGCAATTAAGGAATCCCTTCCCATTCATTCCTATGGGCCTAGAGGCCCATAGGAATGAATGGGAAGACAATCTCAATTTGCGATTCGCAATTAGCTAATCGCAAATTGAGATTGCGATTTCAAGGGTCCAGGGGTGTCCAAAGGACACCCTGTTGCACCCCTGAAATCAAACAATGCACATATGTTGTGTACACACATGCCCTAAGGGCATGTGTGTGCACAACATGAAAGTTAAAAAAATTCACAAAATACATATTTCTATCATTTCGCAAAATTACCATGAGGTCCAACCTCATGGTAATTTTTTCTCTCTAATTGCGAAATCGCAATTTTTTTCAGTTTCATGCATTGCTTTTAAGGAATCGCAAAATTGCGATTCCTTAAAAGCAATTTCACTTTAAAAAATCGCAAAAATAGCGATGTCTTCACTTTTAGGATAATGCATCCCAAATAGTGATTTGGGAATCGCAAACGGCCAAATTTTGCGATTCGCACCGTTTGCGATTCCTAAATCGCTTGATGCATGTGCCTGTTAATCTCCCAACTTAAAACGGCCACAACGCATGTTTACACACGTTACCTCAGGCCCCCCCCTCCCTTCACCACTGTTCAAACGCACCCCGTGGGGTGTTTTAAGAGGTCGTTTTAATCCTCCTGCCCTATTATGTACTAAGGCCGTACAGAGGAGGTCATGCTAATCACAGGGATACCCCAACGCAAAGTGTTCCCTAGTGTATGTAGGTGTTTTCACTGTATTCTAAGTGTCTTTTAGCATAGCACGGACTCAAGGCCTGGTTAGTCAGTCAGTTACCACCAGTACCCATCTGAAAAAGGTACAGGATGATTTTGCAACAAGGCCTTTTTCTGCTCCTCTGTTGGTTCTTTCTGCACATGTCTTGCTTCTTCCCGCACTTTTATTCATCTTTGTGGACTTCTGTTGCCTCTTTCTGCATTTCTTTTGCTTCTTTGTATGAGTTTTTTCTTCCATCTTCACATGTCCAACCTCTGTAGGCATAGTTAAATTAGCATTTAAAAAACCTTTGAAATTCACTGAAAAAAACATAGGTTTCTAAATCAAAAGGAGTTCTCTAAAGGGCCCCAAAATAGTTCCCAGGAAAGAGTCCCAACCCCCCAAGCCTAAGAAGTCCTGGCCCCATAAGGGCAAACAGGACAGCAGATCTCAGCCTACTTGCTATGCATGTAGGGAGGTGGGGCACATCGCCCCTAAATGTCCCAACAAACCTCCAGCACCCACTGGTGCTCCAGCCCCAGGGTTAGCCAGTGTAGCTTTGGGAGGGGATTTGATTTCCAGTGGGGAGGAGGGGTTAGCAGTGATGACCCTTGTCTCTTTAGGAGACCAAGGGATGGCCCAGGAAACCTTGCTGTCCCTTAACACTAAAAACTACGGGCAGAAGGTGACCATCAATGGAAAAGAGATAGAGGCTCTGAGAGACACAGGGGCCAGCGTGACATCTGTAAGGTGTCAGTGGGTGTCTGAAGAGCAGATCATTCCCAATGTACTCCGTCCTGTGGTGGCAGCTGACAGTTCAGTGCGCCTCTGCAAGTTGGCACGTGTTCCCTTTGAATGGGGAGGAATCTCTGGTATTTTGGAAGTGGTTGTCAGCGATGCATTGCCTGTAGACTGTCTATTAGGGAACGACCTGGAGAGCTCTCCATGGAAGGATGTAGAGCACAGAACTCATTTGGAGATGTTGGGCTTGCCTGCGTGGATCTGTGTGACCACACGTGCTATGGCAGCCAGTAGGGATGAATCAGCAGAACTGGAGCCTGGAACAATGGCCCAGGGACCTGCCAGGAGAGGAAGGGGCAGAGGGCGCGGGAAACCAGCCCCCGCCGTTCCCACGGTCCAGGAGGAAGCAGAACCTGAGGGGGATGCCCTGGAACCTACAGGGAAGCAGGTGGCCGAACTGGGGGAACTGCCTGAGCTGACCCATTGGCAGCAAGAAGGTGGTCCCTCCAGTAAGGAATTCTGCCAGGCTCAGAAGGAGTGCCCTTCTCTCATTGGTGTGCGGCAACAGGCTGCAGACCAGGCAGCAGGCCTAGGGTCCAAGGAACATTTGATTTACTGGGAGGATGATTTACTTTATAGTGAGCCTAAGTTCGCTGAGCCGGGTGCAGCCCGTGTGCTGGTGGTACCCGAGCGCTTCAGGAACTTCCTACTGGGTCTGGCTCATGACGTGCCTCTCGCAGGACATCTGGGACAAGACAAGACCTATCACAGGCTTGTCACCCACTTTTACTGGCCCCATATGAAGAAGCATGTTGGTGCCTTTTGTAAGTCTTGCCAAACTTGTCAGGCCAGTGGCAAGAGCGAAGGGAAGTGCGTGGCACCCCTCCAACCCTTTCCTGTGGTGAGCACCCCTTTTGAGCCAGTGGGCATCGACATCGTGGGGCCCCTGGACCCCAAGACCGCCTTAGGCAACAGGTTTATCCTGGTCTTGGTGGACCATGCCACCCGATACCCGGAAGCAGTCCCTCTCAGGACAGTCACAGCCCCCGTGGTGGGCCGTGCCTTAATGGGGATCTTTTCCCGAGTGGGGTTCCCCAGAGAGGTGGTCTCCGACAGGGGTACAAACTTCATCTCTAGGTACATGAAGTCTCTGTGGGAGGAGTGTGGGGTGACATACAAGTTCACCACTCCTTACCGCCCTCAAGGAAATGGGTTGGTTGAAACGTTCAACTGCACCCTAAAAGGCATGACTATGGGCCTAAAAGAACCCATGAGGTGGAAGTGGGACGTCTTGTTACCATGCCTGTTGTTTGCCTACAGGGAGGTGCCTCAGAAATCCTTAGGGTTCAGTCCCTTTGAATTACTGTATGGCCACCCTGTCAGAGGACCTCTCACTCTGGTAAAGGAGGGGTGGGAGAAATCCCGTGGGAAAACCCCCTAGGATGTGTTCAGCTATGTGCTGGCCATCCGCAACCAGACAAAGCGCTTCAGGAAGCTCGCTCAAGAGAACTTGGAGGCTAGCTAGGAGGAAATGAAAAGGTGGTACGGCCAGAATACCACTCTGGTTGAGTTCCACCCTGGTCAGAAAGTGTGGGTGATGGCGCCAGTGGAGCCTTGTGCGCTCCGTGACAAGTGGACCGGGCCATATGAGGTGGTAGAGCGCAAGAGCGAAGTTACCTACCTGGTCAACATGAAGACTCCCAGGCAGCCCCTGAGAGTGTTGCACGTGAACAGCCTCAAACCCCACTTTGAGAGGTCTGAAGTGACTATGCTCATGGCTACAGATGCTGGAGGGGAAGAGGATAGTGATCCTCTCCCTGACCTCCTGGCAACCAAGGAGCAAGACGGATCAGTGGATGGTGTGGTACTCTCGCCCACCCTGACCCCACAGCAGCGGAGGGACTGTTGCCAGGTCTTGGATCAGTTCGCCTCCTTGTTCTCCCTGACCCCAGGTGTCACCAACTGGTGCGTCCGCGATGTGGACACTGGAGATAGTCTGCATGTGAAGCAAACATTTTACAGGGTGGCTGACAAGGTCAGAGCCAGCATCAAGGAAGAAGTTTCCAAGCTGTTGGTGCTGGGGGTAATTGAGCCCTGCAGCCACCCCTGGGCTAGCCCAGTGGTCTTAGTGCCTAAGAAAGCTGCTACGCCCGGTGGCCCTCCAGAACTCCGTTTCTGCGTGGACTACAGTGGGCTCAATGCGGTCACCAAGACTGACGCACACCCCATCCCCAGAGCTGATGAGCTTGTGGATCGGTTGGGCGCTGCCCAGTGCCTCAGCACCTTTGATTTGACTTCAGGGTACTGGCAGATTGCCTTAACTGAGGGGGCCAAGGAGAAGTCAGCATTTTCAACGCCAGAGGGGCACTTTCAGTTCCGCGTCATGCCCTTTGGGTTGAAAAATGCCCCTGCCACATTCCAGAGACTGGTCAACCAGGTACTAGCCGGGCTGGAGCAATTCAGCGCTGCATACCTGGATGACATTGCTGTGTTCAGCTCCACTTGGGAGTAACACCTGCAACACCTCTGTGAAGTGTTGAAGGCCCTGCAGAAGGCAGGCCTCAATATCAAGGCCAGTAAGTGCCAGATAGGGCAGGGATCAGTAGTGTACTTGGGACACCAGGTGGGGAGCGGCCAGGTGGCGCCCCTACAGCCAAAGATTGATACCATTCTGGCTTGGGAACCCCCCAAGACCCAGATAGAGGTGAGAGCCTTTCTAGGCCTCACTGGGTGTTACAGACGGTTCGTCAAAGGATATGGCACCATTGTTGCCCCTTTGACAGAACTAACCTCTAGAAATCAGCCCTGGAAAGTGAATTGGACCGAGGCCTGTCAAACTGCTTTTGATGCCCTAAAAACTGCCATGTGCACAGCACCGGTGCTTAAGGCACCTGACTTTTCCAGTGAGTTCATTGTGCAGACAGATGCTTCAGAGCAAGGCGTGGGAGCAGTACTCTCACAGAACAACGACGAGGGCAGAGACCAACCTGTAGCTTTCATTAGATGGAGTGCAATTGAAAGAGAAGCTTTTGCTGTAGTCTAGGCTCTGAAGAAGCTGAGGCCCTACCTGTTTGGAACTCACTTCCGTGTTCAGACCGACCACAAACCCCTCAGATGGTTAATGCAGATGAGGGGTGAGAACCCAAAACCGTTGAGGTGGTCCATTTCCCTACAGGGGATGGACTTTACGGTGGAGCACCGCCCTGGTAAAGAACACGCCAACGCTGATGGTCTGTCCAGATTCTTCCGCCTCAGTGAAGAGGACTCCCAAGAGGGTGGGTAGTTCTCCCCACTTTCAGCTGGAGGGGACCTGACACCCTTGGCATATCTTTTTGCCTCTGCCTCCTGTATTTTTTTTTTTTTACCTTTATTGTACCATTAACCATCACACAGCTTTTAACCTACAACCCCTCGGGCCGGCCGCAACATTTCTTCATGTATGCAATAATGTCAAGAATACACAGCCCCAGTGCCGTCAACCCGGGGGTACGGCGACGTTATAAGACAGTGTGTATATGCGGTTTGCGTTCAGAGAGCGGATTAATATAGGTCCGATTTTATATTTTATAACTTTGTAAAATTAACATATTTTACTGGCTTTTACATAGTACACATAACACTTGGCATTCCGAGTCTATTATAGGATACATGCATATATTCTTTGCAATGTACGCTTCCGCGTTATACATCAGACAGACTTCATTACTTTTTTATTCAAGGCTAGAAGTTTTCCAACCTCTCTGACCATGGGTACTCATAAAGATTAGATGTTCTGAGAAGAGTGATATCTGTGTATCATTGACATTCGTTCACCCCCCATCACACCGGGCAAGAGCTATATAGGGTTTCTATTCCTCCCTTCGGGAATAATACCTCCAGGTCACCGTATCATTAGCATTGCGGGGTTATCTTTTTCATGGGCTACTTTCTGGATCGGATAGTTCTTGCGGTGGGTCACACAGCTGCCCTCTGTATTCGTTCCATTTCCCCCATATCCTAGTCCATTTTTTGGGGCATCCTCGATGAGCATACACTGCCTTTTCTGCCAGCATAGCTGTGTCCATATCTCTTCCCCATTGTGTGCATGTGGGTACCACACCTGAGCCCCAGTTCCTGGCAATGTTCCGTTTAGCAAGGGCTAGGCCCAATGTTGCCCATTTCTGCATTCCCCGATTCATGTCAGTGGGCGACCAAATATTTAATAAACAACACCTAGGTTCTCTTAGTAATTCAACACCACTTGCTTCTGATATTTCAGAGAGTATTCGGTCCCAATATGATTGGATCTTGGGACAGTCCCATATTATGTGAAAGAATGTGCCTGGGAGACCACACCCTCGTAGGCAGATAGGTTCTGGGACGCGGCCCAGCCGGTGTAGGAGTGTGCGGGAGTAGTATATTCTGTGTAATATTTTCAATTGCACTAGCTTGAGTCGTGATGGGATGGAGGACTCCCTGGCCGATGCTAGAGCGTATAACCAATCCTCATCCTCTATGTCCCCTAGTTCTACTTCCCATTTGCTCCGGAGGACAGCTGTGGGGTCTGGCATGTTATTGATAAGTTTGCGATATGTGAAGGAGATCGCTTTTTTTCCAAGGCATTTAGTAAGGAGTCTATCCTCCAGGGGGGAGGATTCCGCCAGTTGTGTGCCTGTTGGAACTGCCCCTTGTAGAGCATGCTTGATTTGTGCATAGCGATACTGTTCAGTGTCTGCCATCCCATATGTTTCTTTGAGGGCTGGGAAGGTGACAATTTCCCCTCTCTTCCATAAGTCCCCAATTTTGGAGATACTAATTAAGACCCACTGCCGGAAGCCCTTTGTGTTTGCTAGGGTACCTAGTCGTCGTGTGTCCCAAAGTGGTGTGGCGAGCGAGAGCTCTCCCTCCCATCCCAAGGCTCTCTGTGCCGCGTGCCAGATCTTTATCGTGTGGGCTGTTGGGCCTGTAAAGGTGTGGCGTCGTTTGTTCGTGTATAGTGCCCGCATGAGTTGGGCCGGTGGTAGCACTGTTCTGCCAAGGCGGAAGGCTGGGTCCAGTTGTGGGGCGTGTAACCACTGATTAACCGCTATTAGTTGTGCTGACCAGTAATACAATTTAACACTGGGCAGGGCGATCCCACCGTCATACCAGGATGGGATCAATTTGGAGCGTGCTATACGGGCCGGTTTCCCATCCCATAGGAGTGCCGAGATTTCTGCGTCTATGGACTTAAAATAGGTGGGAGGGACCGGAAAGGGTGTGTTTTGCAATGCGTAAAGAAATCTAGGGAGTGCTAGCATCTTGAATAGTGCGGCCCTCCCCAGCAATGTAAGCGGTAAAGAGCGCCAGTGTGTGACATCAGATTTTAGCCTCTGTAATGGTTTCATTAAGTTTTCTTCCATGAATAAGGGTTCCTGTGGTGTGACATAGATTCCCAAGTATTTGAATCCCATAGTGACCGTCTGTAGGGTGCAGTCTGGGGGCAACGTCGGTGTGTGGCCTCGTAGGACATAAAGAAGCGATTTGGTCCAGTTAATGGTGTAACCCGACACCTCGCCGTAGGCCCGGAGTAGGTCCATCAAAGCTGCCAGTGACTGGGTGGGGGACATTAAATAAACCAATACATTGTCAGCATAAAGGGAGATGCGATCCTCCCATCCAGTCCCCCAAGTAATCCCTCTAATTATGGGGTCTACTCGTACCTGTATCGCCAGGGGTTCAAGTATAAAGGCGAAGAGTAGCGGGGATAGAGGACATCCCTGCCTCGTTCCGCGTCCCAGTGTGAATGTACGGGAAGTGTGGCCATTTGCTACCACCTGTGCCAGTGACTCAGTGTAGAGAAGTTTAACCCAACTGCAAAATTTAGGGCCGAAGCCCATCTTCCTGAGGACCGCAAATAGGAATGGCCATTCTACCAGATCGAAGGCCATCGTTGCGTCAAGAGAGAGGATGGCCGCGTCTTCCCGTAACATGGGAATACGATGGAGGACTCCATTAATGCGCCGTAGATTAAGGGAAGTATTTCTACCAGGCATAAAGCCCGATTGGTCTGGGTGTATTAGGTCTGTAAGGTGGGGCTGTAGTCGTAGCGCCAGAATTTTTGCCAGGACTTTAGCATCAACATTCATTAGGGAGATCGGCCTATAGAAGATGTTTGGTCCGGCGGTTTACCGGGTTTATGTACTACGACAATGGTGGCCAGCCGTTGGTCAGCCGTGAGCTCACCTCTCGACAGGCAGTCATTATACATCGGGAGCATGTAGGGGATTATTTGTCATGATAGCGTTTTGTAGAGTTCAACGGGTAGGCCGTTCGGCCCCATCGCTTTCCCAGTATGTAATGCTGCTATTGCCTTCACCAATTCTTCCCCTGTGAGGTCGCCCTCAAGTGTCTGTGCATCTTCCTGTTATATCGTGGGCAGGGGTGCGCCCTGGAGGTACTGTGAGCAGTCTTCCTCTGTCCTCCCACCCCGTGCAGTGTATACTGTCTCATAATATGTGGCTAGTTCTTCTACAATTTGCGGGGGAGCAGCCGTGTGTGCACCATCTGAGTGTTCTAGTGTTGCAATCCATCTATTAGCCCTTTCCCTACGTTCAATCCATGCGAGCATCTTCCCAGTCTCGTCACCCAACTCATAGACCCTATGCAGTGTGTCAGTCAGTTTTGTCTTGGCTATGTCCTCTACGTATGCCTTGTATTCCTGTGACGCCAATGTTAATGTGTGTGAGGTATCTTCCAAGTTATCTGTGGCATGGGCCAGTTCTGTTGTTTGAACTGCTGTTTCTAGTGCTTCTACGGCCGCCCGCTGTTCTTTTTTGTGTCTGGAAATGGTGGAGATAGCCTGTCCTCTGTGTACTACCTTGATTGCCTCCCATAAAACCGAGGGCGAATCTACTGAGTCTGGGTTTTCTTCAAAGTAATGCGTGGTAGAGGTTTTCAGTGCTTTCAGAATAGCTCTGTTTTTGAGATAGCCGGGGTAAATCGGGAATATTCTTTGCCGTCGGATGGGTTGGGCCGTGTAGGTGAGGTGCACTGGGGAGTGGTCTGATATCCCTCTTGGGAGGTGCTCCAAGGCCGTGATCTTTTCCGGGGAGATCGCCAAGGTTAGCATGTAGTCTATTCTAGAGAGACTATTATGGGCCCCTGAATGAAACGTATAATGACGGTCATGGAGATGTTTAAGTCTCCACATATCCACCAACCCCATTGCTTCCATGAAGTCGTTAAACATTTGGTTAGGTCTAATGGTGGCACGAGGAGGCTGTCGGTCAATCGCCGCATTTGATACTGCATTGAAGTCTCCTCCCATGATTAGTTCGCCTTCAGGGAGGTCAAGCAGTAGTTTATCCAGGTCTTGGAATGCCCCTTGGTGTAGTGTAGGGGGGATGTATTCTGAGTATATTATATGGCCTTCCCTCCCATTGACAATGTATAGCCGCAAATCGCCCTTGTTCATCAGCCCACGTGCGTTTGATGAGGAGTGGAGTGCTTTTTTGGGCCAGGATTCCAACCCCACGGGAGCCCGCCGAGAATTCGGCGTGTCTGACCATCTTGAAGCCCCAGCGGTTAAGAGCCTTGGAGGTAGTCCCCACCAAATCTGTTTCTTGTAGCAGGGCCAATGTGGGTGCCTTTCTCTTGAGATATTGGAGGACTAGGCCCGCTTGATTTTATGGCCTAGGCCATTGTCATTCCACGACATGATCGTTAGCGTGGGGGCAAATAAAGGTTGTGATTGGGGGCCTGGTGAAAAGACATCATGATTAGCCATGATCATCGGTAAGTAGGTGCATCAGTGTCATCGGATGTAGGATGTGGACCGAGGTCCAAGGTGCGCAGGAGTATAGAACGTGCTCCTGTGTGATTAGCAGTGTGCCTGTGATGTGTGTGTCACGTCGGAGAGTTCGTGACCGGATGCTCCCAGATGGTCGCTCCGGTCCGACCACCGTGCCTAAGTGTGTGAGGAAGAAACGGTGCTTGTGCTGCGTGTGTCTGCAAAGAGCCAGCCATATTGGAAAGATATAATTAAAATAGCAACTAAACAAGGTGAAGACGTAAAGAACCCCTACCCCCCTCCCTGCCTCCCTGCCCGGCGGACAATGAACCTTCCACCTCCCCAACTGAGCAGAGTGCTTACAGTCCCAAAACATGAACATTGTTCGTGGGGGTGAGACTTCTGTGTCCGTTGCCGTTCCCCCCCCCCCTCTGTAGATACTAGTGCATTGCTAGTCTTAATCGTTTAGTCATACCTGCGTAGGTCTTGCCGTGTCGAACCATAGTCTCACCATAATTGGCCCTTTGTAAGTGGTTCACCGTCTCTCCTTCTCACTGCATGTCTGGAAACCTCCGTCATGTTGATGAGTGGATTGGTGCCCGTTTGGAATTCAAAGGTTACAAGATTTTCGGTGACCATGACGGAGATTGTTGTGTGACGATTCCTGTTCATTCTGCGTCGCTGCTAGGTTGAGTGCTGCCACCTCCTTGGTTACGGTGCGGATTCCGGTTCTTCGGATCTCTCGCCGGTCTCCATCCCTCCAACCACTCCTGAGTCGCTTGTGGCATGTCGAAAAACCACGTTTTCCCTTCTGACTCCACACGCAGCTTCGCAGGGAAAATCATTGAGTATTTTAGCTCTCGAACACGTAATTCCTTCTTTACCTCCGTGAAGCTCCGGCGTTTTTGAGCCACTGCCATTGTGTAGTGCGGGTAGAAGTGGATCTCTGAGTTGTCAATTGGATGGGAGGTCAAGTGCGCGCTGCTTAAAATGGCGTCTCGGTCCCTGAAGTTAAAGATTCGTGCCAGGATAGGCCGAGGCGCTGCTCCGGGCTTCGGCTGTCCTCCAGGGACTCGATGGGCACGTTCTAACGAGAAATACCTTGATAGTCCTTTGGGTTGGAGCTGCTTAGTTACAATGTCTTCAACGTAGAGGTCCAGGGCCGGGCCGCGTTCTGATTCTGGAACGCCAATCAGGTGTACATTATTCCGCCTCGAGCGGCCTTCCTGATCCTCCAGTTTTGTTTTTAGCATGAGGTTATCTTCTTCCAATCGTTGGACTTTATGCTTTAGCTCCGACGTGTCTCCCACAAGTTCAGTTGTTGTCTTCTCGACCGTTACATGGCGGTCAGACATTTTTGCGAGGTCTGCTCGTATCAGGGAGACGTCTGTCGAGATTGTGCCCATTGAGGATTGCATAGTCTTTAGGGTCGCCATGATGTTGTGGAGAGTTATCTTGTCTGTGTTGTTCACATCTCCCCTGGTGTGGGGTGGCGTTCGAGCGGAGTCTCCCTTCGCAGCGTCCGGTGGGTCTCTATTACAGGCGTATTTTTCCAGTTTCGAGGCCTGCTGGCCCCTCGTCCCCTTGCCACTCATTTCCGCCGACGTTGTTTATGTTACGCAAGAAGGTGTGTGGAGTGGTTCTAGCGGGAGGAGCTGCTGTGTTCCCTGCCGTGTTACGTGGTCTCGTCGCAGCCCCCGCCTGTTCACAGCTTCAGTCCCCAGGCTAGGCCCATGTGGCGGTGACTGGGAGTACCCGGGGTGAGCTAGGGCCAATTAGAATGTCCAGAAATCAGTCCCCTGCCTTGCCACGGCCAGTGGGGGTCCTCAGAATCATCTGCTGGCGTGGGCCAGCTGCGCTGTGTTATAGCACTCTCCTGCTTTTATCCTCATTGTTAAAATCACCTTCAGGGCGTCTCGGCAAGCAGCCCTGCGAGATGCGTGGGTAATGGCAGGCTGGTTGAGCACAGGCGCGGGCGCAAGCCGCTTCACCCCCCAGCGGCCTCCGGAGCAGGAGCCGCCAGCGCGGGCTTACCGCTGCGAGGTAGTGGGCCGTCACGTTGTGTCTCCAGGGAGCGCTGGTCTTCTCCGCTCCCCAGTCCTTCCCGCAAGAACACTTGCCTGCAGTCTAGTGGATTCTCGGGCCCGGCGTGGGGGATAGGCTTCGTCGGAGACGTTGGCAGGTTCCGTAGGTTAGGCAGGAGTGCGTCCGGTCGGCTGGTCCCGGTCCGGAATTGAAGCAGGGTGCAGCGGGAGTCCCGTGCGCGGGCCACTCCGGGTCCGGTGTTTATGCAAGACCCCGGCTTTTGGCGCCAGAACAGGCCGCAGGCTTCTAATCGGTGTAGCGGCTCCGGGGGACCTCGGATTTTGACGCTGATTGGAGCCAGGTGCACCGGAGGACAAGGGGCTTGTGATTCTGCCGTGTAGCAGCTGCCAAAGGTACGGATAGGTGGACGGATATCAAGGGGAGGGCTCGTCAGTCACAGAGCTCCTTCAGAGTGCGGCCATCTTGGCTGGTGGTTAGCCACGCCCCCCCTGCCTCCTGCATCTTTGATGCTGTGCTGGATTTCGTTTTTGCTGGTTTAGATGCTTTGGACACTCTACCACTGCTGTCCAGTGCCAGAGTGTAAGTGCTCCCTATGAAAATTGTCATATTGATTGGATGTACCTGATTGGCATATTTGTATCACCACGAAGTCCCTAGTAAAGTGTACTAGATGTACCAGGGCTGGTGATGACAGATGCTACTAGTGGGCCTGCAGCACTGATTGTGCCACCCACATGAGTAGCCCTAAAATGGTGTCTCAGGCCTGCCACCGCAGTGCCTCTGTGCAGTCAGTGAACTGCCATGTCCTCCTAGCCAGTGTCCCCACTGGCTGAGCCTAACCCTTCCCTTTATATACACATTGGTCACCCCTTTGGAAGGATCTAGGTACCCCCTTGGGCAGGGTGCAGTGTATAGGAAAGGTAGAGCATGTTCTAGTGCAGGTAACATGCTCTGGTAGTGAGCAGCAGCCATTTTGTGTGCTCACTGCTGCAAGGTTATCTTGCTCCATAGACTAACATGGGGGAGGCTGGTCCCAATGGATACCAGCCTATCTTCCCATAGGAACAAGATGGGACATAAGTTATTGATATCCCTGAACTCAGAATTGAATAACGCATCTTTTAGGAAAGGTTGTTTTTAAATTCTGTGTTTGAGAACAGTACTTTTAGAAAGTGGCTGTTCTCTTGTCTAACCTTTCTGTGTGCCTGGGCCTGCTTGTGGATTGACTGTCTGGTTTGAGGGTGACAGGGGCTGGGGAGCCCCCAGGAGGTTGTCTGAGTCAGCCCGTGGTTGAATGACTGCATCTGCAACCAGAGTGGTGGGAGGAGATAGCACTTGGGAGTGAATAGGGCTGGGCCTGCCTGCCACAATGCTGGGTCCACCTCCTGCTGGGCTGCTGTCACCTCTGCCCCTCACACTGAAAGGAAGGAAGAAGCCAGGAAGCCCAAGTGCTCCAGCAACACCCAGAACTGGTTTAGACCGGGCTCAGGGCCCACTTGCACAAAGACTTCAAAGACTTTTAGGGGTATAAGAGAAGGACCCCTGACAACAGAAAATCAGATGCTACAATCAAGATGAACCTCTGCCAGAAGAAGGACCGCTGAAGGAACTGAAGGAAGATTGCCTTGCTGTGTGCTCTAAGGGCTGACCTGTTCTGCTGTTCATCTGAAGCTGAGGAGAAGAGGGACTTTGCTGTGTGCTGTGACCCTGCTTGCTTGACCTACAAAGACTTTGCTGTGTGCTGTGTCTTCTAACTGAATCTCCAAGGGCCTGAGAAGAGCTGGCTTCCTGTCCTGCAACCCAGCGTTAAAAGGTTCCCAAGCATCTCCACAACGTTGTGAAGATCGTGCTGTGTTTTGTCCTCAGCGCGTATTTCTATGAGCTGGCCGGGGGAGAAGATCGATGTGCTCATCGGCACATATTCAAGGGTAAAGGATCACTCCCAGCGATCTGGCGGCCTTGTGGGCGGTCTAGCCATGACCTGTGGCCTATTATCACTTGCTGCCTTTTCATCGCCGCTGCCCGGGGCCAGAAACACCCTGAAAAGTTCATTGTACCTTGACGGCGCGACCGAAGCAAAGATTGAGCCCGCTACTCCCTCATTGGTCGAGAGAGTCGAGCCCCCTCACTAACGCCGTGCTGGGATTGGCCCCAGGGCCGCCACGTCATCATCGAGGCTGCGCATTGATTGGTTGCCAGCCTTCGCATCATCAGGGGCTCGTCCCGGGAGCCGCACTGCCATTGGCTGACTCCCGGGTGTCTGTGGAGGCTCGCTGTGAGGGCCGTGACCGGATTGATCCACGTCATCGGGACATCCCTGGAAGCCCCCGAGAGCCGTGTGGAGAGAAGAACCTCAGGTGACCCGCTCCCGCCGAGGGAGCAGCGAGTGTGCCCAGCGCCCCTTGCCTGCGTCCCCGAAGAAGAGTGCTGCACTAACTCCCCGCCGCTCGTTGGATTGTCGAGAGCGGGCAGGAGAGCAGACGGGGCCGGCCGGGGCTGTTTCTGGAGGCCCGCCCATGCTGAGGCAGCAGTATGGAGCGCAAAGGTGAGGGGAATGAAATAAAACACCGCTGGAGTCAGCAAAGAGCTGGCTTTGGCCCTACAGCCCTGTTGTGTTAGCTGTGATAGTTTTGAGAGACTGGAGACTATTTTTCTAAGTAAAGAACTTTCTAACAAATCAAGTACAACCATTAAGATTAAAAAGCAATCATCCTGTAAGTGACCGTTTTTCTTGCTGAAACTAGATAAAGATATATTTTTACATATACTTACCTGTGTGGTCTACCTACGTGGAGTACTATTGAATCATTGTAGGTATTGAGTGCAACTATTAACCACATTGCCTTGGGGATAAGCCTGTCTGCTCGTGCCAAGCTACCTAGGGGGTGAGCAGGGGTTATCTACAGTGTGTATTCCTTCACCCTGAGGAGATGCAAGGTTCCCTATTTTGACAAAGGTACTTACCTCTGCCAACTAGAGACCCCCAGATTTAACAGCAACATTGTGTGCTGAACTTGTGACCTGTTAGTTTAGATGAGTGTTCCATGAACTGTTACTATGGTAACCAGCAGTAAGCAGATTGGGGGTAGGGTTCAAAGTTATGTCAATTGAAAAGGGTTGAAATGTGTAACCAAGAGAATTGTGTGTTAGCTTTTGAATTAATGTGGGAAGCAATGTGATTTGATATTTACATGTATATGTGTGCAGAATGAGAGGGAAACTTTGACATTTTTTGGTTTTGCTAAGAACAGTGCTGTACAGACATTCTGTATAAGAAAATCTGGTGTGTGACTGACATACTTCCTAATCTACAAATCAATTTAAAAGGTGAGTTATTAATTTGTGATGGTTTGCATGTGGTGCCTTTGTTTTTAATAAGAATAATGTGTTTGTCTTGCTAAAGTCCAGGGAGTAGTGTTGCTCATCTAGAATCACATTGTAAATCTGTCTGCATTTGGGCAACCATTGTGAGAGAAGCATTTGCTAACTTCATGGCTTTGCTGACAGATAACTGCTTTAAAACCTGTCATGTTGTCAGGTTTTAGTAGTATTAGAACCCAGCCACTGCTTATGCATGCGCAAAATAAGTCAGGCTTTCACACTAGAATGTAGTTCTGAAATATGTAGAATGTGTGCAGTCACCTTACCCCTTCCAGACTAGTGAATGTGCGTTGCTTGTCTCAAATCACACTGTGAGTCTGTGTGCATTTGGGCAACCATTGTGAGAGAAGCATTTGGTTACTTCATGTCTTTGCAGACAGATAACTGCTTTAAACCTGTCATGTTGTCAAGTTTTAGTAGTATTAAAAGCCAGTCACTGCTTATGCATTTTCAGAATGAGACAGACATTCACACTAGACTGCAGTAGTGAATTATGTAAAATGTGGGCAGTCACCTTACCCCTTCCAGACTAGAGAATTTGTTTTGGTAAAGTCCAAGGAACAGTGTTGCTTTTCTAGAATCACACTGTGAGTCTGTGTGCATTTGGGAAACCATTGTGAGAGAAGCATTTGGTTACTTCATGTCTTTGCAGACAGATAACTGCTTTAAACGTGTTATGTTGTCAAGTTTTAGTAGTGTTAAAAGCCAGTCACTGCTTATGCCTTTGCAGAATGAGACAGGCATTCACAGTAGACTGCAGTAGTGAATTATGTAAAATGTGTGCAGTCACCTTACCCCTTCCAGACTAGTGAATTTGTTTTGGTAAAATCCAAGGAACAGTGGTGCTTGTCTAGAATTACTCTGTGAATCTGTGCGCATTTGGGCAACCATTGTGAGAGAAGCATTTGGTTACTTCATGTCTTTGCAGACAGATAACTGCTTTAAAAGCTGTCATGTTGTCAAGTTGGGCAACCATTGTGAGAGACTCATGCCTTATAATATGGACTGTTTCAAACACCTATCCACTATGCATGCACACTGGTCTTTCACACCTTCAATTACCCAGTCAGTATCCATACACTCCTGCAAAAACCCTGTTACTTCCTTTGCACTCCTTTAGTGACCCATTCAGTAGCATGTGAAAATCCATTTACTGCACTAAAACCGAATCACTTATACATTTACTTAGGCACTCTCCTTACAGTACTCTAATCATTCATTTAGTACACAAATACTTATTCACTGATTTAGAGCTTTACCACATAGAGTACTTCAAACTTCTATCCCCTATGCATGTACTCATGTAACCATCTATGCACTTGTGTTTGAGGCCTTGAAATCCCCAGTGAGTCTCCTTACACTCCAGGAAACACCCTGTCACTCCCCTTACAATTCTGTATTGACCCATTCTGCGCCATGTACTAATGCATTTACTCTGCCAAAAGCCAATTGCTTATAAATTCACCCACGCATTCTCCTTGCAGTACTTTAATCATTTAATCAGTATGCAAGTACTCATGCAGTGATCCAGGCTTCAGCACATGGACTGCTACAAATCTTTATTGAATATGCATGCAGTCCTTTAATCACCTACACACTTATCCTACACATCTTCATTTCCCCCAGGCAGTATCCATACACTCCAGTAAATATCCTGTAACTTTACTTGCACTGTTGTACAGACTCATTCAGCAGTATGTACTAATCAATTCACTTTGCCAAAACTGAACCACTTATAAATTGACCCAGGCTCTCTCTTGCAGTACTCTAATCATTCAGTCAGTACCTAAGTACCCATGCACTGAGCCAGACCTTAGCACATGGACTGCTTCAAGCACCTATCCACTATGCATGCAGTCCTCTAACCACCTACACACTTGTCTTTCACACCTTCAATTCCCTAGTAGTACTCTAATGATTGTTTTGCTAATCAACTCCTCATACAGTGAGCTAGACCTTAGCACATGCAATGTGTCTGTATGGTAATTGAAAAGTATAATTTATAAATGTATTAAAATACATTTATTTATAATTATTTTTTACAGATATTGTTTATCATCATTAAAATAAAGGTATCATGCCTGAAAAATCAAGAAAGAGAAAACAACAGCAAAAGGACAATTAGTTGAAGAAAATTACTGGACCAGTATTGGATGACCAACATCATGTGGGTAAAAAAAGAAAGTCTTCCGGTGAGGCAACTAAAGAATTAATTAAAAAACTCTCAAAGCCTAGAAATAGTGTGCAGACTATACAAACTACAAATAATGCTTCGACCAGAAAAATGAATATGATTAAAAAGAAAGGAGGAATTGGAAAGGTCTATTCACAAGACACAGTGAATGGTAAAAGAAGGCAAAAATAGTATAAAAGAATCAGGAAAAATATTTTTTATAATAGAGTGGTTTTTAACTTGTTCAAAGATGTGAAAAAATATAACAAAATAGCACTATTTTATAAAAAGAAGCATATTGAATCCATTGTTCAAAATGCTTTTGAATTAAAAAGGAAATTATTTTTTAGTTTTAAACAGAATCCGATCATTAGATAAACCAATCAATTTTATGAAGGCCAAAAGTAAGAGGAAAAGAGTAATTAACAGAACTAATTTTTGTGATTTTTTTGGGGAGAATGGAAACACACTTTAAGTTCCGCGCCTTTCTTTAATGAAGAGAGTTATTTTCAGACCAATAATTTATTGCATGCAGTTGATACCAGTGATCAAGCTTATGAGATTAGAAATGGTTGTCCATTTGAGAAAGAGAAGATGGTTCCCAAAAATGCAGAAGAAGTGTTAGTTAATGAAGTTCCAGGAAGACGTCCTAAAGCCCCAGTGTACACTTAGGATTACAGTAGTATTTGTAGTGTACGACAAGAATCTATTCATATTTTGTGCAATTTCTTACGACAATACAGTAAAAAAGTGTTAAACAAAAGATTAAGATGTTGCAAGGACAAGACCCTTGCAGAATGTGAAAAAATACTGGTTTGCAAGGTCATTCTCTGGCTTGTCTTTCTAGAAAAGTATGTGAAAGTGTTTTTTATCATTTAAGGATGTTAGCAGTACATCATTCTCAAATGTGGAAGTTAGTCAGAAGATTGTATTATCCAAAAAGTCCAACACTAAAATTAAATGAGTTGAACACGGCTCTTTTGCGTGGATCAGTATCAGATGTGAAGAAGGTTTGTGATGAAATTGAGTTTTGTTACTTTGGTCCTGAACAAGAGACTGCAGAAACTGAGACATTAATAGAAGAAAATGTGGAAGAGAATGTGCAACACATTACTACAACAAATGCTGAGGAACAAATTACAAAGTTTAAGGTAATTTCAGGTTAAAGGCCAAACTATTCTTGTATTTGTTGCCTGGGAACTCACTATAACAATCAGACTAGGAGTGTTGATCTGTATTTAAAAAGTGAAAGAGAAAATAATGATAAGTGGAAGGAATTTGCAACTTATTTGTTGGTAGAGAATTGTTTTGATTTGGGTTCTGATCAACATATTTGTAAATAGTATTATAATACATCAGATGAGAATACAGTGCCGGTTAGAGCTGGCCATAATAATCTAGAGTTGGTAACTATTCCTCCAGAACTGATAGATTTAAATACCTATGAGTCTATTCTCATTCAATGTCTGCACCCATTTCAAGCTATTGTTCGTATGGAGCCTAAAACAGGTAAATTGCCTCCTTCCGATTTACAGAGAGGATTAAAAGGAAGAGTTGTATATTTACCTCTAGATTTAAAGAAAAATATTGAAACTATTAGTGTAGAGAATGTAGAAGATTAACCACTAGTTATTCTAGTTAATGGTGTTCCGACTAAGAGTAAGAAAATCTGGCAAGAATTAGTGGATGTTAGGAAAGTGCAAAAGGCAACATTGTATCTGATTAAAAAACAATGAGAACTATAAAAATGTGTGTGTGGGAGAAGAAGAAATACTTTTAGCAGAAGATACTGAAACATCAAGTGGACAAATTGAAAAGTGGACATGTCTAAAAGTGAAGAAATCTATGAACTTTATAGTGTACCTCCACTCCCTTAAAAAGAAGTGATGGGGAATACTATTGAGTTATTCCAAATGAAAAAAGTAAAGGGAAGTCCCATGAGTGTATGGGAAAAAAGCTTGGAAGCTCATTGTTTTCCGCAGTTGTTCCCAACAGGAAAAGGTACATGATATGATGACTGACCTGTGCAGATTCCTGCATCTGAATATCGGACAACAAGATTGTATGCAGAATATCCGAGATTTTGACAATGTATCCCATATATATTTCATCTTTTGTTTGAGAGTGACTTGTCTGGACTTTCATATGCAGTCAATCATGCATTGAAAACAGGAGTACATCTTCAAAATGTTTCTGCAAATGAATTTATGGATAAAGTACATCAGAGAGATGATCATTTAGAATCTCAGCTTATTAATCTGATGGCATGTCAGCATGGCACTAACAAGTATTGGTACTGTCGTCATGGAAAACTTAAATGTATGCTTAGGAACTCCTACTTGGTTCCTTACCCTAAGCTGTTCTGAATACGCTTGGGATGATTCACTTGAATTTCTTCTAGAGGCAAATTCGAATATAAAAAATATTGAATATAAGACACCTGGAGAATTGTGCTCTTTGGATCCTGTTAATGTATGCAGCTGTTTTAATCATAGATTTGAAGCTATGATGTCTTTTATCTGCACTAAAAGGATTCTTCCTTGGAGAATTTGTGGATTTCTGTTGGAGAAAGAAGTATCAAGCTAGAGGTGCTCCTCATATACATATGTTGGTATGGATAAAGGATGTCCACAAATTCGGAACTGATTCCGATGATACTGTTTTGTCTTTTATTGAAGAATATGCCACATGTGCTATACCCAAAAGAACAAAAGAAAACTACTTAAGACAACGAGTCTTAAGATTCCAAAGCCATCGATGTGGAAAATACTGTCGACGAAAGTACAAGTCTAAGGAAAAGTTTTATGCCAAATGCCGTTTTGGATTTCCTCGACCTGTAATATCCAAAGGAAGAGTAAACAACTATAAGACATACCATCACAAGAAAGTCTCCAAAAATACCTACAATTTGAGAAGAAGTGAAGAATCAAAATACATAAATGATTACAATCCGGTTATTCTCTCTATGTGGAATGCTAAGATGGATATTCAGTACATAGCGGATAATTCCATTGCTGTTGCTCGGTATGTAACATCCTTCATTACAAAATCAGAAAAGACGGAATTGAAAGAAATGTGGGAGGACATTTCTCACGAGAAGAGTCTAAGTAAGAAATTACACAGTTTCAGTTTGAAGATGTTATCCCTTCGAGAAATTGGAGTGTATGAATGCTCAGATCGGTTATCATCTGCTAGTTTATACTCTAAATCTAGAAGAATCATTTGGGCGAGTCTAGGTCTTTGCTGCAACACGAAATCGAGTACTTAAATCCGTTCAAGAAATTGAATATTTAGCAGAAAAAGAAAAGATCCGGAAAGTACAGACATTGTGAAAACAGATATGTTGGACACATACTATCCAAATAGAAGTCATCATCTTGAGAAGATATGTCTCTATGAAGTGCTGCAAAACTACACTTTTAAACAGAATACTACAGAGAACATCAATGATGGAGCATATGCAGTGATTGGTTCGAAGGATGTTTGGTGAAACAAAAGAAAGGAAATTTGATTAATCACAGAAAACTGACTTGCGACACTCCTGATAAAAACAAATTTTACTATTTAGCACTTTTACAACTGTTCAAACCATGGCGTTCAGAATTGGAATTACTTGGAGATTTTCAGAGCTATGAAGATTCCTTCAATGCTTGTAAAGATACCATAGAATGTACAGTTTTTGCAAATTATGTGAAAATGATGAACAATGAAATTGATCAAGAAGCTACTATTGTAGCTGAGTTTGCTAGAGACAGTTTTCAAGGCAGTCAAAGTTCTGCTCTACTGAGTCAAGATCCATTTGGACAACCAATTGTTGAAAATGAAGCAGCAATCGTCATGAATGAGGTGGAAACAGCAATGCATCAAACTCAAGAAGATATTATGGACTTAGGAAACTTGGAAGAAAAACAAAATGTTGAACAGAACGAAATATATCAGCAAGTGAGACAACAGATCATGACCATGGATTTCTTCATGAAAAGAAAGAATGCACATGCAAATCATTTCAACCTATCCAAATGTATGTGAGTGGTCAAGCTGGAACAGGAAAAAGTTTCTTAATTAAAGTAATCACCAGTTATCTACAGAAAACAACTGACTCACGTTTGTCTTGGGTTGTAACTGCTCCAACTGGGTTGGCAGCACACAACATTACAGGAATTACATTGCATTGTTTACTTATGATACCTGTGGAGCATGAAACTAAATTGGAATATCACAAGCTATCTGGAGAAGCTTGTTATGAAGTTTCAAGAGTGCTAAAGAAAATTAAACTTCTCATTCTTGATGAGGTAAGCATGGTCCCAAATGTAATGCTTGCTTTTGTGCATTTAAGAATGCAGCAAATTCTTAAAACAGAGTACGATGTCTTATTTGGAGGAAAACATGTGATAGTTTTTGGAGATTTACTGCAACTTATTCCTGCAAAAGGACATCTAGTATTTAAAACACTTGCGCATGAAGACACCAGGAAGTCTTTGGGAACTTTGGAAACGTTAACATTTGGTCATATTTTCAATACAAAGAACTCATTACAAATATGCGACAGGCAAATGATGTTGGTTATGGAACTATTCCTCAAGATATACGAATTGGAATACTGACAGAACAATGCAAACAAGCTTTGCAAAGTCGATTACTTTCCAATTTGTTTCCAAATGAAAATTTTGTTCCTGAGAAAATATATATGAAAATTGCAGAAAATAAATCTATAATCTGCTTAATGCCAACACTGCGCGAGTCTTCTATATTCAATGAACAACTTTTGAAGCTAGAAAATTAAGAAATAATAAAAATGGAAGCCATTAATAAAATAGAGCATGAAGGAATCGCTATTATTTAGACAGAAAAATTAAAAAAATGTTCTTCTTTAGAAAAATCGATATCTAAAACTGCTAGTTTAGAAAAGAATCTATATGCATGTATAAGCTGTCGGGTAATTTTAAGGCGTAATTTGGATTTTGAAAAAGGTTTAGTTAATGGAGCAATGGGTAAAGTTGTGGATTTTGTTAATTATCAGAATAAAGATGGAATTGAATTTTTAAAAATTAAATTTGATCAGATTGAAGAAGTAAAACAAATTGGTTGTTGTTCAGTTCGTTTTTTGCTTGTTAAAGATGTATATGTCCGTAGAAAACAGTTTCCACTTTCTCTGGCATATGCAGTGACTATTCATAAATCTCAAAGTGCAGACAGTGCTTTGGTGAACATTTGAAGTACCTTGTTTAAAGAGGGTATGGCATATGTTGCTTTGTCCCGAGTCAGAACTTCATCTGGTTTGTTTTTGATTGATTTTGATGACACAAAGGTTACTGCAGATCCAAACTGTGTAAAAGAGTATAATAGGTTAAGAAGTGCGTATGCTCCCAATTTAGGTCAATAGCCTGTATTTGAAAAGCTTGTGGTAGGTCGAAAAAGAATGCATGAGAATATCTGTAGTGAAGGTATAGAGAAGGAAAAAAAACAAGATAATGTTGTGAATGCAAGCAAAAAGAAAAAAGACACTGTTAAAGAGATTGTTGGTTATCAGTTTGAAAATAGTTCAGGTAGCAACTGCTATGCTAATGTAGTGGTCAATGTTGTTTTTTTTTTAAAGTGAGGAACAGCAAATTATGGAAAATCGGGAAAAAAGATTTTGTTCCTTGTTGCATTCTGTTTATGAAAAATTGAGAACTGCTAAAAGTAAAATGCAAAGCTTTTCTGATATTTGTAATCTTCTGGATATATGTTCTGGTTCTACACAATTTACGAAGAATATCCAACAAGATTTTCTAATGTATATGTTTACCGTATTGGAAAGTGAAGGCATAGAAATTGAACATCTTTTTGGCCTTTGTTATAAATGGGAACATCAATGTGGAAATTGTATGTTTACATGTAGCACTAACATAGACACTGAAATCAGTGTCTTTTAACAAACTAGTTAAAGCAGAAAATGAAAACATAGAGTGTAGCCAATGCAAATCAGAAATGTTATTAACATTATGTATACAAAGATGTGGACAGTATATCATTTTAATGATGCACATTGTACAGCTGATGAAAGAAAATTGGAAACTTTAATAAAACATTTTATAGCAAGTCAACTATCAATATCAGGAAGAACTTTTGTAGCAGTAGCAATAATTTTCCATGATGGTCCTTCTACAACATCTGGAATTTACACTGCCTATTTAAAATGCGATAAAGGATGTACATATTGTAATGATGCTCAATTGGTTTTTAAACAACGTTTGCCTAGCGAATTACCAAATTCCTACCTAATATTTTTAGAGCCAAAATTTTAGGAACATAATTCGGCCTCTGAGGAAAGTATTGATAGGTATTAATACCATTACTATTGGACAATTTAAATATAAAGCATTTCAAGAATACTATTTGGCCTAGAGGAAAAGGATATATTTGAATTAGGGACTTTTTCTTGCACATTCTGTCAGCATACATTTTAAAGAACATTATTTACAGTGTATGACAATTTAAAATAATTGTTCATCGTATTATTATTTGAGTTCTTTCATATTCAAGTAAGAAATTTCTCTTAGAAGAAAGCATTTTATATATGTGTGATTTGTATTATATGGTTTGTTATTGAGGATGTAGTTTTTGTGGAATGTTCAGAAATAGTTGGGTATATTATAAATATGTTACACATAGTTTTTTTCCTAAACAATCTTATTGATTGGTTTTTTTTGCCCGCTGTTATGTGATGAGTTCGATTAAAATCACAGTTTTTAGTGAAATTCAATATAGTTCGAGAACAGCAAAAAAGGCAAATAAAATAATTTATAAAATTTTAAAATTATACTGTGTTATAAACAATATAATATTATATATTATAACTGTATTTTTCTTCTATTTCACAGATCCTAATTCTAAAATATGAAATTTTCAGAAATTTAAATGATAAAAAACAACTGAAAAAATTGTGTAGCGTTTTTTATTTCTATTACTGTGAATGTAAGATTAACTGAGTATTAATATGCACAATGGGCTGTGTTTGCACACTGGTGAAAAAAGGGGGAATGAAGGGAGTACATATGTGTGGAAAGATGCTCTGTGGGCGTTTTAAGTTATGGGATAAAGTTACCTTGAATACCGAGTGTCCCTGGGGGCCAACTAACACACGAGATATGTGCAGAAAGTGCCAGAGAGTTGCATTACGGAGAGGTATAAAAAGGGACATGACTTTGGACCACCTCTCTGGAACACAGTTGTATGGTGTTCAATAGAGGGACATGGCGGGCTAGGAGGACCCAGGGACTTTCAGGATTAAAAGAGTCTAAATTCCTCAACTTAAAACCCGTCACAGAGAGTGTTTGCACATGTCTCATAGGCCCCATCCCTTCCCTTCACCACTTTATGAACATGTCCTATAACTTTGTCAAAACCTAAGTACTTATACATTTATGTTGTTCTCTGTTTGCACTACTGAAATTACTCTACTTATTAGTCATATAGTTAAGGATAGGCCTAGCCACTAACCCTAGTACAAGTCAATTTAAAGCTACAAAGTATTAATACAGTCTTCAAAATACCTAGTTTATACCTATGTAGTTTTAGAATCACTCTGTCATAGGATCCCATGTAACCTGAAAAAAAAGATTAGATTTGTTCATAACATTTCGCATTGTACCTATTGAAGGACTGCAATCATTTCAATCATTCTTCTTTGAGCATCTTTGGAGATCTATTTCTCTGTGCTTAACTCCTGTCACTCTCATACAATTTTTCAAACAATGAATTAGCAATATGTTCTTATTGTAACAGTCTGCCCATACCTAAGCACTTATGGGGCAAATTTAAAAGCACCCTGTGCCAACAATATGTCACTTTTTGTAACATAATGATGGCGCAAGACACTCTTTCATATTTACAATGAGAGGAAAAGGCACTTTGTGTATCTTTTCTTTTCCATGTAAATACGGTCTCATCATACACCCCACTTTGCGTTGAACTGGCGTTATATAGCTGTTGCTGTGTGTGTTTACACAGAACACTCATAGAACAGCACACATCTCCAGATTTATCATAAATCATAAATCTGGACATGTGTGTGAATGCTGCACCATTCTCCAATTGGTGTAGCAGGGCTCAACAAGGAGAATTGTTTTCATTTCTCCTCATTTTTTCTCTTTTGATATATGCTACATTGCACATCATACATTGAAGGAGAAAAATGCCTTCACTGAATGTTTTTGTGCAGGAAGGTGTGCCTTCCTGCACAAAAACAAACTCCACACAACACAGATATCCTTGCACCATGATGCAAGAGTACCTGTGTCACCAAATGGCTGCAGTTTAAGCGCCAGTGTGTTAAAACTTAGGCTGCAGCATCAACATTATCGGCGCCATCTTGCCCCCTTTTCGAGCCCATTCATGCGCGTAAGCGGCAGCCATTTTGAGTACCATGGCCTCTCTGCCCATCGTTGATAGCCAGCGCGTCCCTCTCTCTCTCTCCTGCCCTCGCAAAGCATCCCCCCGCACGCTGACAGCCCCCGCTCTCACATGCCTTGGGTCATAAACCCCTCTTCCACGCAGCTCTGCCTCGGAACCCCATCCTGTTCCCAGCGCGACACCTCCATCCATTCCTTTCATGGTCCCGGATCCTTTGATAAAACCCCCTTTCCTCTGTACCCGATTGTCTTACTCGTTCCCAGGCCGCCACCTGGCCCTGCGGATACTGTTATTGCCCCCCCTCCTGTACAGTAGGAAGCTTCCCCCATAAAAGGATCCAAGAGTTGATCAAAGCCCCCACCCCATGAGATCCGATCAACCTCACACATTCCGTGAATCGGCGGAATGTCCAGCTGCGCGATAATCATCACCTGTTGTGACCGGGGTGGGGACTTCAACTGTAAATGTGTGTGGGAACGGGCCTGAAGCGGGGATTCCGAGGATGTCTTTCCTTACATCAAAGTAATGACAGAGATGTGTTTAACGTAATAAAGCAATAAACTCGTGTATAAGAGGCCAGGCCTCGGAGATGCGGTTAGAGCACCTCGAGAAGATACCCTGTTGTCTGATTTGATGTGTTCTGCTCCGTCGGAATAAAACGTCTGTTTCCTGCCTTCCAGTCTCCAGCGCCTGCCTCTTTGTTTGGTAACTTGAGTGGGTATAGAGGCGGTTAACGCCGGGCAACTCTGAAAAAGGTCATCAGCCCTACCTTTTTCCACAAGTGCTGAGGGAAGCATAGACTTGCAACATATTTATGGACATATGTTTCATCCCTGTGCTTTGGAAGTACCACAGCACACTGCAGCTAAAGAGGTTACAGTGTCATGCTGCAGCACTTCCATATAGTTCTGCACTTATACATTCACCATACACTACTAATGCATTCTTTCAGTCAATTATACACTACGCGTACATTCTACCAAACTTTCACACAGTATCATACAAATATAGCTTTTTTTAACCAGTGAAGTTAGATGTGAAAATAACTTTTTTTTGTGTGCTTTTTTGAACAATTTATTGAATATTATGGGTTTTTTTCAACAAAAAAAAATTGACCAGGAGGTACAAAACAATCAACTGCAGGAAAAAAAAACAAGAGTCTAGCACCAATGGTTTTCCTGTGCTCTGCAAATAAGATCCACAGACTGATTCCCGTAACACAATATTCTGTTGCACTTAATGCAGTGTATCCTGACTTGAGCAAACTGTGGACGTATGTCCAGATGTTGTGGCGATGACGCAGTACCAGAGGTGCTTGTACCTGCAGGTGGAGGGTTTTGGCGCAGTCTTCTGCACTCCTCGTTCGCCAGGTTCACAGGATGCAGTGTCTTCAGGTGCTTTAGCATGCTTGCCGGCCCGCAAGAGTGCTTTTTGGTGGGGTCACCTCTTGACAGGACCTTTTTGCAGATCTCACAGGTGACTTTTGTCGCATTGACTTTTTTTGATCCTTCAGGAAATGATTTTTTTTTCCAAACAGATGTGTACCACTCAGGGCGTGGATGTTCTGCAACAAATCCATCATCAATTGAGTGTTTAGAGCCTGATGGTTGCAGCTGTCCAGAAGCCATTGTTTTGGAATGGAAAGCAATAACAGGTGTGCAATCAGCAACAAAAAGTTCTTCTGAGCTCTCAGATGTTCCTCCAAAGAAGGTCTAAGAAAAATGATTGAAATGGGGGGGTCCTTTAATAGTTACAATAGGAAATATTATTAACCAATCAAATCTTTTTTTTCAGGGCACATGGGGTCCGCGCACAGGCAGCACCCACCCAACACGACTTCGCAAAATTGCATTTAAAACTAATATACGTTTATTAAAGTAAAAGTATATTATTTTTATGATTATCTTAGATAATGTCTGGACCTAATATGTATATTAAATACATATATATGTCATTTTAGACATTTAAAAATGTTGTGGGAGTCGCCCACCTACCGCGTCGAACATGTTTATGACATCACGCGCAAGCGAGCGAGTGTCGCTTAAAGTAATACGTATGTGTCGTGTTTGCCCCTGGAGTCACGTACCGTTCGCATAGCAATCGCGCAGGAAAATACGCACCCATTACACATCCTATGCGGATCCTAGACAACAATCCTAACATGGCGGCTAGGTTCCGCGCAGTGATAGAGAAAGGTACGCTTTGGGTGTGTGACTCCCCGAAAAAATGTTGAATAAAATAAATAAACATAAAGTAAATAATATAAATATATTTCAAAAAATTATAAAACGAATGAAAAACACATTAGTTTCAATATTTTAAAGAACATTTTTCTATTTATATTAAAAATATATAATGTCATAAAAAAATTAAATATGTAAAGGTAAATAGTTTAAAAAATGTAGAAAATCAGTACCAAAAAGGAAATATAAAATAAATTATATTTACAATTGTCATTTAAAAAACCTTTGAAATTCACTGATAAAACCATAGGTTTCAGAGATGTTATAGTTAGGAATTAGCATTTAAAAAAACCTTTGAAATTCACTGAAAAAATATAGGTTTCAGACATGTTATAGTTAGGAATTAGCATTTAAAAAACCTTGGAAATTCACTTTAAAAACCATAGGTTTCAAGGATGTTATAGTTAGCTGGACATTTCACTCCTACTAAACCATTGAAATTCCTCCGTTATAGTTAGTTGTACTAACTATAACTTGCACGCCCGCACTTAACTGCTGATGATGTCACATGTTACATCATTCATGACATGGTTAGTGACTTCACTGATAACATCACTGATGACATCTCAAATGACATCACTGATGACATCATCCACGTGACAATCTGATACACCTCATCATACACTAGTATCATACACTAGTATAACCTTTCAACACTCATCATAAAATATGGAGTACAACTATGGAGTACTATATTTGAAACCATTGACAAACCAATACAAGTTTCTAAAAACCCACTCAGTGATTCCTACATCTACACACACATCTAAACACTTACCTATAGATTCACTCATTCATGCTGACACAGATCAATAGAAAACTATTTAATACACTTATACACCTACATCGACAATACACACTAGCACACATCATATTCACTTATGCACTCATCCTAGTCATTAATGAAACAATTGATCACACTTACATTTACTCAGCTACACACTTATACAAACACCACTTTATTTATTCATATAGATAGTAACTCATGCTTAGTGTGTTATAAAATCAGTATTACAAGTATACAGTTTTCCATACAGTCACTCAAATCACTAAGTCTTATGTATATGTATTTTTATACAACAACTGTCACATACACTGCAGTTTATATTTCTACTTTGTTGGACATGTATCATTGAGAAATATATTTACTCATCACCACACCCATAAAGAGATTCACTCACCCAAACAACTGTTTCCACATGCAGTCTTAACCTCATATACGTACTAAATCAACTATTTACACATCTTTGGACAGTCACACACCTCCCACCCAACCACACACACATTTACTCTCCCATACACTCATTTAACTAATCAATAACTAATATAGACTTTCACATAGCTGGTAACCAACTTATGCAGTAGTTTACACAACAAGAGACAGACTGATAAAGATATTCACACGGTTTAATCACTGTCCTATATATTTAGTGAGACAATTTAAATTAGCCACTTAAACAGTCAATCATACTGATAGTAAATCCTCCATCCACACACTTATACTTCCACTCATTCTTCAATGCAGATTGCTATATAAATAATATATATTTAAATAACGAACCAAACCCCATTCACTGGATGATGTCATCAGTGATGTCATTTGAGATGTCATCAGTGATGTCACTGACCATCTCATGAATGATGAAATATGTGACATCATCAACAGGATTTATAGTACAACTAACTATAACTGAGGAACTTCAATAGTTTTGTACGAGTGAAATGTCCAGCTAACTATAACACCCCTGAAACCTATGTTTTTTTCAGTGAATATATATATGTATATATATATATGTATATATATATATATATATATATATATATATATATATATATATATATATATATATATATATATATATATATATATATGTATATATATATATATATATATATATATATATATATATATATGTATGTATTATCTACTGGCCGTCGCGAGGAGGTAGTTATAGTTAGGACCTAGTTTCCATAGGAAAAGCATTTTTTGTTTTCTCAATATCTTTGGCGCCGGTTGACGAATCTTCACAAACTTTTCAAAACTAGTGGCCCGCTCCGGTAAGCTCCTGTCTTGACAAGTTTTGTGGTAGAACTGAGTCACAAGGAAAGAGTGAAACACAGTGAAAAAACAAGAAAAGGGGGCAAGGTAGAAACACCCTGACCCCCTAGGCCTGCTCAGGGGGTCCCACAAGGACCCCCAGGGCCAAAAAAGCATTTAACAAAAAAAAGTCAGAATTTGCGCTGGGGTGTAAAAAGGGGCGTGGCCTTGGACCACCTCTCTGCAACGCAGCACTGTGGTGATTAATGGAGGTTCCTGGTGGGCTAGTTTGAACCCAGGGACCCTCAGGATTCAAGGCGACTGAATCCCCCAATTTAAAAAGTTCCACTGGACGCTTTTGCACACTGTCACATCAGGCCCCACCCTGTCCCTTCACCACTGTGCAAACTGGCCCTCTAGTGCGTTGTAAGTTTGGGGATTCAGTCCCCTTGAATTCTGAGGGTCCCTTGGGTCTAACTAGCCCACCAGGTACCTCCAGTAAGCGCCACAGAGCTGCGTTGCAGAGAGGTTTACAAAGGGGCGTGCCTATATACCACCTCTCTGCAACGCAAGTCTGTGGCACTTACTGGAGGTACCTGGTGAGCTAGTTGGCCCCCATGGACCCTCAGGATTCAAGGGGAATTAATCGCCCAACTTAAAACCTGCCAGGGGGCGCGGTTGCACAGTGGTGAAGGACTGATGTGACATGTGTGTACTTATCCAATCACTTTGCTAAAACCCAAGCACTTATACATTCACCATGCACTCTCCTTGCAGTACTGTAATCATCCAGTCAGTACCCATGCTCTCATGCAATGACCCATGCACTAATACATGCACTGCTACAATACCCTGAGCACTACTGATGCTGTCCAGCCATCGCTCTATCAGTACCCATGCACTCCTTCAATCACCCAGCCAGCACTATGTACTATCCAATCAATCCACCAAAACCCAAGCACTTATAAATTCACCATGCACTCTCTCTGCAGTACTCTTATCTTCCAGTCAGTACCCATGTACTCATGGAATAACCCAGGCACTAACACATGCACTGCTGCAATACCCTGAGCACTACTGATGTTGTTCAGCCATCGCCCTGTCAGTACTCATGCACTCCTTCAATCACCCAGCCAGCACTATGTACTTATCCAACCAATCCACCAAAACCCAAGCACTTATAAATTCACCATGCACTCTCCCTGCAGTACTATTATCTTCCAGTCAGTACCCATGTACTCATGGAATGGCCCAGGCACTAACACATGCACTGCTACAATCCCCTAAGCACTTCCCATGCAGACCTCTAACCACCTATACACTACTGATTCCCTCCTCCAATTACCCAGGCAGTACCATGCGCTCCAGAAATCCCTCTGTCACTCCCCATGCACTCCTCCAATCACCCATCCAGCACTATGTACTTATCCAATCACTCCGCAAAAACCCAGGCAGTTATAAAATCACCATGCACTGTCCTTGCAGCACTCTAATCATCCAGTCACTACCCATGTACTCATGCAATGACCCAGTCACTAACACATACACTGCTGCAATCCATTGAGGACTACCTATGCAGGCCAGTAATCTCCCTGGTACTAACTATGCAGTCCTCCAGTCACCCAGCCAGTCCTATGTCCGTATCCAATCGCAGCCCCAAAACGCAAGCACTTATAAATTCACCATGCACTCTCCTCGCAGCATTCTAATCATCCAGTCACGACCCATGTAGTCATGCAATAATCCAGGCACTAAACTGATCACTGTTACAATCCCATATGCCCTACCCATGCAGTCCTCTTGAAGGACTGGGTTCTTTAAGACCCAGCGGTGCCAGGGCACAACACTTGAAACCTTCGTGGGTAACCTGCTCCGGCGTACGAATCACAGAGACACGGGACACTTCCTTCGACGTCAAAGATTCAAGGTTTATTTGCTGCAGGGAACACAGAGATCACGACAAGTACACAGCGTGCAACTTGGGGAGACTGCTTCAAATTGGTTCTGTGGATCGCTCCTTTTATACAGTTTTTACCCATAGGATTACATTGAACACAAAAGTTTACAACCCGGTTCCCACCATTATCCCCCAGAGGGGTCGCTTTGGTCACTTTGAAACACATGAGGTCCGGAACATAAGTGCGGAAACATTTGGCGGTTCCCAACTGTAAAAACCATCTTCCCACCATTAGCAAATTCCAATCAGCAGTAAAACAGATCGAAATAGGAACAAAGACAGGTGCAGAGGAAGACGGAGACAGTGGGGAGATCGGAAAGGGTGTAAAAGGGGAGGTATCGGGAAACACGAGATACAGGCATCAAAGGGACGTGCCTAATGAGATGCACGGCTGAGACAATAAGTCTGTGCGGCAAGATGAGCCTCGAGCGGCGCCATCTGCCTTACAGTAGCAACCCCCTTGTCATAAAAGACACTCACAAAGAACATGTGTCTTCCGCAAATATCTTGGGAGTCCCAGGGTCGCGAAGCGGACAACGTCCGTTCGCTGGCTACTTGAGGGCAAGAGACAAAATGGATGCCGTATCTAAGATGGAACCCGTGGGTACAGATGAAAAACCCACATAACAAACGAACGGTTTAAGTTAGCACAGCGAAACTGCGCCCACTTACTAAACTCGTCATTTGCGGTTCATAGATACCAGACTCGACCATATTCGTGCGAGTCGAAAACACCACTTACAATTATCACGGAACCTCAGACGCTCCTTTTGCCCTCATGTAGGCAAGCACTAGTCGGAATCATATTCAATATTCATCAGACCATCGAGATGTTGCTGTAGCATAGCTCTGTCCAACCGAGTCCCCTTGGTAACAGATGGTTGTCTCATACACGTTGTAGCACAGAGTCCACATAAGGCAGGACCACACTGTACACAAAGGCAACACGTGAACAGGAACACTACAACGACTCCGATGACCATCAGAATCTTCCAACCCCAAGTCGACATCAGGCCCCAAAACCATCCAAGTAGCGTCCAATCCCCTACATCCACGTGTATGGATTCGGAGATCTTATGCAACCTCGAGATGGCTTGATAGACAGTAGGAGCATTATCTGGAATGAAAATGCAGCAGCTCGAATGGATCACCTTACATACCCCACCTCGATCTGCTAAGATGACATCTAAAACCATACGGTTTTGTAACGTCATAAGTCTCTCCGCCTGAAGTTCTGTGGTGATATTACCAAGGGCACTGGCAGTAATATTAGCTGTCGATTCTACCACTCGAGTCAACTGTCTCAGGTTCCTACTATTAACCATAGGTCCCCAAAACGGGAGGAAACCCTTGAAAAAGTCTCCTGCCTCTTGACCGGCAGTATCCTCTTCACTAATTACGCCTCGCACAACTCTAGTCTTATGATAATCGGCATCTACAGTAAACGTCGGAGGCAACAGATTTGCAATGAAACATGAGCCCATGAAGTCAGCGGGCAACCATGTGTATGCACGATCATAGCAGATAAAGTATGTACCCTTGGCAGCCAGAAACACAGGGGACGAGGACATCGGCAGAATGTAATTTTCAGTGCAAGCACTTGCTCCAAGTCGGGCTTGCGATCTTCGGCCGCGACCCATAAGACAAAAATTACCAGTGTGGGGTACGACCCATATCGGAGGCGAGCTTTTAAGCTGCTTCTCGCTAGTGAACACACTATATTCACCTCTACTTAGGACCCTATAGGCCTGTACCTCTTCTTCGGGAATAAGCGAAGGTTCATAGATCTCACTATCTAAATCCTCTATTGCTATTGACAAAGGTTTTTGATACGAGGTAGGACCAGAGTAGGGGGAACGTGGTTCTCGAATGGGGTGGAAACCCAGTGCGCTTCGAAACATTGTTTGAAATGCTCGAGCTGACCCTTGGGAACTATACGGTAACACCAGATATGGAATTCCCTTATCCGTAGTATGTGGCATCAACCCACACACCCAACAATTAGTAGTGTTAACCACTAACTGATGCTGATGGAGGAGCTGAATAAAGGAATTGTTGCGGAATTCTACACGTCTAGCCTGCTCGTGTTCCGGTAACATGTGAAAGGAATGGGGAGAAGCAGTAGAGGTAAGATTAGGGTAAGGAGTAGGAGTAGGTGTAGCAGGTAAGAAGTAAGACATCGTGTAATACACCCCACCCGCCAATAATGCAGAAGCAGTCAAAAACAATACAAACAGTTGGAATATGAAACATTTGGTACGACTGAGTTGCTGCAGCTTGAATCTGTGGAATTGAGCCCCCTCCAAATCATTCAGCTTCGAGAATGCCATTCCCTACGACCGTCCGCAACGTTTCTTGACGCACTTCGTTCTGTGCAGCAATAGTCAATCCCTAGGAGTTCCTAGGAACTGACGGCCTTTAACCTAGCGTCAAGACCTACTGTCCAGAAGGAAGTACGCGCGCGGCCCTACGGCCTTCAATGCACAATATGTACGTATGCAAAAACAAAGTCTCTCAGCTGTAAAGGCAAAAAAAAGGTACAAGGAGTGAAGCTCAAAATATATGTACAAAAATAATTACAGTGATACGAAAGTTCAAAACTGATCACGGAAAACGGGATAATGCAGTTGTCGATACGGCAAGGCAAGATCTTTTTATTTGTCCTTAGTGCGAGATCGCAAAAAGTATCGGGTTTTCCCAGGACGTGTCTGCTCGTCAAACAAAGGATCCGTTGAAGAGACAGCGTCCTGCTGATCAGTTGAGTGTTCTGGTCTTGAGTCTTTTGATGCTGATTGTTCAACAGTGTCTTTCTGCTGCGCTGAGGATTCTTCAACAAGCTGTGCGTCGCTAAAAGGCACAAACGCCGGCAATGTTTCTGTTTCAGATGACGCAATGCCTCTCCTTACCCACGGGTCTGCCGGCAAAGGGATGGGGACTCGTTTGGTGTGCGTAGCATGCACCCAATTCTTACGTCCCTCAAGACGAACGGCAGTCCTCGTGGCCAGGAGCACTTGGTAGGGTCCGGTGAACCTCGGGTCCAGGTTATTTTTGCGTGAAAAGTTCCTTGTCACCACCCAATCTCCGGGCTGGAGCTGGTGGCCTGGACCCTCTGTCTGCGTCGGCAATGCGTCGTAAACCTGTTGGTGAATTAACCTCAGTTTAGCAGTCAAGTCATGTAGATAATCGATCAACATTGGGTACTCAAGATCAGAAAACATTCCTGGCCTAGGAACCCCCCACACATTCGCAGGTCGGCCGAACACTATTTCATAGGGACTAAGCCCTACTCGGGAGTGTACAGTCGCCCTAGTTGACAGTAATGCTAGAGGCAAAGCGTCAGCCCACGAAAGACCAGTCGTAGCCTGAATCTTCGCTAACTTTAGTTTAAGGGTGCCGTTGTACCCTTCAACCAATCCAGCTGACTGGGGATGATTGGCGCTGTGGAATTTCTGATTAATTCCAAGGCCCTTACACACACTCTTCATCACACTTCCAACAAACTCACTTCCGTTATCTGACCACACGACTCTAGGCATTCCATACCGAGGAAAGTATTCCTTCAGTAGGATTTTCGCAGTAGACAAAGCAGTATTGTCTTTGAGGGGATAGGCCTCGATCCATCGGGAGAATGCGCAAACCACAACTAAAACGTATTTCAGGTTATTGCATCGCTCCATATGGATGAAGTCCAATTGAATCACCTCAAAGGGATACGAAGGGGGAGCAAAACTGCCAGGAGGAGTTGGGGTTCCTTTGCCAGGATTGTACATTATACACACCATACAATTCTTCACCAGACGTTCAGCACATTTTGTAATGCCATCATTCTTCCACACAGCAGCCAGCAACTTACAAATACCTTTCGCGCTAATATGTGCTAACCCATGTGCCATTGTCACAACGGCCAGCACATACGCATCCGGCAACATCCATCTTTTCTGATCCGACAAATCAATCCAACAACCATTCGCATCCAACTTCCCGGTACTTTCTTTCCACTTCGTCTTTTCAGTCTCGGTGGCCTCATTCTGAATTGCTTTCACACTCTCGATAGTGTCTTCACACATACTCGATTCTGTAGGCCACCTAACCGAACTCGTCACATACATTCGAGTGCTAAGGTTCCGGGCAGTCTCCTTAGCAGTCTCGTCCGCAAACGCATTACCACGACCAACATCATCCGTCACCTTACGATGCGCACTACACTTAACAATCGCAACTTGCGTAGGTAAAGTCAATGCATCCAAAAGATCATTCACAAGCTGGCCATGCTGAATCTTCGTACCGTGCGACGTCAAGAAACCTCTCTCTCTCCACAATCGTCCAAAACTGTGAGCAACACCAAACGCGTATTGACTGTCGGTAAACACATTCACACGTTTCCCTTTCGCTAACACACATGCTCTAGTAAGAGCAATCAGCTCCGCAGCTTGGGCAGAATTCTGATTCAACCTTGCAGTCTCAACAACAGTATTCAATGTTACAACAGCATAAGCAGTAGTCACATCGCCATTCGGCAACTTAAAACATGACCCATCCACATACAAAGTGCCATCCGGATCTTCCAATGGGGTGTTTTTAAGGTCCACTCGACCTTTTGTTTCCTCTTCAGTCCTCAAGTAGCAGTCATGTTCTGCTACTTCATCTGACTCTGTGCTAATTGGTAACAAGGTTGCCGGGTTCAGAACGTTACAACGTTTTATCTGAATGTGGCTTGCCAAGAGCGTCAATTCGTACCCAGACAACCTCGCACTCGTCAAGTGCTGAGTTTTCGTTCGATTCAAAAGAGTATCGACTGCATGCGGAACCATCACCGTAAGCATATTATCCATGACCAATCCTGCTGATTGTCGGATGGAGACCGCAGCTGCCGCTGTTGCTCGTAGACAACTCGGCAATGCTCTAGCTACTGTGTCCAAGGTCGAGGAAAAATATGCACATGGACGTTGCTTACCACCAAAAGGTTGCGTTAAGACACTCAAAGCACAACCTTCCCTCTCATGAACATATAACATAAACGGCTTACTGTAATCAGGGGTACCTAACACAGGAGCCGAACACAATGAATCACGCAGTTCAGAAAAACTTTTCTGACATTCTTCCGTCCATGGTAAAGGAGTTGAAACATCCTTGCACGTAAGAGCTACCAATGGTTTCGCTAGCAATGAAAAATTTGGAATCCATTGCCTGCAGTACGACGTGATACCTAGAAAGGCACGCACATCTCTTTGGGTTTTTGGCACAGCCATTCGCGCAATCGCTGCAATTCTCTCTGGGGTCAATCTCCTTCCCTCCTTTGACAATAAGTGACCTAGATAGGTTACTTCTTGACAACAATATTGGAGTTTAGAAGGTGACACCTTGTGATTTAACTCACAGAGATGTTGCAGCAACGACACCGTAGCAATTTTGCAAATGTCCTGAGTATCAGCAGCCACCAATAAGTCGTCGACGTATTGGATCAAGGCCGCACCAACCGGCAACCTAAATGCATCCAGTTGACCCTTCAAGGCTTGACTGTAAATAGATGGACTTTCACAGTAGCCCTGAGGAGCGCGTTTGAACCGGAAGCTGCGTCCACCGAGAGAGAAACCGAAAAGGTCCCTGCTCTCTTCGGCAATCGGGATGCTGAAAAACGCATTTTTCAAGTCAATCACCGAAAACCATGATGCAGAAGCTGGAATCAGAGTCAGTAGCGCCGTGATGTCAGGCACAACAGGAAATTGAGGAACCACAATTTTATTTACCTCCCGTAAATCGATAACAAAACGATAAACAGGCGGTTTTGAAGGATCAGTACGTTTAAGAATGGGCAGTACAGGGCTGTTGCACACGTTTCCCCGAGTCTCTTCAATAACATCTTTCTCGATCAAATCATAGATGATCGCCAACAGTGCTCGTTCACCATCAAGGGAGATACGATATTGGGGAATACGTGGCAGCCGCACATTAGATTTCAACTGAACAACATAAGGGGAGATATCAAGCAGGCCCACGTCATTTGGACCTGTTGCCCACAAAGACGCAGGAAGAGAACTCAATTCCGGTGGGAGCTTATCGAGGGACAAATACATGGGAGAGACTACCCTCTCTCCTAACGTAAGCTTTACACCCGCAGGAGAACAATACAGAGTTGCGTACAAACGTTTAAGCAAATCCAGGCCCAAAAGATTTTCGCCACAACCCGTGGTTAAAATCAACGGAGCTTCTAGCTCACGTGGCCCAATTTGAAGGGGCAAAGGGCGCGAAACTGGATTGGTAACAGGGGCGCCAGAGAATCCAACGGAAACATTTGTTAAGCCAGACAAAGGTGCGCCAGGGAGTTTCGAATACATGATAGAACTTTTCGCTGCACCAGTGTCCAACAGAAAAGGCTCAACGACGCCCGATGTAGCAACTGCGACGTAAGGCCCTCTCTGATCAACCGGAACTGATACCACTCCCTCTCCTTGTCTTTGGCTGTCCTAGTAATTACTGTCGTCAATCCCCTGATCGACGTAATAATCGTCTACATTGTACTGCGCAGATCGTCCTTGCGATGATCCACGTTGATCGAAACAATTATTAGAAGTAGACGAGTTATCCGAGCGATCGTTCTGAGCACCACGACCTCTACCACGTGATGTTTGCTGCGAACCACCACGACCTCCTCTAGATGAGTTACCACTATTACGTTCGTTTAAAACAGGGCAATTGAATTTAATGTGTCCCTCCTGTCTACAATAAGCACATTGATTGTACCCTAGCGAGGATCTTTGGGAGGAGTAGTCATTACGAGTTTGGGATCTGTTCGATTGTGGCTGTGATCTACTCTGTTGCGAATTATTCTGATTTGACCGCGGAGGATACGCTTGTTGCAACAACACTTTAGTTTTGAGCTCTTTCGTCTTTTTATCAGCACGGTCAATCTCTTCTTTCTCTCTATTCTCATAGTATTGCGCCGTAGCCAGTATCTGAGCCGAAGTAGAAACGGCCCATGCACTTTCCGAATTTCTCAATTTATTGCTCAAGTCGGGCAATAAATTTGAAACAAATTTATCCACAAACAACCTTTGACCACCCTCCGTGCCCATATCCTGACCACTATGGTCGATGAATGCCTCCTCAAACCTCGTAAAGAAGTCTGATACACTCTCATCTTTCTTCTGCTTACAGGCTGACAACTTGTCCCAGTTCACCTTCATAGCTGGCATAAGAGTTTTCATTAGCGTAATAATCCTTTGAGGAAGGTCGAGAATCAACTGATCGGGTTTAGTAGCAGGTACTTGTCCGGCGTCTGCCGCTACAATGGCAGCCCAAGCACCACCTAATTCAGCCGGGTGATTTTCCTGTCGAATCTTTGCCCATACCGGTTGCGGTACAACGTTGCCAAACAACATGTCGATATCGGCAAGATTCATTACCGTAGCATCTACAAGCTGTGATAATTCTTTGTAATACCCTGTAGGATTCTTGCGTGGGTCAGGCAAAGATTGCTTCACCTGCAACACTTCCGAGCGCTTCCATGGGAGATGTATCCATATTCTCTGGAAGTGCGCCAATGTCGGAGGTTGAGCATTAGGATTAGCTGGTATCCAAACCGGCGGGACTTCACGCATAGGATATTGGCCAGACTCGTCTGGTTGTTTTTCAATATCCTCAACGAACAATGCATGAGGGATGGGAGCCGGACGAAGAGATAGCAATCGTTCAACAGCACGTCGAACGTTAGTATCCACTATCAGCCCATTTGCGAACTGAAGCTGGAGATCAGACAGAGCGGTGAGCACCTCGTCAGGTGCATCAGCCGTTATTTGATCATAAAGGAACTTACACATTTCGTTAAACACATATCTCTGTGTTGGCATATTAAATTGACAAAATGTTTCGAGGACAACACGGGGTGGACTTCTCTGAGGATTTACCATCCAACCCATCACCATATTATACAGCGCAACGCGTTCTCTGTTTCCAGGAAGCTGACTACGTCTCTGAGGACCATCGGAACCAGCGGACCCATGAACAGGTCCGAGCGAATGAAAGAAGCTAGCCGCAAGAGGAGAATTGCGACTACGAGTAGAGGGAGAAGAATAAGACACATGGCTAACAAGAGAAGGAGTAGAAACAGTAGCAACAGCAGGGGTTAACAAAACAGGAGCAGTGGCAAGAGCAGTAGCGGGAACAGGAGTATGTGGAAGCGGAGGAGCAGTAGGAATAGAAACAGACAAAGAAGCAGGAACAGTCGGAAGAACGGGTGCAGGTTGAGGAACAGGCGGAGGAGGAATAGGCGGAAGAACAGGTACGGCAGGGGCCACAGGAGCTGCGGTACCCTGTACGTACGGAGGTGGCGACTTCATAAGATAAGACATTAAGGGATCCTCAACTGGCTCTTCCTTCTTTTCCGACTCCGTTGGTAAAGCGGGGTAACATTTATCTACAGTCATACGCTGTAATCGGTCAAACACTTCCTTATCCTTAACCTCCTTATCTCGCTGAAATTGCTCTGCTTTCTTCACTATAGTAGCAACATTATCTCGCTGATTACGTTTAGTCTGTCTGATTTCTTTCTGTCGGGCTTCTTTGCGCCACAACCGAAAGGCATCAAACATGGCCGGCCTTGACTTTCTTTCAAACAATTTAATCTCTAGATTATCTAAGATCGGAGCTTCGAAGCTACCATGAGGTGGCCAACGAAGGTCGCCGTCCTTTTTCGTATATTTAATCCAGTAATCGTTAAAGGTAACTGGGCCTAACCCATGCTTACTATAGAGCTCATACGTGGGAGTTCCAACCGGAGGTATCGGACATGAGTCCTCCAGTCGGGAATCCATACCACAAGGCCTGAAACAACTAAACAAAGTACTGCGACCAGGCATCTTGCACACTAGCCGAGTTTCACAAACTTCAAGGGTTACGGGATTTACCAAGTCCCAGCAAAGAACAAAACCCTCGGTTTTTGGTGGCTGCAGTCGTCAAACAACACAACAAAGTACGCTAGCAAAGTGTCACCGACAAAAACACTCACACAGCGCTAACAACAAAAACACTCGCTAAAGTGTCAACAACCAAGAACTATGGGAGCGACCCACAAATACTTAACTCAAAGATCAATGGCGTCACCAGGAAGGCCCGTCAATCGTCTCGCTATACCAAGGTCTACGCCAGGCGCCAAAACAGGTCTACAGTCAGGGCAGCAGTCCGTCGCAGCCGTCCGGAGGCGGGAATCTTCGCGGGAAAAGTCTTCGGGCCACTTATTTCGACAACAGGATCGATGAAGCGGAGTGCACCTTCCCTCGGAGATTTCACACGAAGTTCCTCACGATCGTCGGGCTTGGACCGGTACCACTGATGCAGCCCCACGTTGGGCGCCAACTGAAGGACTGGGTTCTTTAAGACCCAGCGGTGCCAGGGCACAACACCTGAAACCTTCGTGGGTAACCTGCTCCGGTGTACGAATCACAGAGACACGGGACACTTCCTTCGACGTCAAAGATTCAAGGTTTATTTGCTGCAGGGAACACAGAGATCACGACAAGTACACAGCGTGCAACTTGGGGAGACTGCTTCAAATTGGTTCTGTGGATCGCTCCTTTTATACAGTTTTTACCCATAGGATTACATTGAACACAAAAGTTTACAACCCGGTTCCCACCATTATCCCCCAGAGGGGTCGCTTTGGTCACTTTGAAACACATGAGGTCCGGAACATAAGTGCGGAAACATTTGGCGGTTCCCAACTGTAAAAACCATCTTCCCACCATTAGCAAATTCCAATCAGCAGTAAAACAGATCGAAATAGGAACAACGACAGGTGCAGAGGAAGACGGAGACAGTGGGGAGATCGGAAAGGGTGTAAAAGGGGAGGTATCGGGAAACACGAGATACAGGCATCAAAGGGACGTGCCTAATGAGATGCACGGCTGAGACAATAAGTCCGTGCGGCAAGATGAGCCTCGAGCGGCGCCATCTGCCTTACAGTAGCAACCCCCTCGTCATAAAAGACACTCACAAAGAACATGTGTCTTCCGCAAATATCTTGGGAGTCCCAGGGTCGCGAAGCGGACAACGTCCGTTCGCTGGCTACTTGAGGGCAAGAGACAAAATGGATGCCGTATCTAAGATGGAACCCGTGGGTACAGATGAAAAACCCACATAACAAACGAACGGTTTAAGTTAGCACAGCGAAACTGCGCCCACTTACTAAACTCGTCATTTGCGGTTCATAGATACCAGACTCGACCATATTCGTGCGAGTCGAAAACACCACTTACAATTATCACGGAACCTCACTCTAACCACCTACACACTTCTCATTTTCTCCTTCACTTCCCCTGGTAGTACCCATGCAGTCCAGAAATCACCCTGTCACTCCTCGTGCAGTCCTCCAGTCATCCAGCCACTACCATGAACTAATCCAAACACTCTGCCAACACCCAAGCACTTATAATTTCACTCAGGCACTCTCTTTGCAGTATTCTAATCTTTCAGTCAGTAGCTATGTACTCATGCAATGATCCAGGCACTAACTGATCACTGTTACAATCCCATATGTCCTACCCATACAGTCCTGTACCCACTTACACACTTCAATTTTGTTCATTCAATTCCCCAGGGAGTACCCATGCAGTCCCGCAATCACACTCATCCTGTCACCCAGCCACTATCATGCACTAATCCAAACACTCCTCCAATACCCAAGCACTTATAAATTCACCACTCACTCTCCTTGCAGTACTCTAATTATCCACTCAGTACGCATGTACTCATGCAATGACCCAGTCACTAACACATGCACTGCTGCAATGCCTTGAGGACTACCTATGCAGTCCAGTAATCTCCCCGGTACTATCTATGCAGTACTTCAATCACCCAGCCAATCCTATGTGCTTATCCAATCACTGCGCCAAAACCCGAGCGCTTATAAAATCACCATGCACGCTAATCATCCAGTCACTACTCAGGTACTCATGCAATGACCCAGGCATTAACTCATGACAAATACAGAGGAAGTCATGCTAATCACATGGGTACCCCAACACATAGTGTTCCTTAGTGTATGCAGGTGTTTTCATTGTATGCTAAGTGTCTTTTAGCATAGCACTGGCTCTAGGCCTGGTTAGTCAGAGTCAGTTACCAACAGTACCCATCAGCAAAACGTTTGGGGCAAAGGAGGACTTTCTGCACCTCTGTTGGTTCTATCTGCATTTGTCTTGCTTCTTTCTGCGCTTTTCTTCCTCTTTCTTCACATGTCCTACCTTTGTAGGCATAGTTAGAAATTAGCATTTAAAAAACCTTTGAAAGTCACTACAAAAACCATAGGTTTCAGGGACGTTATAGTTAGAAATTTTCATTTAAAAAATCTTGGAAATTCACTGAAAAAGACTACAGTAAGTAAGTAAATCTTGCACAGTTGATTAAAACCATTGCAGATTTTAGCAAATAAAAACATTAATTAAATACAATTGTTATAAAAGGTATAAAATGAGAGTAATTTCATATAAAAATAGTGATTAGTACAAAAAGATTTATGCTTTCTTCAGGCTGAGCGTAGAATTAAATAAGAGAGTGAATGTGAATGTAAATTGATACTTGTATAGCGCACTACTCACCCGCAAGGGTCTCAAGGCGCTTGTACGAATACCGCTGTGAGTAACTTATGTGGCTCCTCGATAGGAACTGAACTGTAATGAATGTTACAAGCGTAAAAAGAGTGATTTTTTCTGCAAAGTCTGTTAGTTATTTTTGGGTCCCCAACTGTTTTATTGTGTGTTAGAGGCCCATCCGGAGACAGTCCGTTGCCCTTGTCGTGTGATTGATCCCTTTTCAGTGACCAGTTGAGACTTGCTTCTTAAGTTAGCCTCATCCTGTTTCAGCCCTCTGTCGCTCTTGTTTCTTTTCTGCCTCCTCCTAGAATTTGACGACATGGCTTGCTAGTTGAATGTTCTTTCCATCAAAGCAAGCTATTACCGCCTGCCGGCGTGTTCTTATGCCCAGCTTGTTAAAGTACTGTTTTAGATGAAATCTACGTTCTGTGTCCTGACCTTTGCAAGTGCATATCAGGTGCAGGATGTCCTCTTTTGTGTTCCCACATGCTCGGCAGTTGATTGTTTCTTTGGGCCTTTCCCATGGGGGGAGATGGTTTTGTACTGGAAGTTGGCCCAGCCGTAAGTGTAGGAACTTCTCCTTTTTTGCACCTAGTGAACCCGACTTCTAGATAGCTTTGACTGAAGTTGCTTGTGTAGCTTTGGATAACTATCCAGCCATGGGCCCGGGTTGCTAGACTTGCTTTATCTTCGATTAGCGACATTGATCTGACTGATTTATTCACTAGTTGTTTAAAGGTTTTGTGAGGTCCACTGAGCTTCCTGGCTTCTTGGAGGCACAGGGAATTTATTGAGTGCTTGAGGTATTTCGCGGCTGCACTATTGCTCTTTCTTTCCATCTCATTCCATAGGTTGTGATTTAGGCTTGTGGCATCTCCTCTCTTGATCTTATGCCATCTTTTGGCGTAGGCACCCATTCCTTCCAGCGTTTGATTTCTCAGGCCACATTCCAGCCTTATTTGTGCCTGTGATGTATAGTTGGGCAGGCTGAAAATCATTCTCATGGCCTTCGCTATTGTGCTGTTCAGTTGCTGAGCGTGCGTCCTCGGAGGCATTCGCGTCCGTAGGTTAAAGCCGATGTTAGTTTTGCCGGAAGCACTTGTAGCAGGGGGGTAAAGCTTCGGCCGACTGCTTTTGTTTTGAGGCTCCTTAGTGCGATCCCTATGCTAATACCCCTCCGTTTTATTGCTTCTTTTTGCTGGAAAAAAGAGCCCTTTCTGTCAAGAATTACCCCCAGGTACCTGTACTCCTCCACTATTTCCAATGTTGAACCTCCCATGTGCCACTGAAACCCTGCAAACAATGTTTTTGTGTTTATCCTCATTATTTTGTTTTTTGAGAGGTTAATGCTTAGGCTGTTTTCTGTTGAGTACTTAAACGTGGTGCTGATCAGCCTTATCGGTGTTCTACTGATTAGGACGATGTCATTGGCGTACAATAAATTGGATAGGGTGAGTCCGCCTATGCTTGGAGCATGGGAGATAGTATCATCCAGCTGCTTTGGAAGGTCAGACATAAAGACATAAAGATGTTGAATAGTGTTGGCGCCAGCACGCAGCCTTGTTTTAAGCCTTTTGTGGTCTTTATTTTTCTTGACAGGAGATCCCCTGGCCCTAGCTTTACTTGGACCCATGTGTCAGTGTGTAGTAAGATCAGCTGTGTAAGAAGGCTCGATGGAATGTTCCTTTCTTCCAGCTTTGACCATAATAAGTTTCTACTGACGTATTCAAAAGCTGAGGTAAAATCGATGAAGCATACGTACAGGGGCAGATTAGCTGCCTTAGTGGCATCAATGAGGAGCGAGAGGGCTAGCATATTTGACGTTGTGCCCATTTGTTTGCGGAAACCTGTCTGTGTGATAGGGATTACTGCGTTTTCCTCTGTCCAATCCAAGAGCTCCTCTAATAGGAGACCAGCGTAGTACTTGGCTTCGTTGTCGATTAGGGCTATTAGTCTGTAATTTTCAGGATCATTTACATTGCGCTTTTTGTTTATTGGTGCAATTATGGAGCCTTTCCATGACGCTGGGATTGTTGCAGTATCTGTTATCTGTTTGTAAAGTGGCAATAGAGCTGCTGCCCAGTAATACGGGTTTTGTTTATACAGTATTGGGGGAATACCGTTGGGGCCTGGCACCCCTCCACTTTCCCCTTTGCGATCCTGCTTATTATTTGTTTTTCAGTTGGGTCAAATGAGGTACTGACCAATTTTGTTGACCCTGCTGGTTTTTTTTTAACCTTATTTAGTCGACTAGTTGTTGCAAACTGTAGCACTGTGTTGAAGTGTTCCTGGAGGTGATTGGCCCAGGCTTCCTCGTTACATAAGAGTCAATGGTTGGAATCCTGGGGTTCTGGAGAGAGTTGACTGTTTTCCAGAATCTTCCGCTTGTGTTGGTGCCTTTAGTGTCGTCTAGAAATCTCGCCCATAGCTCATCCTCTGCTTTCCTTTTTTCCTGCCAGATTATTCTCTTTCTGCTGTTTTATGTTTTGCAATTCCAATTGTGTTGCGCCGTCCGGTCCGTCGCGATGTAGTTTCCGCAGTAATTTGTTAATATTGCTTTTGAGGAGTTTTAACTTGATGTTTTGGTTTAGGGCCTTGTCGCATTTGCCAGATGGATCGGTTCTCTTACCTCGGCTTTTGCAGTTTTGACGATAGATGTTGGGTTTCCTTTTTATGAGTCTGTCCCAGGCTCCTCGTGAATTGTTCCCAGGCATTTAGGTACTCAAACTTATTTGTGATGCACTCTTCCCACCTTTTTTTTGCATCAGTTGTGAAGCATTCCAAGTCTGACGTGTTGCATTTAATTCTTTTCTGTGCCACCGACAGTGAACATCCCAGGTTTGTCGCTGGCCTAGTTAGCACGGCCCCCTCGAAGTTAAGGCTGAATTCTTGAGGCTGGTGGTCGCTTGCTGACATCGTGTCAATTTGGTAGTCTGTGACTTGCGCAAAGAGTTGCAGGTTTACAAATGTATAGTCTAAAATGTAGCCAGCTGTTGAATTATGAAAAGTAGCTGACGGGGGGCTGTCATTTGGGAAGCGACCATTTAATGCTGCCAGATTGAGATGTTCTAGATCCTTTATGCTAGCCCTTGCCAGCCGGTTTTGGTTGCCCCATTTGCTTATTGCTTGTTGAGGAATGTCCCAAGCCAGGAACTTCTCTTCTAGCCCTGTGTCCCTTGTTTGAGGCCCTCCTAGGAACATATTGAAGTCCCCTGTTACTATGAGACTGGGAGTTGTTGTCTCTATCAGTGTTTTGGAGATCTCTGCCACCAGGAGGTTCATTCATATTTTTTTTTTCCCGGGGGTGAAGGTATACATTCATCAGCCTTAGATTTTGATTTAGGTCTTTTCCCCTCACTTCTAGTGCTATTGTGAGGGTGCAATTGTTGCCTGTCTGTTTTGCATTTGTGTATTTTGATTCGTTGAAGCTCTTTATGGTAGTGTATATTGTTAGGCCACCTTTTGGATGGCCGTATTTTGTATTTCTTTTCCCTGGGAGATGATATGTGTTGAAGACTTGAATATGGCGTGCTTGTTCTAGCCATGTCTCCGATAGGGCTAATATGTCAAATTTTTGGAGGTAGGAGAATAGCTGGACGTCGTCTCTTTTGTTTGCTAGTCCATTTATGTTCCAAGAGCATATTCTTAGTTGTTGCTTTGCAGCGATATTTTGTTGAGTATTTTGTTGGGTGTTTTGTCAGAACTTTGGGGCCCTTGTGTTAATTGTCCTTGCTATCCAGTTCCAGTCTTCTTGATCAGTTAGGCCTTGCTCCGGCCCTTTGATCTGAAAGGTCATCCTTGATACTGATAGGCTTCTAGCCCCCTTTAATACACTTTCTGTTTTTCCTTGAAGTAGCTTGCTCGTTGCCTTATGGGCTTGACTCTCTTTGTGTGCCTGGCATCGGGGATCCGGGTACCCGTTTTCCCCCCATCTTTTTAGGCCTATCCCTCAGGATAGAAAGTTTGGTTCAAATTCCATGATTCTATTCGCTATTTCATTCCTGGCCCATGTTGTGTTTGTGACCTCCAGATCTGACAGGTGGTTACTGTGGACAAATTCCACTGCAGCAAGATCTTTAGTGCTGATGTCTGTCAGACTACTAATGGTTGATAGTAGGAGTAAGATATTTCCTCGGTTGAGGGTATCTCCTCTCCCTCTTGACTTGTAGTCTGGAATGAACCGTATGGTGCTGCTATCGGATAATGCTCTGGAGTCTTGTTTCAAGGGTGAGCCCTTGCTTCTATCTGCTGATGCACCCCCCTAAGTTTTAGTTTGGTGGGTTTTTCACTTTGTGTTGGTTTATCCGTCTTCCTGGCCGGTGTTGTTTTTTATGATCTTGAGCGAGCTCTCTGATTTGTCTGCTGCTACTTCTTCTGATGCTTTCAGGGACGTTATAGTTAGTTGGAGATTTCACTCGTACCAAACCATTTGAAATTCGACCGTGATAGTTATTAGACTTAGCTATAACTCGAGCCCCCGCAATGCACTGCTGATGACATCACATGTTACATCACTCATGACATGCTCAGTGACATCATTGATGACATCTCTGATGACATCTCAAATGACATCACTGATGACATCATCCACGTGATCATTTGATGCACTTCCTCATACCCTAATAAAACCTTTCATACACCCACTCTAAAATACAGACCACTAATATCGTAACCATAGACAGACCAATAGCAGTTAGCACATACCTGCTCAGTGATTCAAATGTCTACACACTAACCCATACAGTCACTCATACACACAGTCATTCATCTATAGAGCCACTGATATATCCATTCATACACCCATATAGACACTCACACACTGCAACTCACCTAAAGAGTTACTCATACACCTGGTCAGTCATGCAAAGAAACTATCACACACCCATTTCCTTGCTTATACAGTCGTATATACACCACCACACTTTTTTATACAGATACTAATACATACTTACTCTCTTAAACAATCACTCATAGAAACACACACTCATCCATACAGATATTCTTGCAATCACTCACTCTCAGATATAGTCATTTATATACTCCAACACTCACATATACTGCTTAAAAACATATGTAGTTACTCACACATGTACCACTGAGAACCCATTCACTCACCAACACACCCATACACACACTCACCCGCCCATCCAGCGGTTTCCATATGCACTCTTGAACCCATACACCCAGTGAAACAACCACTCACATATCTATGCACAGTCGCACCCCCCCACTCACCCACATAGACACTTAGGCACCCATACAGATACTCAGGCAACCAATAAATAACCCATATAGACACTCATGTAGCTACTCACCAAGCCATGCAGCGCTTACACACCAACAAACAGACTAATAAAGACATTCACACAGTTTAGTCACTAACCCATGCATTCAGTAAGAAGCATTTAATCACTCACTTATACAGTCAGTCACACACCTACTAAATTAGCAGTTCAGACACTCATTCACCCACTCATACTTCAGTACACCTTGGTGTGTGTATATATATATATATATATATATATATATATATATATATATATATAACACAGAAACACACATTCACTGGATAAAGTCATCAGTGATGTCATTTGAGATGTCATCAGTGATGTCCCTGAGTATGTCATGAGTGATGTAATATGTGACGTCATCTGCAGTGCATTGCGGGGGCGCGAGTTATAGTTAGGTCTACTAACTATAACTGCTGAATTTCTTTAGTTTTGTACGAGTGAAATCTCCAACTAACTATAACGTCCCGAAACCTATGTTTTTTTTCCAGTGAATTTCTAAGGTTTTTTAAATGCTAATTTCTAACTAGAACATCCCTGAAACCCATGTTTTTTTCAGTGAATATATATGCTATTTTTATATATTTGTAGAACATTAATTTCTATTTATGTATATTTTTAATTATTTAATTTTGTTTTATTTCCTATGGGGTTTTATTTTCACTACCTCCATTATGTTATATGGGGCAGTTTTGCAATACCACTGCATGTTTAGTGCTGGAATTACTACAAAAGAGTAAGTTACTACAAAAGTGTAAGGTAATACAAAAGTGCAGTATGTGAATACTGGCAAAGTAGTAAACATACTCTAAAGTGTAAATGTACTCAAAAGCATCAGTTACCTTTGCAAATCAGGCCAGGTTTGTCGGCTTTTTCCTATTATCAACAATCTTCTACCAACCTTTCAAACAATGGTTAGATAACACACTATTTGACTCCTTATTTGCACAAAGGGGAATTGGAGATGGAAATTATTTGCCTTGGGATGGTGGTATGCTCCATTTGTCTAAATTAACAGCTACAAAGCAATTAACACCACAACCACTTGACAGCAAGGGATACCCACAGGTTGATAGCAAGAATGAGCCTTCAGGGTTGATAGTTAGGAAGCGTCTATGAGCTTAGTGTAATTAAGGCACCATGAAGTAGAATCGAAATTTTCCTACCTTAGTAACGGTAAGTTTCAATTCTATTAAGGACACGGAGGCGAGGATTATGCTATTCTCTCTTCGCTTTATTCATCTTACAAACTCCACAGCAGCTTTATTAACATCATAACAGAACCGTATCCAAACAGGGAAAAGCTGTCCACAGGAAAACAAAGTTCGAACAGGGTTGAGCCAAACTACACAGCCTATGAGTCCATGTAACAACACCCTCATTGTCCTTTCTCAGTGTCCATAAGACATAGAAAGTCTCTCCTTCCTAGCTGTCCCTCCTCTTTCTTTGCGCGTACATCACAGAATCACTGGTCTTGCTTGGCACCATCATGTCCTAGAACAAAAACACATTGTGTAAAGAAACTGATAAAGACTGAGCATCAAGCCACCATAATAATGCAACAGTACTCAGTCGAATATCAGTAAAGGCATCAGGAAAAAGGTTACTTACCGCCATACGGGCGACTTCGCACAACCGTGCCGTGGGAGGGATAATCCTCGCCTCCGTGCCCTTAATAGAATTAAAACTTACCGTTACTAAGCTAGGCAAATTTCGATTCTAAGTCAGGACCGGAGGCTCCGATTATGCTAGTTTAAGCTTACTCAACACCAAATGAGCAATATCCACCACTGGTTTAAAATAAAACTGTTTAAAGGTGGAATCTGAAGACCAATCCGCAGCTCGCATCAAATCCTCAAAGAGAGCGCCCAGCGAGAACGCTTTCGACACCATAGCACCCCTGGCTGAGTGTGCACCAAACTGTTTTGTGTCAATACCCGCCTCTTGCATGACCCAACGCACCCACCTAGCAATGGTGGGGGAAGATACTGCCTTGTGCTACTTCCTTAATGCAATAAGGAGTTGTCTTTCGCCCAGAGGACGCAAGTCAGAGTTGAGGTCCTCGTAGGCCTTAAGGCACTGCACCACACAGAGTTTAGGTGTGTCAGCAAAGTTCGGGTATGAAATTGACCTGGAAGCAGATTTTGTACGCCGCCCGATCGTGAAAGTCACCCCATCCGGGAAGAACACACGTGCCGAAACGTCCAGTGCTCTAACATCCGAGACCCTGCGGCAAGAAACTAAACATAACAACATGGCTAACTTTGCTGATAACTCTTTCAAAGAAAGGTATCTGTTAGACTGCCAAGACAGAAACAGATTGAGGACCACATTAACGTCCCACAAGACCGAATAACGCGGTTCTGGAGGTAGTGCCAGCCGGATGCCCCTCCAGAGTCTGCAAACAAACAGATGCTCCCACACTGGAGCATTATCGATCGGGGCATGACCCGCTGAAATAGCCGAACGCATAGCGTTGATGGTCCGGTACGCTAGGCCGTCAGTCGCCAACTCCGCCAAAAAATTCAGGATGGGAACGATTCCTGCGACCACTGGGTCCAGATCCCGTCGAAGACAACAACATAGCCACCTCGTCCAGGCGGACCGATACCTCTTCGAGGTGCTGCTGGCCCAAGCCTTTGATAATAGAGACTCAGCCGATCCCGAAAGGCCTGGGATCGACCAACGTCGCCCGAAAGGCGCCAGGCCATGAGGTGGAGAGAGCCCTGGGTGATCAGGTGATGCTGTTCTCCGGCTGGGTTCTAAAGAATGTGAGGAAATAGGGGGAGTAGGATTGGAGAATCCCCAGAAAGTTCCAGAAGTACTGGAAACCAGACTTGATATCTCCAAAGCAGTGTCACCAGCACCATCTCCGCCCTCTGCTGGCGAAGCTGGGCTGCCAATCGCACAATCATGGAGAACGGAGGGAACGCATACCCCGTTCCTGACTCCAATCCTGCAGGAACGCCATCGTTGCCTGCGCCAGAGGGTCCTGTCTCCAGCTGAAGAATCTCGGAAGCCGATGATCCAAGCGGGACACGAATAGGTCCACCGAGAAGGGGCCCCAGGTGGTGGACAACCACCGGAAGACCTGGGTCTCCAACTTCCACTGACTGAAGTCTCGCAAGTGTCGGGAGTGCCAATCTGCGACCTGGTTGGACTGGCCTGGCAAGTACTCTGCCGTCACCGAAACGTGGTGTGCCAGGCAAAAGCCCCAGAACTCCTTTGCCAAATTCGCCAGGGCCTGAGAGTGAGAGCCTCCAAGGTGGTTGATGTAACGCACCGCGGAGACGTTGTCCATCCGCAGCAGGACGCACGAGCGCACTCTGTCCTTGGTCCAGCATTGGACCGCGAACGATCCCGCTAAAAGCTCTAGGCAATTGATATGAAGTTCTTGTTCGTCTAACGTCCAAGCACCTCCAGGAGAAAAATCGCCGCAGCAGGCTCCCCATCCCGACCTGCTTGCGTCGGACTCTATGACGACATCGGGGGCTGCCCCGAAAATGGCTCTGCCATTCCAGGCGTCCATGTGGGAAAGCCACCAGGACATTTCCTCCTTGACCTCGACGGACAGAGGGACCAGCTGGTCGTATGCCAAACCACTTCTGAGGTGGTGTGCCTTGAGTCGCTGCAGAGCACGGTAGTGCAGGGGCCCCGGAAAGATTGCCTGGATGGATGACGACAGTTGCCCTACCACCTGGACAATCTGACGGAGGGAGACGTGTGTTTTTGAGATAGTCTGACGTAACAGATGCCAAATCTTGGCCATCTTCCGGGATGGGAGACTCAAGGACGCGTGAACCGAGTCCACGACAAACCCCAAGAACACTATGGTTTGCGACGGGGTAAGAACAGACTTGTCCCCATTGATAATGAACCCCAAACCTTGCAGCAAGGATACCATCTGACGCACCTGGCCCGCCAACTTCCGAGGACATTGAACCACGAGAAGGATGTCGTCCAAGTAGACGATCATCCTGACACCCTGACTCCGAAGGAATTCCACTGCTTGATGGAGGACCTTGGTGAGGCACCAGGGTGTCGAGGACAGTCCGAACGGAAGGGCGGAGAATTCTTCCAGGAGGCCTCGCCATTGGAACTGTAGAAAGCGTCGGTGTGGGGGGTAGATTGGAACGACCAGATAAGCATCTTTGAGATCCAATCTCGCCATCCAGTCGCCTGGAAGAAGGATGTGGATCCCCTCCATTTTGAAATGCCGGTATACCAGCCACCCGTTGAATTCTTTCAGATTGATGACCGGACGGCGCCCCCCATCGGTCTTCTCCACCAGGAAGACGTTGCTCAGGAACCCTTGGGGGTGCAAAACCGTCCGACAAATCGCCTATTTGCGGAGCAGCTCGGACACTTCCTCGTCGACCAGAAGGGCGTCCGCCACTGAGAATGAAATGGGACGAGGGAACACCTCTTGATGGGGTAAATCGTAAAACTCGATGTAAAACCCTTGAACTGTCTGCAGTACCCAAGCATCGTTTGTGATGGCCTTCCAAGCCCCCAGAAAGGATGCCAACCGACCCCCAATGCGGACTTGAGAAGGAGAAATCAGACTCACCGCCGGCAGCAGGTCCTCCTGCGTTGTTCTTGTAACCTCCGCGGCCACAGAACTTCTGTCCTCTGGTCGGGTAAAAGTTGGTATAATTGGCGCTGGAATTGTATTGACCCCGCCCGGAGCCTTATCCCCTACCGGGATTGTGCTGTCCACTACGGCCAGTCGCGCTGCCCCTACCACGACCGGCCCCATTGGAAAAACAGGACTGAAAAACTCTTTTTATATTGGACTGGGCCTTGTCCAGGCTGGTGAAAGTAGCTACAAATTTCCCCAGCTCTTTCATGAATGGGTCCCCGAATAGCCCCCCTTGAGCCACTGCTCCTGCCTCTGAGGACGCCAAGTCACCGAGCTTCGGGTCCAATTTGATAAGGAGGGAGCGCCTCCGCTTGGTTGACAGAGCGCAATTAGCGTTCCCCCCCCAAAAAAATGTCTCGCCGAGCCCAATTGGAGAGGACCTCGGAGGAAATGGCAGAACCCGACACCTTCGCCTCCTCTGCCATATCTAAGATTTTGGTCATGGGCCCCACCGCGTTAAGAAGCTTATCTTGACATGAGTGCCAAGACCGGTCTATCCCTTTACGCGGATCCTTCTTGTACTTGGCCAGGAAGGTGGCCATCTTGGAATCCAGCTCCGGTGTGCATGCCACCTTCCCGTCCAAGGTCGGGCGAGGACATCTGCTCTTAAGCACCCCCTCGCCTCCTTCTCTAAGGGCTTGCAGAGGCGGCCCGCCACAAACTTAGCCACCTTGTCCCCAGGTGCCCAGGCTGCCGACCGCGGATGAATAATCTCATCCGGGTCAAGCATACTCTAATCATCCTGGGGCAACGCCGCACCAGAACTGGCCGGGCGCCAAGACCGCGATGACCCCACATCATCATCTGAATCCACTGGGGAACCACCATCCAAGGATGCAGAGTCTGGGCTGACAGATTCTGCGGGAGGCAGGGCTGGAGTAGGTGCCGGAGGAGGAATGGTAGCCTTCGCGAGAAAGGTGCTCTTGAGCCGGTCGAAAGCGTCCAAATCCACCCCCTGGGACCCTCCCGGGGCCTCCACTACACACCTTTCTTAGGAACCGAGGAACCCTCCCCTGGAGGCAAGGTAGGTACGGGGCCAGGGGGTCCAAGTGAGCGAAAGCCAACTTGGTGCACTCCATTATAATGCGATTTGACAGGCGTTCCTCCATTGGGCCCACCACATCACTCACGCACTTAAATCTGGATTCATCCACTGCCTCGAAGAACTGGTCATCTAGAGGCAAGTACTTGACCTGTTCTTCCTCATAAAATTCCTCGTGACTCATTCTGACCACCACAGCACAATACCCAGACAAAAAACGACCACTAGGGAGCCTGACGCTCTAAGGGAACAGTAAACAGTCAAAGAAATAAATTCCCAGGCAAGGAAACCTAGGGCCCTAGGCCAGAAACACTCCCCTCACAACGGAGGTTTTGCACAGATCAAGATAAAAGGGGGTGCTCCCTTCTGTATTATGGGCAACCTGGCAGGATGCAAAAAACTTTAGGCGAGGTGAAACCTCAGCGTATACGGGGTCCTCAGGAAAACCTGACCGGGCCAACCGCCACCCAACGCGCTAAACGGCTGCAGCCTTCAAACATGCGCACTCGCCTACCGGCGTTCACGCGGCAGCGCCGCCTGTTACAGACCCCTGCCGGGGCGTTCAGGTAAAAATGCCGGGAATAAGGACACCCCTTGGAGGTGTTCAGGTGTGGCGGTAGGGGACAAGGCTCTCCGGTCCGTTGGTCTCGCCGCGCGGTCCCCTCACTGAGGAGACGCGCCGTGGCGACCAATGAGACGCAGGAGCTCCCCCTGGCGGCCGAAATACCTGACCGCACTGCAGATGGGCAGCCGCGAAAGGAGCGAACACGCTCCTTCGCTGTCGGGGGACCTGTAAAGGAACTGTTCAATCCGACACAAGCCTCCCAAGGCGGATCAGGGTCCCACAAAAGTGAAAACACGGGCCCCGCCGCCCACAACAATCACAACGGTAGTAAACCAAAGCCCCCGCTCCCAACGCCCGAGAGAAGGGAAGGAGACTTATCTGGCGCCGCGGAGCAGCGAAGAAAGAGGAGGGACAGCTAGGAAGGAGAGACTTTATATGGCTTATGGACACTGAGAAAGGACTATGAGGGTGTTGTTACATGGACTCATGGGCTGTGTAGTTTGGCTCAACCCTGTTCGAACTTTGTTTTCCTGTGAACAGCTTTTCCCTGTTGGGATAAAGGTTCTCTTATGATGTTAATAAAGCTGCTGTGGAGTTTGTAAGATGAATAAAGCGAAGAGAGAATAGCATAATCGGAGCCTCCGGTCCTGACATAGAATTTATCTCCTCTGGCTTCTGACTGAGGTACATGGTAAATACTTAAATGAAGGAAAATAATAGGTATTTTTTAAATGCCTGAAAAAATATGCTGTTTGCATCCAACAAGGTCTTAATGGATCCATCTTATTTATGTGTATGTTACCTTCTTTCCAGAAATCTTTTGGCTCATGATTACACAGAAACACATTATTTGCCTGATGGTCAGCAAGTAACGACGTCACCTCAGATTTTGGTACTGTATGAATTGATTTTTTTAAATTAAGTTTGCTATTGCTTGCTGAGGTTTTCAATGAGCCATTTACTCTTAAACATCTTCTTGGAAAAGCAAGAAAGAGCTCTTTAATGCAATAATAACAATTTCATAATTGTGTTTTCTTCAAAAGAGAAGTCATTGACTTGTTACTCAGTGATATGGGAATTCTACACAGAAAGCTTACCTTTTCCGAAGGGATAGTGAGCAGTGGATTTTGTGTAGTGAAATGATAGCACACTCAGTAGGTATATGGTACAGAGGATGAAGGATTAGTGGCATGTATGATGTATTTGTTGAAATTTTGAGTTGTCCTAGTTACACAGCATGCCACACTATAATTGGTTACATGAAATTTACAGTTTTAGCAACTTCTGAAGTGCACAACAAAAGTGCTCATAAATGAGTAATATTTAATGTGCACTTTACGAATACCAGGCATTCAGTAACCCCAATAGTGGAAATAAAACGCAAATACATTTTTCAAGTGTTGTCAGTTGACATCAGCATTTTCACAAAAACAGTTTATCTGATTGTCTTCTAGCCCCAGATTCTTTATCTTAAAATATTCTCCAGGTTTTCTACTGGAACTGGGAAATCTTGAGCGGCATTAGGTATTTAGGTGCTGCCCCAGCACACTGACATGAGTAATTTTTTTCCATGCTCTCAGCCCTGATCCGGACAGAGCTAACTCTCTCCACTTTCTAGAGAACTGTTTTCAACATTTTGTCGACCATTTTTGAGACTTTGTCTACCGGTGTGTAGGCGTGGCCTCCCAAAAAAACCTGTGAGGTTTAAACCATGTGGTTTCTGTCACAGGCAGATTTCTGTGACAGACCCCCTCTGGTTTGTCTCTGGTGCCACAACTCCAAGCCCAGACAGGACTGCCACGCCATGGAGCCCAAGGCGCTGCGGAAACGATACCTGAAGCTCCTAGTTGTCCCACGGCAGTCAACTCCACAATGTGCCAGGTCCTGGCCATATAGAAGGTCCTATTTGCTGAGCCATTCTAGGCACTTGTCATCACACTCGAAATCATTGAGTAAGTCCCACAAAAGATGGAAGGAATTCAAGAAGTCAAAGTGCGCTTTATCTTTGCAGAGCCAGTCCAAGTCATTGGACGAGGCGTGGGAACAACATCACCACTCTAGGCCCCACTTACACATGTTAGCGGCTGAGCGTGTGTCTGAGACCGCTCTGTGCTGCCCTGAAGTCCCAGGACTGACCCCTGCCCAGCTGTTGTTGTTTTATGATTCCATGCACCTCAGTGTTCTCCCCAGACACTGGCCTAGTCTGTCCTCCTAGTGTGGCTAGGGAGAAAGGGGCTTCCTTTGCCATGCTGGGGAGTAGGGCGGCAGATCTCTGGGCCCTTAGGCAGCACTCAGTGGCAGTCAAGATGAATGTCTTGACATTGCTGCTTTAGTTGCCCCCACATATTCTCCCTTTTAATGAAACATTTAAGGATATCCTGCTCATGGCGTGGGCCAACCTGTGCATAAGGGATCCCATGTACAATTGCCCGTGGCCATTGCCCTGCTCCTGGGGACCTAACCTTCCTCACCCAGCACCCCACCCTGGAGAGTCTGGTTGTCTAGGACTTCACTTCCAAAGTCACCCATGGTGAGTTCCCTACCACACCACCAGATAGAAAATCCAAGAGTCTGGATACCTTTGACAGGAGGATGTGCTCCTACATCGGCCTTCCACTTCTGTAGTTGAAAACCGCATGTCTCTTGGGCTGATACATCCATACAGATTGGGATTGTGTTTCTCAAGTGTTGCCCATGGTCTTGGAGGAGGCTGGAGCCATACTGACCCAGGCTATGGCGGATGGCAAGAATGCAGCTAAGTTCACCATTGGCTCCAGAATGGATACAACCGAGTCACTAGGCAGAGCGATTGTGTCAACAGTGGCACGCAGACACCACGCCTGGCTGAGATCTCTTCACTTTTCAGGTCAATGTCTAGGTATCCCTTATGGTCATGCCCTTCTATGGCTCCCATCTCTTTGACTATAAGGCAGATTCCTACTTGGAGCACTTTAAGAATATCTGGACCACTGCCCAGTCGATGGGTCTCTCCATGGCCCTCTGCCAACCACATTATGCCTTTCGTCCCTTTTGTGGCTACAATAGTGGTTATTAGACACATCCAGTCCTACCTAGCCACCAAGGTCCACAGGCTTCTTTGTGCTTTTGTGGCCACAGACACAGTTCCCACAAGCTTTGTGGGATAAATAGTCAGAGGTCGACCCAATCTGGAGCCTATCCGACAGCCGCATCCTCAAAACCGCTTTATTTTGACCTTTAACCATCATGAGCAGGCAGCTGCAGGCAGGGTCTGACATCACCTATACTGCTGGCAGTACATAAAATCAAACAAGTGTAGTCTATTTTGGATGAAGAAGCCATCAAGAGGGGGTCCGCATCAGAATTAGATCGCAGTTGCTATTATCACTACTTTCTGGGGCCCAGGGAGGATGGAGGTCTTTGCCCTATTTCAGACCCCCGCCCTCGCAACTTCTTGCTGAAGAATTGGGGTTGTAGGAATGTAGAATCTTTCTGGTATAGTTACCCTCAGTTTTTTGTCTGTTGTCCTTGTGTTTTGATTGTAGTACACTGGGATCCTGCTACTCAGAGTTAGGACCCCAGTGTTGGTGCTCTCTCTCCTCAATTCATTGGTAAGTACTTTGTACACCCAACAATTGGTGTACTGGTGTACCCCTGTAAGTCCTTAGTATTTGATACTAAGGTACCTAGGGTATTGATACACTAGGAGTCTCGCATCGGCTGCAGCAATATTGTGCCACCCATTGGAGCCATTGCAGCCTGCTTGAACTTGTGCATGCATCTTTCATGCCAGATATAAGTTTTTCCTTATCCTGGTCACTGCACTTAAAACCTCTTAGTCATCCTTAAGGCATACCTTTCTGCCTACCAGCAGGGTGCATGGCTCTAATTGTAAGGGTGCCCCTGCAGAAGCAGAGGCACCCCTACAAACCACATATTACATCCTCTAGCTTTGTGAGTGCGGCAAAGCCATTTTAAAGCATGTAGTGGACACTGGCCAAGTTGCGATGTCCAGCTAGATAATGGTTCCACTAAACCCAGTCTTGTTTGGTATCACACATGTTGGAATAATGCACCTACACCGATTTCAGTTTTAGTTGAATGATACCATGTACTGGGGGCTCTTAGGAGGACCCACTCCCCCATGACTACCTGTGTAGCCTTGCAGGGTCTGCGTGCAAGCTAGCGCTGCTGCCGACCCCAGACACTGTTCTGCTGTCCTGCTGCTGAGCTTAACTCAGGAAGGGAAGGGAGAACAAAGGATTTCCTGCAGAGGAGAGGTGTAGCCACCTCTCATTAAGAAATAGGTGTCTTAGACTGGGGGGGGGGTCTTCCGAGCGCCTCCAGACTGCTTTGAAGGGCACATTAGTGCCCTTCTTGCATAAACTGGTTTGCCCCAGTCCAGGAGCCCTTATCTCCCGCTCTAGCATAGAGCTACACAAAGGACAGGGGGTTGCAGTTTTAAAGAAGGACCTTTCCCAGGGGATCCTGAAGAAACCCTTTATAGGATGAAAGGCTGGAGAGTCACCTGACCAGTGGGTGCTCCAGGAACCGGGTTACTTGTACCAGGGAAGCCAGGTGCATAGGAGTGAAGTTACGTCGCAACATCCCATAGACAACAATGGGTGACTTGGCAAGATATGCTTCTGGAGAAGTCGCTGAAGAAGTCCAGTGGAATCCAAGGGTAGCTTCTTGAAGTGGAGAACCTGCAAGCAGAGGGACCGGGTCTATGCCATTCGAAGGTGATCAAGAGGCACGGAAGAACAATGACCACCCTTGGCATGGAGCTCAGGAGAATTGATGAGGACCTTGTTGTGGCAGCTATGGGAACCAGGTGTTATGTTATGTTATGCTATGTTATGAGGATTTATAGAGCACATGGCTACCCAAAGGCTTCCCAGCGCTAGGCATAAGACCTGGTGAAGCGAGTGAAAAAAGTTAGTCGCACTTGTTGAAAAGCCAAGTTTTCTATTTTTTCGGAAGGTTGCTTCTGAGGCTGTGAATCTAATCTCCTGCAGAAGTGAATTCCATAGCTTAGGCGTCAGGTGGGAAAAGGCTCTTCCGCCCCATCTAGCCCTTTTTATTCTGGTGTTTTTTAACAGGCACTCAGTGCCTGACCTCAGACATCTGTTGGGAAGGTATAAGCACACCAGAGTTCTGATCTTACTGGGCCCTTTGTTATTTATGGCTCTGTTTGCTAGGCAGAGTGCTTTAAACGTGATTCTTGCCTCGATCGGAAGCCAGTGTAAGTTCCTGCGATGTATACTCACTGATTTCTTCATTGGAATCTGACACAGAAGTCTGGCCGCTGCATTCTGGCCTACCTGTAACCTGTTAATGCCATATTTAGGTGCGCCTAGAAGGAGCGAGTTACCATAGTCCAAATGTGACATGACCAAGGAGTGTATGGTTGTTTTCCTCAGCTGTATGGGGATTAGCTCGAGGATCTTGCGGAGCATTCTTAATAGCCCAAAGCATGTGCCCACCACCTTCCGTTCTTGGGTCTCCATAGACAGCTCTTTATCCATCCAGAAACCGAGATTCTAAATGGCAGTGCTCGGGACAGGAGAGGTACCTAGGCAGCGTGGCCAACTGACTAAAGGCCTGGGTATCCCTGCATTACCCAGGACCATTAGTTACATTTTGTCTCCGTTTAATTTCAGACCGCTCCCTGGCATCCATTTAACCACTTGTTCGAGACAAGGTTCTAGCTGGCCTGACTCTCCATTGGACAGGGAATCAAGTGACATCACCAACTGGGTGTCATCAGCGTAAGAGATCACGGAGATACAGTATTCCTGAACTATGCAAAAAGAACAATTGATGGACAGAATGCAGAACAATGTCATACATTAACCCCAGTACAGAGATCTGAGCCTAAATCCATAGTTCTTTTGCTCACCATGCCATTCCAGTTTGGACCCAGCCATATGCAAATCAGTCTTGACCCTGCGCCAAATTGGAACAGTCCAGGCCGAACTGCCAGGCCAGGCGTCCCTGGACTGGAAACAAGCCTACTAGGACCAGTTTCGGGCTTTCAGCCCTCATCAGTCAGGATAGCTTGACTCCTGTGGCATGCAGAGCACACAACCCACATCTGGGCATATCCGTCCCACTCAGGGTGACAAATGCAAAAAGAACAATTGATGGACAGAATGCAGAACAATGTCATACATTCACCCCAGTACAGAGATCAGGGCCTAAAGCCATAGTTTTTTTGCTCACCATGCCATTCCATTTTGGAACCCGCCATATGCAAGTCAGTCTTGACCCTGCGCACAATGGGAACAGCCCAGCCCGAACTGCCAGGCCAGGTTCTCCCTGGACTAAACACCAGGGATTTTTTTGTTGTCTCTTGTTTATAGGGTGTGGGCTGCCCAAAACGGGCATTCCAATGCCCCCACCACTGCGCCACTATGACAGCCTTTCGCAAATGGGGCCAGTATGCCCCAATCTGCCAACCAGGAGGGGATAAAGCCGACTAGACGCCTGGGATTTTTATGTGAAATTTTAATTAGGGTGGGGGCTGCACACAACGGGCATGCCAATGCCCTCACACCTGTCACATTTACAGACTTTCTGTCCCCCCTGGGGGGAAGATGGGGCAGTAGACCCCAATCTGCCACACCTGAGGGATTTTCTTGTATTCGTGTAGGGGTGGGAGCTACTCAAAATTGGGCATGAAAATACCCCCACCCACCCCCCAGAGAAATTCCAGTCTTTCTGCCCCCCCCAGGAGCAGTGGCCCAAAACGCAACGTGGACACACCACATTTTACAGTGAAAACTGACATTATTTTGCAAAGTGCCTAGCTGTAGATTTTGAACCCTAGCACTGCCGGCACCTAGGGAAACCTAGCAAACCTATACATTTTCTGAAAACTAGACACCCAGGGGAATCCAGGAAGGGGTGACTTGTTCTGCTCTCACCAGGTTCTGTTTCCCAGAATCGCTTGCAAACCTCAAAATTTGTATAAAGGAAAAACACATTTTCCACACATTTCTGTGGTGGAAAGTTCTGGAATATGTATGGATCCACAAAATTCCACCAAGCCTACATTCCCCAAAGTCTTCTGAGAAAAATGTTACCTCACTTGTGTGGGTGGGTCAAGTACCCGCGACAGGCAAGGCCCCAAAACCTATTGAGGCGACTTCAAAATTCCTATCACAAAACAACCTGGTTTTGCAAGGGGAGTCCCATGACAAGCACCTGGGATTTTGGCCCGGACTCGCCGCCATAGAGGGAAATCTACCAAACCCACACATTTCTAAAAACGAGACAACCTGGGGAGTCCAATGAGGTATGGCTTGCGTGGATCCCCCAACGTTTCACTACCCAGAATCCCCTGCAAACCTCAAATTTAGCAGAAAAGAACACAATTCCCACATATTTTTGTGTGGAATAACCGTGGCAGCACAAATGTACTACCCCACAGTGTTCTCCTTCATGTCCCGAGTAAAATGATACCTCACTTGGGTGTCCAATGCAGAATTGTCTAAAAACGTATTTTTAAAAAAATGTAGTGCATAGAAGTCTCTGTGCTATACCCTTATTCCCTATGTTTTGGGCTCTTCCCAGTCACTGGCCCTTGCCCCACCCACATAAGTGAGGAATCATTTTACTCGGGAAGCTGAGGGGAACGCTGTGGGGTAGGACATTTGTGCCGGCACAGTGATTCCACCCAAAAATATGTGGAAAATTTGTTTTTTCAGCTAAATTTGAGGTTTGCAGGGCAGGAAAACGTTGAGGGACCAACACAAGCCTTACCTCGTTGGACTCCCCTGGATGTCTAGTTTTCATAAATGTGTGGGTTTGGTAGTTTTCCAAGATGGCCACTGAGCCCGGGGCCGAAAACCCAGGTGACCCCTTTTGCAAAACCAGGTTGTTTGTGATAGGTCATTTTTATGTCTCCTCAATACGTTTTGGGCCGTTGCCTGTCACAGGTACTTCACCCACCCACGTGAATGAGCTATTATTTTTATCGGGAGACGTGGGGGAACGCTGGGTGGTAGGACATTTTCGGATCCACATAGATTCCAGAACTTTCCCACTCAGAAATTTGAGAAAAAAAGTGATTTTTTCAGCTGAATTTAAGGTTTGCAGGGCATTCTGGGTAGGAAAACTTTGGGGTACCCACTCAAGCCATACCTCCCTTGACTCCCCTTGGTGTCTAGTTTTCAGAAATGTGTAGGTTTGGTAGGTTTCCCTAGATGGATGCCAAACCCGGGACCAAAAACACATGTGACCCCCCTTGCAAAACCAGGTCATTTTCGGATACATAGGGGGCATCTGAGTTTTTGGTCTCGAGAGCCATCTCATGCTAGTATGAGTATTCCCAATTTCGGAAATGTGCAAATATCTACTGTTTTTAAACTCTATATTTTGTTCCCATTTCAGAAATACATCGGTGACTTTCATACCGATTTTTCCATGTATACATTTTCCCAGAATAATTGCTATATACCCTGTACATAATGAAAAACCATTTTGCTGCTCAGTTTTTGGCTCTGAGTATGTCGGGTTCTTGGTGAACCTACAAGTCCTATATATATCCCACAACCAGTAAGGTCCAGCGGATGTAACAGTATATTGCTTTGAAAGAGTTGTCATAATTAGAAGCAGTTACAGGTGAAAACGTTGACACAAATGGCTGTTTTTTTCAACTAATTTTCAATTTTTCCTATATTTAACTGTTAGTTTTGATAAAGAAACCTTGAAGGATCTACACAAATGACCCCTTGATGAATTCAGAATTGTGTCTACTCTTCTAAAATGTATAGCTTTCCAGGATCCATTATTGCTTTCATACCCATTTCTACCATTAACTGGAAGGAGGTTAAAAGCACAAAAAATAGAAAAATAGGCTATGTCCCAGAAAAATTGCAAAACTGTGTAAAAAATGTTGGTTTTCTGACAAAAGTCTGTCATTCCCTAAAAGCTGGGGAAATGGTGGTTTCAGCCCCACAAACCCTTTTTTTTATACCATTTGCAGGGAAAAGAAGACACTTTCATTTGCAGCACTTTTTTCCCATCCCCCCCCCCCCCAAAAAAACAACATATAGCTGTATTTTGGCTAATTTCTGAACCCTGGGTACCTTTAGAATCCCCATGATGTTGGAAGAAGAAAAGGACACAAATTTGGCGTGGATACCTTGTGTGGTCAAAACAATACAGGGGTCTAAGCGCAAACTACCCCAAATAGCCAAAATAAGGCTTAGCATGGGGGAGGCCTTGCAGCAAGGGGGTTAAAAGGGCTCCTCTAACTTATAAACATTGAAGAATCGACTCCGGTGTTTGTAGGGATGTCCTGCTCACACAGGGGCACCCTCACATTTAGAAGCAAGCATCCAGCCCTCAAGACTAAAGGGACTACCATAATGGTGACTTATAAGTTTTAAGTGTAGTGACATCAAATATAAGGAAACTTATATCTGTCGTGAGAGGTGCACACACCACCTCACACAGGCTGCAATGCCAGGCATGTAGTCAGAGTTTACGTGGACTCCCATAGGTGGCACAGTACATGCTGCAGCTCATGGGAGACCCCTGGTGTACCTATCCCCTTGGTACCATATACAAGGGACTTATAAGGGTACACCAGTAACCAACTGTGAAGGTACCAAAGTTCTTACTAAAGCCAATTTGGGAGAGAGAGCACAGATGCTGGGGTCCTGTTTAGCAGGAGCCCATCAAACTACAGTCTAACCACACTAAAACCAGGCAAAAAGTGTGGGTTATCATGAAAGCAGATCCTACTTTCCTACAGTGGTCACCACAGAAGTAGTGCTACCCACTTCCTGGATTATTTAAGGGCTCCCCCGAGGGTGGATCCCTATATTTGTCCGGACTTCATCTTCAAGAACCTACTAGCTTCATGTGAAGATTTGTTTAAAGACTCTTCTACTGTTCGGCACTGAACTCTGTTGCTGGAACCCAGTCAGGAATCAAGACAAGACTACCTCTGATAGGAAGACTCCTACTACAACTTAGTTTCCGTGCTCCTCTAAGTACTGCACCCTCTGTAGCTGTGCATACTCCTGAGTCATCAAGGACTCTGCATGCATCAAGGTAGTAAGAAGGAATCACCTTTGAAGTGAAGGAGTCACTTTCTTGCATCTGTAGGCACCTCGACAATGACAACCGGCATGTGGATCCTGCTGTCCCAAGGACACCTCAAGGCTCTACAACACAGGTGGTGGTTGGTGACTCTCCAGAGGCCTGACATGACTTATCTGCAGCATGGGAGACTGCAATCGCTCTCCAGTTTCTCCCGACTGAAGAACTTCAAGCTCCGAGAAGCCCCAGCCTCAAATATCATGCAGCTTCAAGAGAGACATCCCAACTGCAACTCTGGCGACCTGGGCCTCCATGTTCTGTGTGTTGCTGCAGCTTCCTTGGGACTCCCTGTGCCTGGTGGCAGAGGGTCCTCCTAGGGTCTCCATTGATTCCTGATGGCTCTCCTGCTTGCTGAGGTCTTCCCTTGCCCTTGCTGGGTGAGTCCCTCAGACCTCGTTGGTCTGCAACTAAGGATTTCATGGTGCAACATGTCTGTTGTGTTTGTCAAGGGTTGCTGGTGGTCCTGCCGACCACTGACCTTCCTGCATCTTGTCAACTGACATAGGTCAGCTCATGGACTTCTCCTGTGCCTCTGCAAAGTTGTCCGGACTCCACAGCTGCAGCTTCAAGATATCCGTGCTACAGTAAAGCACCACAGACGAGCTGGAATTGTGCTCCTGCTCCTCCTGGAAACCTTCAGGTGGTTTTGACTCTGTCCCCTCTTTTTGCAGGTACTCTTTGTCCTGAATCCACAGCTCGGTTCCGGCAACCTGGTCCACCAGATTCTGTAGCAGCTAGACATCCAAGGTTTTCAATTGACATCAACAGGCGGTTCTGACACAACTTCGCACCTATGCACCCAATCTCCCTGGTGTAGGTAACCTGGTTCTATGGTAATCCACGGATGGGGGTGACCTCCAAATTCCCTTGTTCAAACGGGTTTCCTCGGGGTCCTCTTGGAAAGGTCATGAAACAGAAAAACTCCAAATGTGACGTCCCCTCGTTATCCTATGGACACTGACCTGGGTATCACCTCTGCACACGGGCGCCTAGAAACTCATAGTTAAGTTATCTGTGGTGGTTCCATGTTCCATGCTCCCTGTGTTCCCTAATTCCTTGGGTGTTTATTTTATTCTGAATTGATCTCTCGGGATAGGAGATATACTTAATAATTTTAGTGTTGGTGTATAATAAATAGAAGGTATTTTTCAAACACTTCTATGATACTTTCTTGTGTGTTAGCTACCCTGACTGACTTGTGTGGTAAATGCACCAGCTGTACACCCTCCTGAATAAACCTTATCTGCTAACCATAGCTACCCTTTGAGAACTTTGGTTATCAAGAACTACTTCTACTCTCACTAAGAGTCGCATGAACTCAGTGCACGGTGCCTCACCAAAAGGTGTTTACAATATACTGAGCCAGCTCCTAAAGGGGTATCTTTCAAAGATTCATATGCTTGAATCATTCTCCATCATTGAAGTGGTAGTCCCACTGTATATAGTAATCAGTATGTATTAATTTAATAGGCTGTAAAGGAAATGCAAGTTTCAGTTTGAGAGCCTATCTATATCCTTTTTAAAAAAGGACCAACATTGAACTTGACCAATCAGGCGACAGCACCCTCTAGAACACTCCCAAAAGAGGCATCTTTCCTCAGATTTTCACTGCATGTCATGTGTGAGGGAGTCTCCCTAAGACCTGCTCAGTTATCAGGTTTGGTGACTTTCAAATTATCTTTTCTCTGTGCATGTATGTCTGAGCTGGTTAAGAAAGGACTATTTAGACCTTGTGCCATCTGCGGTAAGAAAAGGCTTCATGCTGAAGATCCTCATAAGGAATGTATTTATTGCCTTCATCTTTCCCACAAGTTGAGAGACTGCAAAATGTGTAGAACTTTTTCTATCAAGACCTTCAAGGATTGTGAGGGAAGACTTTTACATTGGTTACTGTAGGAGGTGGGCTTAGTATATGGTGAACACTTATTTAAGTGATGCACCTTGCACTAATTCAGAAAACCCTTATGGTGATTTTAGTGGTCTTAGACAACCATAGAAAGCTCTGTAAGGAGTAGCTCTGGAGATCAGCCTTTAGGCTTATCTTGAAGGAGTGTTAAGCGCCTTGTTTTACCAGATCTAATCATGTAGTGTAGAGACACACCCCTCCTGCTTAGACAGCTTTTTCAAAAAGTTTTTTTGCCGTGTACACATCTTATACTACTCACAACATGCAACGATCATCTTGATCAATATTCATGGTCTGTTCATTAGCCTCGCACGTGTGACAATGAATCTGAAAAGTTACATCTAAAAACAAATGTGTGTACACGATCCCCCTTTTAGCTGCTTCTGTAACATTTTGACATTATTGTGCTGCCTTTTGGCCTGGGTTTTGGTGGCTCGAAGGGGTATCATCAGCCATGGGTAGAGTGCCCATCCTAGATCACATGTGACAAACAGTAAAGAGTAATTTATTTTTATTTATTTAGGTTTCTTGTAGAGCGCTAACAATCATCCCAAAGGGATATCACGGCGCTGAGATTGCTAAAGTGCGGGTGCAGTGGACATAGTTGAATGTGTAGATTTGTGTTGCAGTATGCTCTGTTGTCAGGCTTTACCAGTATAGTAGTGTGTCATATGTGAGACTTTCAAATTCACGTTTGACATGCATTGTTTGACTGTAATGAGCGTTATCACTATGTATGACGGAGCCTCACTACTGATCCTCCCTCTATCCGAGCACATTCACATGTGGGTGCTTCGCAATAGCAACACTTTCAATTATACCGCACCCCCTTGACATGCGTCTCTGCGCATATCCACATGCTTGACAATGACATGAGATGTTGTCCATTCAATGTTTTCGAACAACATCTCATTAGCGATAGTTGCCGCCCTCCTGATACACGCTATATTAATGTAAATTGTGCATTCTGCGACGTCAAAACTGCAACAGAAACACACATAGGTGCACTGCCTGGCTAGTCAGGAACTGAACAACGCCCAGGTCCCTAGAATAATTATTCACAACCCTAGTCTGGCCTAGCGTACGCAAGCCCAGCCCACTTTGCGTACGTAGAAATAGGATAATGACAACGCCACATGTCCCAGTTCTTTCACACTGCCTCAGGTGATATGGCCTCACCCACCTCGCATATCACAAGGCAAACAAGGATTTACTATCACAGGGTGGAAGCCATGCACCTGCCCTCTAATAGCAAACATAAATGTCCCACAGATGCAGACCTCAGGACATTGTATGAGCTGCGCCTGGGAGGTGGCGCTCCATACACCATGATGCATTGGTTACTGCATAACTACAGAATTAGTATAAACGCATACTAACACTACTTGCGTACGTGTAGTACAGCGACCTGAGTGTACTGAAGAGACAGCGGAAGCCCAAAATCTTAAAATATAATCCCTACCAGAGGTTGAATGACATAGTTCAATGAGCCGACAACCCTGGTATGAGTAAAAAAAGCTTCACGAAGAAAACAGGTCTTCAGCACAACACAAGCAAGCTCAAAATATTTTTGAGTGCTGCCTTCTTTTTACCTTCTCCAGCTCGTAGCCAAATTTATGTAGTGAAGAGGCAGACAGCAGTGGATCCGGTAAGTAGATTTATTACAGGAAAACAAGACAGCTTAAACAGCCACCAACAGAAGCAGACAGCAAGGCAACCGTCTTCTCCAGCACCGTGTATACACTCCCAAAGGTTTCCCTCGTGACAGCCCCACATTCTAACATTACATACTTACATTCTACCAGCATTACATACTAACATTTTACTATGACTTACATTACAATACTACACAGAGCACATGACTTTACAGCAATGAGCTCATGGTTTCATCCACGACTCTTGAGACCGGTAGGGGTGAGTATCTGTAAGTATTACTTTTATTTAATTTAATTAAAAATCATAAAAGCATGAAAAAACACATATTACATAATAATTATCTAAGATAAAAGTCTGTAAAATGCAAACAAGTAAAAAACATTATAATTTCATAAGCTTTGGTCGCAACGACAATTAAAACAAAAATATTATAATCTATACAAATTGTAAGAAGTTCATTGCAGTTCAATATGAAAAGAGCGATATTTGATGTCAGTGCAGAAAGGGAGTGACCAGACAGACATATACCTTTGCCATGTGGAATATTATGTTTTTTTGTCCAATTCTTTTACTGCTATTTTAAAAAAGGTGATGGCTCGACATTTCAGCTGAATTGACAGTCCACTAAGGCATTGTATCACTGCAGCTCTGGACGACCTCAATTGGTGTTTCCTAAAAATCTCATGGAGGACTATTTTCCGAGGTTCTAATAGCAAAGGACAGATGCATAAAAGGTGTAATAACGACTCTTCTCCTTGTTCACACAGGCGACATTTTTTAGTGGGCCATGTAGACTTCCCTTTCGGGGTTAGATCCTTTGTGTGGAATGAACCCAGCCGCAACAGCGTCAAATAGTGCTTTTTGTATTGCGAGAAGTATTCAGACAAGTATGGTTGGGGTTTCAGACACTGATATGATTGAATCACTGCCCATGCATAATTTTTCCTAGCAAAAGCAGATTTGTCAATAAATAGCGAAGTTCGTTTTATTGCGCTGTTTACCATATTTTTTAACCCGGAATATGATGTTGTATGCCATGCCTCTTCAAGATGTAGATCAGCGAGTGATTCTTTTAGGACTGAAACAATAGAGTTTTTTTGCCTCGCTTGCTTTTTGATTTCTTCCCAACAGCAGTGGGCTAAAGTGTTGTCTTCCGCTTGCCTCATCCGCCAGTAATATTTTGCCATTGCCCCTTGTCTGGCAGGTTTCTGATTTTTCAGCCAGTATTCCAGTCAAACTTGTGCCTGAGAGTTGTGCCGAAGGAATTAAAAACAGGCGCTTAAAAAAACTCGATTGGGCTAGGTTTAAGGCGGCTGCATCTTTTGTATTCATAATTTCCGACCCATATGATATTGAGGGTAAACATTTTGCTGCAATTATCTTAAGCAACTGACCTGTTAGACAACCTTTTAGCTGCTTCTGTAACATTTTTAAAGCATAAAGGAGTTGCTTTGCTTTAATATTCCCTTGGTCCAAGTGTTGCTTATATTTAAGTGTATGGTCAAGTTGGAACCCTAGGTATTTGTATGAGTCCACCTGGGATATTGTTTTTTCCTCCAGTTTCCAGGTGAATTTTCACCTTTAACCCTCTTTTGTGATGACTACTAAAGCATAATACCTTAGTTTTCTTAAGGTTTATTATTTATTGAGCAGAAGTGATATAAGATCCTAGTTAGGTCATCGATCGCTGCAGGCCTATTGGTGTTTGTGCTAGGAGCACGATATCATCTGCGTATTGAAGGCTCCTGATTGATGTTTTGCCTAATTTTGGGGGGTCAGTTTGCACTTGTTGGAGGTATTTCCCAAGATCGGCTCTGTAGATGTTGAATAAACAGGGGGCCAACACACACCCCTGCTTTAGCCCGTTTAATGTTGGGATCTTGTTTGTTATGGTGCGGCCTTCTCCTTTCCTTATCTGCACCCACGTGTTTGAGTAAAGGTTGATTATTGCCTCCAAAAGTTTGGGCGGTGCCCCCCAGCTTTGCATTTTGGCCCATAACTTCTTTCTCTGAACCTTGTCGAACGCTGCTTTAAGGTCAATAAAGCAAGCGTACAAGGTTCGAGATTTTGCGTAAGCTTGATTGGCTAGAAGTGTTACAACAAAAATATTGGTAATCCGGCCCGAAATCCAGTTTGAGTGTTTTGTATTAGGTTTATGCGATTGACCCAATCCTCTAGATCTGCCAAAAGATTTGAAGCATATATCTTGGCCTCCACATCAATCAGTGCAATCATTCTATAGTTCGCATGGTCTGAACGTGAACCCGTTTTGTATATGGGATTTAAAATGCTTCCTCGCCAGGAATCCGGGATCAAGCCGGTTGCTAACGTGTGCATAAACAATGGAGGTAGAATACCAGTCCAAAATGAGGGGTCGTGCCGGAAGAGTGCATTTGGCAAGCCATTAGGAACTGGTGCTCCTTCAGATCTTACATTTTTTATTATTTTAAGAACCTGATCTTGTGTAATCTGTAGCAGATATTCTGAAGATTCTAACTTTTGTGTTTTATACGTGGTATCTAGTGTAGGAACATCCTGTTTTGTAACACCTAAGAGTGGAATGGCGTTGTATGTCTGATCGATGTGATCTCTCGAGGTGTATTCCGTTATATCTGAGTTGAAATGCCGGTTCTTGCCATTTGATAACTGGTTGATAACTTCCCAGAACAGCTTAGAGTCTCTCTGCTTACTGGCATAGAAAAGTTACGCCCAGAGATTTTCACTATAATCCTTCTTGGCCATCTTGATGTCTCTTTTTAGCTCTTTTCTTGCTTTTGAAATTAGGGCAAGGATGTCGTGTGAGGGTTCTGAGCCTCAGAATCGAAGTTGTCTTAAATATTTGTTTAGTTGTTTTTTTTGTTTCCTTCGGCTATTTGTGATCTAAGCTACCCCTGCTGATCTTCCTCCTTTGCGTCCATTACCTTTTCTTGAGAATTCATTATTTAGGTCGTAAGTAAAGGATGACCAAGCCTTTGGACACAATAATTCAATTTTGAAATTCTCAAGAAGAGTAGTGCATGTAGCCATGATGTCGTCTATTTTCCCCTTATTCCAAGTAAGCCGTTTTAGATTGTAACATTGCGTGGGTAGAGACATTGCATTGTCTGTTTTGGGGTTTGCCATGCTTATAAGCAAGGTGAAAGTTTGCGGATAGTGATCACTTTCTGCTCTCAATTTTATTAAGAAGTTCGCATTATATGGAAGAATGGCCTGATCTATAAATGTGTAATCAAAGATTGAGCATGATTTTTTTAACCTTGGTGTATACTGGGGAACCTTCTAATGGAACTCGTCCGTTGAGCGTGCACAATGAAAGATTTTTCAGCAGGAGTGCACATCTGTCACCGTGTGTATTGCTTTGTTTGCTTCGTTATGTGTAGCCTGTTGATTTTCCTTTCCTGACATTTGAAAGGGTCATGTTGAAGTCGCCGGACAAAATGATGTTAAGATGTGGATGCACACGTTTAAGAGTGGCTATTGTTTCTGTTAGTTTCTCTATACTTCACATCTTTTGTTTGAATGAAGGATGGATATAAATATTCAATATGATAAAGCTAAAAGATGATGTAGCCACTAATTTGATACATGACATCCAAGTAGAGTCAAGATCTACTTCGGAAACTTCCCAAGAAAGATTGGTCGAAACAAAAATGGAGAGACCTCCTTTTGCTCTGCCATATTTGGAATCCGGTAGGGGTGAGTAGTTCGCTTTCCACTCCCTGTATTGTATAAACGCATACTAACACTACTTACACAGTTATACTACAGCGGCCAGTATGCTACAGTGCCCAGAGTCCATCACTTTACAGCAATCAGCTTGGTATGATCCCCGAGTCTTCACACCGGTAGGCATGAGTACTCACTTCTGGTATAGTATAAAAGCACTGTAGCGGTCAGTAGTTTGCTTCCCACTCCCTGTATGGTATAAACACCTACTAACACTACTTGCACACGTATGCTACAAAGACCAGAGCACATCACTTTACAGCAATGAGTTCACAGATTAGGCTCTCGGTTTTATAACCGAGTGTAGCAGCATCTCATCTCAGCACCATGTCACTCTGAGCAACATCGCACTTTCAGACCGGTAGCAGAGACTAATTCGCTTCACACTCCCCCACAGAGGTTACAGTGCTCCTATCCTCCTCTTTCCTACTCTTTCCGCCCTTTTTTCCCCTTACTCATGTCAACGAAATCACCAAATGGCAGCCAACACTTCCTAGTTGCAACCGCTTGCAGCGCTCGCAACCAATCAGCAGCAAGCTTGTGCTCGTTACGGCCCGGCCAATCAGATGGCAGAATTCCCAAATATCGATATTTGTAAATTTTGATATTTCTGCAAAACTACTGAATGGATTTACACCAAATAAACAAAAGTGTGCTTTCTAGACCAAGACCCTTCTCCCTGCAAATTTGAAGTAATTCCGTTCAGCCTTTGTCTAAAGTTTCCTATGGAAGTTGCATGGAGAAAACACATTTTGGGACCCCCCTTTTTTCTCGCCCCCCCTTGACGAATCACCCCCAAACTTTCAACATAGGCGCTGATATGAACAAAGAATTAGTTTAGAAAATGTCATGAAGATTCATCTAACGACGCCAAAGTTATAACCAAAACAACATTTTTTCTTCCTATGGAAACTTGGTCCTAACTATATCTACCTACTGGGCGTCCACCAGTAGGTAATATATATCCAAAAACTCTGTCACTTTGCCACAGTTGCACCACAGATGGAGACGGATCACAAAATTGTGCAAAAAGGTCCTTTATTGCTTGGTCAGCATGATGCGTTTCGGCTCGATGAGCCTTGATCACCTGATGCCGTAGTAAAGCAACCCTTCATTTATAAAGTGACAAGTGCCAATCATGTGGTAGCTCGTGAGTAGAACGGCAGATAGACATAAAAGAAATATCTTACAACAATGTGTTCACGCCATAATCAAGTAGAAAAATTAAACAAAGTTTGCACATTTTTAAATCATTGATGGTTATACTGAACTTGTGATGCTTTGTCTTGTAAATACACAGAACAATTGACTTTTGTTTTGTATTGCTGTTTGCACATTTAAGTATGATTGTCTTTGTGCCACATCATCGAAAAACCAAACTGTTCAATTTTTGATCATTTTATACTTTGTCTAATACATATATTCATTGTTTTCGACCTATGGAAGTTTCGAGTAAACAAATAAATAAATATATAGCTCGAATTATGAATTTGCTAGTGTTCCTAATTAATGTCTTTCTTTGGTGTTGCCGTTCCTACATTAGGTTGTAAGTGCTCATAACATGTGCTGGTTATTAGTGCTTTTAAGTGTAAAGTGCTAAGTGCTGAATTAAAAACATGTTTTTTATGTGTGCCAGCTCTGTATCGCTGCTGATGGCTGGGTATATTTGATCTATTGTTATGTGGTGGCAGTTGCTAGTTTTTATGAAACCCTGTTAGGTTACTGTTTTGGCCCCATACGATTGCTTATGCATGTCATTTGTTTTCTGATTTTTGCATTGAAGTTCTAAATGAGCCCAATAATTTAGACGAGTTCAGGGGCAAAATTCGTTATTTAAACTAACCCTTAGTTTTCTCATTTTGTACCTTCCTTGTTGCATGAAGGACCTGAGGCAATATGAGAAAAATGTGCAAATATGTGCAAATTGTGCATGAAATATCCCAATGATGCCAACTAAGTAGGTGGCCCCATATAGGGTTACATCCCTGGTGCTGGTCTGTATATTTGATATGCACAAATAGGTTGCTGCCTTGACTACGCCAAGTGGACCACTTACTCTTGAGGAACTGATATATCAAAATGCTCCTGAGCAGCCTAGTCGACCCTTGATTAGCCTCAAAATCTAGTAAACGGAACATTCAAAACAAGGCTAGCGGCCTGGTAAAATAGTTGTTTGATGTAACTCTTGAGATATTTTTTTTAATATTATGTAATTTTATTAAATGTTTTGTTTACATTATATAGGAAGAAGTGTAAATATCATGATAAGAAATAGTTTTATCTTTAGACAACACAAAAAGTGATGTTTGTTTTAATGTTTCTATTGTTGTGGTTTTAATTAACTGATCAATAAACTTATTTTGTACCTTTAAGGTTGCTGCCTTGAGTCATATGTGCCAATTACACTAGATGTGTAGACGGTATTAGAATGTATGGAAGGCATAGAGTACGGCCAATGTGCTTATATGAAATATCCATACATTAAATGTGTGAAATATGTAAAAAGCATATCTAAGGCATGTAAGGAAGACATATATACATATCAGTCATATAGCAAAGAGATAAAGTAACATAACAACATTAGGCAGTGTTTAAGAATGCTAGTTTCTCCATCTAGTATAAATACAATATAAATATTTAAATTGATGAATAAATAAAACAAAATCCATTTAAAAACATTCAATAAAATCATATATGCTGCATCATAAATAAATTGATCTAGAAATAACTTTGAATGTTAAATAATAAATATTGAAATGAAGTATTAGATTAAGACATTATAGTACCGCCTAAACTCGTTAAAATTACTGAATTGATTACAACTGTATTCATAAGCATGTATGTAAATCCTCAGACATGTTGAGGCCCTTTGGTTGCTTTGTGTCCATTTCTAAACTGTATCTGGCCTCAAGCTTTCTCAAAGTGGATTCTCTGTTGCCCCCTCCTGTACTACTCCAGTTATGTACCTGTAATGTTGTGCTACCAATGTAATTCAGATCACAGTGCAAGAGAGAACATAGACAGCGTGATCCGTTTTACAGGTTATTAGTTTTGTGATCTTATGTTCTTTGGAGCTGAAAGGTGTAATGTAGCTGGTTCTATTCTCACCGTGCTGGCATGCTTTTCAGGTTTTACATTTATAAAATCCCTTGTGTGTTTGTAACCAGCCGGTTCCTTCAATGATTTCAGGACTAGTTTTTAACCAGCTGATCCCTCATGGATGGACCTCTACTGTAGGTAATAGCTGGTTGCTGAGGTACCTGTGATCCAGTGACCGAATCATTACGAATCAGAGTCCAATTCAGGTTTATTATGGACTGCAATTGTTATGCTGATTGCTATATTGCATAATAATCCTGAAGTCATTGCCATTGTCCTTGATGTCAGTTGTTACCCCTTCTGTACCTGTGTCCTCACCTGCAGCCTTATCTTTAAGTGTTTCTTCTCTTGGTAGTGCCATTGATTTTAGGAACAACATGTACATGGAAGGGTCGCACACCATTATTTATACTATTTAAATTTCACAGTCCTCATATTCCGTCGCGTGCACACTTGTGGCGTGCTCAGCCCGTGAAGCACGTAATTATCTGAACAACATCATTATGGAACACCTTCTAGCTCCAACTCATGGCACAGCATTGTTCTGAAAGTACAAAATACATCCAATAAGATTCCGTCCGCTAGTAATAAACCACAATGTCATGTGCATCATTATTCTTGTCAAGGTTAACATTATTGAAGTAACTCTCAAAAAGCTACAGGCAAATTACACATAAAAATCCACTTTTACGTAACTAAGGGTTAACACATTGCTGCCTGCGTGAATTACTCGCCCTGTGCTTATAAAACCAACTGTTGCTATCAATGTGCTTCACAGAGTGCTGAGCACATAGACAGCAACAGTTGGTTTATTACTAGCGGACTGAATCTTAATGGATGTATTTTGTACTTTCAGTTACCCCTGAAGAAAGGCCCCAAGAGGCCTGAAATGCATTGGGTTATGATAAAAACTGCTTTTTGATTGATTTTGGCTTCAGTATGTGTTTTTGGCAAGAGTCTCGGATGGCCCAACATTAACATGAGAAAAATTGGAAAATTACGTTTCCTGGTTTGAGGATGGAAAGAGTGATGAATGTTGAAGAGATAAAGGATTACTAGCAAGAGTACAATGATGAAATAGTGAAGAAGTTACCAAATGGTTGCATATGCAATTGAACATTGATTTTAGGAAGGCAGCCTCAATGATTTTATGTGCGTAACCCCTAGCCAGAAACCTCTTTTCACAGTCCGCCTGAGCTGCCCTGAGATGCTCATAGTTACTGTTTATTTGTCTCATACGCAGCATCTCACCACACGGTATACTGTTGACTAAGTGTCTTTGATTAGAGCTGCAAGCATGCAGGGTAGAGTTACCTGCGGTTTGTTTTCTGAACAGTTTGGTTTGAATTTTGTTGTCTTTGATATATACCTCTGTGTCAAGGAAGGTCACTGTGCTATTGCTGATTGTGGCTGTAAAATGTCAATTACAATCATTGATGTTAATGTCATTCACAAATTGCTGGACTTGTTCCTCAGTGCCTTCCTAAACTACAAATAAGTTGTCGATATAGTGCAATCATGTTCTTATGTTGTCTTTGACATGGTGGGAATAAGTACTATTTAAGACCAGCTCCTCCCACCATAACTGTCGGAGAAGCTGGCCCCCATAGCTATGCCCCTGATCTGTTCCTACTATACGCTATTGAACATAAACACATTGTTGTGTAAACAAAAAGAAACCAGGTCTGACAACATCTTGTCATGTTCATTTGAATTAGTCATGTCCTTGTTCAGAAAATACGCCAATGCTCTTACACCATCATTGTGCTGTATACTAGTGTATAAAGAAGTCACATCTAGTGCCATCAGACAATAGTTGTTCTTCCATTTAATGTTTTTCAATTTCCTCCGAAAATCACTAGTATCTCTTACATATGAGGGCAATGTTTTCCCATGATTCTGTAGAAAATAGTCAACTTATTGCGAAGTATGCTCTAGCAGACTGTTGCAAGCAGATATGATTGATCTTCCCGGAGGTTTCACTGGGTCCTTGTGGACTTTTGGAATTAAATATATTGTTGGAATGACAGGGCTGTCATTTCATAAAAAATTGTATTCCTGTGATGTGACTAAATTTCTTCTTTTCCATGTCTGAAGTTTGTGGTAGAATTCAGCATATACAGATTTTAGATTGGATCCACTCATTCTTGCATAGAAAGTTCTATCATTTAATTGTACATATGCTTCTTTCGTGTATTCTGTCTTGCTCCAAATCATGATGTTGCCACCTTTGTCTGAATTACGTATTACAATTGAGTTATTGTCTTTCAATTTCTTCATCAGTTCTTGATATTTGCGATCTTGCCATTTCAATTTATTTTTTGTGCTTTGAATTTTATAGTTCAGTTGTTTAGTTTGTTCCACCACCTGTTCGTGGAAAATGTCTATTGAATCTTTCAAAGTAACCGGATTAAAGGTAGATTTTGATCTGAATGGTGTTCCTTGTCTTGTCATGGTTGGTGTTTGTGTCGAAATATTTGGTATGACGCTTCCTACTGTAATCGCTATCCTTGTTGGGATGTCATAATTTTGCACCCATAGATCATGTGAGGTACTCAGTAGTAGCATATCAGATTGAGTTAAATTACGTGATGGTTCGCCTTGACTTGATTTTTCTTCTGGTGTTTTTATTTTAGTAGCATCTTTGTTTTCTAGAATGTGGAATTTTTTTATTTTAATTTCCTCAAGCTCATGTATAGATCGAGTCTGGTTTTTGCATAATCAAAGTTGTTGTTGGAGCAGTATGACAGTCCCAGGCTCAGAATTTTTTTGTCATCGTCAGTTAGTGATATTTGCTAAGTTTATGATCATAATATATATATATATATCTATATATATATATATATATATAAAACACCCAGTCCTACTCCTATTGAAGAAGGCACGCACAAGATACATCATTATTTATTTTCTTGGGTCTCCCTCGACCCTGCGACTTGGCTTTGTCTATATGTATGTATATATATATATATATATATATATCTCCAAAATTACCTCCTTTACGAAAAAAAAGCTGAGGCCACAGTGGGAAAAACCATAGAAGCTCTTTATTCTGCATGATATGGCGAATGCATTTCGGCGTTTTACTGCCTTCCTCAGCGCCCAAGCAGTCAGGATTCTGTCCCTTGCGCTGATAAGTGTCCTGCCACCTATTCTAGAAATCCAAAACAAGCTCCGCCCCCAGCAGTGTCAGCACACCTGTTGTTAGTCCTCCTCCGGTCTTACAGGGACTGCGGGACCCAGAATGCACTTTGAGATCCCAGGTGAGTTGCGAATGGGGGAATATTCTGCCAAATGGTAGCGCTAAGTGCAGGACACCGCACAAAGGTGGAACGATTTTCCTGCTTGTTAAACAAAATAAATGCAGCCTCCTCGGGTCCACTGACTGCTCCAACCTTGGTGCTCAGGATTTCTTTCAGCGGGGGCAGAGAGATAATACTCGCCGCCCAGTATGAGGTGGATTACCTCACAACCGTCTGCTTGTCCTCCCAACACCCAGGCGGGCCCAGGCCATCCGATACATCGGTGAACAGAAGCTGCCGAGGCAGAAATGCCAGTGAAGTCCGGGCCACTTAGTGGAGCAGGGGCCTCTGTAAAATGTGTCTGGCCGACGTGATAATTGTCCAAAATTACCTACTTTACGAAAAAGAAAGCAGAGGCCGCAGTGGGGAAAACCATAGAAGCTCTTTATTCTGCAAGATATGGCGAATGCATTTCGGCGTGTTACTGCCTTCCTCAGCCCCCAAGCAGTCAGGATTCTGTCCCTTGCGCTGATAAGTGTCCTGCCACCTGTTCTAGAAATCCAAAACAAGCCACGCCCCCAGCAGTATCAGCACACCTGTTGTTAGTCCTCCTCCGGTCTTACAGGGACTGCGGGACCCAGAATGCACTTTGAGGATCCCAGGTGAGTTGCGAATGGGGGAATATTCTGCCAAATGGTAGCGCTAAGTGCAGGACACGGCACAAAGGTGGAACGATTTTCCTGCTTGTTAAACAAAATAAATGCAGCCTCCTCGGGTCCCCTGACTGCTCCAACCTTGGTGCTCAGGATTTCTTTCAGCGGGGGCAGAGAGATAATACTCGCCACCCAGTATGAGGTGGATTACCTCACAACCGTCTGCTTGTCCTCCCAACACCCAGTTGCTCGTAAGCAGGACGCGCACTCAGGAATTTGCAGCAAACTTTCTTTTATTCCAAGTTCACGCTACGTGTTTAGACAAAAACTGGGCCTTGATCACACGTTTACCATACTGCCAAGATAGACATGTTAAATACAAAAACAGTAAATATCAATGAGGTCAGGGGAAAGGTGAAAGGTCATGTGCCATTCAACTGTAAATTATTCTGCCATCTTGGACTAGTGCTTTTCTATTGAAAACAACAATATTATGTATTCATTGTGAATAGATTATACTCATTGCATGAGGTAAATGTCTACTCAAAATAATCCTTATCTCATGGTAAATTCATCTACATGCATTGTAAAATGAAACCAGCAAAACTGAGAGACAATTGCGAGTATTATCTGACTGACTACAGAAACCTATTGTTTTGATAGGATACGTTGCATTCAAAATGTTTTCGGTCTAGTGCCCTCGAAATAAACTCTCAGAATTCAGAAGTATCTGTGTATTCGGTCTAGTGCCAACAGTCAGCAGGCCAAAAAGTGCATATTATGGGAAACTTTAAAAAATACAAAAAATCATCAAGGATTTCTATCAGAAAGAATCTTCCCACCAACGAATGGCCACAAAAAGTCCATTGTAAGGAATATTTACTAAAAAAGGTAGAGTGCAGGGGCAAGATGGCCGCTGTAGAGCTGTGCTGAGCAGTCGCACCTATTCCCTCTCCTGCTTAGTAATGGACTAATATATGAGTAGGATGCTGTGTATCCCTGATGGCTTTTGATCACTGGTCGCTACGAGGTCTGCAGGAATATAATAAAATCAGGAAAAAAATCCCCTGGTTCAGACCGTCTTGGGACTGGATTAAAGGAAAAACTGCAGGCCTGATGAGCGGGATCGTAATAAAAAAAAGCAGGCTCTGCCGCCCAAGATGCCTCCACGGCCAGCAAGACAGGAGAAAGGACGGGAGAAGGCGAAAGACCGGCCAGATTCCCCAACGCCTAAAGCAGTGGCAGCGGTAACATCAAGGGGGATACTGGCGCCAGGAGAGCTCCTGGGGCGATTCGTAAGCCAGTACCCTCCACGGAAAAGGGGAAAAAACTGATACGCGGGGAAAGGCGAGTGCAGACGCCAGAGACTCTGTTGATGACCCTGCGGAGCCGCGGAGCACGATCTCAAACCTAACAGCCAAAGGAGAAGGTAAAAACAAGAATAAGGATACGGGAATGCGGCAACCTACCCTGACAGAAGTCTTTGCCACGAAGGCACAGATGATCAGCTGGATCTGGAAAAACACGTCCTCTAGGACGCAGCAAGCACGGACGCAGCAAGCGAGGAGAGTATGGTTGCCAGGCAACGGCCGACCTCGGCTCCGAATCGGGCACAGACGCAGTGGAGGCTCATGCTGCAGGACTGACTCACGGCAGAGGAGAGCCGATGCAAGGTATGGCAGGTGGAGCCAGTGGGGTACTCGGGGTGGGGGGGGGGGGCTCCTATCCACAAACCCGGGGAGTGCGGATATGCTGGGGGCCTTACTGTTGATGGAGGCAGAAATAAACTCCCCAAGACACTCAGTCAGCACCTGGGGCAGCAGTTTTAGCTTGAATAATAAAGATAACCCCACAAAAAGCACAAGCAAGGTGGTGCCAGAGAAGGGTGCTGCCGGTTCAATAGAGGGGGAGTGTTTTTACTCTGTGAGTGAAGACTCAGAATTTGTACTTTAATCTGAGGGGAGCTCAGAGGAGGAGGAGGAGTCCAGTTCAGGGTATAGCACCTCAGGTAAAGAATCTACACAGAAGAAAAGACATTCAAAATCAAGGAGACGTGCGTCTGGGTCTCCCCCCCGCCCCAATAACCCCTTCCATGCTCATGACGAGCTCAGCTCGTCATGCAGCACAGTGCTTGTGTGCTCATGACGAGCTGAGCTCGTCATGACCACACCCACTAACATTATGGCCCAGCACAGGAGGGAATCCTTCACGCAGTGATGTGGATAAGAGGCTAGACTGAGATTATTCTGCCACTTCACAGGTTTATCAGGATGACACCAATGCAGGGGGTACTTTACCTGAGGCCTCACCTCGCCGAGACTTTTTTGAGATTTTGTTCAGCACTCTCAAACAGATGCAAGGGGAGGCAAGAAAAGAAAGCCGTAGAGCAAGGCAGGCCTCAAAGAAAATTCAGAACACCCTAAGGAAGGTGAATACACTGTACGATGAAATTGCGGTCAGAGTAACGGAGGTCGAGGAACGGACAGGCAAACTGGAGGATGAAGTTGGGGACTGGCAGACATTTAAGACTGAGCAGGAGAAATTGGCAGAGGACATGCGCTGGAAGATAGAAGATTTTGAAAACAGGCAGAGACGAAACAATGTTAGACTGCTGGGTGTGGCAGAGGGTACAGAAGGGCAGGATACTAGGCAGTTCGTGGTAAATCTGTTAAGGGGGGCTTTTCAAGAATCCCAGTGGCAGTGGGATAGAGAGGCACAGAGGGCACACAGGTTCCCATTTATGCTAAAGAAGGGTCGAGGTACTGGGGGAACAAGGGGGGATGGTCAGGGGACCCTGCCTAGGGCAATTCTTGTAAATATCGGGAACTTTCTGCTCAGACAAGAGATCATAGACAAGGCAAGACCAGATAGCAGGAGGACATTTGAAGGCACCACATTCTTTGCTAGACCTGATTTCTGTCACGTCACTGTAGAGAGGAGGTGGAAGCTCAGACAGATGATTGCACCCTTTCAGGCCCTGGGCTCAGAGGCATACCTCCTCTTCCCTGCTAGACTCAAGGTAGTTGTAAAGGGGAAATTATGGATGTTCTCCTCGGAGATTAAAGCTCAGCAATTTTTGGAAGAGATTAAAAAGCAGAAAGGGGGTTAGGGAGCAGGCTTTACGGAGGCTTTGAAGACCGTATGGGATATCTTGCTATTTATAGATACAAGAATGAGGGTAGCACAGCATAGGTTGGTGGAAGGTGGGAGAGGGAAGCGATTGGCACAAATCAAGGCGACCACTCATAGGTCTCTTGACCTATTTGCCTGTAATGGCAAGGGAGAGGGAGGGAGCTAGGGGAGGGGGCTGGGCCGGGGTGGCATAGGGGGGAACAGGGGTGAAACAGGTACATGAAGTTATGGTATTTTTTTTTGTCACGACACACTTTTGCATGGAATAAAATACAAGGTGTACAGTACATGAAAGATAATGCAAGGCAACAAAAGATGCAGATTTTTCTCATTGATCCAACAGTTCTATTTGTAGGTTAAATGATGTATGTGTAAGGCATGTAGAATTGCCTCGATAAATGTGTGTGGGCTTAATGAAGTAAAGAAGAGGCTTAGAGTTGCTGCATTTCTTAAAACACTGCACTTGATTTGGTTTGCCTGCAGGAAACCCACATAGAGGGTGCAAAAGTATTTCTTCTAGAGCAACTAGGTTTTACTGTATTAGCTAACTCCAAACAAGGGACCAAAACTAGAGGGATGGCAGTATTGGGGAGAAAAGAGGATACAACAGTGAAAAGGAAGAAGGAAGATCAATGGGGGAGGTAGGTAATTGTGGAATTAATTTTTAAAGGGGAGACTATCACGTTGGTCACAATCTATGGGTCTATAGAGGATGATCCAGATGTTTTTCAGTATCTGGATGTTGAACTGGCGCAGTGGCCCGAACCAATTGTGTGTTGCGGAGATCTTAACCTGCATGACCCCTGCATGACCCCTGTAGCTCATTTCTGCAACCTGGAAGGCAATATCTAGGGAGGAAAAAGAAGACATATAGAGCACTGTCAGATCTGGTCTTTCATAATTCCCTGGAAGACCCCTGGATGAAGTGGCACCCGCAACTAGATGGTAGTACTTTTTTTCAGCCCCCCATAAAGTGATGGTCAGATTGGATTATTTTTTAATTTCAAATAGTTTGATTTCCGGCTCAAAAATTGAAAGGCAACCCCGGATTATTTCATACCACAGCCCACTTGTTTTGACACTAAGGTTGGGTCAGGTCCAAAGGAAAGTTATACAATGGACTTTTGAACGAGCGCTATTGCAAGATCAGGCATATCGGACATACATGGAAACATGGATTAAGGATTTTTGGGATATAAATAGAGGGACAGCACCTCCGGGGGTGGTATGGGATTCGTTCAAGGCTGGAGTCAGGGGGGAGACAATGAGCTTTGTACTGTCTGCCCAAAAAAAGGAAAAATTAAAGCTAGAAGAGCTACATCAAAACCTCTTGAAGGTGAAAGCAGATCTAGCAGTAGCTATAAGCCAGAACTCCCCACTGGACCAACACCTGCTTAATATTATTGCACTTAGAGCAGAAGCCCTTGAAGGAATGGCCAAAAAATATCAAGATAAAAAGGAGAACGCATACGAACTAAGTGAAAGAGTGGGCCATATCTTAGCATTTCAAACCAGGCAGAGAGTAGCGACATCTGATATTAAGGAGATCATAGATGTGCAGGGCAACTCTGTAACAGAGGCAGTCCAGGTGAAAGAAGTCTTTAGACAATTTTATACAGATCTTTATGCCTCAGATAATACAGGGGTCGCTGTAGAGACAGAAAGATATCTGAGGGATGTATTCCCTCCAGAGCTCTCTATGGATGATAAAGAGGAGCTAGAAGCTACATATCAATTGGAGAAATTTGTTTCGGCTCTTGGTAGTCTACCGTCGGGGAAAGCAGCGGGTCCGGACCAGATACCGGTGGAATTTTTTTAAGCATTTCAAACAGCACTATTAGTAGAGATGTTTAATATTATGTTGTTGGCGCAGGAGGGGGATTCGGTTCCTGAGTCCTGGGGAGGGGCAGACATCATTGTGATAGCAAAGAAAGGTAAACCTCCAACGGCTCCAGGCTCATATCGGCCGATTACATTAATGAATGTCTATGTAAAAATGTATTCTAAAATGCTGGCGAAAAGATTATCACGGGTTCTCGAGGGTCTGGTAAGCCCCTTCCAACACAGGTTTATTCCAGGGAAAGGTACGACACAGCATGTTAGGCAAGTAGACACGTTGTTTGATGTAGCAGGTACCCTGGGAGACCCTATAGCAGCACTCTTTTTAGACGCAGAGAAAGCGTTTGATAGGGTCTCCTGGGGCTACCTATGGTCTGTCATGAGGTGGAGTGGCATAGGTGAGGGATTTATAAAGGCCATACAGACCTTATATAAAGATCCGACGGCCAAGATTAGGATAAACAGGGGACACTCTGCAGTGGTTAAGATCAGCAGAGGGACCAGGCAGGGTTGTCCTTCGTCTCCTCTGTTATTTGCGCTTTACCTGGACCCGTTCCTGCGCAGATTAGAAAGAAATGCAGAGATTCCAGCAATGGCTATAAATGGCTGCTTGATAAAAAACACTGGTAAATGTAAATTGATACTTGTATAGCGCACTGCTCACCCGCAAAGGTCTCAAGGCGCTTGTACGAATACCGCTGTGGAACTCATCCTGGCTTTCCCTGTGAGGCGTCCACTCCTGGGCACCCCCAAGGTGGAGGCCAGGCATCCACCTTGGCTTACGCTGATGACGTGGCCATTCTGACCCCAACCCTGCAGGGGCTATTAGGGAGGTGGAAGTGGAGGTGCAAAGATTTGGACAGGTTTCGGGTTATAGCCTGAATAGCTCGAAAACGCAGATTGTAGAAAATAGGTACTCTGGATGCAATGATACTAGGGTTGTTGGTTCAGCGGTTTATCTGGGAGTGGCGATATCGGCAAATCTGGATGCTGTGGTAGAAAATAATATGGCCCCACTGATGACGCAGGTAAAAGGAGATTTAGAAAGGATGAATAATCTACATTTGTCACTAGTGGGATGCACTAATGTAATAAGGATGTTGATTCTCCCAAAGTTTCTGTACCTTCTTAGATCTATCCCTTTATTTTTTGAAGTTAGCTGGTTCAACGCATTGGAGGCAATCTTGAATAGATTTATCTGGGCGCTGGGTAAGACGCGTAGGGCTTATAGATTTATCTCTCTTCCGAGAGAAAGAAGTGGATGGGGTGCCCCAGACTTTAGACTTTATTATATGGCGGCAGCCTTACAATATATGCAGGGGCTAATTGGAGGGGCGAACCTTGACCGAAGGGTTACCAGCTTCTCTACGGATGTGTACTCACTAGTTCTAGGGGCAGAAGCGGGAAACTGCTTTCTAAACTGCATCGATTTTGGATATTTTAAAAGAACAACGTTCAAGACGATTGCTGCAGCCATCAAGATCTGGAATGCCTTTTTGAAGAAGTCAAGAATGGGAAGATACAATAGATACACTAGGTTCTATAAAAACATGTCATTCCCTCCAGCAATATTCGCAGATCTAACAATGGCAGAGTGGGAGGCAAGGGGGATCACACAGATTGGGGATTATCTTAGCTTAGAGGGGGTGCTTCAGTTTGCTGATTTAAGAAACAAGTTTGGTATTGATAATAGAGGCTTTTTTAAGTATCTCCAGATCAGGAGTTTCCTAGGTAATAAGCAGAGAGGGCCAGTTGGATTTGGTAGGAATGAGATTATCGAGAAAATAAAGCTCGCCGGGGAATGTACGATCCGATCTTTTTATGCAAGCTTGGTTAAAGGGAAAACGGACGATTTGGAAAAATATTGTAACAAATGGACGGAGAAATTGGGTCATGATCCAGATTGGTTTCAGGAATCATTGGAATTGGGTCGAACAGTTCTGTGTTCATCTCCTCTGCAATCCCAACATTATAAAACTCTATATTCATTGTATTTTACGCCAGCCAGGATTGCAAAGTGGGGTGGCACCACGGATATCTCTTGCCCCCGTTGTAATTTCCTAGAAGCAGATAGTGTCCACATTTTTGCCACCTGTCCCCAACTGCATACACTCCTGAGAGATATAGAGGTCTTCTTGGGGAAGTCATTAGGCATCCAAATAACGCTTACTCCACCTTGGATCCTTCTTGGGGTAGGTTCAGATGGGGATGTCGCACTACGGGAATTCATGTTTCTTGCAATGGCAGTATATAGATTGACAATAGCTAGGGCTTGGCTTGATAAAAACCCTCCAGTTATGCAAGCCTGGCTGACTAATCTGCTGGCTGCATACAATATGGAGAAGAATATTTATGCACGGAAAGGCAGGAGAGGAAGGACCCTAGGGGTGAGAATTTGGGAGCCAATTAACAAATGGAAGGAGGGACTGGGTCTCCACAGAATTTGATAAAATGTAAATACCCTTGTAATGAAATTGCATATATGTACTGTATAAGTATAAAGGCTATGGTATGATGAAATATATGAGCAAATTATCAAAAGCAAAAGAGAGGCAGGGGCCAATGGGCAGCCAAACAATAACAGCAGGCAATGACTCAAATCGTACTATAATTAATCTCACTTCTTTACAGTTATCAGAAGATGAAAAAAATATCCTGAAACTGGGTTTATCCTTTGCTTCAACTTGCAATTTCAATTATGCTGCTACTAGATGCAATCTTTACAAAGCAATAAGAAAATTAAAATTGAGCAAATACTATGCCTTAAGACCTAAGAAAAATACTACTGGCCAACAACCAACTACAACTAGCCTCACTGATATTCCTGGAACCCCTATTTCAGAGGGAATTGTGGAGCTATGGGACACTGATGGCACAGGGTATGACCATAATGAGGTGCAATCTGACAAGGAAAGAACGGTGGACATTTTAGGAAACCGGACCTCTGCCAAAACTCCATTCCGACCACCATCCGTGTTTATGCGACGCAATGCGATTGACATTTTCCATGAGAACACTGTAAAGCAACTTGAAGACCTACAAAGAAAAACATGCATACAAAATAAAAAATATGATAAACAAACACATCAGTACGAAGCACTGGTCTCCCGCATGACTAAAAAGAAGGACGTTGTCATACGTGGTAGTGATAAAGGAGGTAACATCGTCCTAATAACAAGAAGTAATCATTACAAGGAGGCATACCTCCAACTAAATGATGAACGTTGTTATGAAAGCATCAACACAATAACATTAAAAACCATCAAAGCAGAATACCATCATAAGCTAACAAAATGGAAAGCCAAAAAAATGATTTCTGAAGATGAACTCAAGTATCTCAAGGTGGAAAATCCTGTAACTCCCTTGATATACTTTATCCCTAAGGTAAATAAGGACATAGAAACCCCCCCTGGCAGGCCTATCATCTCAGCCAGGGGAGGACTATTGAAACGCACATCTATTTATACAGATTATTTTCTTCAGGGATATGTACGTTCTATTAATTCTTTTGTACAAGATACAGGGGACTTTCTGCTCAAAGCAAATCGAGTGGGGGATTGGATGATGGCCCTCGACGTCACTGCACTTTACACCAGTATTGTACATACTGATTGTCTAGCGGCAGTGGAATACTATTAGTGACCACAACAGTATGTTGTTACAGATGCTTGAGTAATGCTTAAAGAACAATGTATTCATGTACAATAATCTCTTGTATCGACAACTACAGAGAGTGGCAGTGGGGACCAGTTTTTCCCCAAGCTTCGCGTGTCTTCACTTGGGAGCTTGGGAGGAATTGGTCCTCAAAACCAAACATTGTGAGGTCTTTGAAAGCAATATAATTGGATGGTATCGTTTTAGACAATTTGTTTGTGATCTGGAGAGGTTGTAAACAACTAGCCTATGAATTCATTAAGGATATTAATGTTAATCATTTGAATTTGACTTTTACAGCAACATTGAGCCAAACCTCTGTCACCTTCCTAGATACCGAGGTCTATGTTAAAAATGGCACATTGCAAACCATACTGTTCCGCAAAATCACTGCAGGAAACACTATTTTGCATGTGGGAAGTGCGCACCCTGCCCACCTAATTGCCAGCATTCCTTATGGGGAAATGGGAAATACTGCGCATTAGGAGGGTTTGCAGTGACACCCAAGATTTGGAAGCAGCCCAACTTGCTAGCAGGTGTAGGTTTCTAGAGAGGGGGTACTCTGGACAGGTCATTGAAAGTGCCCGCATTAAATCTATGGGGCACAATAGACAATATCTGCTTGATAAATACAGGAAGGATGAACACTCTGAAGGGGAGTCTGCCACAAGTAGTCTTGGACCCAGTGGCACTATTAGCAGTACTTTCAGGATCATAACAGGGTATAGCAAACAACATAAGGCTATTTACAAAATTATCAACAAAAATTGGCCAATTATACTAAATGATCCAGTTATAGGGTCCACCTTACCATGTAGAGCGTCTCTCACCTTTAGCAGAGCCCCCTCATTGAAAGATCAATTGGTAGACACCTGTCCTGAAACTATCGAAAAAACAAGTGGCTGCAAAATAACAGTGGCTTTTTTAGATGCAAAACCTGTAAATCGTGTGTACATGGGATTAACAAAAAAACGTACACCGATGGTTTTAGCAATCAGGAACATCAAATCACCTAAGTTTTAACTTGCAAAACGGAATAAGCTATTTATATATTACAGTGCCCATGTTTGTTGAGGTATGTTGGGAGCACAAAGCTAGCTGTCCACAAACGCATACTTCAACACCTGAGAGCAATAGCCAACCAGGACAATACTTATCCGGTGGCTAGACATTTCTGCGATGTACATCAGGGTGATAATACTAGCCTCAAATATTTTGTTATTGATGCAGTCAAAGCCAACAGATGAGGGGGAGACAGGGAGGCCAAACTTTGTAAGTTGGTGACCAGATATATATTACAACTTGATAAGAAGTCTCCGGAGAGACATGTACACTTGTTTACCCTAGATCACAGTATCCTTTGGTAGATGTTGGACATGATCTGATTTTTAGGTTCTATAAGGCAGCCTGATGGTGTGTCCTTATTGATCTGTATTTAGAGTTTTAGGCAATTTAGTCTGAGCTACCTGGGAGTTATTTTTCAGTCCATCCTCTTGCCAATGATTGGTATCCCCGGCTGGGGGTATCATTATCTGAAATGAGTATCTATATGATCAATTACAGTGATATCAGTAGGAATCAGTGGATCCCTTGACATGCTTTGCACACGTTGATAAAGTGAATCTGAAATCAATCTAAAAAAACTCCTATATGTAGGATTGAACTACAGTTGCTGCTTTATGATAAGAATTTACTATTTTAAGTTCAGTTTTCTTCTTGTTTTTCATGTATTTTTGAGTACATTAGATGTGTTGTGTTTTAATCTCATGTAAATACTCTCACTCTGATGTTTGGCACTTATGATGATGATTATTTTATTAGGAGAAAGGTTTTAACACAACTATAACATGACATTAGTTGAAGTTTACTTCATGACTTCTCTTTTAGGAGCTGTAGAATTGGAGGCACATATGCACTTTCTATAAGTCTATGACATATGAAGTCAATCCAAGCTGCTAGTCTTCAAAGGGACATCTCATTATTATTTGGAATTTTAGTTCATGTCAGACGTTGAGATGATAATTATATGAATTATTGGAGTTGTGATTTTGGAATCCTTGGCATTTTATCAATCTTAGGGCACACCGATATTGTTGGCAACAAGGAGCAAGTATGATATTGAGAAATACTTATGCACATCTTTTGCTAATTTGCACAAATTTGAATTTTTGGACATGATTTGGCAGCTTATTGAGTTTACATTTATGACTGTTATCCAATCCTATATATCTAGGTAGGAGGATAACTATATTAGCTGAATCAAGCAATGCATTATGCCTGTATATAATGTACTCATAAATATCATGGTTATTGAGATGTCATGTTTACATTGCCAATTTGCACTTTTTTGCACTTTTTGCACTTGATAAGAATGTTGTGAAAATATAAAATAATATGCTCTTGGTGCATTTTTAAATGATATTTGTTATTATACATATTGTGCTGATATGGCTCAATTGAATTTTAATACGAATGTACTTTAAATTATTTTTAGTTTGCGTTTAGTATTTTACCAACATACCACATAGGGTCCTATATTAATATGTTTTGGGCCAGTGCTTCGATTGACATACCCCATCAAATGTCATAAGCTTTTCGTATGTCAATTATGTTGCCAAGACAAATGGGTATATCAGTGGCTACAACAAACAATATGCTATGTATTATATTGTATTATTTGAAACCAACTGCAGAATTAACTATTTGTATTTTACTGTGATAACGATATATGTTGTACAAATCATGAGCACCAATGATTTGGGACAGATATGGCTCCTCTATTCATTGAAGATAAATACCGAATACTGTGATGGTCTTTCTAACAACTATACACACCATACATTCGTGTTGTGATGTTGAAGTATAACCTTTCTTCTATATCTATTAATGCTATTGTCACGTGGTGAAATTCAAACTGACACTGTCACTTTAAAAATGAGCACTTTAATGATGGACGTTGTCATGTGAGCAAGGCTCCACGGAGCCGAAACGTCATGCGGCATATATCTGCTACAATTGAATCAATATTGCACTAACTATATATATATATATATATATATATATATATATATATATATATATATATATATATATATATATATATATATTCCACACTCCATACAGCAGCTTCTTTGTTTAAAGAAAATCAACTCGAGCCCGAATACGTGAGCATGTTATTTATTATTCAACAAAGGCAAACGAACACTCGACGCGTTTCAGTTCAGCCGTACCTTAGACGCACTATAAATATATATATATATATATATAGGCATGTATATATTTTCATTTGGGGCTATACTTACCTGGTATGTTTTGTACCACGCATATGCCTTTACTATACATACATGCATTGACAATGCAAATTTCTTTGTAAAGGCATGCATGGTAAAGGCATGTGCATGGTAAACACTTGTATGGTAATGTTGCAGTCATTGTAATAACCACGTTGTAAAGCCTTTGTGGTAATGGCTTGCGTGGTTCCGTAATACATCCTCACAAACCAGTATATTTGTGCATCCTCACTGGTTTGTGTTGTTTGCTCTATATGAATATTGGGCTATGTCTGCTTATGTTCTTTTGCATATCGTCTGTGCTAGAAATATTATGATGCTGATATCAATTAATACATTAAATTAAATATTTGTTTTTCCATAGGACCACTGTTATTATCATGGCTATGTAAGGAATGATAGTGACTCTGAAGCCAGCATTAGTCTTTGCAATGGTGTAAGGTAAGATCTTAGACTGTGTGCTGCTGACTACTTACAAGCTGTGATGTCTACACGTACAAGAATGTATATGATTGCTATTACTTTGTTAGGGTTTTACTTGTACAGTGCTGCATATCATGACTTTTAGGGTTACTTTTGAAAGCGCCAGTGAGGTACATTCTCCAGATTACATTTAGGGTTGGAATTCCAGGTTATGTGCTGATTCTTGGGAAATGGTTGAAGAGTTTCTTGAAAAATTGTAAACCAAATTGCCTGTCTACGGCAATATGGCTTTCACATCATTTATTCTTCTTAGAGAACACTGTGATTAAGGTATAGGATCTTTAATTCTAGGCAATATCACGTTGGCCATAGATTGAGACTTATGAGAGCTGTTTGTGATACCGACAGTCATCAGAGGAATTTTTTTTAGTCTCAATGCCTGGTTGTGGGTGGTGTAGTCTCTAGGATGTTTTTGTGCTGCTTACATCTCATTACAGTGGGAATTTAGGAGAGAAGGACTTTACTCTGGTATCTCTGCAGCTATTTGCACGACTTAATCAGTTTCTTGCAAAAAAAATTAAAACATTGAAAGTGTGGAGATATGAAAGTCATAGCAGGAGAAGATAAATTATTGGTAGTCAGGGGAGAGAAAAGGGACAGTAGTACTAAGATGAAGTTTACATATAGAGGAAAGGTTAGACGTAGGGGATGAAGTGTGAGGAATTACAAAGAACATCCAGTTTAGTGGCAACGACATTAAAAGGAAAGTCGAGGATGAAGAAAGAAAATGAAGTACGAGAAGACATGGAACTTCAAACCGTGAAGGAATTGTTGTTAGGTGGCAATTGGTTAGTCCAATTAACTGTAGAGATGAGACGGGAAAGCTAAAAGGTGGTGACATTTGCTTCCCTCATAAACAGACCGCAAGATCTCAGTAGTAGCTGATCATTTCAAAAGAAGATTTTCATACATCATTGCTAAGCAGCAGCAAGATCGAAGAATAGAATGAGCAAAAGTGTAGGCATTGTAACTATTCAGACAAGCAGTTTACACGAAGTGCGAAAAACGAAACCCCAACATTAATGCACTGACATGCGATTGAGAGAAAAAACAGGAAGTAAATTGGAGATGGACTAAATATTTATGGATTTTAGAAAGGAAAGTGTTGCAGAAAGATGAATAATGCCTAAATGTGGATGAGAGGAAGCATTTTTAAGAAGTAGTTTCTGAGTGGTAGGGAAACCACCAAGATAAGATGAATGACAAACTGTTCAGTCATTGAAGGTATAAAGGAATTAAAGAGGAAGACTAGAATGTGAGAGTAGAGGAGCCCATAGCAAGATATGAAATGGGTAATCCAGAATAGTAGGAGGAGAGGGAGTAAGAAGAGAGGTTATGTTTTGCTTCACTGATTGTTGGGTGTATACTAAACCGCTTGTGGTGACAATGAGGTCCAGGACCATCAGAGCAGTTGTTCCTTTGGTAGACAGAGTTCTCGGGTGTATGGCTGGCAAGTTGGGTCCACCAATGGAGCTATTCACACAGGTGCCTAACACTCATTAGTAAAAGTTTGCTGATACATTTTTGTTGAGCTTTACTATTTGTAGGTATTTACAAAATCTGTGTGTTGCGTAATGTTACTCAAAAGTGTAGACTTGCCGACATCCACCCCAGCGCTGGAGGAATGGAAAAATGACCTGGACTGGTGCTGGCAAGCAGAGTCGGTGATTTATTAAAGTAGAGGGTGCCCCAAGAAAGGAGAGAAAATGTGGGTGGCATGGTGGGTGTATCGTGGACTTTAAGAGGGATGCTGGGAACAACTCTATTCTTTATTGATGTGGACTTTCACTTGTCAACAATGGCAATGGTGGAAATTGTAACTGTAAAATGAGATTGACGCTACAATATAAATTCTCTTTGTATGTACAACATTTTGATGGTTTAATAAAAAAGAGTTATCAAAAAAAAGTGTAGCCTTGCATGTCTCAACCTCCTGAAAAAGGATGTGCAGCAAAATTTACAATTGCACGTTATTACTGCCAAAAAGAAACAGTAGTAAGTCTAGCACAAAACATGGCCAGCCACAGATATTGCAACACCCTCACATAAAAGATAATGGAGGTAGGGACTAAAAATAAAAACCCCTAGTAAATAATGTTACATTATTCAAAACATTTTAAATATAAGTAAGTATAATTTTATGTTAAAACAAAATCTAAAATCAAACATTTATTATTTAATTATTAAATAAAAACATTTTGAATTTAAAAATTAACATAAGATACGATATGTGGGAGCTAAGAAGGGTCATTGGCCAAAAAGCAACCCCATGAGTGCTCATTCCACCAGAGCCAAGGCTACGACCAGTGCGTTATCTCGCGGAGCCCCTGTCCTCAACATTTGTCAAGCAGCTATGTGAGTCTCTGCATTTACCAAACACTACTTCTTAGGCTACAATCCAAGCATGTATAGGATCGGGGAAGCACAGAACCACCTAAAGTAAGTTGCTAGGATTGCTAAGGTGTCCGGGTACAGAGAAGAAAGCAGAGTGAGTGTCCATAGGATAGAATGTGGAATTCGCAGTTAGGGTTTTGTGGATTCAAGACGCTTCCCAGAGGAGGCCGATGAAACCCATTGGGATAAGGGAGGTTGGAGTGCACTCCCACCTGTTGGTACCCAGAATACCTGAATACCTACACCAGGGATCCCGGGTGCATAGGTACAAACTGGTGTTGGAACTGCCCATGGAAGTAATTGGGGATTTTTAGAAGTCCAACTGTTGCAGTGACCCGTGGACTAGATCGGGGGAACCCAGGTGTGGATTCTGGATGTTGGGTAACTGTGAAGAGAGGAGGTAGAGTTCAAACCACCCAGAGTTGTCCAGGAGGTGCAGGAGCACAATGCCCACCCTGCTCGGGGTACTTCACTTCAGGTTGGAGTTTTTGAAGTTGCAGCTGTGGAGTCCAGACAATGCTGTCAAAGTCCAGGAGCCACCCACAAGCTGCACCATGCTGGTTGATTAATTGCAGGGGGGTCCGTGGCCAGCAGGACCACCAACAAACCTTGGCAGTAGCTTTGCGAAAAGAAAATGCCGGAGTGGTGATTAGCAAGGTCCATGGAACTCACCCTCTACAAGTAAGATGAGTCATCTCTCAGCAAGCAGGAAACTTGATAGGAACCAATGGAGTTCCCTCTGGCATCAGGAACGGGGAGTCGCAGGGAGACCTCAGCAGCACATTGAAGATGGTGGCTGACGTTGCAGAAGATAATAGGACGTCGCTTTTACAGCTGAGTGTTTGAGGCTGTGACTTCTTGGAGATGAAAGACCGAAAGACTGGACAGCCAACAAGCGTTGGCAATGGCAGGCAAACATGTGCACAGGGGCCCTGTCCCAGTAGCTCCACGAGGGGTTGCAGTCTTTCGATTGGTACAGAAGACAGTTCATGCCTCGGGAGAACCACCAAACCACCACCTGTGTTGCAGAGCCTTGAAGAGTCCGTGGGACAGCAGGATCCACAAGCTTGTTGTCCAGGTGCCTGCATCTGCAGGGGAGTGACTCCTTCAAGGGAGATTTCTTCTAGTTGTCCTTGATGCACACAGATACTTTGTATCTTAGGAGGCGCCACAGAGATTGCAGAGTTGTTGCAGAAGATGACTACAAAGTTGCAGTAGGAGCCCTCCTACTAGTTGCAGTCTTTTCTTGGGTCCTGGCAAAGTCCAGCAGCAGAGTCTAATGTCCAGCAGCAGAAGAGTCTATGTGAAGAATCCTGAAGACAAATCTTGCAGAGGAATCTTGTTCTAGGCAAGTCTTAGATCCTGCCTTCAGAAGAGCCCTAAGTAACTCAGAAAGGTGAATGGACCTCTGCTGCAGTGACCCACTGTAGAAAAGTAGGATCTGTTTTCATTGTTACCCCCACTTTTTGTCTGGTGTCATTGTGTTTTGACGGTAGTGTACTGGGATCATGCTAACCAGGATCCCAGCATCTGTGCTCTCTCTCCTAAAATGGCATTAGTAAGTACTTTTGTACCTATGCAATTGGCTACTAGTCTACCCCTATAAGTCTCTAGTCTATGGTACTAAGTTACCCAGGGCATAGGTTATCAGGGGTCTCCCATGGGCTGGAGCATGTATTGTGGCACCCTTGAGAGTCCACTTCTGATCTGACTACAACACTGCCATTCCAGCCTATGTGAGTTGGTGCTTGCACCTCTCAAGACAGATATAGGTGTTCTTATATCTGAGGTCCCTACACTTAAAACCTAAAAGCCAACCCTATGGAAGGCACTCAGTCCTGAGGGCAGGGTGCTTGGTTATAAATGTAAGGGTGCCCCTGCATGAGATGGACACCCCGACAAACCTCAGAGTCTATTCTCCTGGCTTTTTAAGTGTGACCAGCCATTTTAAGATATATAGTGGATATCAGCCATTACAATATGTCTAACTATATGATGATTGTGCTGAACTTGGTCATGTTTGGTATCAAACATGTTGGAATCCTACCCCAACACCTATTCTGTTGTTGGAGGTATGATCCCATATACTAGAGGGACCCTTCGGGGAGCCCCCTGTACTCCCGATTACAGCCTTTCAGGGTCTTCCAGCGAGCTAGGTCTGCTGACGACCACAGACACTGTTCTGCCCTCCTGCTGCTTAGCTGAGTTCAAGCAGGGAAGGGTAAAACAATAGGTTTCTTGTCACAGGGAGGTGTGACCACCTCTAAGACGGGACTTAGTGTAGTGGACTGGGGTGTGGGTGCTTTCCAGCGCCACCAGACTGCATTGAAAGGCGCATTTGGTGCTCTCCTTTCATACTCTGGGTTGAGCCAGTTCAGGAACCCTTGATTCCAGCCCTGGTGCAAAACTGGAAAAACAGCATGGGACTATTCTTCCCTATGTCCAGCCACTCTTCTGTGAGGGACCCTCGAGTTGTTCCAACCCTATTACTTGGGTATTTAAGGACTCCCTTGTAGGTGGGTCCTTAGATTTGTTGTGGAACAAGACTCACCTCTAATACCAATACACTCTTTGACCGTGTGAACACTTGGACTTTGCCGGACTTTGACTGGATCTGAGACTGCATCAAGGATGACTTCTGCTGGTCCTGGTCTTGCTGTTTTTCAAATCTTCTGCGGCATCTGTGTCTATGCTTCGCTCAGATTCTCCAGAAGCCCTGTGGGCATCAAGGACATCCAAAGAAATCTCCCTTCAAATGAAGGATTCACTCCCCTGCATCTGCAGGAACTGCAACAAAGTTGACCGGTCTGCTGCCCCTGTCGTCCTACAGACTTCCCAAGGCTCAACAACACAAATGGTGGTTCTGTGGCTCTCCCGAGGCCTAACCTGCCTTCCGTGCAAATTGGAAGACAGTATCCCTCGTCTGAGCCTCTGGGTCCCTGTGCACCGCATCGACTTCTGTTGCCAAGGTTTGTTGGTTCTGCGCTCCAGAGATCTTTGGCTACAAGAAGCTCCAGCCCCTCATCCCTTGAAGATGAGTGTGCTCACTGCATCCCTTGCACCGAAGGCCTCCATCTTTGGCGAGGTGCCAGTGGTCGGCTTGCAACTCCTACTTCCTTGAGCCTGCAGTTCCTTTTGAGAGTCTTCTTCTGCTATGGTGGGCTTCCCTGCTTGCCCGGGGCCTGCTCTGACTCTCGTGCACTTGGTGAGTTCCGGGGACCTTGCTGGTCCCAATGATTGCATCTTGTTGTCCCCCACGCCAGTTGCGGCTACCAAGGCTTGTTGGTGCTACTGCTGGACACCAACCATCTAGACACCAACATCCGATGTGGGACAGCTCATGCAGGGCTCTTGATCTGCCTCAGCGTTGCAAGGCCCTCAGCTGCAGCGACAAGGGCATCATCAACTCCCCCGAGCTCCCTGCCAAGGGTGGGCATTGTGCTTCCATGTCTCTTGGTCACGTCAGAGTGGCATAGACTCTGTCCCTTCTGCTTGCAGGATCTCCTCTTCAAGAATCCATGCTTGGATTCCACCACACTTCTTCAGAGACTTCTCTAGAGGCCTTTTCTCCAAAGTCTTCCATTGTCGTCTACGGCAGGTTCTGGGGTCATTCACCCCGATACACCCGGCTTTCCTGGTACAGATACCCTGGTTCCTAGTGCATCCACGGGTGGGGTGGCTCTCCAAACTTCTGTGCTCCAAAGGCTTTCTTCAGGGTCCTCAGGAAAGGGTCATTTTTCAGTAAAACTGCAACCTCAACTTTTCCATAGACTTCCAACGGACAACCAACTGTGTTTTCATTCTGCACAGGTTCCTGGGTACTCAACTTGGGTGGTTCCTTGTTCACCCAGCTCTTCTGAGTCCTAGGGATCCAGTCCTGTACTTCCTTGCAGTTCACATCCCACTTTCTTAGTATATAGTTTGGTCTCCCCCGGAGACCAGTGTATACTTGTGCTACTTATCCGTTTTCTTTGGTGTATTGTTGATATCTCCAGCTAGGAGATTTCCAATGTGCTAGTGAATACTTTGTAATAAATAGACATATTTTTAGAAACACTGTGTGCTTCTTTTTCATCTATTCTACACTGTTGATTAAGGGCCAGATGTAGGGGCCCTAATACCGGTCGCCGTTACCGACCGGTATTAGGGTTTCCAGATGTAGGGGGCCTGTATTTTACCGATTCTGTAAAGTTACCGAATCGGTAAATTTACAGAATCGGTAAAATACCTTAGGGCATGTCTGTGTGCCACATTGCACACAAGTCCAGAATTGGGGTGCTAGAGGGTGTCAAAGTGACACCCCCTGCACCCTTGCAGGATTCGGTATTTACTGATTCTGTAAATACCGAATCTGTATTTCACATTGATTCCTATGGGCTTCAAGGCCCATAGGAATCAATGGGAAATACAGATTCGGTATTTACAGAATCGGTAAATACCGACCCTTACAGATTCGGTAATTTTTTACCTACATCTGCCTCCTTCCAATTTACCGACTTTTAAATACCGAATCGGTATGACTCGGTATTTAAAAGTCGGTAAATTGGATTTACCTACATCTGGCCCTTAATGTCATAAAGTAAACTGCTTTATACTCCTTCAAGACAGGCCTGAAGACTGCTCTCCACATCTCCACTTTAAGAGCCTAAGGTTATTAAAGGCCACTAAAATCACCATAAGGGTTGCCTGGATTCCTGCAGGGTGCGTCACTCCTTTAAGTGAGCACCATTTACTCCTACATTGGTGTGCAACGGTTGGGATTAAAGCCTGCACTGTTTTACCACTTAATCAAGTGAAGGTTAAATGAAAAAGCATCACTAGCTAGGCACATATAAAATATGTTATCAAGTAAGTTCTACTGAACTTTTTGGATTGGTTCTCAAGGGTCTTAGCACAAGCCTTTCTCAATACTATTAGCATGTTTGATATTGGTGAGTCCAGTGGGTCTCCTAGATACAGTGGTCTTAAGTTCCAGGAATATAGGATCCTGGCTGCAGCTAGAAAACGTAAGACTGGTAGCAACCCTAGCAAAGAGAAGCTGTTAGAGATGTTCCTGCAGGATAACCTCCAAAATCCTGGTATGTCAGATGGAGAGGATAACTTGGGTATGGGTTGGGATGCTCCACAAAATGAACCAGGAGTGTCCAACACCCAATACGCTGCTTCTGAGCATGTCCAGGAATAGTCTGAAGACCCTTTACTGGAGAACTCTAGTCCCCCAGGGAATAGTACTACTGACACAGGGAGGCCCTAGTTGTAGGCCCCCCTTTATTCCTCCTGGGAGGGTACAAAGAGTTCAGAGGAGGTCCAGGTCCTCCACGGTTAATTCAACCTCCTCTGCCACTTCAATAGAGACATCCCTCTCTAGCATGAGAAAGGACTCCTAAGAAAGGGAACACCACCGACTCAAACATGAGAGAGCCAACCTCCCGATTAAGAAAGAGCAGTTGGCCCTAGAGAAGGAGTCTCTAGAATTTCAGAGAGCTAGTAAGAAGTTGGGATTAGAATCCAATGAACCCAGGGAACACTATTATGACTCTAGGAACCTGAGCAGGATAGTCCTTATTTGGAAGGTGGTGATATCTATAAGTGGATCACTGCTCTAGAGAATGCCTTTAAGGTTCAGAAAGTCCCTCAGGGGCAGTGGGCAGCTATCCCAGCCGTGAATAGTGCACTCATAGATGGGTTTGGATTAACCACTGAGCAATACAGGGTTAAGTTTAGAGACACACAGAAAGCACTTACTCAAGACTAGGTAAAATTTATTGATGGTACCATTAAGGGTCTGGCAGGTGTGGTTAATGCGAGTAAGGTACATGATGATGAATGACTTTACAATTTACTGATGAGAAAGCACATCCTTATTAACTGTCAGGATCAACAACTGCACCAGTACCTGGTGGACCCAAATCTGACCTCTCCCCAAGAATTGGGAAAGAAGGCAGATAAATGGATTCGCACCAGGGTAATACAAAAGTCTCATGATGGTAGTGACCAGAAGAAGCAAGATTCTTCTAAGTCCTAAGACAAAGATGGGAAGAAATCTAAAAAAAATAAAGTGACTTCTGAAGGTGCCCAAAAATCATCTTCTGGAGGTGGGTCCCCCTCCTCTGCATCCTCTGGCAGGAAACCTTGGTGCTACTTTTGTAATAAAAATTTCCATAGGTTAAAAGATTCTAATTGCAAGTCTAGCACCACTACTATCGATATTCTTAAATCCCCTAGTGCCCCTAGCAGTACCACTGGTGGTAGTACTGTACCCAAGAATATAGTTAGTCTCACGTGGGTACTGAAGTGGGTTCTGGCCAAGTCAGAACACGTCACTCAGGTTGTCTTAATCTGTGTTGGTGGCTTGGATCATGCCTCTTTTGTTGTAAATCCCACAAGCTTGAGGAAATACAGACAACAGCCTCTTGTCAATGGTCAGGAAGCTGAAGCTTACAGGTACACAGGATGTACCTATGGTGATGTAGAAATGTGTTTTTCCTGGACAGGTTCTTCTTGGTCAGATTTACCAAGCAACCATTGCTAACAATGTCAGGGCGGATCATCCCACTGCAGTTGTTAATCTCAGCTGGGGAGAGGTAACTGAGAGTTGTAGTATCCTCCTACCTGCCTATAGAATGTCTCCTGGGCACTGTTTTAGACATTTCAGCATGGTCTGAAGTGGAGTTCAGGACCCATACAGAAATTCAGAGATTTCTGCAAGTGCCTTTGCTGTCATAGGGCTCAGGTCAAACAGTTAGACACTGAAGGAGCCCTGGATCCTGAAAAAATGGACCAGCCAGCTTCCAAAAGAAACAGCAGGCAGGGTAAAGATGCATCCTCCTCACAGACTTCCAGTGAGGATCAGCCTCCCAAGGGAGATGATCTCAGTAAGTTTGATGGACCTACCCCAGAGGAGCTTGAGCCTGATATGGTAGAGCTACTGGGAGCAGTGGATCTTCGAGGAAAGAGTTGCGTCTGGAGCAGAAGGCCTGGCCCTCTCTTCAACAACTAGGACAACAAGCTGCTGCTGAGGAAGCAGGAATTGTCAGTGGGTCCTATAGGACTTATTGGAAAGATTGGCTTCTGTATTCTGAGAGTATAGACCCCAAGCCTAGTGCCAACAGGAGGTTGGTCATACCTCAGAAATTCAGGGGTTTCCTATTGACCATAGCACACAACATTCCCCTTGCAGGACATCTTGGGCAGAGTAAGACTTTGGACAGATTTGTTCCTCACTTTCACTGGTCCCACATGTCTGAAGATATCAAGGAGTTTTGTCACCCCTGTGCAGCCTACCAAGCCAGTGGGCAGTCAATTGGCATAAATAGAAAACCTTAATCCCACTACCTGTGGTTAGGGTCTCCTTGAGAGGGTAATGATAGGCATTGTAGATCCCTTAAACACCCCCCCCCCGACCCCCAAGAGCGTCTGGACATAGCTGTATCCTATTGATGGTGGACCATGCCTCTAGATATCCAGAGGCCATTCCCTTGCAGTGGCTAGGGCCCTCCTGGGAATATTTTCCAGAGTTGGGTTTCCTGAGGAGATTGTGTCAGACTGAGGTACACACTTCAGTCCGGCGACATCAGAGATATGTGGGAAGAGTAAGATGTTAACTATAAGTTCACCACACCCTCCCATTCATAGGGCAATGGACTTGTTGAAAGGTTCAGTAAGACCCTCAAAGGAATGATCATGGGACTCCCCACAAAACTGAGAAGGAAATTGGATGTCTTACTACCTTGCCTTCTCTTTACCTATCGAGAGGTTCCTCAGAAGGGGTGGGCTCCAGCCCATTTCAACTTCTTTTTGAACATCCATGTAATCTTTATTGACTGTGCGATTACTTAAAATCTTTACAGTATAAAACACATGAACACCCCCCCCCCCCCCCCCCGGAATACCCTTTCCACAATAAAACCCTATATACAACATTAGGATTACATAATGACTGTTTTTGCTACATTATGTCCATTAAAACTTATTTTGTTTGTTCCTTGTCTTTAAGCCTTCGAGCGTCTAGAAAGTTAAATCAAAGTTCAGCAAAGTTAATCTCAACTCGAAGCCATATGTCTATGGGAAAGTACTACACTAGCCCCTTATCCGCCCCTGGTTTGGTTTCTGGGTCTAGTAATTCCAAATTACTAAGCAATAGCTCCTATATGGACTGACAGCTTGCATGGTTAGGGCACCAGATGGAGCACATGGCTCAATGACAGGAACCTTGGGGTCAGTGGCCTTAGGGTGGGTGTCAAGTACAGTTCTGACTTGATGGATGAACTTGCCGATCCTAGCTAGTAGACAGGTCGTTGTTTCCGAAAAGCACCAGTCCGAGGCCTCTCTGCAGGTTCTATAGCCTAGGTTCCGTAGGGCCGGGCACAGCAAACGAAGGCGATCACTGACCAACTTTGTACAGCAGCACAAAAGGTGTAACCAAGATTCTCTGCGGTTGTTGCATAGCCGGAAGGCAATGGCACAATCCGTTTGTGCCCATTTTGGATTAAATCTACGATCCCAAGGCCAAGAGGCGCAGATACAGAATTTTCTTTCTCGCTTGGGTTGATTGCGAGTCTTGCAGATACGGTTGGGGTTTGCCAGGAATATAAGACTTGTCCAGGGCCATAGTTAGTGGATTATATCGGAGTGATGGGCAATCCAGCTCGTACGAGATGGTCTGTACTTGGCGCTTGATAGCTAAGGCCCAAGCAGAATGTGAAACTTCTTGAAGGGGCAAGCTGTTTCCCTCGATTTTCAATAGATCAATGCCTTGTGCCACCTTGGTGTGCCATGGGGTGCCCACTTCTCCAAAAATAGTTTTTAGAAAATGTTTAAGATTGTTTTCAGGTGCTTTCAGTACTCTGATGTAGTATTTTAACAGGTCCCCCTGTAGTACCACCTCTGGGCGTTTCAGGCCTATTTCTAGCCTTAGCCTGTTGTTCCTTGCCTGTCTTGAGCCCTGTAGCACAAGCTTATACGCTTTCACCTGGGCCGCTTTGATCACTTTCTCGAATCCACCTGGATAGGCTATGTGCCCATACGTAATAGAGGGAATCAGTTTTGCCCTAAGTACAGTCAATATCGGTTCTACTGAGGGACTGGCTTAGGCGATGGCTTAGACGTCTAAGGGACAGAATTATGTTGTCAATTCTTGGTTTTAGCTCCTTTAAATGTTTGACTGCGGTGTCTCTCTCTGACACCCAGACCCCCAGGTAATTATATGATGAGGCTGTTCTAATTCGGTGCTCCCCCAAGGACCATGATGCTCGTTTTTTATGGTGGTATTTACAGAAGATTACAATCTTTGTCTTGCTCTCGTTGATCTGAAGGCTATTTTCCTTGTTGTATGTTGCAAGACTGTTCAAAGCTCTTTGGAGCCCCACCCCGGTGTGGTCCATTACCACTGTGTCGTCTGCATACTGGAGGGTTCCCAGGACCAGCTTCCCCAATCTTGGAAGTACTAAATTAGCATCTTTCAAGGCTTGCCCCATGTCCGCTGTATACAAGTTGAACAGTAGGGGGGCCAGTACACACCCCTGCTTTAGACCAGAGTTGGTATCAATTCTTGCTGTTGTGATTGTTGGACTTAGTTTCACCTGAACCCATGTCCCCTCGTAGAGTGCTTTTATGGCTTTAAGCAAAGCTTGAGGGAGCCCCCAAGTTTCAAGTTTTGCCCATAACCGACTTCTGTTTACTCGATCGAAGGCGGTGAAATAGTCTATAAAACAACAAAACAGAGGCAACTTGTTCCTCTTGTTGGCTTGCTTCGCGAGATAGGAGAGCGCTGTGATATTATCCAAGGTAGAACTATTGGCCCTGAAGCCAGTCTGTGTAGGCGGGAGAATGCCGTTCTTATCCACCCAGGCCTCCAAGTCCCTTAGTAGTAGGCAGGCGTATACCTTGGCTTCTATATCAAGAAGGGCTATGAGCCTGTAATTAGCCGGGTTCGAGTGGTCACCCTTCTGATGTATAGGAAAAAGGACCAAGCCTTTCCAAGATGTTGGCAGGGTTGCTGTGGCGAATGAGTAATTGAATAGAGGAGTGAGTATGGTTGCAAAAAAGGCTGGGGCAGTTTTAAAGACCTGGGCGGGTACTCCATTTGGACCAGGAGCCCCGTCTGTTCTTATAGCTCTAATATATTTCAAAGTCTCCTCCTCTGTGTACTTAGCGGGTTGACTGGGCCCTGAAGGGACATTCGGCGCAATTTGAGTTTTAATATTTTCCGCAGCCGCCTTGGACCACGCTAAACTGCCTGCGTTAGTCTCATTTACCCCGCAGGTAAATGAGACTAAGGCCCCTTTGCGTACTGTTGCCACACATTCCCTGCAACACTATTTTCCTTGCGCTCGGCTCTGGGCGTCAGGCTATTAATGTATCGCCATAGCTTACTGTTGTCTTTTTCTTTAATTAGGGAGAACACTTTGAGCCAGTTCTTTTCTGACCACTGCCTTTTCAGCTCCCAGACTTTCTTTTTGTGAGTGGCTCGCAGGGCACGGATAGAGGACTTCTGTGGCACATAAATGCCTTTCTTTTTTGCCTTGATTGCCTTGTTGAGCGCTTGTTTGCTTTGTATCAGACTCCGCATTTTTTTACGTTTTGGCCTGTTGTAACTTTGACAGCTTCTTGGTTGGTTAGTATTACCCATGCTCTTCAATAAAACCGTGGTCAGTGATTCCCAGAAGTGTGTGATGTTCTTTATATCTTGTGACTTTAGTGCTGCCTCCCTGCTGGCTACAAACTCTGACAGGCTGTGGCTGAGGTGTGTCGTCCATTTTAGTCTTTTGAGGACCAGAGTATGTTCATCGCCTGTGGTTGCTCCTATTATTTTCTGTGCTTCCACCTGTTCCCGCGCCAAGTTAAATGTGGCGGGGAGGGGCCCGTGGTCGCTTTCATCCCTATCGTCCACAGTGAAATCGCAAAGATTATGGGCCAGCCCTTTATTAGTGAATATGTAGTCTATGGTAGAGATATTCCTGAAGGTTGGTTTGGCAGTCCATGCGGGGTAACTCGTTTTTTGTGTCCCATGGGTGGATTGCAGGTTAAAACTTGTGAGGAATGAGATCAGTGGGGCTGACGTCTTGCTTGGGGGTGCAACAGGGATTAGGTCCAGGCCTCTTTTGTTGAAGTCTCCCGCAATTATCACGTCATGGTGCTCCAAACTTATGAGTAGATCTTCCAGTGTGCTGGTGAGCGATTCCATCCCCTGATGCGTTTGATATTTGGTTGGATTGATGTAGCAATTAATTAATAAAAGAGGGTGGGACACTTGCCCTATTTTCAACCCCTCTATTGTGATAGCTTGGAGGTCAGGTGTCACCACTTTTAGTTCTGTGATCTTAAGTTTGCAGGCGTAACTTACAAAGATGGATAGGCCCCCTGACGGGCGTCCGAAGATCGTCCTTTTGGTTGCTTATTTAAAATATTCGTAGAAGACGCCAATTGGAGTAGTTGACCTCGCCCAGGTCTCCTGGATGCACAGTATGTCTACCTGTGCGAGATAATCAAGTGTGGCCGTGTCTCTGAAAATGTTATTTAGCCCTGCTATGTTCCATGAGATGATGGTTAGCTTACGATCTTTACCTCTAAAAGAATTTAAGCGTGCTCTGTTACTAAAAGAATTTAAGCGTGCTCTGTTATTCTAAAAGAATATAAGCGTGCCCTGAACATCCAGTTAGGGGCCCATTGTGTCTTGTTAAGAAGAATAGGAGCAATGTCTCAAACCTCCTAAACAGGATTTAGTAGATTAGGCACTGAGCCTGTGTTCTCCAATGGCTTAGTACATGAAGAAGGCCCGCAAAAACCTTGAAGCCAACCAAGAGCTTTAGAACGCTTGGCATGACCAAAAGGCTGTACTGACTGTTTACCAGTCAGCACAGAAGTGTGGGTGTTGGAGCCTGTGGTCCAGCAGCTTTCCTGGACAAGTGAAGTGGCGCCCATACCATACCTGAAAAGAAGGGTGAGGTAACCCACTGACCTAGGTGCTCCAAGAAGTCCCCATAGGCAGTCCCCATGTGAACTGCCTGAAACATTTTGTTGACAGGGCTGACATGGGCTTGCTCTTGGCTATTGATGAGGGACCGGAGGAAGAGAGTGACCCTCTACCTGATCTCCTTTCACACAATCCTGTTGATAGATCAGTTGAAGGAGAAGTCTTGGCAGACAGCCTCACTGTTCAACAGAAAGCTGATCGGTCAGTTTTCTGGAATCTTTTTTTTACACCCAGTCAGACCACTTGGTGTACCCATGAAGTGGACAAAGGTGACAGTCTGCCTGTGAAGACTAAAACCTACAGACAGCCTGACCTTGTCAGAGATTCCATCAGGACAGAAGTCCAAAAGATGCTGGAGTTGGGGGTCATTGAGTCTTCGGATAGCCCTTGGGCTAGTCTTATAGTCATTGTGCCAAATCCTCGCACCCAGAATGGTAAGAGAGAGGTGTGATTTTATGTAGACTAGGACTGATGCCCATAAATTCCAAGGGCAGATGAGCTGATTGATATTCTGACCTCTGCAAAGTATCTCAGAACATTTGACCTAACTGCTGGTTACTGGCAAATCAGACTCTCTGAGGATGCCAGACCAAAAACAGCATTTTCAACTCCTAGTGGGCATTATCAATTTATTGTGATGCCTTTTGGTTTGCCGAATGCACCTGCCACATTTCAGAGGCTAGTGAACAACGTCTTAGGCGGTCAGGAAGCCTATAGTGCAGCATATCTAGATGATAGAGCTGTATTAGCTCCACCAGGGAGGGTCACCTGGTCCACCTCAGAAATGGTCTTGCAGCCTTGCAGAAGGCAGACCTCACTATCAAGGGCACAATGTGCCAGATAGGGCAGAGTAAGGTTGTGTTCTTGGGCCACTTTATAGGTCGAGGCCAAGTTCAACCATTGGAGAGCAAATTCCGACCATCATAGACTGGATTGCTCTTACTACCCAGAATCAGGTCAGAGCTTTCTTGGGCATGACTGGGTACTACAGGATGTTTGTTTAGGGCTATGAATCCATAGTGATGTCCCTTAATGATCTCCCCTCCAAAAGAATGCCTAAGAAAGTTCAGTGGACAGTTATCTGTCAGAAGGCAGTTGCTGACGTGAAGCAAGCCATGAGCTCTGCTCCAATTATAAAAAGTCCTGATTACTCCAAAACCTTCATTGTCCAGACAGATGCTTCTGAGACAGGGGTAGGTACAGTATTGTCACAACTTAATGCAGCTGATCAGGATCAACCAGTAGCTATAATAAGCAGAGGTTTGACCCTCAGGGAGAAGCGTTGGTCATCTATTGAGAGGGAGGCCTTTGCTGCTGTCTGGGCCTTGAAGAAGTTGAAGCCATACCTTTTGGAACTCAATTGTTCAGATAGCCCATCAGCCCCTCTTATGGCTTAAACAAATGAAGGGTGAAAATTCCAAACTTTTGAAGTGGTCTATTTCCCTATAGGGGAAGGATTTTTCATTGGAACATAGGTGTGGGAGTAACCATGCCAATGCAGATGGACTCTCCAGATATGTCCACATAGAAAATAAAGACTCAACTGGGCAAGGCTAGTCTCATCTCCTTACTTTTGGATGTGGGGGTTGTGTAGGAAAGTAGGATGTGCTTTCATGCCCCCCCCACTTTTTGCTTGGTGTCAGTGTGTTTTTGATCTAGTCTGCTGGGATCCTGCTAATCAGGACCCCAGCGACTGTGCCTTTACTCCTAAATTGACATGGTAAGTACTTTGATACCTCCACAATTGGCTACTTGTGTACCCCTGCAAGTCCCTAGTTTGTGGCACTAAGCTACCCAAGGCATTGATACACCAGGGGTCTCTCATGGGCTGGAGCATGGATTGTCCACTTAAACTGTGACTATAGGCCTGCCAGTGCAGCCTGTGTGTGTTGGTGCTTGCACCTCTCACGACTGATATACGTTTCCTTATTTATGAGGTCATCCCTATGGCAGGCTCTTCAGTTTAGAGGTCAGGGTGCTTGGTTATAAGTGTGAGAGTGCCCCTGCTTGAGCAGGAGACCCCTACAAACCCCGTAGTCAATTCTTCAGGCATTGTAAGTGTGTGATCAGCCATTTTTAGACATAAAGTGGACATCAGTCATTACAAGATGTCTAACTGATAGTTGCTACAGCGAACCCGGTCATGTTTGGTATCAAATGTGTTGGAATCGGTGCACAGTCTAAATATCGATTTTTATATATCAACCTACAAAAATATTGAGTTAGAAATATGGAAGATATAGAATATCGAGGTCAAGAATATCGTTGGGCAGAATATCGACCCTAAGGTAAATAATATCGATTTTTTTTATATCGATGTAAGTAATATCGAAGTTAGTAATATCGATATTTGTATTATTGTTATGTATTTTATTATGTATGTGTAATATGTTTTTGTTAAGTATTTTAATATTTTTTAATTATGTGTGTACTATTTTTATATATTAATGTTATTTTTAAGTAAATGTTATGTTTTAGTACCGGAGCAGGTTGTGGGTTTATAGGGGAATAGGGTGGGAAGTAATTTAAATATACAAAATTAATTATACATTTTTAGGAATTATAAATAAATTTTAATTAATTTTTGTTTTTATTTCTGTAGCGGGTTGTGGGTTTATAGGGGAATTGGTTGGGAATTGATTTAATTGTAATTAATTAATGATTTACATTTATTTATTGGTGTGGATAATTGTTTTATTTATAATTAATTATTAATTGTCAATTTATTATTTTAATTGATAATTACCTTTTTTAATTGGTAAATGTTTTTAATTGTTAATAAAAAAATGTAATTGGTAATTAATGTTTTTAATTGGTAATTAATTCTTTTTATTGGTAATTATTTTTTAATTGGTAAATAATTTTGTTAATTGGCAATTCATATTTTAATTGGTAATTAATGTTTTTATTAGTTGGAAATGATTTTTTATTAATTGGTAATCAATGTTTCATAAAAAGTATTTGGTATGAAAAATAAATTTGTTTAATAATTTTTAATTGTGAATTAATATTAAATAATTACTTTTTTTGTAATGAAAAATATTTTACTGTTTAATATTTATTATTTGGCGACTAATATTAATTAATTAATATTTATTGATATTTATTGTTCATTTATTGTTAATTCATTTTTTAATTGTAATTGCTTTTAATAATTATTAATTGTTTATAAATGATGTAGATTTATTAAAAAATTTAATTATTCATTATTGTAAATACAAAAATTATTTATAAGTATGTTATATTTAAATTCTACGCTATCCAACGTTTTCCTTACTGTTTCACTCCATGGAGCTGGAATAGTAATTTTACCCATACGCTATCCAATGCTTTCCGTACTGTAGCACTCTTTGGAGTTAGAATAGTAATTTTTACCCCTACGTTATCAATGCTTTCCCTACTGTTACACCCTCTGGAGTTGAAATAGTAATTTTTACCCCTACCCTATCCAACGCTTTCTCTACTGTTGCCCCCTCTGGAGTTGGAATAGTAATTTTTACCCCTACGCTATCTAAGGCTTTCCCTACTGTAGCGCCCAATGTTATCATTACTGTAGTTTTTTGGGTACTTTGAATAGTACTTTTATTTATTTAGCTATTTATTATTTTTATTATGTTTTTTGATAATGTAGTAGGATAATAATTTTAAAAATATTGAAAGTATATTTACATTTTTTAATGTATTAAATATAATTATTTACTTTTTGTTTATGTTATTGTTTTATGTTTAGATGTATTTGGAATTTATATTTTTTAATTTACGAGTTATTAAAATAATTATTAAAACATATTAAGTAAGTATAGATTATATAGTGTAGGTATATGTTTAATTAATGGTATATTCTTGTATATGTATTATTTATTAATTTTAAACATTAATACATATTTTTAATGTTTATTTGGTTTATAAGTATTATTTACTTTATTTTACACTTTTTTTAATAAAAAAAAACAATATTTTTAATTACGATATTTTTAACATCGATATTTTTTTCCTCGATATTTTTGTACTTACCATGTTGTAGATAGGATGCCGATATTCTTGCCTTCGATATTCCAGCGTCAGGGGTGTGGAATTTATTGAAATATGTACTTGTCCATGGGACAAGTAGCTTCATAAATCTACTTGTCCTGTAACAAAATCCACTTGTCCCTTTTGGTGCCATGTAGTGCACCGTCAAATAATGGCTTCAATCTCTTTGTAGAAGAGCTCTGATAAACGCCTCTCTGGTTATGTCAGGCTAATACTATAGAAGGATTTGAATTTTGGAGGTTTTCACCAGCTCTTCTCTAATCTTTTCCCATACTGAGAAAGGTTGGAAATTTACCCCTGACAACGGCAGAAGTAACGTTTCTTCCAGGGCTGGGAAAAATGTGGCTGGAGAAAAAGTGAACTTGTAAACACTCAACAGATTTCCGCTGGGGCATATTCATATTTGCTCATGCTAAGATGCAATTCACAAATATTTCCTAGGACTACGGTTTTCTGGCCTACTTAAGGAAATTCATGTGAATTCATGAAAAACGTAAATCTCCTTTAATACAAGGACATATATCATGGGTGCACTTTGGTGACTTTAACATTTGAGCCCCTAATGAAATTTGAGTTAACCAATTGAGCTGTGAGCTGGCTTCATTGTGTGTGACAGCATTCTGCTCTTTTACAAAGTAGTTTTGTTCAGTGCCGGGAATTTCTATGGCAATGTGGCGTTTATGAGACCAAATACTAGCTGTCTAGTAAGAACTGGCTGGCAAACAGCACCACGCCTACCTGATAATCCCAAGTTAGAGAAAGGAGCACAATGTAGGCCAAGTGAGTAACCAGAACATTTAAATACCCCCCACGTTGATTCAAAGTTCTTATGACACCAAGCAAGCGAAAAAAAGTAATAGGAATCCTCTCCACAATAGCTCTCTTGCCTCTTCCATCTAAGCATCTATCCATTCATCCTTTCACCCACTGATATCTAGCATTTCACCTTTACATTGGCACCGATTCATTCTTTTATCCATTACCTTTCACTAATCTGTTCATCCGTCTGTTCATCTCTCTCGATCCACTCATCCATATCCAAACCTACCCATTCATCTCCAAACCTATCCATTTCAACCATCCATCCTTTCGCTCATCCATACACCCTCCCTTTCACTCCATCTATATACCCTCCCATTCACTTCATATATCCACCCTCCCTTTCACTCATCCTTCCACCCACCCTTCGACCCATCCATCAATCCATCCATTAATCTTTTACATTCATCTATCCTTTCGCTCTCTAATTCTTACACCCTGTAACTCATCCACTCATTCACCCTTTCATTCATTATAACATCCTTTGTCCATCCACCATCCCGGTGACTCATTCATCCATCCATCCATCCATCTAGCCAGCCACACTTCTACTCACTCATCCTTTCACCCACACATCCATTCATCCTTTCAAATTAATTACAAGTCTTTGTCTGCCGAGCTGCAGACAGAAGAGGCCCATCAAGAGCTCCACCACCTCTACTGTAGCTGCTAAAGCCTATCCTGCCATCTCCAAACCTATCGATCCAACTGATCCATCCCGCCTTCCTTTCACTCATCCATCCTTTTGCTCATCCATCCATCCTTTCACCCCACACATCCTCCTTTTCACTCATCTATCCACCTACCCTTTCACTTCATCCATTTATGCTTTCGCTCATCCATCCACCCTTTCACCCATCCATCTTCCGTTTCGCTCATATATCCATCCACCCTTTCACTAATCCCTCCATCCACCTTTACACTCAACTCTCCACCCACCAAGCTATCCGTCAACCCTTCCACCCACCCAGCCACCCACCCATCCATCCATCCATCCATCCCTCACCCAGTCAGCTATCTATTCATCTACTCTCTCACCCATTAATCCACCCTTTCAGTAAGTCATCCATCCTTTCACTCATCAATCCACTTTCAACCTATCCATCCACTCACCCATCCCTTCATTCACCCTTGCTCTTTTCCTCCCATTCTCACACATCCATCCTTACATCCGTCCACTCATTCATCCATCTATCCATTCACCCTTTCACTCCACTCATTCATCCATCTATCCATCCAGCCTTTCACTCATTCATCCATGCATCCATCGATTTACCCTTTCACTCATTAATGTATGCATCTATCATCCACTCTTGCACGTATTCATCCATGCATCTATACATCTACCCTTTCACGTATTCATACATGCACCTATCCATCCACTCATTCATCCATGCACCTATCCATCCAGCCTTTCACTCATTCATCCATGCATCTATCCATTCACCCATTAATGTATGCATCTATCATCCACTCTTGCACGTATTCATCCATGCATCTGTATATCCACCCTTTCACTCATTCAGCCATGCATCTATCCATTCACCCATTCACTCATTAATGTATGCATCTATCATCCACTTTTGCACGTATTCATCCATGCATTTATACATCCACCCTTTCAGTTATTCATACATGCATCTATCCATTCACCCTTTCACTCATTAATTTATGTATCTATCATCCACTCTTGCACGTATTCATCCATGCATCTGTATATCCACCCTTTCACTCATTCATACATGCATCTATTCATCCACCCGTTTACTCACTCACTCACCCACCCACCCTTTCAAGTCCATTATGGGCTTTTGTCTGCAGACCAGCAGACTGAAGAGGCCCATCAAAAAGTTCACAGCTGCTGTAGTTTCTACAGCAGTGTGTTCACAATGCCCCTGGTGCAGGCACAAAGTGACATGAGAGGCCTAGTGCAAGGACAGAATTGGGGGTGGCCTTAGGCCTGCATGAAAGCCCATGGGGAAACTAATGAGCTTTAATGTAAGCCCTCGATGTGTAAGATATGAGAGGCCAAGGGGAGCGGGTCAGAGATGTCAGAGAGGGGGCTAAGGGGAGTGCGGTGGGGTGAGCAGGTTCAGGCACTGGGTGTAACATAAGGTGTACAGGAAAGGCAAAGTGCAAAGGAGGGGGTGCATGAGAAGGGAAAGCAAATTGAGTTAAAGATGAGGCCCAGGAGTGGAGCAGAGAATACAAGGCAGGGGTCATACAGTTCAAGTCAGAGCAAGGGGCCAAGAGGCAGATAAGGCAGCCTCTTACATGGGGCCTGGAAGCTACACGAGCACGAGCTATTTCCAACTTCGAGCTCTGCTTTATCATTTTGTTGTTCTGTTCTGGGGAAATTAAAGTGCAGGCCCCAGCTTTTGCATTCACCCTTTCACTGCCAATAAACTGCTCAGAGCATCTTATTAACTGCCTGTGACCTACAGGGTTGAACAGCTGTGTATCGGATTACCATAAAACTGTCTACTTGTCCTTTGGACAAAATACAAATTAAAACCTCTTGCCCTCCTAAGAAATCTAGATGTCTCGGGCGTCGGGAGATAGGAATTCCCCACCCCTGAGCGTCGATTTTTCTGTAGGTCGATATTTTCTCCATCGATATTCTGTCAGTGATTCGTTGGAATCATACCCAGACTCCTGTTTCAGTGTTGGAAGCATGAACCCATGACCTAGGGGGCTCCCTAGGGCACCCTCCTGTACTCCCAGTAACAGCCTTTCAGGGTCTGCAAGCAAGCTAGTGTTGCTGCCGTCCACAGACACGATTCTGACCTCCTGCTGCTGAGCTGAGCTCGAGCAGGGGAAGGTAGAATAATAGGTTTCCTGTCTCAGGTAGGTGTGACCACCTCCCAGTCACTCCCCTGCATCTGCAGGCACCACAACAAAGCTGACTGATCTGCTGCTCCTGTTGTCCTAGAGACCTCCAGAGGCTCAGTAACACTGGTGGTGGTTCAGCAACTCCCTCGAGGTCTGACCTATCCTATCTGCAATTTTGAGGTCATTATCCTTTTCTGAACCGCTGGGGCCAAACCACTGTGAACCAGGTTGACTTGCCATTGCCAAGACATGTTGGCTCTGTACTCCAGAGAGCCTCACACAACAAGACACTCCCGCCTCCAGCACCCCTTACCTCAAAGATCAGCATCCTCACTGCATCCTCTGCACCATGGGCCTCCATTTTTGGTGAGCTGTTCGAGGTCCTCTTGAGCCTCCTGTGTCTTTGGCCTGTGGGCCCTCCTGAGGGTCTTCTCTTTCTTCAGTGGGCTACCCTTATTGCTCGGTCTGCTTTGATTCTCCTGCTGTTGGTGAGCCACTTGGACTTTGCGGGTCCCAACATTGCACCTTTTTTGTTTTCCACGCCAGTTGCTGCTACCAAGACTTGTTGGTGCTCCCTCCGGACACCGACCCTCTAGTCACTGACATCCAACATGGGACACCTTGTGCACGGCTCCTAGTCTTCCTCAGCCTCGCCTGGTCGTCACAGCTGCAGCAACAAGGTCATCTTTGACTCTTCAGAACCTCCAGACATCTTTGGGAATTGTGTCTCCATGCCTCCTGGTCATCTCCAAGTGCCATAGACTCTGTCCCATATGCTTGCAGGTTCGTCACTTCTAGAATGCTCCCTTGGATTACACTAGACTCCTTCAAAGTCTTCTCCAGAGACATCTTCTTCGAAGTCGTCTATTGTTGTCTACCGCAGGTTCCAACATCTTAAAGAGACTATCAGTTATAGATTCCTTGCCTTAGAATTACCCCCAGGTGTTAGACTGGACCAGAGAGAATTTTTCTTCAGCAGTACCCCTGCGCGTCGGTAGGTGGCGTTGGTTGACTCCGTGTTCATTGTTGGCGAAGTGATTGCCGGAATATTGTTGCAATATCTACTTAGACGCCACCCCTGCGCACTGACGTCAGTTCTTTCTTTTTCCACGGCAGCCAAATCTGGAGAGATCTGTACCCTTAGGCATTTTTTGACTAGTGGTTTTTTTTTCTTTTTTTCAACATCTTTTTTCTGGTGCATGCAGGGATGTCACATCAGCAGGCCGGCTGCAAGCATTGTAACTCTTGTCACAAGCTGATGTCAGTCACGGTTCTGCACCTCGTGTGCCTTTGGTGCCTGGAGCGCGACCACAACCCGGAGTCATGCTCTGACTGTCAGGCCATGACCCCGAAGTCTTTGTGGGAGAGGTCCCGAAAGCTTCTGGAGGCCTGGCAGTCAGCTCCGCGCTGCTGGAGGACCTGGTCGATAGGGAGGTCATTGGACCAGTCGCAGAGTCACCATCATTACTCTTCATCAAAGACTTTGTCTTCGGGTAAGTCGAAGCACAAAAAGAAGGCTTTCTATGGTGGCAGTCTGGACTAAGCTCCTGACTGAGGTGCTTCCTTGTGGGATACAGTTGCTCAGGTGCTCCCACAGTGCCGGGAGGAGGCCTGGGTCACACTCTCCCGTGCAGTTGCAGAGGGGAGAGATGCAGTGAAGTTTGCTAACCGCTGTGGGCTAGGCACCGCCGACTCGCTGGGTAAAACAATTTCTACGCCATAGCCCTAAGAGGCTATGCCTGGCTGAGATCCACTGGGTTTTGTGGGGATTCCCAATTGACTCTTTTCAACATGCCCTTTGATGGCTGTCGTCTGTTTGGCGACAAGGTGGACCATGCGCTTGAGCGCTTCAAGGATTCTAGAGCTACGGCGAGATCCTTGGGCCTCACTGCCACCTCTTGTCCTGTACAGTCTGCCTTTCGCCCCTGGTGGATATGGAAGAGTGGAAGGGGTGCCCCACCACGTTCCGCCCAGGGCCACAGGCCTGCGCAAGCCACCCAGCCTCTACGCGGCCGAGGAGGTGGGACCCAATGCCGTGGGTCTGGGGGCCACCGAGCAGGCCAGTCCACCAGTGCCCTCTCTGCAGCAGCCTCTAAGCCTTCCTAGTCCGACATTTCAGGGCCACCAGTTACCAGTGGGCCACAGGATCCGCCATCACCTCCCCCACTGGGACAACATCACGTCGGACAGGTGGGTTTTGCATATAGTCCGAACGGGCTACTCCCTCCTCTTTGCAACTACCCCTTCTTTTATGCCACCAACAGTCCATCGCATGTCCAAGCATCACTTGACCCTTCTCTGTCAGGAAGTTGCAGCTCTCTTGGCCAAGAGAGCTATCGAGCGAGTCCCTGTTCCAGAAGTTGGTTGTGGTTGTTACTCCCACTACTTACTGATGCCCAAGAAGGACAAAGGCCTGCATCCTATCCTGGATCTCAGCGACGTCAACCGCTTCCTCCGGAAGGAAAAGTTCCATATGTTGACATTAGCTCAGGTCCTGTCTGCCCTCGACCGTGGAAACTGGATGGTAGCGTTGGACGTGCAAAATGCTTATTTCCACATCTCCGTCCTGCCTGCCCACAGGCGTTACCTGCGGTCCACTGTAGGCCACGAGCATTTTCAGTTTACCGTGCTCCACTTGGGCCTTACCAGCGTCCCTCGGGTGTTCATGAAAGTGATGGTGGTGGTCGCAGCTCATCTGCACAGATCAGGGGTTCCAGTCGTCCCTTATCTTGACGACTGGTTGTTGAAGGTGGGCTCGCCCCAGGCTGTTGTCTCCTATCTCCAGACTACGGCGGACCTCCTGCACTCGCTGGGGTTCACTATCAACGTGCCGAGGTCACACCTGATTCCCTCTCAGAAGCTCCTTCCCATTGGAGCGCTTCTTGATACAGCACAGTTTTGGACTTATCCTTCCGAGCAGCGAGTTCGGGATATTCAGGTATGATACCGATGTTTCAGCCTCTATCCCGGGTTTCAATGAGGATGACTGTTGGACTTGGCCCTTCTGGCAGGTTCACCCCTAATCTTTTTGCTTTTAATATATGATCTGTGTTAATGATATTTGGGTCTCCGCGCACTTTTTCCCTGTGTCCCAGAGTAAAGTGCGTGCATGTAGTTAGGCTGGCCTGCTCTCCCATAGGAATGCATGGGGAATGTGTGTCCCTGGTAGTTCCTGGTGCGTGGGGAGTGCAGACTCGAATTTGGTATGTGCGAACTCGTGAAAATGAATGCTTGGCAATGATGTATGTGGAATGAGTGTGTCTTGTGTAGAAGTGCCACTTCTAGCAGTTGGCATATTAGTATAACATATGCCTGGCATGTGGTTGGCTAGAGCTGGCTGGTGAGCCTGGCTCCAGGAAGTCTGGATGGGTCTGCCCGGTGGTGAGTGTGAGATTAGCATGTTGATGGCTGGGGAGGGCTGCACCTGGTTCCTTAATGGGGCTGGACTTTCCCCACACAATGCTGGCTCCGCCCCCTGTGGTGCGACTGATGACCCTAGCCTTGCTAGTGAATGAAATGGGTGGTTGAGCCATCAAGGGTGCTCCAAAACCAGCTGCGACTGGTTTCTTCCCCACCCTGCGCCTACAGACAAAGGATTTAGTGGTTTTGACGTAAATAATTAATTTACTCTCTTAATTTCTATGCAGGTAAGTACTTAATCAATAATAACTCAATCAGAATGAAAAAAAACAGAGTCCGTGGTGTTAGAGTTTCTAAGGGTTTTATTCCTCATAAAGGAATCAGGATATCATGTTCTGACCACCACAGGGGTGTCAGAAGGGATAGAGCGCTCAATTTTATTGATAATACATAGCTTATATACTTGATTTATACCATAAGAATCAATGTAAGAGGCGTAACAGCTGAGAGAAGACAAGATAACAGTATACACGTGGTACTAGTACATCATCAAGAGGCGTAAACTAGGCGTGAACTAGAGGTGTGTGCTAGAAACGTCACTGATAGGTGACGCAAGTGGGTGGCACCAAGGGGTGGTGCTAACAGAATGTTGCAATGTCAGCAGAAAATCGGAAGCTTGGATGCGCGCGCAGCTGCATGACGTGTGATTGACGGGGTGCAGGGGACTTGACATTTACACTAACGGAAAGAGACAGAAGTCTGGCATGTCAGATCAACTTGTACTTCTATCATATCTGATATCTGGTGTTTAGGAACTATACTATCTGGGCGGAAAGGTCTCTAGGGCAGAAGCTATTCTATGCTAACTGTGGATGCGTGTATAAGCGCCTGAGTGTCTACATGTGAAGCGTGGGGCACGGGGCCTTCCATGGAAGCATGGCAACAGAGGCTATGAATTACTTGCATTAAGACAGATCGGCCCTTTGGCTCTGCAGCTGGAGAGGATGTTTACAGGATCTAGTAGGCAGGAATGTATTCTCGGGGAGCGGAACAGATAACTCGAAGGTTATAGTCAGTCTTGGCAGAAAGCAGGCTTGAGCTGAGCGCGAGGGGCCGCGCTGAAAGTAGGACAGAGTTCACGGGTACAGAGGTAGCCTGGGCATAGTCAGGAGCCACAAAAGAGGTTCAGATGGCAGGAATTCAGGGCCTACTCTTGCTAGAGCAGGAAAAATACGAAAAGTGTACTACAAAAAGACGGTGGCATAGCATACTTAGGAACGGACTATATAATCCATTCATGGTGGATCTGAAAGAGGACAGGTTAACGTTGGACGCAAATGTGTTTGCGTCTTCATAGCTGGCACAGGAGGGAAGTTACATGCACTTTAAGCTGGTACATGGAGTCGGTGGGGTACGCGCTAGGGAACACAACATGGCCAAAATTTAATTTTCCTCATTCCCTCCTTGTTCCCTACGGACCCTTCATGAAATATCGATCCTCATGAATCGATCAGTCTGTTCTTGTAACATCATTTGTTCTTCTTTCTTTCGGTTACGTTTTGAGTGAAAACTAGAATGTTCAATACAAGGGGTGGCACACAGTCCACAAATCGCTGGCCCACACTGCAGGCACAGGCAGCAACTGAATACTAGGACTAGGCCAATGCCTAGGAAGGATAGGATTTTCCATCCCCAAGCTGTTAACGTTGTCCAGAACCAACCGGACCAAGTCCAGGTGCCTGGAGTCTGATGTATCTGATTTGCAATTTTATGAAGACGGGTGATAGCTTGATATACAGATGGTGCATTTTGTGGAATGAAAACACAGCAGCTTGACCCGATGACCTTACAGGCTCCACCTCTATCTGCCAAGATGACGTCAATTACAAGACGATTCTGAAGGACAACAACCCGCATAGCGGACTGCTCTTCTGTTAAGTTACCTAAGGCGGAGGTAGTTTCATTTTACTACGGCTTCAAGTGTTCTAGTTAATCTGCGTATTAATTTACTATTCTGAACAGGTCCTAAAAAGAAAAAGAATCCTTTATTAAAGTCAGTGTACTGTTCCCATGCCGTTTCTGTGTAGTCGACAAGTGGGACATCTCTTCTGGGTCTATTCTTTATTAGATTGCTATTTCTATGGTAATCAGGAGGAGCTAGAAAAACAGGTGGCAGAAGGAATGCAATGTAACAGGTACCATCCCAATCTGGAGGTAGACGAATGTATGCGGTATGACCACAAACAAAGTAAGAATGACTGATAGCTTTGAAAGATGATTTTCCATCATCACTGAATTCGACCACAGTAGTGCATTTACTATGACCTAAATGTACGGAACCTTTCTTCTTGATACATAATTCACCAGTGACTGGCAGTACTGACATAATGGGCAGAACGGGTGTGGCTTCGGATTCGACAGTAAGAATCATAAGGCTAATTGTATAATTGCCTAATCCATACACTTCATTTTCTAGATCAGTTCCTATTCTAGTGGGGAGTCCCTCCTTATCCGGGTAACAGACGTCTAGTAGGACCAAGTTCAGGTTTCCCCAAACCCAACCCCCATCGAAAACAGCAATATCGGGATCTATAGAATTAATTATCTTAAACCATGCTCCACAGGAGCCATTGTGAGAGAACGGGTACGGAAAGAGAGGCAGGGCTCCCTTATAATTCTGGTAGGGAGGGAGTCGGCCACATATCCAGCAATTTGTAGCATTGTTAGTTTGATGAGAATGATGTAACATACTAATGAATGTATTGTTGCGCAGCGCGAGTCTGTAGGAAAGCTCATGAGGAGGTAACTCACTAAAAGTGTGTTCAGCAGAGACATTGTAAGCAGATTGTTCACGCTTGAAAATAGGATAGTAGATAGGTAATAAGACGCTAGCAATAATAATTAAAACACTGAGAATAAACATGATTATTAGTGTCACTATGCAGTGACTACGGAGTGATTTGCAATATGTACGTTTCTTTGCTTCTCTCTCTCTAACTCGATCTAGGGGATACATGTCAGAAACTATTTAACCGATTCACCTAGGGGAGGACTTAAACAATTAAACTGTCTGACTTGCTAGATCGTAATTTCATGCGGTATTGTTCTTGAGGAGTTTTTTCTCGTTTGGATTCGGTAAAGTCTTTGTTAACACAGTCTTTGGTGGGGGTGGGTGAGTCTTGTTCCGGTTTCAGTCCTGGGAATGTTTTGATATGGCTTAGGTGGACCCACCCCTTTCTGCCTTCCAATTTGACTGCGGTCCTCGTGGTAAGAAGAACGGTCTTCGGAGACTTCCAGCGGGGCTCCAACGGACTTTTTCTGTCGAAGTTGCGGACGAGGACAATATCCCCGGGGCGGACGTCATGTGGCTTCACATCAGTGTTGTCAGGGAAGGCTGCGGCAACCTGTGAACGACATGATTGGAGTGCAGACATCAAGGAGGCAAGGTAATCTGTCAACATATTAGAATCAACATCAGTAATCTTTTTAGGAATGGGCGTCCCCCACATATTCGGTGGTCTGCCAAAGACCACCTCGTACGGGGATAGCCCTGATCTCGAATGGGCGACCATTCTCATATAGAATAATGCCACTGGCAGGGCGACTATCCAGTCGACCCCTTTTTCCTGACATATTTTGGCAAGGCGGATCTTTAATGTCTGATTATGCCTTTCTACAAGGCCTGCTGCTTCTGGATGTCGGACACAATGGAACTTCCACTGGTATCCCAGTAACAAGGAAACTTGCTTCATTAATTCGGATGAGAATGGCTGACCGTTATCTGAGTATACGACACGAGGCAGGCCGTATCGTGGGAAGAATTCACGAACCAACTGTTTGGCAGTGGTCGGAGCAGTGTAATCTGGGACTGGGTATGCTTCGGTCCAGCGGGACAGAGCACAGACAACTACGAGAACATATTTAAATCCTCGACAACGGTCCATCTGGATATAATCCATCTGGAGGACTTCAAAAGGGTGATCGGGAGGATGAAATCCACCTTGCTCTACAGGGACGCTTTTACCTGGATTGAACTGACAACAGATCATGCAAGTACGCACTTTCTGTTTTGCTGCTGCTCGTAAGTGTTTATTGTTCCAGAGATTTTGCAAACTATCTAGCATTGCCTTTTCTCCTAGATGTGCAGGACTATGTGCTGTATTTATCATGACTTGAACCATAGAGTCAGGGAGAAACCATGTAGATTTTCCCTTCGTCATCCAACCTTGATCTGTCTGGATCCCTCCTAGTTCGATCCATTTCTTTATTTCGTCTGCAGTAGCATGTGTCTGAATGTCAATAACATCTAGTGTGGGATCTCTGACTGTCATACAGTTTGTCGGATCTGTTGTCTTTGTCGTGTCAGTTGTCTGAGTGTGAGTCAGTGCTGTATGTTTTGCTGTTTGATCTGCCAGGTCGTTACCCTGGGAAACAGAATCTGTGGCTTTAGTATGTGCTTTACACTTCATGACTGATATGGCTGAAGGCAGATGTATTGCTTCTAACAGTGCTTGAATGAGAGGACCATGTTGTATCTTGGCACCATGAGAGGTCAGGAAACCTCGTTCCTGCCAGAGCATGCCGAAGTCGTGTACGACTCCGAACGCATAACGGGAATCAGTGTATATGTTAACATTTCTGTTCTTGGCTAGAATACAGGCTCGGGTCAGAGCAATGAGCTCTGCTGCTTGAGCAGACAGTGTATCAATACGATGTGTCTCTTTAACTTCAGTTTCAGTGGTCACTGCATACGCAGCCACTAACTCTCCTGTACTTGTTCTCATGCATGAACCATCCACATAAAGTGTCAGGTCTGGATTTGTCAATGGAACATCTGTTAAATCTCGTCTGGGCTTTGTTACTGCATTAATGATCTCTATTCAATCATGTGGAGCTGGATCTGTCATAATTGTAGGTAACAATGTCGCTGGGTTCAAGATACTGCAGCGTCTGATTTCTATGTGTGGCTGGAATAATGTCAATTCGTAACCTGTCAGTCGTGCTATAGTCAAGTGTTGAGTCTGGGTTCTGTTTAACAGAACCTCTACAGAATGTGGAACTTGTACTGTTAACTGATGACCTAAGACGATTGAGTCGCTTTGTCTGATTGCTAACGCTGTTGCTGCTACTGACTTTAAACATGCAGGGAGTGCCTGTGCTACTGAATCCAATGTGCTTGAAAAATAAGCGCAAGGCTTATGTGAACCTGCTTGATCTTGAGTGAGGACAGACAACGCTGTACCGTCACGTTCTGTAACAAAAAGTGTAAACGGTTTGCTGTAACATGGTGTTGCTAAAACTGGTGCTTGGCATAAAGCTTTCTTTAATTCCTCAAAGGCTTGTGTATGTTCCTGAGTCCAAGGGAGGGCAATGGAAGTTGCAGCCTCCTGGGTCGTTAACTGAATGAGTGGTTTAGCTAGAAATGCATATTGAGGAATCCATTGTCTGCAGTACGAGGTGAGGCCTATGAAGGCCCGCACTTCCTTTTGTGTCTGGGGTCGTGGCATGTTTACAATTAACTGAATGCGATCGGGAGTGAGCTGTCTCCCCACTTTGGACAGCAAGTGACCCAAGTACACAACTTGCTGAACACAGAATTGTAGCTTCGAAGGAGACACCTTGTGTCCCTTGTCGGCTAGGAAATGCAAAACTGTCAGAGATGCTTGTTCACATTCGGGCTCACTTCGTGCGGTGATCAATAGATCATCGATGTATTGCAGTAAAGCGGTATTAACTGGCATTTGAATACAATCTAGTTGTCTTTTCAGTGCTTGACTATAGATGCTGGGGCTTTCTGTAAATCCTTGAGGTGCGCGGGAAAATTTGAAACTTCGTCCATTTAAACTGAATCCGAAGAGATATTGGCTCTCCGGGTCAATAGGTACACTGAAGAAAGCGTTCTTGAGATCTATTACAGTAAAGAACGTTGCTTCTGAATCAATAGCAGTCAATAGGGAAGAGATATCGGGGACCACAGGATACTGTGGTACAATGCATTTGTTCAGTTCTCGAAGATCAATCACCAGCCGGTATACCGGTGGTGCATTGCGGTCTGTACGTTTAAGAATTGGAATGATGGGTGAATTACAGATATTGGAGTCGGTCTCTACGACCACTCCCTGGGCAATAAGCTCTTCAATTATTTTCAGTAAAGCCACTACAGCATCGGGTGGTAACTTGTATTGTCTGATTCTGGGTAAAACAACTCCTGTCTTGAGTGTAACACGGTATGGTGTGATATGCATACAACCTACATCAGCTGGGCCTTTTGCCCATAAGTGATCTGGTACATTTTTCAATCTGACATCGAAGTCACGTAACACATAATGACCCTTGAAATCCCGTAGAAAGAGTCTGACTCCTTCCGGGGAACAGCATATTATAGCTCCTAGAGCCTTCAGTGTTTTAATTCCTAATAGATTTTCGGGACATGATTTCGTAAGTAACAAATCTGTAACTCGAGATAATGGACCCACAGCTAGTGGTACTGGTTCTGATACTTCATTTACAATAGGCTGTCCTGAAAAACCAAGGGAAACATTCTGTGAGCCTGAGAGGGGTGCCCCTGGGACTTCATTGTGACTGATAGTAGTGCGACTTGCCCCTGTGTCAATTAAAAACTTTCTGTCTTTTCCTAATACGTGACTGTGTACATAAGGACCTTCTTGATCTACAGGAATTTCAATAAGAGGCAAATCACTTTCCCTCCCTAGGCTGTTTCATGTATAACGCTGATAGTCTGGATATGCCGACTGGGCATACTGGTACATCTGTTGTGAGACTTGCCGAGTTGCGGCAGCGGGCTGTGTCTGAGCATGCTGTGGCTGCGGTACTGCTACTGTCTGTACTGTATGGGACTGATCATGCATAGGCTGTGTATTCTGCATTGGCTGTTCGTTCTGTGAGGTCTGTTGATGACCCTGTTCATGTCTAGGCGGACGCGGTCTTTCTTTAGTTTTACCTGTCTCGATGTTATGTTTCAGGACTGGACATTCATGTACGTAGTGACCTGGCTGCTTGCAATAATTACATGTCCCTTTAACGGGAGCGGCAGAATGATTTGTCTGGGCCCCACCTTTTCTATGACCGTCGGCTGGAATCGTCTGAGCTACTAACATTTTCATTTTCGTGTCTTTCATACGTTTCTGTTCCTGATCTTGTTCTTCCCTAATTCTGTTCTGGTGATATTGTAACATTTGTAACATCTGTGATGGCGTATTTGCCTGCCAAGTACTTTCAACTTTGTACACTCTATTTTTAACTAATGGTAGGGCGTTCTCGACTAATTTTGTTACAAAAAGGTGTGGATATGACTCGCTACTAGTTTTTAGACCACTATTGATAATGAAACATTTCTCGAATCTTGAATAAAAGTCACTAGTATCTTCATCTTGTTTCTGTTTACAGGACGAGATTGCGTCCCAATCTTCCTTTCTAGTTGTCAATAATCTTGGCAAAACCTGTACGATTAAACCTGGTAATGCTTTAGTCTTGTCCCCAAGGCCTACCCCTGGGACTCGTTTGCTTTCTTCGTCTTCTATTTCTGCCCATGCTATCTTTGACTCTCCCACCTCCCAATCCTTTTCCTTTAATTTCTCGTAAATGCCCGTGGGCAACAGTACTTTTAACATTTTCATAATATCATCATACGTGTAATCTCCCATCAGTAACATGTCTTTAAGCTCTCTATGAAAACCTGCAGGGTCTTTATCATGGCACGGAACTAATTTCTTCATTTCTAACAGTTCTAACTTAGTCAGTGGTGTGTGAACATACACACGCTTCAAGCGTTGGTCCGTACCCATAACTGGGTGTACTTCTCGTAAGGGGTTCTGACTTTCAATGCCACCACCGCATTGCATGTGGTACGTTTTTCTTTCTGGAGACGGGGCGGGAACATATTCAGAGCTTAGGAAGGTGTAATACTTACGTCGTTGTTCTAGAATTATTTGTATTAATTTGGTACTGAAACCTCTCCATCTATCCATGAGTAGGGCTTCTAATGTTTCGTGTAAGGGACCTGGATCAGAATGATGGTTTCTGAACTTGATGAGGAGGTGCTGAATCATATATTCACCTGCTATTTTCTGCTCTTCCGGGGAAAGGTTCAAGAATGTCTGCACTAACGTGTCATCATTATACATGTCTGGGTTTTCGGCCCATAATACAGCTGACCGGGCTAATTCCTGTTCATCCATAGGATTGAGTACATGGTACCCCATTCGGTCTCGAAGCCTTTTATCAGTTTCCTGGAACTGATGTTCAGAAGAATTCGGATTTGTTAACTCAGAGAGAAAGACTCTCTTGCTTTCTGGACGGACACCTTTCCTAAGGTAGGCTCCCCTACCTACATATGCTATAGTATCTGTAGACCTTCCTGGTGCTTCATGTTCATCTTCCTCCTCGGAGGAAGCTTTATCATTCTCTTCCTGGTGTGCAGTCAATACTGCCTTTCTAATTTTCTGGGACATACTGGCTATGCAAGCCCCCTTATCATGCTTTCCGTCGGCTATATTTTGACCCCACTTGTTTAATGCGTCCAATTCACTTTGATCTGTCCCGGGCCTGTCTCGTTCTCTTATTACACAATTTATGAAAAATCGTAATATCTGTGCTTGAATGTCAACTTTCTGTTTATGCATGGCAGCTTTGACACTGTCGGGGTCTTTCCCAGTCAGTATGAACTTATATAGTCTGTCGAGAAGTTCCTGCATTCCTACATAGCATAGCAAGTTATCGGTGGCAGATCTTAATCGAAGTGATGCTAATATCATTAAATCGTCTTTTCCGGGTACTGGATCATATCTGCAAACTGACATCTTCTCTTTAAATGCGTCAAGCCGGGATAAGTGGGGAGACTGAAAAGGATTCTGCGTGTCCCTTAAATGCAATCTGTGTGTCGGTGGCGGGGTCTGTAGACCCGCTGTCGCACCTCCTGAGGCGGATGCTTGAGCATTATCTCTCCGCGGAGTCTGGATCTGAGTCTGAATTTGTCGTTTAGTAAGATCAGGTAGGACTGGTTTCGGTAGGTCTGTCTTAAGTACGGGAAGTGGCGGAGCTGGCGGAACAGAGGAGGTCTGTCGTGGTACCGGCGGGACATTATCTGGGGGCGCAGTGCCACCCCCATCCCTGTCATTAGGCAGGGCACGAACAGGCAGATTGGTATAAGCTGGTGCTACATCCTCTAGATATGAATTTAGGAATATGTCTTTAGTAGTTTTATGCATTACTTTAGTTGGAACTAATGGTGTCGGTAAGTTTTTCGGTATCCCTGATTGAGTTTCAGATGTGCCATCTGCTGCGAGATACATACCGTTTACAAGATTATTTCGGGCACGGTCTATTTGTTCTGTTTTTACTCGGATCCCTTCAGTAACTAATTCGTTTTCTTGTTCTTTATCTGATTCTTTAAGTCTATCCTCTCTACGGAGTGCTTTGTCAGCACGCTTACGTGATTCCTTACGCCAAAATTCTATGGCGTCCTTCTGAGATTGTCTAGCTTTCTTTTTCCATAATGCTTCTTCTACCCTCATGATGCACTCGGCATCCCACGTTCCGGTAACAGGCCATCTGTGTCTTTCGTCTAGGTGTTTGGTGTAGTCGGCCCATAAATCTAGATATAATATGGCATCTATGCCATGTTTCTGATACATAAAATTGCCTGGAGTGTCCCTAGGGGGGATAGGAATTTCTTCCTCCAGTAACCCTTTCCTAGTTCCTATCTGTTTTAACTTGTTGAAGAACGGCATCTTGCTTACTTATTACTGAACGCTAGATCTTTATTCCTTAATACGAGTTTACAGCTAGTTGATACAAGAAACACAATAATACACATTAAAACAGTCACATTCATACCACAACATTAATCACATAAAAACATTGAAGACATAAATGCCTACCCCCCTATACTGGATGTACTGCTCAACAGTACGGATACACTGGTGTAACAGTGCAGAAATTCGGAATACTTGATATACTGCTAAACAGTACAGATACACTGCCTAAAAACAGTGCAGACCGGACTTGCGTACCCAAACCCGTCTAGATACGACCCAGCAATGGTACTCACCGGGAAGCACGGAAAACAGAAGGCCTCGGAAAATTCGACTGGACTCGACTCGGAACTTCGGAAAACTTCGGAAAACTTCGGAAAACTTCGGAAAACTTCGGAAAACTTCGGAAAACTTCGGAAAACTGGTGGGCCTCTTCACACCTCGGACCTTGCTTCTTTCGGCTGGGCTCTGGTCGGGATCCTCCGCACTCCTCACCGCCTCGTCTGGGCACTGATCGCAGTCTTCGTCACCTCCGTGGGTCAGAGGGAGATGCAGGAAATCCTGCCAGTACACGTGTGTTCCATCTAACTGATGGCAGGGGACAGAGTTTGCAACGCACCAACCGGCGCGTGAGGTGGGGGAGGGGTCCCTATTCGGGCGCCAAAATGACGTAAATAATTAATTTACTCTCTTAATTTCTATGCAGGTAAGTACTTAATCAATAATAACTCAATCAGAATGAAAAAAAACAGAGTCCGTGGTGTTAGAGTTTCTAAGGGTTTTATTCCTCATAAAGGAATCAGGATATCATGTTCTGACCACCACAGGGGTGTCAGAAGGGATAGAGCGCTCAATTTTATTGATAATACATAGCTTATATACTTGATTTATACCATAAGAATCAATGTAAGAGGCGTAACAGCTGAGAGAAGACAAGATAACAGTATACACGTGGTACTAGTACATCATCAAGAGGCGTAAACTAGGCGTGAACTAGAGGTGTGTGCTAGAAACGTCACTGATAGGTGACGCAAGTGGGTGGCACCAAGGGGTGGTGCTAACAGAATGTTGCAATGTCAGCAGAAAATCGGAAGCTTGGATGCGCGCGCAGCTGCATGACGTGTGATTGACGGGGTGCAGGGGACTTGACATTTACACTAACGGAAAGAGACAGAAGTCTGGCATGTCAGATCAACTTGTACTTCTATCATATCTGATATCTGGTGTTTAGGAACTATACTATCTGGGCGGAAAGGTCTCTAGGGCAGAAGCTATTCTATGCTAACTGTGGATGCGTGTATAAGCGCCTGAGTGTCTACATGTGAAGCGTGGGGCACGGGGCCTTCCATGGAAGCATGGCAACAGAGGCTATGAATTACTTGCATTAAGACAGATCGGCCCTTTGGCTCTGCAGCTGGAGAGGATGTTTACAGGATCTAGTAGGCAGGAATGTATTCTCGGGGAGCGGAACAGATAACTCGAAGGTTATAGTCAGTCTTGGCAGAAAGCAGGCTTGAGCTGAGCGCGAGGGGCCGCGCTGAAAGTAGGACAGAGTTCACGGGTACAGAGGTAGCCTGGGCATAGTCAGGAGCCACAAAAGAGGTTCAGATGGCAGGAATTCAGGGCCTACTCTTGCTAGAGCAGGAAAAATACGAAAAGTGTACTACAAAAAGACGGTGGCATAGCATACTTAGGAACGGACTATATAATCCATTCATGGTGGATCTGAAAGAGGACAGGTTAACGTTGGACGCAAATGTGTTTGCGTCTTCATAGCTGGCACAGGAGGGAAGTTACATGCACTTTAAGCTGGTACATGGAGTCGGTGGGGTACACGCTAGGGAACACAACATGGCCAAAATTTAATTTTCCTCAGTTTAAGAATGGGCTGTGTCCCCTAACAATTTGTTCTACTTTGGGATCCTAGCTAAGGGGGCTGCTGCTGTTGCTGGGGCCAGGAGGACCACCACTTGGATTGTCTCCCTGACTGGAGACCCAGTGAGCTGGTCTCTGGGCCCGGCCTTGCCCCCTGCCTGCCTCCAGACCCTGTGGAGCACTATTTTGCTTGTGGTGCCAGGAGCGCTTCTATTCTTCGCCCCTAGCGCTGAAAGCGCTTTATTTTGCCTGCCTAGCGCTTGAGAGCGCTTGATTTTGCCCATAGCGCTGTGAGCGCGGTATTCTGGCCTCTGGCGCCCGGGAGCGCTTGATTTTGCTTATAGCGCTTGGCAGCGCTTCCGTTTTCCTTTCGCGGCTGCCCACGCCGCTTTCTGCCGATTCTCGTATCCCTGGCAGGTGCCCACCCCACCAGGGACCTGGTGCCATTCTTATGCCCCTAAGCGAGTGCCCACCTCGCTTTATATTTTAAATTAGAAGCCGTTGCCCACCCGGCATTGCCCCGTGTGTTCACTGCCGCAGCCCAGGACAAAGAACCGCTGAGAGAAGCTGCCGGGAGAGCCGCGCTGCGATTGGCCTAGCCGGCCGAGCCTCCCGCCGCGACATCGGAGGAGGCCGGAAAAGCAGGAAGCAGCCGGCCGTGTCCACGAGGCTGCCCGAGTGAAGAGGAGCCCGGCGCTGCGCGAGAAGGGGAGCCCGCACCCACGAGAGAAGAGGCCGGCAGTGTTTCCCGCCCCCCGCAGCATCAGTGAAGTCCCGGTGAGTGCGGGGGCAGGTTCTCTTGGTTCTTCGAGCGGCCCCAGTTGGCAGAGGGCTGCTCCAACGTGTGGGGCATTTGTTTGTTGGAGCCAAGAGGCTCAGGGGGCATATCTTTGTGTCGAGCCCCGAGCTGGGCTCCTACGTTACTTTTGGCATCTGTATTCACGAGCCTGTGAGGCTCGAGGCGCCATCCTGTGTTGCCGAGACCCCAGAAGAAGGACTCCAACGCCGCCCCATTGTCGTTCAGAACCCCGAGGCTCCTCACAGCCCATATTTATTTTGCGAGCCCGAGAGGCTCAGGGTGCCAGTCCGTTTTACGAGCCCGGAGAAGCTCTTAAGTGCCATATTTGTTTGCGAGTCCTGAGAGGCTCTTGGGGGGACACAGGCAGTTGGTCAGAGCCCCGTGGCTCCCACGCTGTGTTGCCCTCACCCATGTTCTTGAGCCCACGAGGCTCCAACGTTGGCCATCATTGATTTACAACTGTCCAGCACTTAGTGGGCAGTTGCTACGTTTAGGCTTGTGTTCTTGGCTGCCTGCGCAGCCCCCCTGACATTTGGACTCAGGGCATTTCAGCCCTTGCAAGGCCAGTTGGCCTGAGGGACAGTTCTAGTGTTGTGCTACGTGCACCCTGTGCATTGTGACTTTATTTGATTCCTGCGCAAATGTTCTACCTGCACCTCTGAATGTGTTTTAATGCCTCATGTGCAATTGTTTATGTTTTATCCCCTTTGCTAAAAGTGACCTGCTTAGAGGATTGTTTATATATTACCTTTGCTAAAAGTTACCTGCTTGGGTGATTATTTTATGTTTCTTCCCCTTTGCTAAAAGTGATCTGCTTAGAGGATTGTTTATGTATTACCTTTACTAAAAGTGACCTGCTTAGGTGATTGTTTAGGTTTCCTTCCCTTTGCTAAAAGCGACCGTCTTAGGGGATGGTTTTCCTTCTATAGGTCCTGATGATAAGGTCCTAGTTCCCTGCGTGATTTTCCTACAGTGTTTAGGGTTGCGTAGGAGGTATTTACCCTTACCAGTGATTACTGGTTGTGTGCTACATTTACTATTTTGGTGCTACAGTCATTATATACCCCTGACAGTGGTCCATGTGGCCCTGTCCTGTACATAATCCCTTGTAAATTCTGCCCGTGCCTGTTGGCACATTGTAAAGTGTGTGTGTGTTATCTAATGTGTTTTTACTATAATACAAAGGCTATTTTTTATATAACTTTGTGTGAAGTTTCCTTTGTGGTGGGCCTTGGGTGTTGTTGCTGGGTGCGCGCGCAAACGCTTTACACATCGCCTCCGAGATTAGCCTTGCTGCTTGCGTCACGTTACCTAGAGGGTCAGCAGGGGTTATCTTGGTGTGTAACTCCCTTGCCCTGACCTTAGACATGGTGATCTCTGGCTGACTTTGGCGTGAGCCTTGGCCAGCCGGGGTCCCGGGTCTGACAATGACCCTGAGGCTGCTGGGTCTCAGAGCCTCCCAAATGCTGTTGGTGGATCATGCCAGGTGGCATATGGGAGATCTGCAGTGGGACATGAAGTTCCAGTGGGTGCAGAATCTGGGGAATCTTTCTGATGTCGTCCAGATCTCGAAGGGCACTGAACACCAATTGCAGTGGTGGCTTACGAACCAGGATTGGGTCAATGGCAGATCCCTCTCCCTTCCCCAACCAGACCTCACGGTGGTGACAGATGCATCACTCCTAGGATGGAGCGGCCACATGGGAGAGGCAGAGATCAGAGGCCTTCTGGATCTCTGGCCGATCTGTCTTGCACTGAAAGCATCCCTTCCTTCTCTCAAGGGGAGAGTAGTGCAGATGTTCACGAAGAACACCACCGCCATGTGGTACTGCAACAAGCAGGGCAGGGTGGGGTCGTGGACCCTATGTCAATAGGCTCTCAGCCTCTGGATGTGGCTTGAACATTAAGGCATGTTCCTGGTGGTTCAACACCTGGCTGGTTCCCTGAGCACCAGGGCATACGAGCTCAGCCGCCGGTGCATGATGGATCACGAATGGCGTCTTCACTCAAAGGTGGCGCTAGGTCTCTTTCTGCAGTGGGAAGAGCCTTGGTTAGATCTGTTCGCCACCAATGAGAACGTGCAATGTCAGTAGTTCTGCACGTTGGAATTTCCAAGGTGGCCCTCGCTCGGCTCGTAACGAGTGCAATTGCGGTCTTCTATTCGCCTTTCCGCCTACACCACTTCTGCCCAGAGTGCTGAAGAAGATCAAGTGCAACTGGGCCCAAGTCATGCTTGTGGCTCCAGATTGTCTGGTATCCCAAGCTCTTGAATATGGCCATGGGTCCTCTAATCAGCCTTCCTCTCCTGCCTTTTCAGGACTGTCTTCTGTTGCCTCCACTCGAACCCTTCCAGCCTTCACCTCCTTGCATGGAGATTGAGCGGCGACAGCTTTTTTTTCTTTAAAAAAAAAATCTTTTTATTAATGACAACAATGCAACGTTTACGTCATAGCGATAAAAAAGGGGATGATGGACGGAGCGTTTGAGCAAATCAAACACTCACCCCCAGTCAACTGATCTGGGTTTAATCCATCACCATTCTTTAGCTCACTCCGCCACCTCAGTTCAGATATGGCCATATGCAAATCAGTCTGACCCTGTGCCTCATGGGAACAGTCCAGCCCGAACTGCCAAGCTATGTCTTCCCTGGACCGGAAACAAGCATCTTGGGACCGGTTTCGGATTCATAATCCTCATCAGCCAGGCTATCTTGAATCCAGTGGCCAAGTGAGCAAGGGACTCACGTCTGAGCATACCCTGCCAACTTAGGGCGAACAAAGCGATACAAAAGGGGATGATGGATGGAGCGTTTGAGCAAATCAAACACTCAACCTCAGTCAACTGATCTGGGTTTAATCCATCATCATTCTTTAGCTCACTCAGCCACCCCAGTTCAGGCATGGCCATATGCAAATTAGTCTGACCCAGTGCCTCATGGGAACAGTCCAGCCCGAACTGCCCAGCCATGTCTTCCCTGGACTGGAAACAAGCATCCCGGGACCAGTTTCGGATTCATAATTCTCATCAGACAGGCTATCTTGAATCCAGTGGCCAAGTGAGCAAGGGACTCACGTCTGAGCATACCCTGCCAACTTAGTGCGAACAAAGCGATACAATAGGGGATGATGGACGGAGCGTTTGAGCAAATCAAACACTCACCCCCAGTCAACTGATCTGGGTTTAATCCATCACCATTCTTTAGCTCACTCAGCCACCTCAGTTCAGACATGGCCATATGCAAATCAGTCTGACCCTGTGCCTCATGGGAACAGTCCAGCCCGAACTGCCAAGCCATGTCTTCCCTGGACCGGAAACAAGCATCCTGAGACCGGTTTCGGATTCATAATCCTCTTAAGCCAGGCTATCTTGAATCCAGTGGCCAAGTGAGCAAGGGACTCAAGTCTGAGCATACCCTGCCAACTTAGGGCGAACAAAGCGATACAAAAGGGGATGATGGACAGAGCATTTGATCAAATCAAACACTCACCTCCAGTCAACTGATCTGGGTTTAATCCATCACCATTCTTTAGCTCACTCAGCCACCCCAGTTCAGACATGGCCATATGCAAATCAGTCTGACCCTGTGCCTCATGGGATTAGTCCAGCCCGAACTGCCACGCCATGTCTTCCCTGGACCGGAAACAAGCATCCTGGGACTGGTTTCGGATTCATAATCCTCATTAGACAGGCTATCTTGAATCCAGTGGCCAAGTGAGCAAGGGACTCACGTCTGAGCATACCCTGCCAACTTAGGGCGAACAAAGCGATACAAAAGGGGATGATGGACGGAGCGTTTGAGCAAATCAAACACTCACCCCCAGTCAACTGATCTGGGTTTAATCCATCATCATTCTTTAGCTCACTCAGCCACCTCAGGTCAGACATGGCCATATGCAAATCAGTCTGACTCTGTGCCTCATGGGAACAGTCCAGCCCGAACTGCCAAGCCATGTCTTCCCTGGACCGGAAACAAGCATCCTGAGACCGGTTTCGGATTCATAATCCTCATCAGCCTGGCTATCTTGAATCCAGTGGCCAAGTGAGCAAGGGACTCACGTCTGAGCATACCCTGCCAACTTAGGGCGAACAAAGCGATACAAAAGGGGATGATGGACGGAGCGTTTGAGCAAATCAAACACTCACCCCTAGTCAACTGATCTGGGTTTAATCCATCACCATTCTTTAGCTCACTCAGCCACCCCAGTTCAGACATGGCCATATGCAAATCAGTCTGAGCCTGTGCCTCATGGGATTAGTCCAGCCCGAACTGCCAAGCCATGTCTTCCCTGGACCGGAAACAAGCATCCTGGGACTGGTTTCGGATTCATAATCCTCATTAGCAGGCTATCTTGAATCCAGTGGCCAAGTGAGCAAGGGACTCCCGTCTGAGCATACCCTGCAAACTTAGGGCGAACAAAGCGATACAAAAGGGGATGATGGACGGAGCGTTTGAGCATATCAAACACTCACCCCCAGTCAACTGATCTGGGTTTAATCCATCACCATTCTTTAGCTCACTCAGCCACCCCAGTTCAGACATGGCCATATGCAAATCAGTCTGACCCTGTGCCTCATGGGAACAGTCCAGCCCGAACTGCCAGGCTATGTCTTCCCTGGACCGGAAACAAGCATCCTGGGACCGGTTTCGGATTCATAATCCTCATCAGCCAGGCTATCTTGAATTCAGTGGCCAAGTGAGCAAGGGACTCACGTCTGAGCATACCCTGCCAACTTAGGGCGAACAAAGCGATACAAAAGGGGATGATGGACAGAGCATTTGAGCAAATCAAACAAACACCCCCAGTCAACTGATCTGGGTTTAATCCATCACCATTCTTTAGCTCACTCAGCCACCCCAGTTCAGCCATGGCCATATGCAAATCAATCTGACCCTGTGCCTCATGTGAACAGTCCAGCCCGAACTGCCAAGCCATGTCTTCCCTGGACCGGAAACCAGCATCCTGGGACCGGTTTCGGATTCATAATCCTCATCAGCCAGGCTATCTTGAATCCAGTGGCCAAGTGAGCAGGGGACTCACGTCTGTGCATACCCTGCCAAGTTAGGGCGAACAAAGTGATACAAAAGGGGATGATGGACGGAGCGTTTGAGCAAATCAAACACTCACCCCCCACTCAACTGATCTGGGTTTAATCCATCACCATTCTTTAGCTCACTCAGCCACCCCAGTTCAGACATTGCCATATGCAAATCAGTCTGACCCTGTGCCTCATGGGAACAGTCCAGCCCGAACTGCCAAGCCATGTTTTCCCTGGACCGGAAACAAGCATCCTGGGACCGGTTTCAGATTCATAATCCTCATCAGCCAGGCTATCTTGAATCCAGTGGACAAGTGAGCAAGGGACTCACGTCTGAGCATACCCTGCCAACTTGGGGCGAACAAAACGATACAAAAGGGGATGATGGACGGAGCGTTTGAGCAAATCAAACACTCACCCTCAGTCAACTGATCTGGGTTTAATCCATCACCATTCTTTAGCTCACTCAGCCAACCCAGTTCAGACATGGCCATATGCAAATCAGTCTGCCCCTGTGCCTCATGGGAACAGTCCAGCCCGAACTGCCAAGCCATGTCTTCCCTGGACCAGAAACATGCATCCTGGGACAGGTTTCGGATTCATAATACTCATCAGCCAGGCTATCTTGAATCCAGTGGCCAAGTGAGCAAGGGACTCACGTCTGAGCATACCCTGCCAACTTAGGGCGAACACAGCAATACAAAAGGGGATGATGGACGGAGCGTTTGAGCAAATCAAACACTCACACCCCACTCAACTGATCTGGGTTTAATCCATCACCATTCTTTAGCTCCCTCAGCCACCCCAGTTCAGACATGGCCATATGCAAATCAGTCTGACCCTGTGCCTCATGGCAACAGTCCAGCCCGAACTGCCAAGCCATGTCTTCCCTGGACCGGAAACAAGCATTCTGGGACCGGTTTCGGATTCATAATCCTCATCAGCCAGGCTATCTTGAATCCAGTGGCCAAGTGAGTCAGGGACTCACGTCTGAGCATACCCTGCCAACTTAGGGAGAACAAATCGATACAAAAGGGGATGATGGACGGAGCGTTTGAGCAAATCAAACACTCACCCCAAGTTAACTGATCTGGGTTTAATCCATCACCATTCTTTAGCTCACTCAGCCACCCCAGTTCAGACCTGGCCATATGCAAGTCAGTCTGACCCTGTGCCTCATGGGAACAGTCCAGCCCGAACTGCCAAGCCATGTCTTCCCTGGACCGGAAACAAGCATGCTGGACCGGTTACGGATTCATAATCCTCATCAGCCAGGCTATCTTGAATCCAGTGGCCAAGTGAGCAAGGGACTCACGTCTGAGCATACTCTGCCAACTTAGGGCGAACAAAGCGATACAAAAGGGGATGATGGACAGAGCGTTTGAGCAAATCAAACACTCACCCCCAGTCAACTGATCTGGGTTTAATCCATCACCATTCTTTAGCTCACTCAGCCACCCCATATCAGACATGGCCATATGCAAATCAGTCTGACCCTGTGCCTCATGGGAACAGTCCAGCCTGAACTGCCACGCCATGTCTTCCCTGGACCGGAAACAAGCATCCTGGGACCGGTTTCGGATTCATAATCCTCATCAGCCAGGCTATCTTGAATCCAGTGGCCAAGTGAGCAAGGGACTCACGTCCGAGCATACCCTACCAACTTAGGGCGAACAAAGCGATGCAAAAGGGGATGATGGACGGAGCATTTGAGCAAATCAAACACTCGCCCTCAGTCAACTGATCTGGGTTTAATCCATCACCATTCTTTAGCTCAGTCAGCCACCCCAGTTCAGACATGGCCATATGCAAATCAGTCTGACCCTGTGCCTCATGGGAACCGTCCAGCCTGAACTGCCAAGCCATGTCTTCCCTGGACCGGAAACAAGAATCCTGGGACCCGTTTCGGATTCATAATCCTTATCAGCCAGGCTATCTTGAATCCAGTGGCCAAGTGAGCAAGGGACTCACGTCTGAGCATACCCTGCCAGCTTAATCAATCAATCAATCACAGCATTTATATAGCGCACTACTCACCCGGAGGATCTCAAGGCGCTAGGGGAGGGGGGGTCCGCTACTGCTCGAACAGCCAGGTCTTGAGCTGCTTCCTGAAGGCGAGGTGGTCCTGGGTCAGGCGGAGGTGGTTCGGGAGGGAGTTCCAAGTCTTGGCGGCCAGGTAGGAGAAGGACCTTCCTCCTGTGGTGGCTTTTCGGATGCGGGGGACGGCGGCGAGGGCGTGGCCGGTCGATCGAAGTTGGCGTGTGGGAGCGTAGAAGTTGAGGCGGCTGTTGAGGTATCCTGGGCCTTGGTTGTGTAGGGCCTTGTGTGCGTGGGTGAGGAGACGGAAGGTGATTCTCTTGTTGACCGGGAGCCAGTGCAGATCTCTCAGGTGTTCGGGGATGTGGTTGCCACAGGGGATGTCCAGGATGAGTCGTGCTGAGGCGTTCTGGATCCGCTGGAGTCTCTTCTGGAGTTTGGCGGTGTTTCCGGCGTAGAGGGATTTGCCGTAGTCCAGGCGGCTGGTGACGAGGGCCTGGGTGACCGTCTTCCTGGTCTTGGTGGGGATCTACCGGAAGATCTTACGTTGCATGCGCAGGATGTTGAAGCACGATGAGGAGACGGCGTTGACTTGTCTGGTCATGGAGAGGGAGGATTCCAGGATGAAGCCCAGGTTGCGTGCGTGGTCTGTTGGTTTGGGTGTGCTGCCCAGGGCGGGGGGCCACCAGGAGTCGTCCCAGGCGGAGGGTGAAGATCCCAGGATGAGGACTTCCGTCTTGTCCGAGTTCAGTTTCAGGCGGCTGCTCATCATCCACTTGGCTACGTCTGTCATCCCTTCGTGTAGGTTGGCTCTGGCGGTGGCGGGGTCATCGGTGAGGGAGAGGATCAGCTGGGTGTCGTCGGCGTAGGAGATGATGTTGGGGTTGTGTTGGCGTGCGATGGCTGCGAGGGGGCTCATGTAGACGTTGAAGAGGGTTGGGCTGAGCGAGGAGCCTTGAGGAACGCCGCAGATGACTTCGGTGGCTTCTGAACTGAACGGGGGGAGGCGGACTCTCTGTGTCCTTCCGGCGAGGAACGAGGTGATCCATTCCAGTGCCTACTCCTGGATTCCGACGTTGCTGAGGTGCTTCACTAGGGTAAGGCAGACAGTGTCGAAGGCCCCGGAGAGGTCTAGTAGGATGAGGGCCGCTGTTTCTCCGTTGTCTAGCAGGGCTCGGATGTCATCGGTAGCTGCGATCAGGGCGGTCTCGGTGCTAGGGCGAACAAAGCGATACAAAAGGGGATAATGGACGGAGCGTTTGAGCAAATCAAACACTCACCCCCAGTCAACTGATCTGGGTTTAATCCATCACCATTCTTTAGCTCACTCAGCCACCCCAGTTCAGACATGGCCATATGCAAATCAGTCTGACCCTGTGCCTCATGGGAACAGTCCAGCCTGAACTACCAAGAGTCATAACCATCATGAGTGTAGTGATTGGTTTTCTTAACCTGTTCCGTGCTGATGACGGAACCGCTCCGTCATCAGCCGCGGTGGCGCTGTGCTGATGACGGAGCGGTTCCGTCATTGCCCGCCTGCGTGGCGCTGATTTCACGCCTGCGCCGCGCGTTCTATTGAGCGGGCGGGGCCATGACGGAACCGCTCCGTCATGAGCACAGCTCAACCTAGGCTGGTGATGGAGTGGTTCCGTCATCAGCATGGGCGCTCCGCGCGCCCCCCGCCCACTTAGCGCTGCCGCGGAATAGCCACCGCAGCAAAGGTGTTAACATATATATACATTGGTGAGATTTATTATATGCAATAATGATTGACATTTCAGTACTGAATTTTCTGTACATTAGGCGAGACAGGAGGGGAGGGTACAGAAGTCGGAACACAGATGTTACCTCTACACACATTCCATTAGCCCCTTATTTGTAACCACTTTTTCAGACAGCCCCTGGCCTCATATACAGTCTTCTCCCTCATCAGGCACCAATCCATATCTGTTTTCCAAGTATTCACAGTTGGTATCCCCACTGCACCCCACATTCTGGCAATATTATTTTGTTTGACGACCATCAGGCCCAATCTCACCCATGTTTTTTCTTTACTGCTCAGGTCTGTGGGTTCTCAAACATTCAACAGGCATCTTTTAATGTCAAGATCTATTCGTAACCCCAGAACTTCCTTCATACTAAGTTGTACTCCCCTCCGAGGGACGTGACCAAGCAGAGCTGCAAAATGGCCACCTAGACAAGGGGCACTGCCGGCCAAGCATATTATCCGCAAGACATCCTGCATCAAATCACCCATCCTGCTAAATCTGGGCTGAAAAAACCCTCCCAACTCTAAGCTGCAAATAAATACCTGCTTTTTGTGGTGCAATACCTTCAAGAGGCCTACTGATACAATGGGAAATGCTACGAACCATGATGACACAGTTTATAATCAGGGATAAACACTTTTCGGCACAATTATCTCTCCTCTAACATGTCTAACATGGAATATGCACGGTCTATACGACCATAGAAGGGGACGTCTAATACAATCCCATCTTTCGGGACATTCAACTGCGATATGTCTCCTCCAGAAGATGCATCTGAAGGCAACTACATGTAATAGGCTGCGGTCTAACAGATGGAGTGAAATATTTACATCATGCTACTCCAAATACTCCTGTGGAGTAGAGACGTTAATTAAAAGAGGTACCCCATGGACAACTCAGAAACTAGTTAGTGATGCAGAGGGACGACATGTGCTGGTGTTGGGAATGCTATTCCATAGGCAGGTTCTAATTGCTAATGTTTATGGGCCAAACGTGGACGATCCCTCCTTCTATCAGAAGCTGTGGCAGGCCATACAGTCCATGGGAGATGCATGGTTGCTCTGGGGAGGGGACTTTAACACTTTAATGTCCACTGGAAATGACCGGGTGGGAGCCTCACGAAAAAAAAAGTGTACTCCCCTCTTTTTTTTCCGACATGTTTACACTCCCATAGTGTATGAGGAAACGTACCCTCTTGACAACACTCACCCCGGATCTTCCCTGTTGCCAATTTTGACCAGTGTCAGCCCTGTCACATATATCCTGTGGAGTATCTTTAATTGTATCAGTCTTAGTCTGGAGGAAATCACCACCTCACTGGGAGAGGCCATTACTTCTTGCCATTCGTCTTTGTCTAATTCGGAAATGTCTCTCTCCCAGTACCTGGGGATTTTTGCCAGGGGTCAGGAGCATGGTTGATTCATTTTTTTTTGTAGGCTAGGGATAGAGCTTTTGTATGCATATATCCATCTAGGAGTCTATCTTACAAATGTGAGGCCTCCGGGAGTGACTCCCCATTTGGTATCTGCGTCGAGAGAGCGTGCCACACATGTAAATATTAAAAACGTTCTTGTCTGCCATCTTGTGCTCTCACTGAAGTGTGGAGAATGACACAACCTTCCCCCCCGCCCTCCACAGGTCTGCAACTCTAGATTTTTTGATTATGTCCCATTTACCCAAACCCTTCATCTTAGGTAAGGGGGTGGCCTGTGTAATCCTCCACCCTACAGCCAATACTCCTAGTGGCAGTGTGCTGCACCTGCACTGAATGTCTGGTGGGTCCCGTCAGTTGGAACTTTGCTGGTTTGGAATAGAGCATCAGAGTATAGTTCCCACCTCGTAGAAGCCATTTGTCCATCCTGTAGCCTGGATCTTCCCCTTGCCAATATGTGCACTTATATAGCGCACTACTCACCCGGAGGATCTCAAGGCGCTATGGGAAGGGGGGTCCGCTACTGCTCGAACAGCCAGGTCTTGAGCTGCTTCCTGAAGGCGAGGTGGTCCTGGGTCAGGCGGAGGTGGTTCGGGAGGGAGTTCCAAGTCTTGGCGGCCAGGTAGGAGAAGGACCTTCCTCCTGTGGTGGCTTTTCGGATGCGGGGGACGGCGGCGAGGGCGTGGCCGGTCGATCGAAGTTGGCGTGTGGGAGCGTAGAAGTTGAGGCGGCTGTTGAGGTATCCTGGGCCTTGGTTGTGTAGGGCCTTGTGTGCGTGGGTGAGGAGACGGAAGGTGATTCTCTTGTTGACCGGGAGCCAGTGCAGATCTCTCAGGTGTTCGGGGATGTGGTTGCCACAGGGGATGTCCAGGATGAGTCATGCTGAGGCGTTCTGGATCCGCTGGAGTCTCTTCTGGAGTTTGGCAGTGTTTCCGGCGTAGAGGGATTTGCCGTAGTCCAGGCGGCTGGTGACGAGGGCCTGGGTGACCGTCTTCCTGGTCTTGGTGGGGATCTACCGGAAGATCTTACGTTGCATGCGCAGGATGTTGAAGCACGGTGAGGAGACGGCGTTGACTTGTCTGGTCATGGAGAGGGAGGATTCCAGGATGAAGCCCAGGTTGCGTGCGTGGTCTGTTGGTTTGGGTGTGCTGCCCAGGGCGGGGGGCCACCAGGAGTCGTCCCAGGCGGAGGGTGAAGATCCCAGGATGAGGACTTCCGTCTTGTCCGAGTTCAGTTTCAGGCGGCTGCTCATCATCCACTTGGCTACGTCTGTCATCCCTTCGTGTAGGTTGGCTCTGGCGGTGGCGGGGTCATCGGTGAGGGAGAGGATCAGCTGGGTGTCGTCGGCGTAGGAGATGATGTTGGGGTTGTGTTGGCGTGCGATGGCTGCGAGGGGGCTCATGTAGACGTTGAAGAGGGTTGGGCTGAGCGAGGAGCCTTGAGGAACGCCGCAGATGACTTCGGTGGCTTCTGAACTGAACGGGGGGAGGCGGACTCTCTGTGTCCTTCCAGCGAGGAACGAGGTGATCCATTCCAGTGCCTTCTCCTGGATTCCGACGTTGCTGAGGCGCTGCACTAGGGTACGGCAGACAGTGTCGAAGGCCCCGGAGAGGTCTAGGAGGATGAGGGCCGCTGTTTCTCCGTTGTCTAGCAGGGCTCCGATGTCATCGGTAGCTGCGATCAGGGCGGTCTCGGTGCTAGGGCGAACAAAGCGATACAAAAAGGGATAATGGACGGAGCGTTTGAGCAAATCAAACACTCACCCCCAGTCAACTGATCTGGGTTTAATCCATCACCATTCTTTAGCTCACTCAGCCACCCCAGTTCAGACATGGCCATATGCAAATCAGTCTGACCCTGTGCCTCATGGGAACAGTCCAGCCTGAACTACCAAGAGTCATAACCATCATGAGTGTAGTGATTGGTTTTCTTAACCTGTTCCGTGCTGATGACGGAACCGCTCCGTCATCAGCCGCGGTGGCGCTGTGCTGATGACGGAGCGGTTCCGTCATTGCCCGCCTGCGTGGCGCTGATTTCACGCCTGCGCCGCGCGTTCTATTGAGCGGGCGGGGCCATGACGGAACCGCTCCGTCATGAGCACAGCTCAACCTAGGCTGGTGATGGAGTGGTTCCGTCATCAGCATGGGCGCTCCGCGCGCCCCCCGCCCACTTAGCGCTGCCGCGGAATAGCCACCGCAGCAAAGGTGTTAACATATATATACATTGGTGAGATTTATTATATGCAACAATGATTGACATTTCAGTACTGAATTTTCTGTACATTAGGCGAGACAGGAGGGGAGGGTACAGAAGTCGGAACACAGATGTTACCTCTACACACATTCCATTAGCCCCTTATTTGTAACCACTTTTTCAGACAGCCCCTGGCCTCATATACAGTCTTCTCCCTCATCAGGCACCAATCCATATCCGTTTTCCAAGTATTCACAGTTGGTATCCCCACTGCACCCCACATTCTGGCAATATTATTTTGTTTGACGACCATCAGGCCCAATCTCACCCATGTTTTTTCTTTACTGCTCAGGTCTGTGGGTTCTCAAACATTCAACAGGCATCTTTTAATGTCAAGATCTATTCGTAACCCCAGAACTTCCTTCATACTAAGTTGTACTCCCCTCCGAGGGACGTGACCAAGCAGAGCTGCAAAATGGCCACCTAGACAAGGGGCACTGCCGGCCAAGCATACTATCCGCAAGACATCCTGCATCAAATCACCCATCCTGCTAAATCTGGGCTGAAAAAACCCTCCCAACTCTAAGCTGCAAATAAATACCTGCTTTTTGTGGTGCAATACCTTCAAGAGGCCTACTGATACAATGGGAAATGCTACGAACCATGATGACACAGTTTATAATCAGGGATAAACACTTTTCGGCACAATTATCTCTCCTCTAACATGTCTAACATGGAATATGCACGGTCTATACGACCATAGAAGGGCACGTCTAATACAATCCCATCTTTCGGGACATTCAACTGCGATATGTCTCCTCCAGAAGATGCATCTGAAGGCAACTACATGTAATAGGCTGCGGTCTAACAGATGGAGTGAAATATTTACATCATGCTACTCCAAATACTCCTGTGGAGTAGAGACGTTAATTAAAAGAGGTACCCCATGGACAACTCAGAAACTAGTTAGTGATGCAGAGGGACGACATGTGCTGGTGTTGGGAATGCTATTCCATAGGCAGGTTCTAATTGCTAATGTTTATGGGCCAAACGTGGACGATCCCTCCTTCTATCAGAAGCTGTGGCAGGCCATACAGTCCATGGGAGATGCATGGTTGCTCTGGGGAGGGGACTTTAACACTTTAATGTCCACTGGAAATGACCGGGTGGGAGCCTCACGAAAAAAAAAGTGTACTCCCCTCTTTTTTTTCCCGACATGTTTACACTCCCATAGTGTATGAGGAAACGTACCCTCTTGACAACACTCACCCCGGATCTTCCCTGTTGCCCATTTTTACCAGTGTCAGCCCTGTCGCATATATCCTGTGGAGTATCTTTAATTGTATCAGTCTTAGTCTGGAGGAAATCACCACCTCACTGGGAGAGGCCATTACTTCTTGCCATTCGTCTTTGTCTAATTCGGAAATGTCTCTCTCCCAGTACCTGGGGATTTTTGCCAGGGGTCAGGAGCATGGTTGATTCATTTTTTTTTGTAGGCTAGGGATAGAGCTTTTGTATGCATATATCCATCTAGGAGTCTATCTTACAAATGTGAGGCCTCCGGGAGTGACTCCCCATTCGGTATCTGCGTCGAGAGAGCGTGCCACACCTGTAAATATTAAAAACGTTCTTGTCTGCCATCTTGTGCTCTCACTGAAGTGTGGAGAATGACACAACCTTCCCCCCCGCCCTCCACAGGTCTGCAACTCTAGATTTTTTGATTATGTCCCATTTACCCAAACCCTTCATCTTAGGTAAGGGGGTGGCCTGTGTAATCCTCCACCCTACAGCCAATACTCCTAGTGGCAGTGTGCTGCACCTGCACTGAATGTCTGGTGGGTCCCGTCAGTTGGAACTTTGCTGGTTTGGAATAGAGCATCAGAGTATAGTTCCCACCTGGTAGAAGCCATTTGTCCATCCTGTAGCCTGGATCTTCCCCTTGCCAATATGTGCACTGGTTGATGGCCGCCAAGTGAGAAACCAATAGTATTCTTTTATATCTGGAAGTCCTATTCCCCCATCGTACCACACTCTCACAAATTTTGGATGTGATATGCGGGGCTGTCCCTCCCAGAGTAATTATCTCTGTGCACTCTCAATCGCTTTAAAGTATGCAGCCGGAATTGGGTTGGGGAAACCCTGTAGGACATAGAGGAAACACAGCAGTGACATCATATTAAATAGAGCGCCCCTTCCCAGCAGCGATAGGGGGAGAGTCCTCCAGCTCCCCACGTCTCATTTTAGTCGTTGTAGCGACTAAGTATTGGAATCCGTCTCTTGCTTCCTCCACCAGACACTCTCGGGGCAGGAGAGGGAGTTTCCCATTCAGTACATAGATCAGCAATTTACTCAAATTAATAGTGTATCCCGGATATTTGCCAGAGTTGGTGAATATATTGAGAACTCCATGCAGTGAGACCTGGGTGAGGCTAAGTACAGTAAAATATTGTCCGCATAGAGGGCGATGCAGTCTTCTACCGATCTCAGACCTCTAATGATGGGGTATTTGCGGATTCACGTCGCAAGGGCCTCCAGTGTCAGCGCGAAGAGCAATGGGGACAGCGGGCAACCCTGTCTAGTCCCTTTTCCAAGGGAGAAGACCTCCCACTTTTTATTATTTACAACTACGTGTGCTTGAGGCTACGAATATAGAAGTTTGACCCAGCTAGTAAAGTTGTAACTGAATCCCAGCTTACTCAAGACTGCAGAGAGGTACGGCCACTCTATGGTGTCAAAGGCCATAGTGGCATCCAAGGACACCACTACTGCATCCTCTTTTATAGTCTCCCTGCTTCCTAGCACCCGGTGCAGCCTCCTCAAATTAAGTGCTGTGTTTCTGGAAGGCATAAACCTCGACTGGTCTGGGTGCACCAACTTGGTGACCACCCCAACCATATGAGCGGCCGGCACTTAAGCCAACATTTTGGCCTTTGCGTTCAACAATAAAATAGGTCTATACGAGGACACTTATTTTTGGGTTTGCCTTTTTTATGTATGGTTAGCAGTGTGGCCACCCTCTGATCCTGGGGTAGTCTACCTGTGGCATGGATCTACTCAAACGTGCCTCGTAAATATGGAGCGATTCTGTCGGGTTTTAGTTTGTACAGTTCAATTGGGAGACCATTGGGGCCCATTGCCTTTCCCGATTGTAGGCTTTTTACTGCTTGTGCAACCTCATCATTAGTTATGTCACATTCTAACAGATTAATGTCTTCAGTTGATAGGTTTGGGAGTGTCATGTCTGAGAGTGGGCCTTTAGAGTGCTCTTCTTGAAGGGAGGTATGGGATTTATATATGGAGCGATAGTAATTAGCAAATTTGTTTGCTATCTCCTGCGGATCCACTAATACTTCCCTTGTTCCTGCTATTAGTTCAAGTACAATACGGTTTGTAAGATTTCCTTTATCTAGCCAGGCCAGTAGTTTCACAGCTTTGTCGCCTAGTTCATACAATCTACCTGATTTGTCCCTGCTTAAAGTTTAGGCAATGTCAGTGGCAAAAGTTTTATATTCATCTCTCTTGAGTTTTAATGTATGTACTCTTTCCTCCTCTCTGGTTCCAGATGTTTCCCCTTCTAAATGCAAAATCTCTCCCTCCAGTCTGACTAGCTCTTTGATCTTTTCTATATGTACCTCCGCAATCTGGGAGATTGCCTGTCCCCGCACAACTGTTTTAAATGCCTCCTAAAGTGTCTGCGCCGAAGTTACAGATTTTTCATTCTCCTGGAACTAATAATCAATCTCAGTGCAGAGTTTCTTCTTAATTACTGGATTGCGGAGGTACCAGGGATTAATCGGTGAAATTCAGCCTGCTTGTTTCTCCCCAATTGGGAAAAGTGGGCCTGTACCCGGTACCACCCCTACCCTGCGCAATCAACAGATGATATCTCTGTGCATTTCTCTTTGAAAAAATAATCACAAACGACAACAGGAAAGGCCCGCAAGAGGCAGGCCCGGATTAAATGGCGTCACTGTTAATTATAGCCAGTTTTTCCATTATGTATTATAATTGCAATGAATTCTCCTTGGGATGTATCCTGACTTGGATTCCCTTCCTTTTCATCTTATCTATCTCGTACATGAGCATGCTTCTTTTTCACTCACCCTTGGAGCAATCTTTCATCCTGTTATTGAATATGGTGATTTGTTTAAGAAAGTGTCTGTGAAATAGAAATAAAACAGTCACTTTTGCATGAAATGGGTGCCATCTTTATTTGAGGGTTCGCATATTTGAGAATTTTGTGTGTACTTGTGACTTTATGCCATTCATATGCATATCTAATGTGTTTTTCAAATTACAAATGCCACTACAACTTGACTGTATGATAAATAAGTCTAGGACCAACTGTTTTCAATATCAATTGATACCCAGGTTTGTGGACATTTTCTTGGGTTACCCAATTAGGCTATAATGGCAGTTGTGAATCCGGGCACGCTGCTACGACCATCCATGGGCTATTTGGCACTGGACCGCTCCCCTGATCCCGATATGTCCTTCTGCTCTCTGGTGTGTTGCACGCCACCTTTACGGCGGCTTATAAGTATGGTTGCAGCTGTGAGACTCACCCCAATCTCTGCTTCACTACTTTAGGCTCACTAGGGCAACACAAGCCTTGTATTATCGGAGGCAAGTTTAGTCATAGAGGTTGTGTCCTATCACAGGTCCTCGCTCCCTTAGTTTCGATGCTTTCACGTCTGATTATCTGGGCCGTCGCCTATTTTCTTATTCCCATTATTTGTCGATTTAGGCATGTGTCCCCGATATGTTTCCTGATGGCAATCTTCCAGTCTCCGCTACCAGGCAGTTGTGTTCGGCTCTTGCTGGCTAAGCCTCTGCCTGGCACTCTTGTGGCTCAGGTTATTGTGTCTTTCAAATTTTAGACCGGGTCTGGGATTGCGCCTGCCTATTCCTCCCCAGTTCTCACAAGGTTGTTGTCTTGGTGTGGCCAGTGCTTCTTGCACTGCCTGGAGGTTTCACTACACGATAATTTGCGGCCTCCGATTCCGTGACTCCCGCAAGGCTGCCTGCGACTCACCACTGCACTTTGCTCCGTCTGTATCAAGCCCCCGGCTTTGATCCCAGGTAAGTCGCAATACACAGGTCGTCTTTTCTCCGCTGCCGCGGTTCGTTTGGTCCCATTTTTAGGTCTCCTGTGACAGATCTATGTAGCAGATTTTGTAGTAGAAGTCAGGGAGTGTCGGAGCTGCTCTAGCTTGCAACCATTTCGTTCGTTGGTGAAGCCACACCCTGACAGTTGACAGCTTTTGACTGTCCTCCCGAAGTCTGTAATGTCATCTTGTCAGCCATGTGTCCTTCCACTAAAACAGTATACGCCTGTAGATAGAACATATTTGTGGCATGGTTCACAGCAAAGGCTGTGGATCCCCTTTCTGACCCTCTTTCAGAAGTTCTCCACTTCATTCTTTCTTAGGCCCAGCAGGGTCTGCTCTGGGCACCCTTAAGGGCTATCTTTCGGCCATTTCGGCCTTACTTCGCCGTCCTGATCAGCCTTCTCTTTTTAAGTCCTATTGTAAATAGATTTCTTAAGGGCATTACTCACCTCTTTCCTCCTATTCCTTTCGTAAAGCCCCAGTGGGACTTTAATCTTCTCTTAACTTACCTTATGTGTGCTCCGTTCGAGCCACTACATAATTGCCCTCTCAGAGTCATGACCTTAAAGACTGCTTTTCTGGTTGTTATCACCTCTGCTTGCAGGGTGAGTGAGCTTTTGGCTTTTTCTTCTAAGCCTCATTTCCTTGCTGTTCATCCAGACAAGGTTGTCCCTCGTACTAGACCTTACTTTCTTTCCAAAGGGGTTACCTCTTTCAACATAGGACAGACCATCACTATGCCCACCTTCTTGCCGACCCGTATCCTTTTAAAGAGGAGGAGAGGCTCCACCGTCTGGATCCAAAACGTGCGCTATCTTTTTATCTGGATTGCACAATACAATTATGGGTGGATGATCAGCTCTTTGTTGGCTATGTGGGCGCCAAGAAAGGTTGGGCAGTGCAGAAACTAACCATCTCTAGATGGGTCGTTCTTTCCATAACAATCTGTTTTTCCTTCACGAAAAAGGAGCCTCAGGTAGGGTTGCGCATCCATTCCACTTAGGTGACGGCATCCACTACTGCTTTGGGACGTGAAGACCCCCTTAATGTCATCTACCAGGCAGCCACTTGGGCTTCATTGCACACTTTCACTAAACACTGCTGCCTGAATATTTACAATATCCTAGCACACATATTCAAATTTCATCATGTTTATCACAATAAATATAATTAGGGCTCCCGGTTTTATGGTATTTATTTTTTGCCATTTCCGTCTGTATTTAGCCATATTTATTTTTTGGGCATTTTTTCTGTATTTATCCACATTTATTTTTGCCACAAGCAAAAGATGACGCTACGGCTAGTAATTTTCCACATTTATTTAAATTGACAATGCACTTAAACTAGCGATTTGTTGTAGCTTTAGCAGTGCTTTATATGGTCCGGTACTGAGTAATTTGAAAAGGAGAATACCTGTGCTTCTCAGTTCTACTATAAAACCACTTTAGGATAGTGTACAAGCACTTATCAGGAGCAACCATGTGCCAACGCTTCTGTATTTCAATTTAAAGCCAGCTAGAAAATGTTGAGTTAAATAAAAAAATAAAAAATAGGTTGTGTTTAGTCAGTCCCAGTTTTAAAATAAAAACAAAAGTGTTCATGTAACATGACAGGCCTATTTATAGACCAACATTACTGATACCCCTGCATGTCCCTACGTCCCTTGACATAATACTGCAGGCAGACTTACATTACTAACTGCTGTATTTCACTTACCACACCAAGCTTATGTATACACATTTGTTATACACACATGCATGTCATTTAACATAACAAGCCTGTGTACGGGCTTAAGTTACTAACACAGGTGCCATAACATGTCAAATCATAGTGTAGTTTTATGTTACAAGCAATGCGGCATGCCAAACCTAGGGTTACCTGTATAGCACTTCATCAATTACGCCTCGAAGTCTTGAAATAACTGGTATTACTATTACACAAGGCAATGCAACTATTTTTATCAACTTTGGGAGGATGAAAGTCATGGCAGCGAGTCTGGACTCGAATCTCTGACTTTAAGGTTGCACACAGATTTTCTGAGCGGAAGCATGACCTCACTAGTGAGTAGAAAAACAATTAGAACAGCAGGAAACACGCAAATGTGGGGGATTGACATATGCACATAGTAAAGCCTTTAGAGGAAAAGCAGGAGGACGTAATAAAAATAAAATCAACTTGGCCCTTACAGATGGTCTTGAAACAGCTGCCACGCACTTGCTAAAAACCATTGGCATAAAACATGGCTAAAATTGCTTGTAGATTAGGGAGAGAAGAACGCCTGACCTTACAAAGGAGTTTTAATTCTTTGTGGGGATTCAAAAAATACACCTACCTCTCTCCGCTTGACTCACTGATTTAGGAGCTAGATTCATATTGACCTACGTTTGCTTCCTCTCCGTGAAACTAAACATCCTAAACCTGCTCTGCTACCGCGGACATTGCCAGAGAGGGTGATATATGAGGACATGCATTTTCTAAGAGAAAAACATAATGATCCCTGAGTTAACGATTAGTGTATTATGAAATTACATGTTTAATCCATAGTAAATGTCGAGAACAACATGGAAGCTGTTTATGAACTCTAATGTGATTGTGTAGGAAAAAATTTAACTGCTCATTTTATGATGAGGGGTTTGTTAAAAATAATGTTTTGATTAAACATTCGGTTAATGTGTTATCTCCAAGGACGACATCATGGGCATGCCGATTGTCACGGGGAAAATATTCATTTATCTCCTGCTGCAGCACTGTGAATTGATGTGTTTAAAGCGTGCACTGTATGGGGCCTGGGACAGGAGGAGTCAGGGGCTTTGGGGGAGGCTATGGTATGGGGTGAAAGAACAATAAAGCCTCTTTAACAAGTAAATGGTCTTCAAAAGACCTGTCAAGTACTCGGGTGCGGCTGTGTGTGTGCCCAGGAAGGAATTTCCAGCAGCAGGAAGGGGGCCTGGCGAGTTAACTCTGGATTCGAGCACAGCAGTATTTTGCCGTTTTTACATATAAATACAGACAAAGGAAAAATAGTTTTCCGTCTGTATTTATATGTAAAAATCCCATTTAAACGGAAAACCGGGAGCCCTAAATATAATGCAGCAACAATTGTTCTTCTGAGTGAAGTAAATCGGGGTTCCCAAGGCCTACACGCTCCGGAGATAACCCACTTACACTCAAGAACTGTTGGCACGGAAACTGTAAAAGGCAAAGAACAAGTTTATTAAGACCCCATGGGGTGGTGGTACACTCAAACAGCACCCTTCGGTAATGCAAGAGGTATCACACCGAACACCGGTGTGACCCCGTTTATATACAGTTTTGGGGTAATAAAAGATAGGCGGCACAAGTTAAGACACATTTTAAGGACATATATGGTCATGTTTTGGAATACTGCCAGCTCATTGGAGGGGGCACAACTCCGCTGGTCAGTTTGGTGCACATTCCTGTAGGCTTACGGGTCAGCTGGAACTGCGCATGTGCGGCTTCACCAGTACTAAAAATAGCCTGTTGCTGGGCAGATTGGAGTGGTCAGTGGAACGGACAACGGACTAAAGGGCACGCCGGCCACGAGGCCGCTCATGGTCTAAGATGGCCGTCGCAACATTCAAAATGGCGTTTTCGGATATAGCCAAGTTAAGGAGGACAACGTGTAGGTTCAGCTAATCGCTAATGCGGCCGGGCCAATTACGACAGACGACCCTTTTAGCGTTTAGCTGAATCTACCTCATAGTGAACATAATCAGGATGTTCGTCCTCGATGTCTATTAACATTATTTGTGTTACCTCCTTGTGAAGCATCATTTTGTCATGGGCAAGAGCTCGTCTTGATGGTATGCAAGCTGATAAACACATTGAACATAAAGCTGGGCCACATTGAATACATAGGCATATGAAAAACATGGCTCCCACAAGTATACAGAGAATCTTCAACAGTTTCCAACCCCAAGTTGCAAGCATGGACCAGAACCATCCAGAAAGTGTCCAAGTTCCATTGTCCGGGTGTATCTCAGCTGCAATTTTATGCAGCTTGGAGATGGCATCATACACGGATGGAGAATTGTCCGTAATATATACGCAACAGCTGCTTCCGATAATTCTACATGCCCCCCCACGATCAGCCAAAACAACATCCAATACCATCCTATTTTGGAGTGTGACAATCCTGGAAATCTGTAGTTCCTCGGTAATATTCCCCAGGGCAATGGCAGTGTCATTCGCAACAGCCTCGACAACACGTGTCAGTCGTCTGATTTTCCGGCTGTTCAGTGCAGCCCCCACAAAGGAGAATAGTCCCAGATTAAAGTCCACATACTGTTGCAATGCAGTGTCTGTTTGGTCAATGTCTTCCAGGACAACAGTTCGTTTAACCCTATTCAAGACGAAGTCATGGTACAAGGTGTAATCATTGTGATACATTGGAGGGGCAATGAATACAGGAGGTAACACAAACGATACGTAGCACGTGCCCAACCACCCCAATGGAAGCTGATGGTAGCCCTTCGTTCCACAGATAAAATATGTATTTCGTGATGCAACAAATGAAATGCCATTTGGGCTATCAAACGTGAGAGTAGTATTACATTCGCTTTTCCCCACTGCAATCGAGCCCTTATTCCTGATACATAAATCGGCTTTTGTAGCAATGACATTTATAACATGGGCACTAGATACATTAATGTTCCGCTGATTGCTGTATACACGTGGGGCAGACACATTAACAGGCCTATACTCTTCCCATTCAAAACGAGTGCCCTCAGCCCGGGGAAACCCATCCTTGTCATGGGAACATACTTTATTCAAACGGAAAAGCACCCCCACCCTTTGGTTGGCTATCTCAGAGTAAAGAGAAGGGTGTACCAAGCGTTGCATGACCCATTATGCGAAAACGGGAGTGGAATAAGTGGGGTGCCCCCTCTCTTCTGGTGCCCTGGCAACATCCCACACACCCAGCAATTTGAAGTATTGGTCATGTTATGTGTGTGGTGAAGAATCTGAATGAAGCTGTTATTTAAATACGTTTGGCGGTGGCGCTCTTCATGAAAGGGCAGTGTAAAATGAAAATGTTCAGACGGAGCCGGGGTAGTCGGCAGCAAATGTTCACGTACAGGCACCACAAGTTCGACTACCCAGGCTATAACAGCTATCACCACAATAGTCAGAACAAAGAGAAAGGCACCCAATATTTTCTTATCACGAGATGCCGTTGATGCCATAGTTCAAGAATGTTCGTGCAAAGTCTCAAATAGCACAAATTGTTCACAAATTGTTCACAAAGTCTCAGATACACGTACGTGTATACCTAAAAAAAGAAAAAAAATACGGTGCTGAACTCCGAGGTAGCCGTTGTTTTCTTCTCCGGGCCAAGACGGGTGTCGCTACTCTGGCAGAACTGATCCCCCCCCCTTGGAATTCCCGGTTTCCGTTTCACAAACCTGGAGCGGTAACCAACCAGTCATTAAAAGGCAAAAAAAAAAAAATCTTATCGTGGACGCAAGTTGTAGCGCTCTCGTCCGGCAGCAGCTTGGTCCGGTAAGGCTCCCTCAACTTCGGTCGACGTCACAGCTGGGCTCTTCTCTTTCTCCAAGATCTCCTTGTAATCAGTCAGCACAGCAGGAGTCACCAGATCCGGAGAGACACGGCGACAATGTGTCGAATGCACCCACCGCTTCCTGTTTGTCACTCGTACTGCGGTGCGGGTCGCAAGGAAGACCTGCTCGGGGCCCTTCCACCTGGGCTCCAGACTGCTTGCTCTCTCAAACGAACGTATCATCACATGATCCCCAGGGCGGAGATCATGGCCCTCTCCAGTAGAGTTGTCAGGGAGATCTTCTCGAACCTGTTGATGAATAGAGAGCAAACCATTTGTTAATCGTGCCAAATAATCATTCATCAGAACACAAGGCACATCATGTATTAATCGCGGCTTGGGCACCCCCCAGATATTCATAGGGCGGCCAAACACCACCTCATAAGGCGTAAGGCCAGTTCGTGAGTGGGGTACTGATCTAAGAGAGAGCAGTGCTAGCGGCAAAGCGTCTGGCCACTTCAACGATGTAGACGCCACAATTTTGGCCAGCTTAAGCTTCAACGTAGCATTGTACCGCTCGACCAAACCTGCTGACTGAGGGTGGAATACAGCGTGGAACTTCTGCTGAATCCCTAACCCCTTCAGTACATATTCCACAATCTTTCCAACAAAATGGGGCCCATTATCGCTCCACAAAAATTTACAAACTCCAAAGCGAGGAAAGAATTCCTTAAGCAACACCTTAGCTGTTGTCAAAGCCGTGTTGTCTTTCGTGGGGTAGGCCTCAACCCATTTGCTAAAAGCACATACCACCACTAGGACGTACTTCAGGTTATTGCAGCGCTCGAGTTGGATGTAATCCATTTGAAGCACCTCAAATGGTGCAGAAGGTGGAACGAACCCTCCTTTCGGAGTATGGGTCCCCTTTCCAGGATTGTGTTGCAAACATACCAGGCAGGTCTGCACTACTCTCTTTGCAGTATTAGCAATCTCGGGATGTTCCCAAACTCGTGTTAAAAGCCGAGTGATTGCAAGAGCTCCGACATGAGCCAGTCCATGTGTCATCTGGACCATCGCCTGTAAGTAAGCCGCAGGCAATTTCCACTTCTCCATGTCTTTGCTTCTCCAACAACCCTCGTCATCTAGTACCCCATCTGCTGCCCAAGCCGCGAGTTCAGATTCAGTGGCTGATTTTTGAATATCCCGTATTTCTGCTCTAGCATCACTCCATCGCTCAGCCTGTGATTGTACCACGTGCATGGGGGAGCTAGTTCGGGACATAGCCGTTTGTCTTGCTATGCTGTCTGCAAAGGCATTTCCTTGGCCCACTTTGTCCGTGATCTTTTTATGGGCACTGCACTTCACTATCGCTACTTTCTTAGGGCCAAGCAACGCATTTAGGAGATCACGCACTAGCTCTCCGTGCATAATGTGCTCTCCGTGTGATGTCAGAAACCCACGTTCCCTCCAAAGTAGCCCGAAGTCATGGGCCACTCCAAAGGCATACCGGCTGTCCGTGTATATGTTCACACATAATCCGGCACTCAATTCGCAGGCTCTTGTTAAGGCTATCAGCTCTGCTGCCTGAGCCGACATTTGTGGTATCCTAGCTGTTTCTACCACTGTCTTAAGCGTCGTGATCGCATATGCTGCGGAAGTCGTACCATCTGGCAGCCTTAGACACGATCCATCAACCCACAGTTCCCCATCCACATCTGGAAGTGGCACATCCTGTAAGTCAACACGACCCTTTGTCTGTTCCTCGGTCAGGAAAACACAGTCGTGATGTTTTTCTTCCTGACCCTCCTCGGCCGGATAGGGCAATAAAGTAGCAGGGTTCAAAGTAGCGCATCTTTTCAATGTAATATGTGGCGCCAAGAGTGTCAGCTCGTATCCCGTTAGCCGTGCACTCGTAAGGTATTGGGTCTTTGTTTGGTTTAACAGGGCATCTACTGCGTGAGGAACTAACACCAACAATTTGTGTGATAACACTATTCCCTCACTCGGTCGTATGGCTACTGCTGTTGCTGCTACCCCTCGAAAACACCCAGGCAACCCTCGTGCTACAGGATCCAAAATGGCAGAGAAGTATGCACATGGTCTCTGCTTATCCCCGTGTAATTGCACTAACACTGACAACGCGCACCCATCATTCTCGTGCACGTACAATGTGAAAAGTTTCGTGTAGTCTGGTGTACCTAACACGGGTGCGGAACAAAGGGCCTGCCTCAACTGCTCAAAAGCTTTCTGACATTCATCTGTCCACTCAAGAGGCATTGGTGTAGCTTTGGACAGTAATGCTAGCAAAGGTTTTATGATATGTGAAAAACCCATGATCCATTGCCTACAAAAGGACGTCAACCCTATGAAGGCACGCACATCTCTCTGCGTGCGGGGGACTGGTGTGTCTAAGATTGCTTGAATTCGATCAGATGTTAATGCATGCCCCTCCTTAGACAACAGATGACCGAGGTAGGTCACCTGGGGTCTACAGTATTGAAGCTTTTTCTTGGAAACCTTGTGATTATTTTGTGCCAAAAAGGAAAGCAACGCAAGTGTGCTCTGTTCACATTGTGCATAGGAGTCAGCGGCAAGCAGAAGGTCATCCACGTACTGGATGAGCGCAACGCCAGACTGCAATTTAAAAGAATCTAGTTGCCTTTTCAAAGCCTGGCTGTAGATGCTAGGACTTTCAGTATATCCTTGGGGAACACGACAAAATCTATACGATTTATTATTGAGTGTAAAGCCGAACAGATATCTGCTATCGGGATGAACAGGGATGGAAAAGAACGCATTCTTTAAGTCAATAACGCTAAAGGTGGTGGCTGTCGGTGGAACCAAGGTAAGCAAGGTCGTAATATCAGACACCACCGGGTATTGGGGAATGACAATTTTGTTGATCTCTCGCAAATCAATAATAAATCGATAGACTTTGCCGTCAGTATCTCTCTTAAGAATCGGAAGAATAGGACTGTTACAAACATTATAAGGGACCTCCTCCACAACCCCTGCAGAAATCAAATCCTGAACAATATGTGTCAATGCAATTTCACCTTCTCTCGAGATCTTATATTGTGGCACTCGTGGTAGAGGGGCCCCCTCCTTAACAGTAATGTGTATTGGTGGAATACGCATCTCTCCCACATCCGTATCTGAGGTCGCCCACAACGTGTGCGGTAGAGAGGCCAGAGCTGGAATGTCTAAAATAGCATAAAATCTGTCAGGGTCAGGGTAATTGTCATTCAGGATAACCCGCACTCCCTCTGGAGCGCAACGTATTGTCGCTCGAAAATATTTAAGCAAATCAATGCCCAGGATATTGTCTGGGGTATGGGGTGATAACAAAAATTGGCCAAAACTAAAGTATTTGTCAATGCATAGTGCAAGGGGCTTGGACAATGGGCTGGGGGAGGGTGTGCCATCAAACCCTACACACGTAATCATTTCGCCAGACAGGGGAGCCCTCGGAACCAAGTTTTTCGACAAAGCGCTACGAGTAGCTCCTGTGTCGACTAGAAATTGATCAGTAGAACCCAGAATGCCCGCTGTTACATATGGACCTTGCTGATCTACCGGCTCTTCAACTGATTCCTTACCCCATCCTACGCAATCCTATGCATGTACATAATCCTGGTGTTCCACATTCTCTCCTTCCGAAATCTGATACTGATTCCGTCTATCAAACGTATTTCGTTCGTCCTGGCCACGGCCCCTCTCCTCAACCTGCCTACGATCACCTCCACCACCTCTCGCTCCAGTATAACCTCCTCTTGACCTTCCACTTCCTCGACCACGCTGACTACGCTGTTCACGAAGTACCGGACAATCATCGGCCCAATGCCCAAACTCCTTACAATACGCACACTGATCCTCCGCTATGTCCGTACGACCATACGATGCATTTCCTCCACCTCGTCTACCTCTATCATTCCCTCTACCCTGTGTTCCCCGAACCTGCGCCAACATCACCTTCGTTTTCAATTCCTTCGCCTTTTTCTCTACACTTTCTTTAGCCTCCACTTCCTGCCGCTCATAATACTGAGCCATAGTTAACAAGGACGCAGGGGTCGCCGTGGCCCAGGAACTTTCACTCGACTTCAATCGCTTTGCAATCTCTGGTAGGAGATTAGCTACGTACTTATCTACAAACAAATGCCGGCCCGTATCGTCAGTTAAAGATTGACCACTGTAATCATGGAATGCCTCCTCGAAGCGTGTAAAGAAATCTGAGACCGTTTCATCGGGTTTCTGCTTGCACGACGTTAGCATGGTCCAATCATTCTTTTTGGAGGGAACAAGCGTTTTTAATTTATTCAAGATAGCTGCCGGAAGGTCTAGAATTAGCTGGCAAGGCTTACATGCTGGTTCTCTATCTAAATCTGCAGCATTTATTTCTTTCCATGTTCCCCCCAATATCGTTTCATCATTATTTTTACGAATTTGCCTCCACATATCAGGTGGTAAAATTAGCCCAAAGAACAAATCTATATCCACGAGAGTCATCACACAAGACGATATAGCCCCCTCCACCCCCTCATAGAATGCCGCCGGATTCTTCCGAAGATCAGGTAAAGAATTTTTCAATGCCATGACATCTGCTCTATTCCACGGCGTATATACCCAATTATACACAAAATACCCTTTCGCATCCTTCGATAATTTATCCTCATCCGTACCTGCCCCTTTTGGCGGAACATACAAAGGCGCGGCTTCACGCATAGGCATAACATGCAACGCAGAACTCTTATCTGAACCACGGAGAGAACACTCTTTGGCCTGCCCGTTATTCTCCAATTCGGACTCCTTTTGCCTCCTTTTCCGTTCCTCCCTCAACCGGGTTGTCTCATCCCGCAGCTTGATCAATTGCTTGAACAGGTCATCAACATCTGAAAGATCAAAATCACCTTTAGCCAAATTCTCCCGATACACTGACAACAATTTAGGCTCTAACGTATCAGAAAGTTCACGATATGCGCCTACAACTTCATCCGCCAGACTGGACAGAAAATACATTAATTCAAGATCCGACCACCCTTTCTTTTCTGTTAACAATTGCTCCTGAGTAACACAATGCTTATTCACTTTACGAGCCCAACTGCGTAGATGAGCGGACCTCTCCGTGGTAAACCTGAGAGCCGATATACCCTTCTTGTCCGACTTATCCTGTCCGTCGTCCTCTGAATCCGCAGCCGGAGCCGTCGGCGAAACATACGGAGGCGGTGACCGATCTAACAAAGAAAAATCATCAATTTCGTTATTAAGGACAGGATAAAGTGGTCGGCGAATAGGAAATTGACCCGTCGTTTGCAATTTACGTTCCCGTTCCTCCCTTTCTTTCTTCTCCTGAGCCTCCTTTTCCTCAAGCTGTAAAGCTTTATCCCGAGCAGCCTTGCGCTGCTCTTTGTCCGCCAAGGCAACCTCACTCTTCATTCGCTCACGCGCCGCTTTCTCCCACATTCGCACGCAATCAAACATATTTTGTCTAGACCTACGTTGAAACAGACATTGCTCTACAAATTGTATTTTACTTAAATCAAACGACCCGTGTAGAGGCCATTGCAATTCAGGATCGGCCTTGGTGTACTTATGCCATAATTTACTGTACATAATAGGGGGAAGGCCAAATTTTATATACATTTCCCTATTTGGTGTTCCCTCTGGGGGAGCCGGCTGTGCTTCTGCTAACCTAATTGAGGTACCTTCTCCAAGACAACACATTCCTCGGAGTGTGCTGAAAACAGGCATGTTCGAAAAGTATCACGAAAGCGTGTCACCGGACAAAATGGCACTTACAGTTCTTCACACGATTGTGTCGCTCAGAGGAAAAAACAAAGTTAGAGAAACATCTCTACATGCCTGCCTATGTGAAGTGCACTACACATATAAGTTCAAAGATCACAAATTCACAATGTTAGCTAACTCAAATCAAAGACGTAGATCGTAGGACTTCGGCAAGCGTCCGAGGACTACCTTACCGATCACAAATCACAGAATTTCAGTAAGCGTCCGAAGACTACCTTACCGAACACAAATCATAGGACCTCAGTAAGCGTCCGAAGACTACCTTACCGATCACAAAGCTTACCCAAATTCCCAAATGTCCAGATTCCAACTGCAACGGTCTTGTAAGCCAAATCAGCCAAACGGCACTTTCTCAGCGATGCAGACACTTCGAAAACTCAGTCGGAGACCGGCGCCACCTGGAAGGTCAGATCGGAAGGAAAGGAAAAAACACCGTGGCAGCCAAGACTCGGGTCACTCGTGGCAGCGCGCGCCCATGGCGGGTTTCCAAGCCTTCGTCACGACCTCTCCTTCGGGCATCCGAGTCGCCGATGAGTCCCTTCGTGGTCGCCAATTGAAGTAAATCGGGGTTCCCAAGGCCTACACGCTCCCGAGATAACCCACTTACACTCAAGAACTGTTGGCACGGAAACTGTAAAAGGCAAAGAACAAGTTTATTAAGACCCCATGGGGTGGTGGTACACTCAAACAGCACCCTTCGGTAATGCAAGAGGTATCACACCGAACACCGGTGTGACCCCGTTTATATACAGTTTTGGGGTAATAAAAGATAGGCGGCACAAGTTAAGACACATTTTAAGGACATATATGGTCATGTTTTGGAATACTGCCAGCTCATTGGAGGGGGCACAACTCCGCTGGTCAGTTTGGTGCACATTCCTGTAGGCTTACGGGTCAGCTGGAACTGCGCATGTGCGGCTTGACCAGTACTAAAAATAGCCTGTTGCTGGGCAGATTGGAGTGGTCAGTGGAACGGACAACGGACTAAAGGGCACGCCGGCCACGAGGCCGCTCATGGTCTAAGATGGCCGTCGCAACATTCAAAATGGCGTTTTCGGATATAGCCAAGTTAAGGAGGGCAACGTGTAGGTTCAGCTAATCGCTAATGCGGCCGGGCCAATTACGACATGAGTCTTTTCAGTCTTTATTCCAGTTGATCCCGCCAAAACGTGTTTCGTCGCTTAGTGGGCAAGTCACCCGCGACTTCGTCAGGGCTGGAAAGACATATATACATTGTGATGTAACAACATCACATGTTTGTTCTCCACAGTTATGAGACATTTCATTTGTGAAGAGAGACCCACAGTCCCAAAATAAGTCCACACCTCCCAACACCCAAAGATTGTGGGGGGTGAGACAGAAACATGATTGCATATTGTTCATGGCAACATCTCCAATGTAACCATATGTTTTATTTTAGGGACATGGAAACATTTACACGGATCTCATATAAGTCGTGACCAATGGAATATTCGCAATGTGATCCTAGTGGTAAGTGCCTATACTGTCTAATGTACTGTAAAGGTGTACACAACCAGTGCACAAAAATGTATACCCCAGTCCCTGGCATACCTGTGTCACTGGCGTGAGGAGCATCTAGCCTGTTGGTAATAAGAGTGCTCTGAATATTTGGGCAATGAGTCTGAGCCACAACATATAAATTGAGTACTATATTGAAGGCTGTAAAGGGCGCATACCTTCCAGCCGGTTGTAATTCCATCCCGGCCAATCTAGCGGCTTGGGTGGAGAGAATTTAAAGTTCTCCTATTCTGTCGCACTGAAGTATCCTGCAATTCAAAGTATCATAGGGTCGTATTCACCTAACAACTTATATAAAATGAAACCATCACCTATCACCGGAAGGTGCAGTGCCTATGGTGCATTAGCTATCAGATATGTGCCACAAGTGTGGATCCTGAGTCTCCAAACAAAGCTTGGAATGACATACTGTGTCTCACTATATTTTAATCAGGAGGGCCACAACTGAATTTCATAGAATAGTGCCGGTACCTGCAAATATAGTCCAGTAATAAGGACGAGAAGGAATGAAATTAAATCCTTCGAAACTGCTTGGTGGGTTAAACAAACACCTGACATAACTCTATTGTGTTTCTCAGGACGGCAGTAGTCATGCATCACCCTATTGCCGTGTCAAGTGCAAGTGCAAGTCCATACCTTGGGATTTCGAGTAGACAATCAAAAAGTCACAATATAGGCTCGAAATTCACCCCGTTCCACACCATCTCCAATGCGGAGCTCCAGCATCAGTAGTTGTGTACAATTTGTTGAGTATAAGTTCTGTATGCAAACAAAGACTCAAACCCAAAATAGTTCAGAACGGCCCAACCCTAGTCCACGGTAAAATCACATAAATTATCGGGAAAATCTACATGTGTACCCCTTACCTAGTGAAGCAAATCCGGTTCTTATTTCGAATCCCGCGGCTGTCTGTATGGCCGTACGCGCCAATACAAAGTGTCGAGTGATTCTAATACGATCACACAATGTCGACGTCACGGCGAGCCATATTGGAGACGAACAAGGGGACTAAAGCCCCTGACAATAGTGTAATATGATCGAAGAATCAACATAATAGTCGCCATATTGGACAAATCTATTGAGTATCGTTATTTAGTCCAAAAGGATACGAATGTGACACCTGTGCGTCAAGTCCATGGCAGAGGGGTCACGTCCTATCCGGGCATGTGAAAAATAAGCCAAATGTAAAAAATAAACATAAAGTACAAAAAGTGGTTCCAAGTCCCTTCATGAGAATATATTAGAGAAAATTGACCCGTATATTGAGTTCCCGTCCATATCCCTCACAAATTAGTAAGGATAACGATATTCACGTGCAACAATATAATATATAGTAATGTTGAGCATTCATAACAAACGACAAAGGACAACCGTTAGCTTGTTCTATTGGGAGCATTCATATTTTCCATTGTGTATAATGCGCCTATGTATAGTATATAAAAGATGTAAACTGACAATATAAGGTGAGAGTCCAATAAAGAAAGTCGGGGGAGACCGAAATGTATATCATCACAGTAGATGGCTAGATTGGCAAAACTCTATGAGACGGTACACATTGGAGTCCATAAGTATATAAAACTGTGCAGCAACACATATGAGGGTGATGTATATAACCAGCAATTGGCAGGCATACGCACATATGCAAATTACTTCATTTACACTTTGACACTTGTAACTGCAACCCTATTTTCAATTTTGGGCTAAGAATTGTGATTTAGTACTGAAGATGAGGATTCATCATTATTGTTTGCTCTGAGAGTTGCACCGTGTCTCATAGAGTGTCGTAGCAGGTCTAAAAATCAGACATGCAGAGGATCTTGAGGACACAATTCAAGAACAGGGAGTGGGCTCAGACAATGCTGGACAGTGCAGCAGAAGTCACCATAGCTCGCAAGATCCTGAAGGATCATCTGGAGACAGTGGACTTGAATGAGTATATTCAAGTTGAAACTGCCGATACCAGGGTAAGTGTACCCCATAAGTTATATGAAGTAACACTCCGGATAGAGGGGGACATAACTAGGAAAATAAGAGCACTCTTTTGGGTGAAGCTCTCTAAGGGTTATGACATTCTTCTACCTGAAAAAGACTGGCCACCAAAATTTGTCAGGGAGTGCCCACATGGCGAACAGATCATTATGACAGCCTTCTCCAATCACTTTCCGATTCATAAAAAATATACTTATGCCAGAAAATGGGCTGTAGCCCAGGCTCCAGCATTATATAAAAATCATGTAAGATGGGATGAGCATTCTCCTCACCATAAAATCCAGTTAAAAAATCAACCAACTGCTCAGAGGCAGTATCCAGTTAAGCAAGAAGCTGGAAAGTAGGCCACGGAGATCTTAGATCAACTTGAATACCAAGGGGAGATTTAAACATGCACCTCATCCATGAACAATTCTTTGTTTCCGGTCTCCAAACCAGACAATACATATCGTCTAGTTTTGGACTACAGGCATTTAAACTCTTGTTGCAAAACATTTGCAGTACAAAATGCACACAGTGCAGCACTGATGAATAACATTGTGCGCAAAAAGTATAAAACTACATTAGATATTTCTACTGTCAAAATATTGCAACTGAAAGCAGATACTTGACCGTTTTCTCAATTATGGGGACACAGCGTCACTTTTGTCGTCTCCCCCAGGGATTCAAGAATAGTCCAGAGTTATTTTCAGCCAGAGTAACAGAGTTACTACAAACGTATGATGATGAGGCATTGTCTTATGTCGATGACATCTATCTTACAGACGATAACTTGGACAGGCACTTGAACAGGGTGAACACCATAATTCTTGGTTTCGCATCTGAAGGGTACAAATTCAACTTTAAAAAATCAAGAATCGCCCACCTCAACGTCCCATTCTTAAGATACGAACTTTCAAGTGAAGGCAAAAGCCTGGCAGCCAACTTTTTAGAAAAGTGTGCGCTACTCCAACCTCCAAAAACGCTGAAAAACTTACAGTCAATTCTAGGTTTCCTAAATTTCGGAAGAACTTACATTCTAAATTACGCAGAAAGGGTTAAACCTCTCTACGAATTAATCAAACCTGATTTCAAACCAGCTAATTGGACTCAAAAACACACAGACATTTTGCGTTCAGGGCAAACAGACATGTTAGCAACAACACATTTACAGACACGCGTAAACGTATGCAACCTTGTAATCCGAACCATCTCAGGAAGATGCAAATTCACGTACCTAACCTTTAATGAAGAGGAAAAAGTACCAATTACTTATAAATCACACTTGTACACAAAAGCTGAATGAAATTCACTTCAGCAGAAAAAATTCTGACCGGTTCAAACTGCAGTAGCAAAAGAGAGACCTCTTGCACAGGAAAAACGCATAAAAGTTGTTACTCCTATACCTGCCTTAGAGGCAGTGACAAAAGCAAGCATTCCGAATGCAAAGGCTTTATATCCAAGATGGATACAATGGGTTAACTCTCTTGCTGCAACAGACGTTGAGTACGTTTTTGACCCCTACTTGAAAACTCCAGAATTTTTACAATATGAACAAGAACGTCCTCTGCCGACTGAAATTCTCCCTCTAGAACAGTACGAATGTATAATTTATACAGACGGATCAGCACAGCCCACAATTGGGGGCAAACAAGCTTATAGTGCTACGTGCGTGATTTTTAAAGGTCGCTGGCGCGATGGTAAATTCCGACCTATGGTCACAAAAACGTAATCTCTCGGAGACTGAACATGCTCAGCGAGCTGAACTACGGGCTTTCAAGATGGCGCTTGAAAATACCAATCGCAAATTCCCCACACTCATAGTGTACGATTGGTGTTATTGTGTTCAATCTTAGAATGAATACTTGCAGAAATCGGTTCAAAACGGTTTCAAAGATGTAAAAGGTGGCACATTCAAGCATAAGTTGCTTTGGGAACAATCAGTACAATTTCAGAAAGAAGTACAAAAGACTCACGTGATCCATACACTGAGTCACCAGCTCGATGGCGTTCACGTTGAAAGGAATTCATTGGCTGATGAAGCCACGAAGGCAGCTGTGCAAACGGCTTCCGTAGCTGCAGTCACTCGTTCAAAAATAAAAATAGACAGCGAAATAATGCAAGCTGTCGCCGCTTCCAATAAAGACAGCGGTAAAACGCTACCAAAGGCTTTCCACTCAAGTACTCCTATATAACTGATGCAAATAATGTTCCTTTTGACCGAATCCCTGGAGTGGGGATAGAGTCATTCCAAACATGGAACACAGATTGGGACAACTTTTAACAGCACACAAAGGGCTTGCCTCTGCACATGCAGGTGTTTCTGCCACAGTGTCATTATTAAAACAAAGATACTGGTGGCCAGAAACTATCTTTTGGAATGTGAAATCTGCCAAAAAATGAAGGTTTCGACTGTGAAACGCCCGGCGCAGACGACCCTTCTAATTTCATATAAACCATTAGCATGTGTTTATCTGGACCACTGTGGTCCCTTACAGAGGGATGGCAACTATAAATATATCATGGTCGCAGTGGATTCATGCTCAAGATTCATTTGGATGTGGCCTCAGCACTCGGCTGACACCCGAACTGTTATAAAAGATGTGTGTCTTTATCGGCGTATACACAATTGGCGCGCTACATTCTGACCAGGGTCCTGCGTTTAGCTCTCGAGATTACAAGGAGGCCATGGCCAGCTTGGGCGTTGCATTGCGGTACTCAAGTCCATTCCATCCTGAGGGAAATTCAGTTGTGGAAAGAAAATAACGTGATATAAAGCAATCTATAACAGCTAGGGTACTAGGCTTGAGTGACGGGTGGATCAAACATCTAATAAGTGTCCAACGTAGTATCTATATTAAATCCTTTTTGGTACTAGAATGATTGTCGAAGACCTTGATCGTCATGCTTCAGTGGTAGAACAAAAACCCTTTGATATCAAAGACCGTTTGGCTGTTTTGCAGGACTTAAATGAAACAAGAAGAAGTCTAAGCAACACATGACAGAAGCCAACGACCACTGAAGAAAAACCACCTGTCCTAGCAAGGCCTGTCTGGATTCCAAAGATTGGGGATCTAGTCAGAGAAAAGATCGTGGATACGAAGGAATTTGGGCCTTCATATAGAAAACCAGTACCTGTGCTAGCAATCCACGGATCAAGAACAGTGTTACTACCACCCCTTGCTGGAAGAAAGGAGAACCTGTTCGTATCAATTGACCTGGTAAAACCACACCATGTGTCTGATAATAAGTGGTAGGCCCAGTGGACTCCAAATATGTAGCAGAAGACCAAATCTGGCTACTATCCAAGAGGTAGAAACTGACAGACTCATCACCTTTGAAGAATCTGCAGTAAGAAAAGAAGGACTGTGCAACAAAGCAATGGAACTTGTGCCTCTTGAAATCCAAATAACAGTTTGTCAAGACACTCCTGTTTACAATGATGTAGCTTCGGACTATACTAATATGGCAAGAGATCCAGTAGCTCCAGCGATTTCAAGTAATCCGGATCCAATACCAACAATTGACAGAACTGCCTCTGGCTATTTCATCAACTTTGATACATTTTCTGAGGATCTCAGTGAACCCGAAACAACGTCAGCAAATAAAACTTTCGAAGACCAAGTAACAGAACTTTTTTAGCAACTAGAAAAGACTTATCTGGTTTCACCATGGGTTGAATTTTGGATTGTGTTAGGCATACTTTTTCTCCTACTTTCGCTCATTCTTGTTTTAAGTTTGGGAATGCTGATAGATGGAAAATATAGTAAAATGGACACAGCAAGTAAGAATATCAACTTGCTCCTGGAACCACACAAATCATCTCATTGTGAACAAAGAGACGTGTCATCAGTAAACATCACAACCATTTTAAATTTAAGGAGGACTTCATCCTCCTAGGAGATTTTAATGTGCACATGGACAACCTGGTACACCCCGAAACAATCTCATTAATCGCAGATCTGTCCACTCTGGGACTAAAAGCACTGAATAGCGGTGCTACCCATATAGGTGGTCATACTCTAGATTCACTTTTTTCCAATTGCACTAAAGTAAGATGTTCACCTGCTAAAGAAATTCAATGGTCAGATCACTTTCTGATAGAGTTCATTTTAACGGGCCCGACAAAATTATTGCATAAAGCGCCACTCCCGCCAATCTGGCGTCGACAGTGGCATAAAGTATCGGTGGAAAAGCTGCTGGAAAGCTGGATACAACCAACTTTCACAGATGAGGATTCAGCAGATACTGCATTAGCCAGATTCAATGACTCACTTAAGCTAGCCATCGATACTTTGGCCCCACTAAAGCTTCATAAGCAATATCCCTCCACCAAGCAAGAAACCTGGTATACACAGGAACTTAGAATAGAGAAGCAGAAATGCAGACGAGCGGAAAAAGTATGGAGGAAATTGAGAACTGAGGAGAACAGGAAAATATATCAAGAGGCCCAATCAACCTACTATAAAAATATAAAGCAAGCTAGAAAAAACAGTCTCACCCAACAACTCGTGGAGGCGGGTAATTGTCCAAGGGAGCTGTTTAAAATACTACAGAGCTTTGTTAAACGTACAACCTGTGAGAGCCCCGATGAATTCTCTCAGATCCTCTGTGATGAGATCTCGGTGTTCTTTGAAAATAAAATCAATCTCATCTACGAATAAATAATGGCCTCTAGTAGCGCTGGGAATAAGAATTTTCTCCCACATAACTCATCCAAACAAAACAAAAATGTATTATTGTCCTTCCCGCCAATCTGCGACATAGATCTTCCCCCTCTCATCAGCCACATAAAATCTGGGTCCCCCAATGACTTCCTTCCTGCCAAAATGGTCGCCCCTCTGATCACCCTCTTAGGACCTTCCATTCAGTCTGTGATGAACATCTCACTGACAGAAGGACAGGTCCCAATGGAATGGAAGAAAGTGGTGGTGAACCCAATAAGGAAAAAAGCGGCATCCCCATGGACAGATCTTTCGAACCTCCGGCCCATCTCCCTCCTGCCGTACATCAGTAAGATGACCGAGAAGCACGTGAACACCCATTTATCCAAACATATCGAAGCAACGGAGGGCCTGGACTACTCACAATCTGGGTTCAGGCCCAACCACAGCACCGAATCAGCCCTCCTAGCAGTGACCATTAACATCAGGATGACGCTGGATGGAGGGGGGTCGATGATTCTGGTGCTGTTGGATCTATCCGCTGCTTTCGATACGGTGTCACATGAGGTGATTCTCGGTCGTCTGAGGGATGTGGGACTAGGGGGTGTGGCTTTGTCCTGGATGGAGAGCTTTCTTTCAGGCCGCTCTCAAGAAGTCAGGTTGGGCTCCCACAAGCCCATCTCTAGGGAGCTCACCAAGGGAGTGCCACAGGGCTCATGCCTAAGCCCCACATTATTCAATGTGTACCTGGCCCCCCTGGCTGACTTAGTGAGATCCTTTGGGTTCACCCCGGTGTCGTATGCCGAAGACACCCATCTTCTGTTCCCTTTTAAGACCTTCACGCCTGCACTAAAAAAATTGTTTGCAGATGGAATGAGGGCAGTGTCCGAGTGGATGACTAAGAACTGCCTACAGTGTAATGTAGAAGTAATGTTGTTCAGGGAGGCAACAACACTATGGTCCCCCGAATGGTGGCCCTTGGAACTGGGACCTGTTCCCAGTCCTAAACAGACCGTTAAAAACTTGGGAGTGCTATTAGATCAAGCACTAACATTGAAAGATCATGTAAACCAAGTGGCCGGCACCTGTTTCCGTGCCATTGGACTGCTGAGAAGGGTATTTCCATACTTACCTGACAGTCATAGGAAGACACTGGTCCAGGCGTTAGTCATCAGCAGATTGGACTATTGCAATGGTCTTCTCTCATCAGCCAATGAAGAACAGCTTAATAAACTGCAAATAGTCCAAAATACTGCGGGGAGGCTAATCCTCAATGTTCCACCTAGGACTCCCTCCTGCCCTCTGCTGACTAAACTCCACTGGCTCCCAGTGCGGCAACGCATTAAGTTCAAAATTTTATGCACTATTCACAAATGTCTGTCAGGTACTGGGCCCAAGTATTTGACAAAAGATTTCTCACCTTATGTTCCTGGACGTTCCTTACGCTCCAGCAATCTCCAGCTACTACAGGTACACAGAATTAAAAAAATCCAGGCAGGGGGGTCGCGCCCTTGCCCACAGTGGACCTGTCCTCTGGAACTCACTGCCTCAGACACTGAAACAAATCACTAATCACCTAACCTTCCGAAAGTCCCTTAAAACCCATTTATTCATAAATATCTAAACCACATATTCAAATTCCAACCACCCTTCTGACCATGGATCAGCACAAGTTGTATTCCTCCTCTGGCAAAAGCGCGGAGATACCCCTTCGGGGGTCGAATCAGGCGCTATATAAGAATATAAATAATAAATAATAATAATTCCCCTACCAGGTGGTATAGCATGGGACAGAACTGATTATGACATTTATGGTGCTGCCAAGGTGCTGAAGATTCCACATCAATTCAAGGTTTCCCTGAGTGACTTTGTTTCACCAGTACATTTTCTGATGATTGGAACTTTGAGACTGTTAATAACATGATGTCAGATTTAGAAATGTCTGCAAAATTTACAAAACATGAATACTTAGAAAATTCATCAGATTATGCACAAATGTATTGTTATAATCATTTTGGTCATCATTACTTGCACAAATCTACAAGCCCTAGAAATGTTTATACTTTGAATCAATGGGAACATTGTCCAACGCCACCAAAAGGTAGCTCAAAAACATTCTATAACAAATTTCCATACTTCTCAGGTTTTAATACCACAAATCCAGAAACATTTTACTTTAAAAATGCTAATGAGACAGGAATGAAAAGTATATTGTCAAATACAAAGCAAATTTATTCTGCAGCCTTTTATGCCCAGTTTCGACTTTTGGAGAGACAACATAGAAACGAAAACTGTCTGTGGTTCAAAAGACTGGCAAGTGCAGGGAATAGAAGCCTTATTCCGAGCCTGCATTATTCCTGAGCAAATAATGTTTTTGAATGACACTGTTCAACAAACATCCTGTCTTGGACTAGCCAAGATAAAAGATTTAAACTAACTGTCCATACCTGTACCTACAACTGATAGTAAAAATACTGCAGAGGGAGGGGTTGACGTAAAAACTATTTTACTAAAAAACAGAACTGGTCCTGATTGGAAAAAAGGGTTAATCTGGCCCACAGACACAAATAACTGTCAATATAGTTTCCTGAAGAAGACACAAGGGTTTACACTACCTAGGCCAGACCCAAAATATGTCCAGAGACAACATCCAGTGATAGTAACAAATTACAGTGTAGGAAAACTATGCCTCGAATGAATACAACAATCTACACTTACCCAGGTTAAACAACACTTAACTTTACTTAAAGATGTCGTTGATTTGAGGGACTTCTTATTAGGGCCTCATAAACAGCGTCATAAACGTTTCATGTACATTGATATTTATGCTGCTTATAATGAAGCATGAAAAGTCACTCAAATGGAAACTGCAGAACGAATATGAGAAATTGATCGTATTAATTTAGAGAAAGCTCTCTCTGTAGTTGATAATGGGTTAACAACTCTGTAATCCAGAATTTATTCTTTGGAAAGCATTGTATCCTCTACCATAGATATAATGGAACAGGACTTGCTCATGTTACAACATGGACAGTCTCAATTGTGTTCTATAATGCTACTAGGCTGGACGTTACAAAATCTTCGTTCAGGCTATGTGCCTTGGCGTCTAATCAAAACTACGTCATTGTTTACTGGATTTAACCTTGCAGATAAACAAATCTCTTTGGCACAAAGGGGAGCAGACTATAAGTGTGCTGAGCATAGAAAAACTGGAAAGATTACCATTAACTGTTTCTAAGAAACCAGCCATAGAATGGATAATACATGGCACCATTATATTGCCATTGACGATTTTCCAGTTTCAGTATTGCTTGAAACACATACCAGCAGGCCTGTATGAAAGGTTAGGTAAAGAATACATTAAGTCAACCTGGAATTTACCATACACACACAAATGTTGGAGTGGGGGAAAAGAAGTGTTTCTTAGTGGCACACATTGTAACAGTGCACTAAGTGGTACACTTTTATGTCAGGGTATTAATTTACATGGAGCCTGTGATGGTTCTTCGACCAACTTGGTAAATCCTGCCACCTTATTTATTTATTTATTTATAAATTTATAAAGCGCCTGGTGACCCGGAGGCATCCCCGCGCTATAGAATTGCAATATCCAAGAGGAGGGGGGGACCGGAAGACTATTTAGGGAATAAGAAAGTCTTTAGTTTTTTTCGGAAGAGGGCGTGGGAGGGTTCCAGACGCAAGTGGCGAGGCAGTGCGTTCCACCCTGAAGAGGCTTTGACCGAGAAGCGACGGCCGCCGGTACGAGCCTTCTTAAATTTAGGGACGATGGCCAGATGCTCATCGTCCGAGCGCAGGGACCTTGAGGCTTTGTAGGGGGCGACAAGGTCTTTCAGGGCGGCCGGGCCGGCACCATTAATGAGTTTATGACTGGTGCACATTGCTTTAAACTCAATTCGCTGGCGGACAGGGAGCCAGTGAAGGGCCTTGAGGGCTGGTTTGGCAGAGGCTCTAGGGGGGAGGTCCATTATGAGCCTTGCCGCAGCGTTTTGTGCCCGTTGGAGTTTGGCTAAGGTGAACTCCGGTGCACCAAGGTAGAATGCGTTGCTATAATCAAGTCTGGCTAGGATGAGCCCTTGAACCAGCAGCTTCCTGGAGAGCGGGGGGAGGAGGGGGAGGATCTTGCGGGTAGACCGCAAGAGGCCAAAGCATGTTCCAGCGGTCTTGGTCGCCTGGGTCTTCATGGTGAGGCTTGGTTCCAGCCAGACGCCTAGCGTTTTGACTTTGGTCTTAGGAGTGGGAATCTCACCAAAGGTGTCTGGCCACACCGCGGCGGGGATTGAGGACCATTTGTTACCCAGGAGCATAATTTCGGTTTTGGCACCGTTCAATTTTAGGGAAGATTCGCACATCCAGGAGTAAATGTCCTGGAGACAGTTCCGCAGGCTGTCTGGATGTTTGTCCAGCTGGGAGAGGGAGACGACAAGTTGGGTGTCATCAGCGTAGTTGACAACCTTGATCCCATAGGGGGTCACAACATCTTCCAGGGGGGCCATGTAAACATTAAACAGGGTGGGACTAAGCGAGGACCCCTGCGGGACTCCGCATGTGAGTGGACGGGGGTCTGAGCGAGAGTTGCCGTCCCACACCTGAAAAGTACGGCCTGATAGGAAGGAGTTAATCCAGGCGTGTGCTGAACCCACGATTCCTGCCCTGGCCAGGCGATGAAGAAGGACACGGTGATCCACCGTATCAAAGGCGGCACTGAGGTCCAGGAGGATCACCGCCACTGATCCTCCTGAATCCAGAATGCGCCTTGATTCCTCAATGACGGAGAGGAGGGCTGTATCCGTGCCCTGACCGGGCCGAAAGCCGGTTTGAGAGGGGCGCAGGATTTTATTGGTCTCAAGGAATTGAGAGAGTTGGGAATTAACTAGTTTCTCTGCCATCTTGCTGATGCAGGGAAGGAGTGATATAGGTCTATAGTTAGACATGTCGTCAGGATTCAGGTGGGGTTTTTTTAACGGGGCTTTGACAACCGCGTTTTTCCAGCTGGGCGGCACTGTGCCTTGTCGCAAGGAGATGTTAATAAGATCCCTGATGGTGGTGGCTATGCTGGGAGCGGCAGTTTTTAATATTCTAGCCGGGGCCGGGTCAAGAGGAGAGCCGCTTTTCATTTTGGCTAACGTAGAGGTGACCTCAATGAGAGAGGTTGCTCTAAAGGAGGACAGCCGCGGGCTGTTCGTGCATACCTCAGTATCAGTGGAATTAAGGGGGGTAGACATGGGAAGAGAGTCCAGTATTCGCGAGATTTTAGAGTCGAAGAAGGAGGCAAGGTCATTACTTCTGTCTGGAGGGGCATGGGAAACGGTGGGGGCCAACGGTATGTTGAGGAGTTCTTTGACAATCAAGTACGCTTCTTTTGAGGAATTGGTGGCGTTTTGTATTCTGTTGTCATAGAATCCTGCCTTGGCAAGTTTGAGAGGTGATTTATAGCGTCTTACTGCACTATTGTAAAGGTCTTTGTTACTATGTCGCCAGTCCTTTCTCCATTGCCTCTCGGCCTTTTTACACTTTTTGCGTAGGTCCCTGAGGTCAGCATTATACCAGGGGGCTTGGCCCTTAATCCTGTTTTTGATCTCCCGATTTTTTATGGGGATGAGTTTGTCGAGGGTGGACGATATCCAGTCTCTGACTTGGGAGTCGGCGGTGGCAGGGTCTTCACCTGCAAGGTTTTCCAGCAGCAGTGATAGATACAATTTTTAGGCAGCTTTCCAATGGGAGCTACATAATGTTGAATGATCACGGCTGTTGTGGAATGATGCCAGGAATTGCCTATCTCGTAAGTGTGCCAGCCAGGGTCACTTGTTGTATGCAAGTAGTGTTTCCTAAAAGCAAGACAGATGGGGAGTTGTCGTTATGGCCTTCACGGACCATCTCTTCTATTCGAATTGATACTTTAAGCAGAATGAAAGTCATTCTTTTACAAGAAACGGTGCCACTCACCTCGTCTAAAGAGATGTATGATCTGCAAGTTGCAAGGTCCTCTGCGGAGATACATGCCTTATTATCAACAAACTGCCCCATACATTTCGCATAAATGTTAGGTCGTATCTTAAACATGTCTGATACCAGTGGTATTGTACATGTACTTAAGATTATTTTTTCAAGACTGTTAGCACCCTTTGAAGCAGTCCTGAGCATATTTCCAAACTTTGTGCACTCGGTGTTTGGCGGACTGCCTCTCGTTTTGGGACTCGCAGCAGGGATTTTATTTTTGCTACTTCTGCTTCGATATGGCAAGCCAATCCACCAACGACTCCCAGATAACCATCGAGAACACTCTTCTGGCAATGAAGTGTCGGGAGCGCATAATCCAAATTTTGGGCTTGGCTCGTTTAAGAGATCTGAATACCACATGGTTTCTTTCATTCAGACCAATCTGGCAAGATTGCATCTTACCTGTTCTACGATGCCCGCTATGTGGAGAAGAATGCGTGCTAGACATCTGTCTAACACTTCCATCAGCACTGCCAACGGATGTTGACGCTTTGCTTGGTTCAGTAATTGCTCATGCACTGTATTGTCCCCAGCGGCTACCAATCCTGATGACGGCATTCATGGAGGTCTCACCAGTACAACCACCTGATGGTGAGATAGGTGGACTGACAGGCACACAGGTACCATCTACTGCGAACATTGCTAATGCGACTGACGCTGACGGCGTTGCTTCTCATCTGTGTACTATTGATCTGCTTAACGAGGTAGTCCAGCTTTCACCTACAGTAGTAGACGAATTATTTTCAAACTTAGAAGAGTTGATGTTTTCTCCCAACAGCAAGAGTGACTTTTGAAGTTAGCACACAGCGTTCTGATGAATTTTGTATTCGACCTTCGCTTTTCAAAACAAAACTTCAAACTTCAGAACTCTATTTTTCTTCGAATTAAATTGTTCCATATTGATTTTTTTTTTTGGGGCACAAAGTAATCTTCTTAAAGTAGAACTATTCTTAGAGAACAAGAATTCTTTGAACACTTCCAAGAGACCATATTTGACCTCGTTCACAACCAAAACAGTTTATATATTCTGTCATGGAAGGCCATTTCATAAATGTTATTTCATGACTCATTCTGATAAACATTTTTTCCAATGTCACACTACATGCATTGAATGAAAATATTTTTTTTTAAACACGTTCAGCACCGATGCTCATTTTCATGTACAACCGTTTTTAATGCATTTTATGTATTTTGGATGGGATTGTAAACATATGCTTTAGATATGTCTTTGCTTAGTATTTAGTAATGTCAAACATAATAAAGTGGAGTGGTGTTGTATAGAGTTTTAGGACCCTATTGCAATTTTACCGATTCATGCCCTTATATAGGTATCATTCATATTACCCTAGGCATACAAATCATACCCATATTAATACATAACCTGTCTAGTCCAAATACGGCATGGCTACTTCCACTAGTTCCAACAAGCCACAACGATTTCTTGGAAATCTCGGCTTCAGCAGTCAAGGACATCCCGTTTCTTGAATATTGATTTGTCCTAGAAATCATGGTGTTTTCAAAGAACTACAGTTCTTTGGTGACGTTATTATGTCCATCCTTGCGTCAATCCAGACACCTTCAAGGTATAAATATGCCTACACTTGCCCTAGCAAACACAAGGTGGTTTGGAGCAGTCCGACTATCTTCTTGCTCAACACGTCTCGCTACTGCAAGTACCGAATGAATCCGACCCTCCAGCTGACGCACTGACAGGGAGCCTGCCTTTCTCTCTCCAGCTCCATTGTTTCAAAGCTCCCCTTGCGGGTTGTTGGGAAATCGAGTCCATAGACAGAGATACCAGACCTCCCTCATTCAAAAACAAGGTACAGAGCTGATTAGACCCTAAGAGAAATCTTGGATAGATTCTTGGCAAAGAAACGAAACCTTTGCTACACCACACTTACTTCTTCCCTCGTACTAGACTTAGGTTAAGTACATCGGGGTAGGCGTATTTTAGAAGCACCAGTTGAGTACTTTTAGTCTTTGTTATTTATGTATGTATTTTATGGCTTAGAAACCATACCATGCCTTTACAGTATTATTTTATAATACTCTTCTTGCTGTAAGCATTATTCTTTACAGCCAGTATTACGATTGTAGCAGTTCATTTCTTCTGCATGAGAAAGAAGACTGTTCAATAAATACTTTTATTGAAAATGCCCATCTCTCTATTTCTCTGCACCTCTGGTGAAACGAAGCATGCACGATTGACTGAGTAAAATATCTATCTATTGTTTCCACAACTCTGAAGATCAGTTTTATTCTTGAGGAAACAAAGTTGTCACGTTTATGAGATTGTCAGAAACGAATCCCTTCTTGTATATTCAAGAAAGTTTCTAGTGACCTCTGAGCTAGCTGGCACTCACAATTAAGTGTAATATATTCGATAGAGACCCAGTCGACTTAAGTCCTTCGTCACATCTATAGGTTATATTATTCCAATGCGCAGAGCCTATGAGGAATATAGGAACTACACTACAATAGGCGATGGTTTCATTTTATATAAATTGTTACGTGAATACGACCCTTTGATACTTTGAATTGCAGGATACTTCAGTGTAACAAAATAGGACAACTTTAAATTCTCTCCACCCAAGCCGCTAGATTGGCCGGGACGGAATTACAACCGGCTGGAAGGTATGCACCCTTTACAGCCTTCAATATAGTACTCAATTTATATGTTGCGGCTCAGACTCATTTCCCAAATATTTATAGCACTCTTATTAGCAACAGGCTAGATGCTTCTCATGCCAGGTATGCCAGGGATTGGGGTATACAGTTTTGTGCACTGGTTGTGTATACCTTTACAGTACCTTAGACCGTATAGGCACTTACTACTTGGAGCACATTGCGAATATTCCATTGGTCACGACTTATATGAGATCTGTGTAAATGTTTCCATGTCTCTAAAATAGAACGTATGGTTACATTGGAGATGTTGCCATAAACATTTTGCAATCATGTTTCTGTCTCACCCCCCACAGTCTTTGGGTTTTGTGACGTGTTGACTTATTTAGGGACTGTGGGTATCTCTCTTCACAAATGAAATGTTTC